>NW_028288923.1:6413750-7050000 GCF_059628265.1 Tinamus guttatus
AGATTATTAGTAGCATTTCAACATACAGTTGTATCTAGCTGGTTTCTCTCTTGTTAAAATTGATTATCTGGTTTAGCTCTTTTAGCATCAAATCTCGGATAAAATGGAATTTGCAGAAGTCACACAGGTGTCGGTGACACCTGGAGCCATTGTTATGCTTCATTCCTGGTTTTGCTCTACAGCAAAACATCCCCTCTGGTTCAATGGTTTGCCTAATAACCAGGTAAGTACATTACATTTATATTACACTAAATCAACCTAAGACACAAGCAAGTTCTTCCGTAAGCCAAAATAAGCCCCAAATGCCATAGTCCTTACACTAATATATCTTGTTTGAATGGGCAGCCTCTAAGACAACAGTAGTTTATGGTGTTAAATCCATTAATTTTGGGCATTTATGTTAAGAAGCACCTTTGATCCACAGTTTTTTTTTTTGTTTTTTTGTTTGTTTGTTTTTAAAAAAAACAATACTAGACTTGGCAAACAGCTGCTAACTGAGGAGGACCATGTTTGACTTTCTGGTGAAAAGATACTAATAAATCTTTGATCATTTTGCTCTCACTTTTTCTATCAAACCAACTTAAATGTATTCTGAAAAACAAAATAGAAAAATTATGGTTCTAGTTTTATATGATAAATGCACACAACGTCCTTCAAAATATGGCACATATTGACATATTTTAAACTTCAATGTCTCAAGTATAAGTTTTTGAAATATGTTTTCTATAGTGCTCTTTTCTACAATAGTTCACTTGCTAGAACATAAGTGCATTCATTCAAAACATTTTTGCCAATACTTTTCTCAGAAAAATGCATATGTGAAATAAGAATTGTTATTTCTAGAGCTCCTATTTTGTTCTAGACTTCCTATTTTGTTCCTGAATTTATCACATAGTATTTTCTGTAACAATTCTACTTCTAATGCTTTTATGGGGAATCTGCTTGTATCTAATTTAATTTTAATTTAATGGGAATTTAGAGCTAGGTAAAATGCTGCTTACAGAGTGTGTCTGCCAGAGTATAAATTGCTCAGTACTAAAATGCCCACCCTCTAGAGAACAACTTCTGCAGGTACTTTATAAACAACTGCTGAGGTTACTCAACCTGTTAATTACCAATGAAAATTGAGCCTGGTATACAAATTATGTATGTTACAAAGAATGCTTATGCCAAAGATATCAGCAGCAAGCTACCTTCTCCATCCCACCCCCGCTGCCACTATGAAATGTCCTTGAAACTAAGGAGATTCAGTGTCGGGGAGGAATAAAATGAGGAATTCATCAGGACACGCAAAGGCTGTAGGTACGCATGCTGTAATGACAGCCTCTTGCTCTGTAAGCAATTCTTATACATCAGATGTTCCCAACCTAAGTTACACACCTAAAAATAACTGCTCATGTCAGGGGGTTGTAAAGCAGGAGGAACGAGTATTACTCCCTCCAAAGCCCCTAAAACCAAGCGGATAAATACTCTAGCTTTCATAATTGCAACAAGGACCATTTCAGAGCACAATTACAATTGATCTACTGACAAGATTGGGTTCAGAAAAGGCTACTGACAAAATTCCCCACCTCAGGATGAAGTTAATGAGGCTGTCGAGGGAGCAGCAGGGCCAGATTTAGTGCCAAAAAGGCACCAGTCACACTAGAGAGATACTGAGGGGGAAGAAAAGGCAATGCTAAGTGATAAGGAATGGTGCAGCTCGGTGGCAGATAGATTTAGCCTCCTTAAAGTCCAATAAACAGATGACAAAGATTGTTAAATCAATTCATAAGAATTATGCTGAATCTTGACAAAGATGCACTTCGGACAAATAGTGCAGCATTTAGAGTCAGGAAATATAAGAAGTCAAGAAGGTAATCTATGTGTCACATGAAATATGAACAAGGAAAGTCTCTCAGGTTCCTTGGAAGCAGTTTAGCACTTTTTTGCTGAGCTATAGTGAATGTCTACCATCACAATGATGCCCTGGCATCCTTTCCCCTGGCATTCCACAGGCCCAATACAGAAACAACTGCACGGATCTTAAAGGCAGAAAGGCTCCTTAATCAGGAGGCACTCAAAGCTCAAGAGAAAATTTCCAGTTCTGTTTCCAAGCATTTCTGCATAAAATTTTCCAGCTGGACTGGAAGAAGACAGATAAGGCAGAATGTACAATAACAGAGAAGTTATACTAAAGTCATTTCTGTTACAAAAAATAAAGTCCACTCAAAGTCCTTCCAGTGAAATCCTGATACCAGATACCAATGCCAATAACCGCAAGTGCTTATAAGCCTTAAATCCACTCCAAGTTAGTCAAACTGGATTGGAAAGTCAGTCTGGGCATTTTCTCAAAATAGTGCGAGGGCAAAAACTTTAATTCATCCCAAAAGGTACATGTTCAAATACAGCAAAAAAAAAAAAATCTTATTTTCAGTTTTGAAACCACGTAGATTTTTCATAAAAGTATTCACCTTCCAATCTCTTTTGACTTTTTCTTGTAATAAAAGACAACAGTACTTAATGATAACAAAATCTAGTAACAGGTACATCTCATGACCTAAATTAAATGAGGTAATAGAATTTGCAGAGAATCAAGTTCTTCAGGTTTCCCAAGTCCTGATAACTGTAACAAGCTTCCAAATGGCTTAATAATCTAGGTCAAAACCATAGCAGAAAAAAATCAATATTGGTAAATGAAAATTAATGTAAGTTGTAGAGATAATGGGAATTAGTCATCCCTTTTAACAAGTTCTAAACTGATATACTCAGGGACAAGCACCTAAATATTACTATTAGTAGACCCAAAGGGAGGCCTGTAGCATGAACATCTTGTAAAAAGAAAAAATGTGTGTTTTAATACATAAGGGAAATGATGAAATAATGCAGAGAAACTTCAAATTTTCTGCATCTCAGAGGATATTGAAGTTATGGGTTTCACAGAAGTAGACAAATATGATGAAAGCAAAAAAAAGTCTTAGATAAGAAGAAATTGCTTTTTAAACTCGTATTTCGTTTATTTTCTTCAGAAGATGACAAATAGGAACAGGCATGACAAGAAGTGTATTAAGAAGTAATGAAAGTTATAAAGAAGGTCAGTTGGGAGCTTTTCTTCTCTCTTTCCATAATACAACAAAATGAGGTACTTATTAAATTGAAATGCGGCAAATTAGGCGCCGATAAAAGGAAAATAATTTCTCTCACACAACATGTAATTAGCTTCTGGAACTCCTTACCACGGCATTTTGCTAAGGCCATAAATTTAACAAGATTCACAAAGGAATTAGATTTTATATAGACAAATTCTTGAGATAAGCAGTCGTTGAAACTAGGAATTTTACTTAATGTTGACAAATAACTACTCCAAGCAACCTAAACTTCTCTGTTTTGGATATTAAGATAAACTTAACGAGCACTTCATGGATGACCTGTTAGTTTGAATGTAAAGCCAGGTCATACGAGACCTCTCATTCCACACAGTTATTCCCATATCCTTATGCTTCACACAGGTCCCTTCAAGGCTGCAGGTCAGGATTTGCAGTGCCCAGCTGCCAGGCTGCACCAAGCTTTATTAGAAACCGGGAAAAATGGGACCCTGGACATAGAGGGAAAAGTCATCCACCTTTTCTGCCACCTTTGGTTTTTCTCCTAAATTTTGAAATCATGGTGATGTTACTGGATATCTCCTTTTTCAAATGCAACCATGATCAAGAACAACGTTAGGCCTTTCAAACCTATTCCATTCAGAGTGGAAAAAATACTTTAATTCACATAAAAAAGGCATAAAGTAGGTGCTTAGACAATTCATCACAAAAAATAAAAAAATGCCCATTCAAAACTATTTCAGGGATGAGAGAAACAAGAGAATGAGGTGAACAACTGCAAAACCTGACCGACAACGACAGAGATCCGGCAGCTGGCAATTTGTCCTTACCTGAATCCAGACCAGCTTGAACACCACAGAGCAAACGTGTCCTTAACAAGCACACAACAGCCCTGTCACATACAATTGTTGGCCTCCAATCCAAGATAAGATACAGGTCAGGTATTTGGGTCAACAGAATTTCATTTCTTTTTGGTCTAAGTTACAATTCCTTATTGAACTCCATTATTGATTTACTTCCAGATCACACAGTGCACCCTCTTGCACTGCTGTTTTTTAGGTAAAGGCTAACAACACTACAACATGGAGCTGATCCAAAGCATTTGCTAACTCATCAGTAGTGGGAATCCTACATGTTCTCAAGCAATTCATATTACTTTGGCTGCTACACAGCTCTTGCTTCTTTCAAACACTGATGGCAAGGAACTTTTCCCAGGACTCATATCAAGTACTCATTTCAACAACATTAATTTATGATGTCTGTTATTCCATTCTACCTCATACTACATGACTTATTCAAAAAGCAAGCAATTTTCCTAAGTAAATGCTCATTTTCCATTCTGACTATGATGTTGTTCATGGATTTTAAGAATAGGGGGGCATAATGAGGAAAATCTCTTTTCTACTTCTTTTTTTCTTGGAAAACACACTATTATTAGCGATTCAGGGTATACTACACACTTTTTTTTAGAATGTGAAAATTGTCTGCTGCACTGTAGCAATTACAAGTGTAATTACAAAGTACAATTTTGACTTTCCAAAATAAATCTCTTCATCTACTTTTACTGTTTTACTGTTGTCTGCTTGCTTGGCCTCAGAACACTGTAGGTCATTATAGGATCACTCAGCTTAAGAAAAAAAAAGCACAGCAATATTTCTCACAACAACATTGAAATAATTGTCAGCAAGTCACTTAACCTCCCTAACAACTGGAGGGAAATGCAATGCAATTCTGCCCTTTTGTGCTGGAGCCAACTCTTCCCTGCCATCCCCTCACTGCCATGCTGCTTAGTTACACTCAGCTGAGTTCCCTGGGACTCCCTTTCTGTGTATTCCCTCTTCTTCGTGATGTTCACAGGAAGGTTGTCACAACTCGGCACTAGTTAACTCACAGCAGTGATCAATAACAAAGAAAGGAAAATTGAGCTGTTAAAAAATCATGAACATCTCCAGAAAAATCATGAACACGAGTCCCCAGATCAACACAGGCCAGCTAATATTAGCCCTACAAGCCAGCATTTCTTCTTATGTAACCCAAGGGTTGGGATTTCTGGCCAAATTTGCAGTTCTGTGCTTAAGATCTGTCACTTGAAAGACCATTTAATTAAGATATATACACAATACAAGATATATAGGAATAAAACTGCTAGCTTCTACAAGTTTTTAAAGACACTGCAGATTTTGAATATAATACAGCAAATCCGAGAAATATTCAGACAATTAAAACTTAACAGCTGATGTTGTTGGACAGGGAAAACAAAGTCTTATAACCAAAACATCTGTGATACCAAAAAAAGCTTGATGCTGAGAAAAAAATCCAGAAAATGGCTTATGCCTGATTCCTCAATAATTCTTTGAAAAACACCTTTTAAATTTAAATTGACTTTCCTAAACATTTTTAAATTATTCGTTAACTGACAGAAGAGGAGGTAATAAACAATAATTCTTTTGTCACAAACACCCTTGTTATCCTCTGTCTGAAAACTAATGACCTAAACTCAGTTAATTTATCTCTTTGTATCAATTTTTAATTTACTCCGTGTTGCTATCATGGTCTTTAATAGAGTAGTACTCTGTACTGTATTATCCTATATCCAAGTGTGACTTCCAAAACCTATGAATCAGAATTATTCCCTCCATCAGCTCACAGTTGAAAACGTGTGTGCGTGAAGGAGGAGCTCAGTATCATGCTGATAATTGCAAACAAAACACAACCGAAAAGAGGCAGGAACTTCAAGAGACTGGCAATTATTTCTACCACACTGATTACACAGGACAATTTGAGTATTAAAAAAGTTATCAGCATGAAAAATGCATATATTATTATTGTTCTGCTATATCTAAAGAATAACTAATGGTTTTTGCAAAGATTAAGCAGTTTACCATTTCTCTAACCATACTGGTGATGTCATAGCTATTAATACTTCCACAAGAGTAGTATTTGTCCTTAAGAACGAAGTTCCTGGAGACATTCCAGGTACTCAGGCTGCACTAAGATCACATCCTTGCTCTGCAATCCTATTGCCTAGCTATTGGCACCAGGCACTAATGCAACCAACACACTCGGACCCACAACTGGCAGCCTCTGCCTAAGCAAAATAAAATTCACATAAACATCATTATTTAATTTGGGCAGGGAGAAAAGAGTAATAGAAAAAGACTACAGAAAATATGTGAGGGTCAGCAGATCACAACATACTCCTCTGTTTCAGTTTCATGGTGAACAGAGCTAATGTGGAGTTAGCAGCATTCAGCACAAATATCACTTGGAAAAATTTGTAAGATGAATTGCCTCTTGCACTATGGCATAAGGTGGCGTAAGGTGATGATTTTACATACATGTCATAGCTTCTGAAAGCATGCTAGAGTTACAAACTGGATGTATAGAGGAGATTTATACTCAACAGCAAAAGCAACCCGAGCTGATGTTTGAAACGTGTATACACAAGACAACAGTTTTAAGAAACAGTTGACTTAAGACAGACAACTGTTAAGTAACAGTTAATGACAACAAAAACTTTTAGGCTCCCTACTAGTATTTAATTTCTGGAAAATTAATGCATAAATTCATTTTCAAGCATTAATGACAAGGCCTTTTAGAAGATGCATCAAATTTCTACTCTGCAAGAATAACTATGTCTATGCAAAAAAAAAAAAAGTTCTATACAACTAACCCATCAGTTCTATTCACTTCCTAGAAAAGAAAAAACAGACTAAGCAAACTTACATTTTTTTGTTCTGCATAATCATTTTCCTGTATTTAAAAATAGTGTTAAAATCCTATTTAAAAAAAAAAAAAAGTTGATTTTGTTCAGCATTGTTTGAAAAACAGTGTCCCAAAGGAAATATTTCAGTTTTTGTCAAGGACTAGCTTTCTCCTCAAAAAACAAATGAGGAATTAGGACCGTCAACTTTCCTTTCAGAATAACAATGTTATAACAAATTTTTAAAAACAATTTTTTGTTTAATTATATTTTACATAATTTATACTTAATAACAAATATTTTTTTTAAAGCCAGTGAGCTGTATACAGATAGTATTTCATAGCAAAAGATTTAGATTTTCCTACAGAAGATGTAATTTTCAAATACTTTCTAAAAAAGTCATTCTTGCTATATTTTTCTCTTAAATTTAATACTGACCTTGAACAAGACTGAATAAATTCTAAGCAGATCAAATGATTACTAAAATAACCCATTTATAAAAAGGAAGCTACACAACCATGGAAATATTTATAACTAGATGGTGCATATAGAAATACAAAAACTGATTTTGCAGCAAAAGCATGATTTTAAGAGATTTGCAGCTGTTCTCAACCTCTAGCATTGCCTATACGAGCCAAGAATTTTTTTTTGTAGTACTAAAACTAAATTAACTCCATGGCTTGTTTTCTATCCCCTTGGGTAAACCTCGAGATGTACACTGTGCCAGGCAAAAAGCTTTCCCTCAATTTCGTTTTCCCGAAATTGAAATGCTTTAAAAAAATAAGCATAAATGTATTTCAAAATCCAATTGCCTTGGCCCTAAATCTAGCTTTTCTTGGCAGCATACACTTGTTTTTAATCTGAATGCTAATATTTTGCAGTGTGGCATCAGATATAAAACACTCATTTACATTGTGCCAGAGATCTATAGTATTTCAGCAGTAGTCAATCAATAAATGATTGGAGTAGCACTTTTTTGTGTGTCAAAGGATCATTGCTAAAGCTGTAATGTAATACTACAAATTATTCCACAAACAATACATACTGAAATGTCTAGAGCAAAACAACCCTATCCATTATAACTGTCTCAAAGAAAAAGGGAAGCAGAATAGGAAAAAGAGTATTATGATTATAGATCAATCTGTTGAGTATGTGTAAGGTACATATGTGCATTAGCTTCTAAGACTAAGATTTTTATGATTACTTCAATGCAAATTAGCTTTGAAAACTGGAACTATTTGCAACCTTGGAGCTTGCTTTACAACTTTTATTTCTTTCCACGTTTTGCCACAGCAGGGTAACAATTTAAATTGATTCACCCTTACGTGAACTATACTAGGTAAAAAGTTACTGCATGTAACATGGATTTAGGCGCAACTCCTGACTGGACTTTCCCATGCAGGATTGCAAAACAAGTTGTAGGATTAATTCTTTGACCTTGGTTGTATTTCTTGAATATACCAGATTACATGCATTCTATCAGAAATAAGTAGCCTCATAGTCACACTAATCAGACTAATAAGCCTTACACAGTCCCAACCAATGTCAGAAACTGTGAGAATTAGAGAACAGTCAAGGAAAAACACAAGCTGAAACCAGGCTCTTAGCTTCCTACTAGCTGAGTAACTATAACAAGAAAGCTGAAGCTTTCTTCCATATGAGCAAATTTTTTTCCACAGGCACTAAGAAGATTTGCATGTATTTTGAAAAGATAATTTTGAAAATGTTATTTAGGACCATATTATACAAGGAAGTCCTTTTCAGAAAGTTTACTGACAATTCTTACAGCAAAAGAAAATTTTAGCAGAGAACAACATACTGATTTCTTTGTGACAGTAAGTTCTCAGCAAATACGGCTTCACTGAGTACTCTAGATTTCTGAATCTGGTGGGAAAACTTCCCATCAGTGGGAACTATGTTCAGTGACATACCTGGACTTCTGCACTTCTGCATAAGTGAGCTGATATACTGCTACTCAGAGAAAGACTTTTTTAGTGTGTGTGTGTATATATATGTATATCATATGCTATCATATATGGTTTTGATGCTTGAAGTATTGTATTTGCATTTTTCCATTCCTGCAGTCTTCACATTTTGCCATGCAGAAGTTGATTTATAGTATACATTATATGTTGTTACTGTGGTGTGTGCTGCTTTACCACATGGGCTTTATACAAAGTTTTACAAAGAAAAAGCTTGTTTACGTCATCTGCTTTTAGTGTGGATTTTCATTTTAATACTGGAATTTGGTTTAAAAGAAATTAATAACCTCATAAGCCCTAGTAGCTGACCCAGGATTACAAAGTATAGAAAGAAGAATATTATCAGTTTGTGCAGGATCACAACCGAACAGGAAAAATCTTGGGAAGTTTTAAATGCTATCTAATATTATAACTGTGAATCCACAGACAAATTAATCTTGCTACCATCTATAGAATATGTACAAGAAAACAATTTTTCCAGTGGAACTTTCAGAGGAAAAGCTTTTGATTGCTATTGCTTGCTGAAATATATACACAGATCCAGCAAGCCAGCTTAGTTTTTAACTCTCTTGCTCACTGAAACATCTGCAATATCTGGAGGCCTAAGTAAGCCTCTGTGTTCGCTCTGCTTGGAATTTTTGTACTTGGTTTGTACTTTTTAATTGGTTTTTTATTTTAATATCTGATTTCCTTGAGTCTGAAAAGCTACTGGAAAAGCAGGTGAGTGGCCAGGAGCCCGCCCAGCTCCCTCTCCTGCCACAGAGAACTAGTTGGCAGCTTCTTGACAGTGGGCTTGGGATTTTCTTCCTCTAGCAGCAGACACATGGAAGAGCAGATGCAAGACCAAGCACATCTCCTGTGAGGTGATTTGTATGGGATTCAGAATAGTGATGGAAAC
Source organism: Tinamus guttatus (assembly GCF_059628265.1). Taxonomy (NCBI): domain Eukaryota; kingdom Metazoa; phylum Chordata; class Aves; order Tinamiformes; family Tinamidae; genus Tinamus; species Tinamus guttatus. The sequence continues at coordinate 6,423,417 of NW_028288923.1, forward strand.
ATCAAAATCTGAATCGGGAGAAATATAAGTAGCAAGAACATAATTTTTGCATATTTTTACCTCCTTGTTTAAAATATGTTTCCTAGGTTATTGATATAGAATTCTTGGGATCTGCCCCAAGCAACAACTTTTAGGAAACTTTGGCTAGGAATTTAAGGAATAGAGTTTTTTACTGCAAATGTGTTATTTTTCTCCCCTACTTGATTCTGATCAGTACTGCTTCTGCAAGGAGGCACTGAGTAAATAATTTCCTTACCCTTCCTATTTAAAGTTATCCTTTTTTTTTTTTTTTAAATAAGGTGCATTAGAAAATTTCTTCTACAACATGTAAGAAATGCATCATTCATTTCTACTCACAATTACATGCCATATTTGTTAGAGTATGTCCTTAAATTTGCCATATATATCTCAGGTAACAATAAATACAAAGACAAAGTATATAGAGAATCAGGGATATAAACAGAAATATAATCAAACTAAAAATAGATTTATGGGCCAGATAAAGCATGAATACTTCAAAGCTGAGTGGAGCATAAAATCATGCAAGCAAAATAAAGGCAGAAAATGAAAAGAGCGGTTGAGAAATCCCATGTTTTTAAGGACACAAGGAACCAGAGATTATTACAGGAAGCAGTATGACTTCTAGTGACAAGGGTATTTTGGTGACAAGAAGCAAACAGACAGTAGATACTGCTTCTCAAAAATGAGATGAATCATTCAGGGAAGAAAGAAAACCTGCAGGAAATCAGGAGCACGGCAGAAACTGAACATCTGAAGACTGACAAAAATTACAACATCAGAAGCCATCTAAAGACAAACACTTCACAGTCCTAGATGAATTAATTTTAAGGGGCAAGAGACAAAAGAAACATTAATAGATATCTTGGGAAGCAAGAAGACAGGTGACAATTTCAGGCTGATAGTATCATCTCTCTATTACCATACATTGCCATAAATTACTGCCATTTCCTTATTAAGGCTTGCTTTATTAGAAATAACAGCAAAATTCACTAACATAGTAGTTCATATAAGCAATACACAAGCAAGAAGAAAACTAAGTTATTTCAGACCAACCACTAAATCAATAGTAGAAGATAAAAGTTAAAGAAGTGATAGTTTACATTGCCTTAATTGACAAATTTTAGCTTTCTCCATATGGTAACATCATCTTACCCCCAAAAAATAGCATAAAGAATTAGGCAGTAATTGTGATTGATAGTTGCACTGTCCAGGTCTTTCACCATTAAACTGAAGAGCATTTTGGATCAGTGCCCATGATGAGCTAGTCAAATTTGGGTAGGTTTGCACACAAATTCTGAAGTCTGAAGAGACTTGTAGTTTACCTGTTCTGAAATCCTCCTATAAACCAAGTCCCTACAATAGCAGGGATGCGAAACTACTGGGACAGAGGTACATTTTCACATGCCTTTTGCTTGCACACTGTGTTTTTTTTTATTCTACAGCTGCTTTCCCTTACAACTTACATCCTTAAAGGCAGTTGACAGTTCAGGAATTTCGTGATCTTGATTTCTGTTCTTTTAATTGACTTTTAGAAAAGATATGCTGTTTTAGGACAGATTGACTTGCCAAAATATGGCAGACACAGGGTCTGAATCAAGAATTCCAACATGTGATTCATGTAATGTTATTGCCAGTCAAAAGATTATTTGCTCTACTCTCAGGCAAGAGACCAATTAAAGACTGTGTTCCATATTCAGTTTTGAAACTATGAAATACCTTTTTTAGCAACCATGTTTTATCCTCTTGTATCAACAGCCTAGCCCAGTGTGCTTCTTACTGAATGCAGGGATTTCTGAGAATCAGGAAACGCCACCTAAGCCCTTGCTATTTCATTGTAACCCGTGTTACTAAAAAATGATTGTTTCCTTTTTTCCCCTCTTATTTGGGATTTACACATTAGCTATTCTCACATATCAGTAACAGAATTTATATTTTCTTTGCTTCATCTGGTTATTTCCTGAAACAACCTTTATCCTGTCACTAGCTGTGGTTTCAGTCACACTTAAGAGACCAGGACTAGTGATAAAATACAAGACTTAGCATTTTTAAAAAAGCCAAAGGGCAGATCTTTTCTTGTTTTTTTTGGGGGGGGCGGATTTTGCTTCCTTTAAGATACAAGAGCAATAGAAGACCGACACTCCCTGAATCAGGCCGAAATTTTCCTTCAAGTATGATCAAAACGAGGTTGTTGCCATTAATTACTCCATACGAAAGTATGGTTAGAATTGGACAGCTTTTGATTTGGGTTAAAATCAAGTTGCTTAAATATTTATAAAGCTTTAGAGCAAGAGATAAAATGTGGTATCTGTTTTACGTATATGCAACAGAAATATGAGCAGAGAGCAGGCTGAGCTCACTAGTCACCTGAAGAGTAATACATTTTATTTGTTTGTATTTTCTAAAAAAATAAAAAATAAAAAAATAAAAAAATCCATCTATTGCATTATGTTAAATACCCCAAGGGCTTAGTATAAAACATGACTGGAATGAATATAAAGAAAAAACTTCGTCTCATTAGATGGTCTGAGTTTCAAAATCTGTTCTAAAAGTGTTGTAAAGTGTGTAGTGTTGTAGATTAATGCACTGAATACATTTCCACAGTGCTTGATGTGTTTCATAAAAGGTCCATTTCAGAAGTGTGCTGTATTATAGGTGAACAGTCGCAGTAAATAATCTTGTTACAGAAACCTAAGCAATTTTTACAAGGCGTATTTCTGGCTGACTGAACAATTTATTCTCCAGATGTCACATTGTATTTTTCCAATATAAAATGAAACAGCTTTTTTTTTTCTTCATTTTTCTTTTTCTTTCTTTCTTTTTTTTTTTTTTTTTTTTTTTTTTTTTTAAGGCAGACTCTTTTGTTCATGAGACTGGATCAAAAGTACTTCCTTAAAGAGAAAAGCCTATTTTAAAAACCTGCTGTGATATAAAATTTGCACTATATATAACTACATGCAGTTTATCATTTAATTTGATCTGGAGATTAAGATAAAAGATTGCACCAAAGTGTGAACAGAGCTGAAGATAGCTATGTGCACTTCAAAAACAGGAATTAGGAGGACTAGCTCTCAAACTGACCATGAATGTTGATCTTGCAGGTAGCTGACACCTTGCCTAGCTCTATATAGAGTTAAAACCGCATCATATCAGACAGTTAATAATTATATGCCACAATATAGAGTCTGGAAGATTACATGATGATGTGATATGAAAAGAACTGCCTACCTTGAAGGCAAGTTCAATTAAAAACATTTTGACTAGGTAGTCTTTATCAGGAGAGAGAGTTTCAGAAATAAGCTACATATTGCAAAAGTTCTTATGCAGGAAAATTTACAGAATATCAGCAATCTATTTTTCCAAGAGAAAAAAAAATGGAGGACGGAATACTATGCCCTGGTAAGAATCACACATCTGTATTTTATTGTCCTGTGGCTTTGATTATAAACATGAATTAATTGGTATTGAAGGATATTTTGCTAGATTTTTAAAAATACTTTCCTCGACTCTTCATTTCCTTTTAAGAATATACTGTATTTCTCTTTCTGCCCACGAATCTAACTATGAACTAATATAGACCCTTATAAAACTGCCAAGCAATTGAATTCTTGAAGTTTGATCCCAGAAGTCTATGTCTGCTAGAAAAAAAAGCTACACAAAACTCTCTACAAACAAATAGACATTGGGGGTAATGGATTTCCAAAAGTTTCTTCTCTTAATCTGATTTTCACAGAAGATAGACTGAAGTCAGCTTACTTTGAATCAACTCTGTCATCAGTTGTCATATATCAGTACCTTTTTTGTGGACACCACAGACATAGTTGGGTTCTGCTACATCCATATCACAATGCAAGTGTCATCTGATCCGTCTCAAATGTTTTTTCGCAGCATCCTTGCTCTAGTGAACATATTTTTTTTCAGAGCCTCTCAATAGCCAGCAGCCCTAAAAGAGAAATGCCCAAAGGCATTCACAGAAATGCACTGGTTTAATATCCTTCTGTCCGTGTGATTTTCAGTGAGTCATTAGCAAATCTCTTTGCACACATGCATGTGGATATATAGATGGTGTCTATCACTAGCATAAAACCACAACTTCTTACTCACTTAAAAGTGAATGTAAAGTGAATACAGCAATCCTTTCAAATCAAACTTCCCTCAGCGGTATACACCTGTGGCTAGCTGTTTAGCTGATACCTAGTGCCTTCCTCTTTGAAACAAGCAGGGATTTCTGCACCCCTATTTATTTTCTCCCATGTTCTTTATAAGCATGCATCTCCTGGATGGGTTACAATTTCAGTCATACATGTTAAAACTAATTTCAATTGTTCTTGAAGGTGGCCTACACAAATTCAAACCCCAAGTAAACAAATATATAAAGATACCAGAGAGTTCATTCTTGTTCTATACAAGATGAGTCTATCTTAGCTTAAACAAAAGGCTAATACATTTATAATAAAATGAACAATAAGATACACATAACAAAATGAGCAAATTATATTAAATTTACTTTCGAGATAGCATAATCTGTACAACCACATCATTTCTCATCACACAACAGTGGAAAAGGTGAAATGTACTGCAAAAGATGCAGTCATGGAACTGATACCAAGCTGCCCTCATATCAATCTCTCACCATCCTCTACTGGAACAGCACTTAACTGTGCAGAAGGTATAACATAATCTATTGCAAAACAACAAATAAAGCCTTGTCAGCAGGTACCAGATGGTGATTCTGAAGCTCTGAAGTGCTCTGTCAAAGATTCCTCTCTGAAAGCACTGAAAAAGTGAATCCAGTAGTTTCAGGCACTCAGTCTGATTACCAGGGACCTGAGGCCAGGTGCTCAGCACTGTGAAAGAATGAGCCTATATTACCAGATTTTAAAAATTATTCTAATAACTTTAAAGTTAGTTAAAGCTGGCTATTAGGATTTTACATGTACCTACATCTACCATTCACTTGCTTAAATTCCTTTAAGGATCATTTCCCACTGAGCAGTTTGTTTAGTGTAGGTCTTAACTCCCTATTTAAGTTTGAGGGGCACAGGCTTGGCATCTATGAGTTTTAGACCACGCCAAAACAGTGATAATCGAGCTTTTGTAGGGAACTTGGCATTTAACAACAGTAAAAATTATTAATGGTAACTGCAGACAAAGATGTAATCCTTCCTTCCTGACACAAAATAAAAACTATTCAACTGCAAGGACATGTCAGCAATACAAGACCCTGATTCTGGGTTCTTATGCAGGACACTGCTTAAACAGGACTCTGAGCTGCAGCCCAAATAATTTGAAGGAGAGAAGATTACCAAGACTCTTTATAATAGACAAGTACCAAAATCAGTTTATCAAAAACATTCATTTGGTTTCTGTAAATTTATGTACTGTTGCCTCAGAACACCTTCCAGATATTCACTAAACAGCGTTAGGTGGTCTGGGATAGGTTAGGGTGGATTTGGGATTTTTGTTTGTTTGTTTTGGGTGTGTTTTCTTTGTTTGCTTTTGCTTTGAAACAAAGCATGACATGGGCTGGATAAACTACTGAACAAATGCTATCTTCTCCAGCTGTGCATGTCAATCCTGATCATTGAAAGCTCTAGTGTATGCAAGAAATAAAAATATCGACTGTGGTCTTAAATCTTTGATGGCTTCTCAGACTTTCTGAGAAATAGGAATGCTTGAACAAAAAGCCTTTAGTTAAATTTTGGAAACCATATGCAGAAAGAGTTTTTCTGACAGTGCTGAAGAAACATTTAAACATCTTTCCGTACTAACTGGGTTGTCCAGAGTACTGAAGATTTCACCTATGACTATAATACAGCTGAAAAGTGACAAAGAGACCTTATTAACCAAGGCAAAATGTTTATACTCCAGGACAGAGTGGAATCTAAGTAACCAGAGATGACAAAGCATTTTTTTTGAGATACCTTGTACAACCTTAGTATCCAAGGTCATTGCTGAACTGGCTAGCTTGCTCATGTGCACAGCTGGAAACTCTTCCATCTGCTCTTCCCTACTAAGCATCACTACCTCTACCTCGCTGCAGCTCCAGTTCACCAAGGTATCTTGTGCACATCATCAGAAACACCGGACTCTGTGGACTGCACCCAAGTTTGTTGCTGCCTGTTTATTTCTCACTGTTATTTGAATTCTTCCCCCTAATTTTCATCCGGGATGGCCAACATCAACAATGCAACAGGGCTTAGAAAACTGAGACAATCTGTGCAACAGCGAGACAATGATTTGAGGAATTTATCATACTACTTACTTCTGGCTAGCATTGGCAAAGGCTCAAGATGATGGCTCACTAAGACTTCAGCTTCTCATTCCATTCTGTTATCCTGCATCAGGCTTTGGAATTCTGTTTGAGTCCATTGTTTTTTGAGGTTGAATCAGGATAATTGGTCTGGTCTGTCTTCTTGCCAGAGAGCTGGAAGGTCTCTCTCTGATCATCATCTTATTAAGGTGATAACCTGTCAAAAACATGAATGTCTTATGAGTGTCTCAGCTTGACAGACAGTGCCTTCTGGCCTATTGTGTGGGTTGCATGAAAGTGCAAGGGAGATAAACAAGGAAATTATTTTGATGCTTTTCTATACAGGAGCAATTATTTTCATAATCAGATATTTGTAAGAACCATTTTGAATCCTTTTGTCTCTAGTCTAGGAATGACTAAAGAACTATTATGTTAACTTTTGCTTCTTGTTTAAGACCAAGTGGACTTCAACCATCTTTTCTCACCTCATACAGACCAAATTGAGGTACAGAGGAACCTTGTCTGGTTATGATTTTTACTATGACGAACATCAACTCCTGTTGTGTTGCTGTATGTTCCATGCTACGGATTCATTCTATAACTACTTAACATCTCAGATTCAGTTACTTCAGTCAGATTCCTTTACTCTGAGACATGATTCCCCTATGCTAAGAACAGCATAGGATGTTGGCAGAGAAAAGCAGGGAGACCTGTCACACAGCATGAAAGGAGGACCTGGACTCTGTGTGTCCCAAAACGAGCTAGAGCTTTGGAAGTCATGAAAGGTGTTGGAAAGCCTAGGAGTTGCACAGCAATGGACCAAACACCAAAATAATTCTCCAGAAGCAGAAGAGGAAAAAAACTGCCAATGAAATATGAAATTAGATATTCCCTTCCTTAAAATAAGCCATCTGGGGGGTCATTGAACCCCTTTTCCCTTCTTAATTGCTTTGCAAAAGGTGTAGAAATGAGGGAGAAAGGCAAAGTCAAAGCACTAGCAGAGAGTAGAGAGGCCCAAAGAGCAGCATTACACAGCTGAGGCACCCAGGACCCAATAAAGCAGTCTCACCCCTTAAAAAAAAAAAAAAAAAAAAAAAAAAAAAAAACACACACACACACACGCTTTGTTTTCAAGTTTGCAAGCATGATAATTAAACCAAGGCTCATTCTCTGCTGCATCAGAAGCTCTACAAACAGCTGGACCACAAGAAACTCATCCCACCACGTGCCATGGAGAGGAGAGTGCCAGTGACAGTGAGACGAGGGCAGTGAGAGCCTGGGAGTTTATTTGGGAGGACCAAATAAACAGAAGTATTTAAAGCTTTAAATTAATTAGCATCATCTTTCCTTAAAAATCTACACTGAGCAATAACTGAAGGAAGAATCAAGAGACTGTGAGATAAAAATGGCAAAGGTATTGAAACACACCTATTATGAATTCAAAGTAGGGCTATTTCTACAAGGATTCTTAAGATAACTGAGTTTCTAAAGGAATAGAAAACTTCACATGCAGGCAAATTGGAAGGGAGCCCTTTCACAAAAATACCTTTAATTGGCCATCATTTTCCATGCTTTTGTTTTCCCTGACTAAAGATATTTGTGTTCCTGCTAACTCTGCCTCCCACACAGTCCAGTCTTTCTTTTCCCTGCTCCTACAATAAAGCAATAACGCTGCACTCATCAACTGTCCTATTACCATAGAAATGATATCAACGTCACAAATTCAGCAGTCTGATTCCTCAACAGGGTTGATTAGGAACAGATGATGAGCTGGAGAAGAGCTGAACCCTTGATTAAACACAAATAGCTCTTATATAGAACAAATATGTGAAGAAAATATGTTTAGGATCATGTGAAGAAAGAGTGCCTTCATCTTTTAGATGAGAAATATTTTCTACCTTTCATTGATTTTTAGAATTGTTTGAATTTGTTTTCAAAGTTGCCTACTTTATTTTTAAATCCCATGAATACATGTAATTGGTGGCCATATGCAGTCCAGAACATGCAAAAAAATCCCTGTGGTCACAATTTGTAAAATACTAGTTTCACCTTCCATTTCTTTTACAATAAATGAAAGTAGATGTACTTGAATTCAAAGTACAAGTTGAGTGCCTCTTTCTGATAAATTCTGACCAAACTCTTAATGAAGCCACCTCCAAAAAGGTCCCTCTGCACCTTGCTCAGGTTCTCCTGAAATATCAAGACCACCCTTCCCTAGTCTCAGCAGGGCCTTGACTCTGTAGAACAGGGAAACACTCATTTTTCACAGCCTCAATATCTTAATTAAGGAGACAAACTTAACTTCACCATCTTCTGACTCAAGACATTTATTGAGCCACCCTGCCATTAAAGATGGAGAAGCCTATTTGTCTCATTTCAGCCACGCTTCTCAGTAACAGCACCATCTTAGAAGAAGAAATGCAATATATATACAAATTTTAAAGTGTCCCAGTACAGCTGAGGGGCGGTTCTTTTGTTTTAATTCCTTGCTCTAAGCATCACTGGTAAATGTTTAGTTCATACTTAACTGGAGACTTGACAACTCTGGTCTCCACAACCCTGGTTTCCTTTATTGGGACAAGGGTGCAGCAGGGTATGCGTGCCCAGCTCCCAGCCATCTCTATTCCCAGGCCTGCTGCAGTGTTTCTTCTACTTCAGACTATTTAGTCGATGCCATTAATCAAAATCCTATAGCAGAAAATGCATGCATAAGTCCTACACATTTATTGCCATGGCAACAATTCAGGCTCTTGTTCATATGTCAAGCTACATCAGTGGAGATAAATTCTATTGTTTTCACACTGACAGTTCTCTCTGTGTTGGACTTAATCCATGGAAAAATATAGCTTTGCCTCTTATTAAAATAAAACACAGACCACCCAACTCTACGAATTCTCATTCTTTACGAAGTATCAACTGAGCAATCTGAATAGTCATAAAATTATAGTTTAATACTTAGGGTTATAATAGTAATTAAACTGTAAAAAAGGGCCCTGTCCTCATGATATTGTTTTAATATGTGGAATTGGTTGGGAATGTAACTCTTCATGAAAAGATGAGCTCATTGCTGTGAAGCCAAATAGCTATGATACCAGAGCACAGCATTCTTGAATTAGATTGCAGTATTTTAAAATAAATGCCTTTAAGCTTTGAGTGAAGTTGATGTAATTCATTTTTCCCACTTAGCTGTAGATCCTGTATTTTTCATAACATAAAAACTAATGATTAATGCATAGAATATCTTATCCAGAGAGAGACTTTATATTTCATTTAGCCCATGAGAAAATACAGCTCTTATATGGGTCATTCACAAAAGTGAATGAAAGATATGCGTCATTCTTCATGCATAAGCCTCTCTATATTTATTTCTATATACCGTACTATGAATAAGTCTTAATGCCTGACAATTTTACATGATTTTACTGCTCACTAAACCCCGGTTCTGACTCCTTGCCTTTCTGCAGATGCACATTACATCTCGCATTATCAGAGACTACCAAGAAAACAGCGTCTCATTAATAAAATACTTTTAATGCTCCGGAGTCCATTATTTCACATGCACAGTGCTTCCTCGAAAGTCACAAGCCTCCTCGCACCACTAAAGACATGTCCTTTCCGATCTGACCCTCTTCTCACTTCCTCATGCAGATTTAAGTCCCTGCTTTTGCAGCATGCTTCATATTGACAAAGCCTATTACCATGATATACTATACCAGAGTTCATTTCAACTAATATCCAGGGCTACATCTGTTACTGTCAGCACCTAATCTAAGTTCCTGTGTCAGTGAGGATGAAGACAACCATTATATTTACTTATTGTCACATGGTGTTATGCTGGTATCAGGAACTGATTCATATACACACAGTGTGTGACTTGCATCAAATACATATATTTTTTTTTAAATGGGGAGCTTTGTGCAATTTGTAAATATCTTGTGAACTTCATTCATATTAATGAAGCAGCGTTTGCACTTTGCTGGCATTTTTATGCAAATAGCAGTAACTCTTTGTGCACCGTGCCTCCATACATGACACAGGCCACGTCCTCTAAAAGCAAGACTGTGATTTCCCAAGATGAGCATAAAAATGCATAAATACATAAAATGCATTTTTAGGTCACCTAAAGGAGATAACCTAGGATTTAGAGGAGGATTGGAATAATTTTTCCAATATTTTTTAATCTTGACATGCTTTAAGAAAAAGACTAACAAAGTATTTGTCAGTGTCCATGCAACTGAGAGCAAAATTTCTCTTCTAGAAGCCAAGAAAGTGTTTCAATTTTTTTTCCGCTTGCCCCGGTGAAAAGCACAATGTTTCTTTTTGCCTCTAAACACACACATTGCGATTAAACAAATACCTTGTTAAAATAATAATAATAATAACTAGAGAAAAACAAAAACAGCTTTTTTCCACACACACAAATTACACACTAAAATAAAATTTTAGTTCCCAGTTTAGTACTGCCCTCTGGTGATGCAGATCTTGGCTAGGCAGGTGACCCGCTTCACTTGGCTAGGTGGGTGAGCCCAGACCTGGACTGGAGCTACATGGAAATCTGGGCACTTACATCAGAACCAGGGATTCAAAACATTTTAATGCTTTCTGCTCCAGGAGTCCCCAGATACAGGCCCACAGGGGGCTGGCAATCACAGCCATGCTCTGCCTTTGAAGGACTTGAATATCTCCTATCATACAAGCATTTTAGGCCGTAAATCTGTCAGAGGTGATTGCATGAGGGTTGCAGAGTCATCCAAGTCCCAGAAGGCTGCAATTTATGAAGGCTCCTTGCAGCAGATGGCTTTCTGACGAGTTCACTGCTGCTTGTGAATCTCATTAGAGGCACCCAACTACCAGACCATCACCAGACAGACCAGTGTTTCTCAGTCATTTAAAGCTTACTAAGGCCTAGACCTTTTGAAAGAATTCTTGCACCAGGATGACCAAGGCACAAGAAGAGGTTTTAAATATCGATTTATTATTATTGAAGGACTCTCCTGTCCTAATCCTTCTCAATATAACAAAAAAAGAATGGACCATTGTTCTCCTCATGTAACCAGTGAGCAATGCTCAATTTAGGCATAGGCGTTATGTCACATGAATTAGAAGTGGAATGGAAAAAGATCTGCCACATGATCGTTAGACATATTAACCTCCCATTCAAAGCACATCTAGGGATGTTGTCAGGTTTCTTGGAAAATCTGGCTTTTTGCAAGTGTGGCTCCTTCTGCCCATTGCTGAAGATTCACCAACAAGAAGAAATGGAAGATGGTGGCACCCAGGGGATAACATTTCAGCAAGAACTTGCAAACATAGGGTTCTTGATGAGCTGTCATTTTAAATATAGGAAGATTCCATAATAGTTTTTTGTTTGGTTGTTTTTTTTTTTTTTTTTTTTTAAATCAGACAAAACAATTTGTATATTTCACATCAGGGTCAAAGCAGAATAATATGAATATGAATAATGTGAACCTGATCTATGTCCTTAAATAATAAACCAAAACAAGAACGAAGTTTCTTTCCAAGTTCATTGCACAATACTTCACATTATTAATCAGAATTATGTCACAGGATTATTGCTCTGCTTAATAATGTGTTTAATGTAAATTTAATGTAAAAGATCCATGATAAAGGCAGTCAAAGCTCTATTAAAATCCTTTGCAAAGTTCAGTCAATGCATTAGTAGCTTTAGGCTAACATTAATTTGGATCCTAATCTATTATTTCACATGATATTTAATGTGTTTTTGTAATTAGATTTTTTTTAAACAAAGCAAGAAAAAAACCCACAGGTCAGAGTGCATGGCTGTCATTAACTACAGCACATTTCTGGGACATGTGTAATCACAACTTATGCAAAGAAATATTTTAGATTATGCTCTAGTCAACAACCTGTGTCTCATCCTGTAAATGAAAAAATACATGACAATCCGAAGTGATAAATACCTGCAGCTGTTCACACATACTGTTCCAATTTAAAAGGTTCCCACCCTCATAGATGGTCCAGAATAATAATTCCCATAACTAATCCTAACTCTTGTTCAGTCAAAAAGAGTTAGAGTAATACATCTCTGAAATTTAGTTAACTGCAAATGAAGTTTGAGAACAATTTGAGGATTAATTGCTCTAGGAGCAGTGACAAGGGGGAAACCTCCAGGAAAGAGGGTACAAGCATAGCCAAAGGAGCACAGGGGACCATGGCACAACAGGATAAGGAAGAGATGCATCCTCTTTCTCCAACTTGTGTAAATTAATCACTCAAATTGCATGAATTCTAAAACAGTGATCCAAGATACTATAGTATTCTTTAACTCAGACTCTATTTTATTTTGTTTTTCAATATGATAAATTACTGTAAGATTAAAAAACCTTACAATGTAAAAACACTCAGATTCAGGTAGAAAGGCTACAAGTTCTCTAAAATTCCAGGTTTGTGGATCAAGCTTTTTTTGGGAGGGGGGATGGGTGATATTACCATCAGGAATATAATGATACTCTTAAATGCTAAGGTCACTGACTCCATAGGAGAACCCAAGGAGAACTTCTGAGAAAAAAAAAATGGTTAAGTATTTTCCGAATTCAATACATAAGAAATCAAAAACAGTAGATGTCAAGAGTAACACTTTTGCTTTTTCATTTTAAGCTACTGAATATTTAGGTTGTTTTATTTATTTTCCTTCTGTCTCCTTAGGAATCTACATACTTTTTGCCTCAAGGAATAAACTAGACATCTGAAAACATGTATAATAATATTATGCCGGGAATCTGAACATATCCAAGAAAAGAATATCACTATTATTCTGTTACAAATAACAACATGATGGTACAGGATTTTGTGTTATAGAATTGAGCTCTAGAATATCCTAAAAATACACTCTAAAGGATGACACATTTAAGAAGGGTTTTCTCTCAAAGCATCATGAAGCAGACAGCCTTTGATTAAAAGACTGGATAACTCCTTAATTCACTTCTCAAATAACTCTCCCCCTGGAGCTGCAATTGGAATAGCTAGGGCTACAGCCCTGCCCTAAACTTGTTTTTAGCTTAATGCACTTACAATAAGGAAAATAGAAACATTTCCATCTTCAACTAACCATAACTTCCAAACCATACATAGACAAGAACGAACAAGAGAAGTAAATGTATTCATATTCTATTAACACTTAAAATATATAATTCATGTCAACACTAGTCAATTAGGTCAAAAAGTCTCCAGAAGCATCTTTGGGATGGGGCAGTTACGGTGAAAATCTTGTCTTCAAGGCTCCTAAATTAGCATAATCATGGACCTACCTAGGCTCATCCCTCGCCCACTCTCTTCTAGAATCCCCATGACATTGCTAGCTGGAGCAGTAGGCAGGGATTTCCCTTATACTCATGCTGCGCTCCATACAACTGCAGCACTTGCTGCACTGAGAATCATCTGAAGCACCTATAACTGCTGGCAGTATTTCACCCATTAGAAATATGTTAAATTTTCCTTTTAGAGAGCTTAAAGGTTTTCTGTTGTCCTTTATCACTTGGAATTAAAATTGCACAACATTCTAAGTGCTTTGTGTTGTACCTATTTAACCACAGAACAAATCTCTTGGAAAAAAACTTAATCATCCAGCAAATGATCTTTATAATAAATACGTGCATAAAATCTAAACCTGAACAATGCCCAAAAAGCTGGAAGGAAAAAAAAATTTCAGAGTTAACTGTGCAGTTTTTCACATGACAGTTAGCATGGGTATAATGTAGCTAAGTCAAGCAAGATGATTGATTTATTATATTGAAGTCCATTAAAAGTATTCCATTACAGTTTTAAAACCATATAGTCATTAAATATCTTTGAAAACACACATTCTTTTCCATCATTATAAGATATTCTTGACAGAACATCATTTTTAACGGCACCATTATAAACAGGATTGATAATGGCTGTTTAGTGTGTAACAGAATGGGAAGTCAGCAATATACAGACTTGTATTCAACATAATCTGATAACAAAAAGCACTGAAGAGAAGATGAGTGCACAATTAATATATGAATAATTATTTTGTGTAAAATGAAACTAATTTTTAGTAGTGTGTCAAGTAGGCATTAAAATCAAAAAATGAAGCTGGAATAGATTTGATGTACATTACTTACAAGTACAACATGAACTAGTGGTGCTGATAGATGATCTAAATAGGAAAGGAAAGATTACGCCTAAGGCTAAATGAAGTGATAACGTTGCTTTCTAATTGCAGAAAACTTACATGCTAAAAGCAGATCTCAGGTTGAATCCATGTGCCTCAAAACACAGCTTCAACATAACCATTGCTGCTGTTTGCAGTCTTTTCTGATAAAGGGGTGTGTAAACAATGATTTTTCATGACTTTTTTCCCCTTCAGCTGCATTGAGGTAATGGGTTTGGTAATGGGTAAGGGGAAACCTAAATGATCTCAGGAACATTAAAGCTTACCTTTAGTTAAGGTTTAGCTTAAGGAGTCAAGCACTTAAATAGAAAACAAATCCTCTATCAGATATCCAATAGGCAAGACAGAAAATTTTAAGAAAGGAGGAAATGAGAACATTCTTATTACAAAACAGCCCTCACTAAGAGCAGTCACAAGAGAACAAGGGTCTCCTGACTCTCTCCCCATAGAAATAGGCAGCACCCTTAGCAGCACCATAAGTGCTGCTTGCTGTTTAGACCTACCTCCCCAGGCAACTTCTCCCCATTGCTGTATGGACCTGGAACCTAAATTTCTCGTCTTGCACATGCGGTAATCTCCATATACTCACTTGTGTTATGGCTTTGCACTGTTTCTGAAGATCTTGTACAAATGAAGAAACACTGTTCTACCTGAATAAAGTAATTCAATACAGGAAAAATCTACTTTGGTAGTCCAGCTCCTTTGGGTATCCCAGGAATGCAGCTGCCAGAGCCAATGGATATCAACATACACTCTTGCACAGGTGGTAGAGGTATATATGGAACTTGTAACAGTCATGTATTAGAAATTATGGGCTTTTGAAAGTACTTTGAGAACCTGCAGTGATAGTGCAGATGTAAGAGCTGAAGCGATGAAAAGCCAGCTAAAGAAGATATATACAATCCTTATCTGCCACATTGGCCATTATGGAGCCACCTGAACAGCAATTGTTTCTTGAAACCACTTTTTCCAGAAGACAGTGCTAGCTGCATGCTCCTCAGTTCCAAGACTCACTTGCAACCATAAGCTTGCTCTTGGAGCCAGGTCTGTACAAACAAGGCTCTGAACACTTCAAACGACATGTAAAGTATGTCGAAAAACCAGGTCATGGGGAGCACCAACTTAACAGCCCTCAAGTAAAAATATTGTGACAATTACCTCTGAATGTCTCAGATCCCTAGATGTAAAATGGAGATATTACCATCCAGCTATTGTGAAGATGTAATTATATTGACATTTTCATATTATAGTGATAATTTCTACAGCAAAACCTATCAGTATTATAATTATCAGATTTATATCAGAAATATAATATTGTGTTATAAATTGGCTGGGCCAGAATTACATAAATAAGGCATAAGAAGCATATCTAAATACCATCCCATAACATTTCTGCTCGTGCTTAATTTGGATATTCTGTAGTTTTTATATGATTGACTTTTTAACATTAATAATACTGTTTGAGTATATACCCATGTTATGTGTGTAATATATGAATGACCTTCAACTGTAGTGTCCTTGTAGTGGAACAGTAGCATTTACTATAGATTCTATTATAAATGCCTTAATGAAATTCTAATCAATAATACTTCAGAGAATGGTAAAGGAATTGAATACATTCATAGGTAAAAGGAGATGTTATTAGTTCAGTAACTATGAAATAGAAAGATGAAAAAAGCCTGTTTTTCATATTAAAACTGAGCACAGCTGTACAGTTATATAATAAAGTATTGCTTGTATCCATGGCAATAGGGAGTAATTGATGCACCACAGTTATTTTTATAAACCCAAACAAAAATTCAACTGGAAATTTCTTTTCCAGCTTTTTGGCATTGTATGTTTTTTATCTGCACACAAGGTACAAATTTATAGTCTGAATATACTCACTGATCTGACATGTTGAATAAAACATGCTCTTTTGTTGCTGCATATTAAAGAAGATGTGGAACCCATATCCAACAACCAAGTCCTTTCATGGAATATTTTATAAAAAATACTTCATGGACCAAGATACAGTATCACATAAGTACAGACTTCTTTGAATTTGGGAAATATACATATTAGGCATTTTTTTTTATGATTAAAATTTTTTAAAATGTTGTAGTAGTAAGTTTAAGATCATTTTAGTCAAAGGAAATCGACAACTATAATATGAAGAAAAATTAATGGAAAATACTATTGTATTCTGGACTTTGTGATACTGCCTTCAGTTTTAATTTAGTCCTCTTGAGTAAAATTATGTCAGAGTCTATAATGATTTAAAGATATATCCATACTTTCCAACAGCTCCATTTACTTCTTGAGCTGATATCAGGAAAGGATACAGCTAATAGCCTTTTTAAAATCTAAATTTTCACCTATTAGATAAGTAAAAAAGTATATTTTTTGCTAATTATTCCATTAATAACCCTGCCTATAACAAAAGAGAAACAAATAAATCCACTTTCCTCATTTTTCCAGATGCAGATCCATATACTCATATGGGGTTTGCATTGCAATCATAAATAATTTCTTTATTTCTAAAGAACTACTTAGATAATGATGCTTTGCTGCAAAGTACTCGGTCAAATGCATCTTGAACTTCTGCCTAGCACATTTACTTGCAGCACAATTTTCCAACAGCAGTTAGGTGACCTTAGTGGTAATAGAGCTTGTGGTCAACTTAATTTCATTTCCCGTTCTTTAGCTTTTTCTAATTGCTTCACATTCAAGATGATGCATGCTATTTGGTTTCTGTTTTTCTCTAAACTATCTTCACATGAGAATTAAGTAAAAAGTGTCTCCATGATGAAAGACAGGTAAGACACCGTGAGGAATTTTGATTGTTTTTAAGACATTACACATACCATAACAAAATATTCCCTAAATACAGATTTAAATATGGAATATTTGAATACACATTTGATACTGTATTTCCTTACTTCAAATAGCAGAGCATCATCTCCTTTTCTCTCTTTCCCATTCACCAGGATCCATATAAAACTGTTGCTTATCAGATACGTGGCCACAAGTCATTTATTTATTTGCAGATTAAAAATGGGTAGTCTTTTAGAAATGACAACTGCTACTGTTGAACAGAGATCCTGCTGCTTTGGAAACTCTGCATCACCATTTGCCTGAGCAATAACATCCTTACAACACTTTTAATGAGACCTGCCAGAGTACCTTGAAAATCTGGAGTAGGTGAGGATAAGGGTGAGGATGTGCACAAGATTCATATGCCCACAGATATACTTGCTTTGCTCCATCCTGGAATTTACAGTTTATTTTACAATTCACTTGGCCTAGATCCCTAATATAGGACAGCACCAGGTCCTACTGATGCACCAACTGCAAGGCACACGTATAAAGGCGTGCTTTTACACAGTGTAAAACAGTTTTAGTTTTTACTCCCCTCCATGATTCAAAAAGTGTAGCCACTTTCAAGAGAATTCATCTTTTGATTAACTGGTGACTACTCTTTATTGTGTTTATATTTAACAAAAGCACATAAAACATGGTTCTCCTCCATGGTTTTCTTTTTGGGATATTTTCCCTCCCCTCCACTAGTATATCACAATGCCTTTTTGTCTAGGGATACTGAACAGGGGATTGAAATGTGTTAACAAAAGAAAGGTTATGGACTGTGAGTCAGCAAGAACAAAAGAACCAAACACATCATGTAAAAGCTAATAATATTTAGATAGGAAGCCCAGAATTTAGCATTTTCATTATATTTTTCAGTTAGCATGAAAGTCTAATCTTCCACTAATCACTTAAAATGTAAAATAAACAGAGCTCTCAGCATATCACAGTCTATCCGCAGAACCCCAGGAGAGGGAAAGCCACAAAAGGAACCTAACAACATGATGCTATATATTCTGAGATATAACCATTCAATCTGATTTGCCACATGCCCATACATTTTAAAGCTGACTTCATTATGAAATCTCTTCTTGATTAATCATTGGTGAACAATGACTAAATTGCACGCCAGCATCAGCCTGAACTGGGGCTTTGTTAGCAGCAACATTCATCTGCAAAGCCTACCAGATGGGCTGAGAGGAGGTCAGGATGGTACTGCCACGGCAACAATGGACAAGCTCATAAACCAGGGGCAAAAATAGTTTAACTGAGACTATAGTATTTTCACAGAGCATGCTATGGCACTGCTTTTTGTTTTGGTAACTGAGGCTAAAAAAAATGCATTATAAAAATATGTAAAATACTTTTATAGCCACCACAGTCTACAAAAGAGTAAAAGGCATAAAAAGCTGCTGAAACATCTGAAATAAGTATAGAAAGACTTTGATAAACACTCTTGTACATTAAAACTATTAGCACACAATTAGATATTTTTTTCTATAAATATACAGTGATGCTTAACATCCAAACAGATCACAA
Source organism: Tinamus guttatus (assembly GCF_059628265.1). NCBI lineage: Eukaryota > Metazoa > Chordata > Aves > Tinamiformes > Tinamidae > Tinamus > Tinamus guttatus. Next base: position 6,442,250 of record NW_028288923.1, read on the forward strand.
TCTGATCAACTCCCAAGTACTGCAAGACTTGGAACATAACTTCCCTCAAGCTTTCTAATTCCTTCTTCCAGTATGTGTTAGCTTATTACTACCAAGTTAAAGACTTGCCTATATAGCCTCTAAGAGATGCTTCTTTTTGATCACTACCTACATCATCCTCACTGCTGTGAAACAAAAGCTCTTTCCCCCCGCCAATTTTAAAAACAGGTAAACTATCTTTAAACATGGACAACTAATGGACACTTGCAAAATAAAGAATCCTACCAAGGTGCTAAAACAGAAAATCCTCCTCAAACCTACCGTGATTGCCATTTTGTCATCAGAAGGGCCTCACCTGCTACGATAGAATATGCTCAGGGCCCCTACAATTTTGACAGTCATTCCTTTGTTTTAATCCCGTTTCACAGTTTAGTTGATCAGGCCCCTCTGGGATGGCTTTTTAAAGGCCTTTTGGACTCTTAATTTGACAGACAAACTGCAAAACCATCTAGAGCGTTTCTTCCCATGCCCAGTTCAGCACAGCATATGAGCTCATTCAAACAGTGGAGTAATGAGGAGGAAGGGAAAAAAACTCTATCAGGTACATGGAAGTGGTCACAAGGTGTCTTATGGACTGTTTCTGCCTGCTCAGAGGCCTGAAGATGCTTGCTCAATCATGTTATTTTTTACAGTGAATATCTACAATTACCATGTTTCTCCAAGCTAAAAATACTACTGCTACGGAGTCTCTGCATCTCCATTAAACTTATATGCCCCCAAGTATCTGATCAATACTGCTCATTTATTGATACTGATCTCATGCTACTGAGCGCAGTTAAAACAGATTGTCTGATGATTGCAATTTTTTAACACAATGAAAATTTGCTCTGCTGTAGTCTGATATTCTTTACTACATTGAGCATATTTCATCACTAATAACATCTTTTAGCAGAGTTATACTCCGAAGTGACTAAAGGAAATGTCATATGTAACCAAATGTTTGACCAAGAGAGGGAAAAAAATTACCAAAAAAATAATTTGGGAGCTTTGAAAGACCATCACCCTCTCTTCCTACCACTGTAAGCGTAACTCAACACTCCTCCTAAATTCCTCTTTGTTCTTCATCTGCCTTTCTCCACATCAAATCCTGCTTAACAGAATCAATACAAAGACTAGCAGGTAGATCAGACAACTAGATCATGGCCAGTATAGAACCAGGAAGAAACCATCAACACATCTGTCTAATATTTTGTAATTAAACTCAGCACATACATATTTCTAATGAAAATATTTATGGGTCCTTTAAACTTATACAGAAAAGAATAGTTGCGTTTTTCCTCTCGTTTGCTCAATTGTCTTTAAACTAAGAGCAGCACATGCTATAAAAAGTTGGCTTCTGTTCTCAATAGAGTTGCTGTCCTTTCTTAGAGTCACAGTCCTCAGACTGGAACAATCAAAATCTTATAAATATGGCTTTCCCTTATATGAACTCTATATCCAAGTGACATTTTAATTTTGCATATGAGAATTTTTATATAAAAATAGAAAGTGACTTTTAAGTCCTGTTTTATATTAGGGAAGTAGGGCAGTAGGTGTGACAGGTTATTATCATACAGAGTGCTGAGAAAACAAAGTTTATAGAAACACCGCTCAAGCACTGATCATAAAATAGCCTCCCTGCACCCTGTACTTGACATTACAATATTATTGCAGTAACATTGCTAGCTGAATAAACCACTTTCAACTACTGCTCACCCAAAGAATCCACATATATACACATGCACACAAATATATATGCTATATACATACATGCATGCACACATTTATATATACATGTATATAGACATAATAGACATGTGCAAAAATACACTTGCTTTTCTTTAGGAAAATATCCTTGTTAGATAAAAGTCATCTTGATTTTGTTAAGATAGGTATATCATGGAGCACTCCAAGATGTTGGATGATTTAGTTATCTATTACAAATGATTTGACAGGTTTGAATTGTCTGCTGCTTTCCGTAGAGGTTGCTCCCCCATGCTGTAGGCTGCAGCATCACCAGTGAATTACACAACTTCAAAGTTTCTGCAAAGTTTCTGCATCACACAAGTTTCTGCATTTGAAGCCTGATGTGCTGCCCAGTTCCTCAGACTACAGCGTTTCCCAGTGCACCACTGCATTTTCCAGTCTCAAAAAGCAGGCCTGCAATTGAAAGTTTTCTAACACATCACATCCGGGAATTATTCCAGGAATTTCCCTTCCTGCTGACCTGCTCCCTCTGTCTGCTGTCAGGGGAAAGGTATTGCTTTGCAGAATCACTCTCTTCCCACATACGACACCAAAAATTTGATTAAGCCAACTATGAACCAAGCAGCAGTGACATATCCTCTGGAGAAAGGGGTGAGGAGTAGTTTCCTGTGTTAGTGCAATTACTGAATAGGTGATATTTAGTCAACTAAAATACTGATTAAGTTTTTTAATGATTGCTATTGTCTGGATTTGATGTAACACCCATTAAGTCTCATAGGAGACTATCTTCAAATTATCCAGGCTTTGGGTGATCCTTTCTGTATTATGCAATATTATTTTTTGTAAATTACTTCAAACATTCCCCCTCAGCATTTCTAACTAGAATCAAGATTTCCTGATACTACAACTAAAGGAAAAAAAACATTTTTACACTGAAGAGATTTGGTTTAAGTATGACCTTAGGGACAGGTGCCTACCTGAGTTCTCAAATACAAGTATGTGTGTGATTCATATCTACCATTAGGCAACAGTAATGTAGCGTCTTACCAAAACTATGTGCCTGCCCTTAGGTGGAAAGGATGGCCCACATATATACATCTTTTTCCAGATACCACGATGGATAACAAATATAGACTGGTTTCACAGCACTCAGTGCCATTACATTCCTCTCACTAACAGCTTGATCTAGAAAACAGCAAACTTCACCCTTGGAGAGACTCATAAATAGTTAAGTATCCTCTATCAGCAGAGGATAAAAAGGAAAAATAAGCAATAAAAATACATAATGAACAACTGCTGAACAAACAGAGCTGTAGCTCTCCAACACAGCCATGTTATTGCCTAGGCTATTACAAGGATTTTACAGTAATATCATTTGATTTTCTAGCTTCATGGCAATTAAATCAAAGGTGTTTTACTTTTTCAGATGTGTATCATTGCTTTAAAATAAATTCTATTATCAAGTCCAGGGTGTGAAGGAACAACAGCAAAAAGTTGTTCAAGGTCACAGATAATCATGTTTAATGGCATATTTGCCATTTTTGCCACCCTCCTTCAATTCCTAGAAGCCAGCTGATGATATATTCTGCTGCTACTTAGAGAATACAGTACAGTACAGCCTTCTTTTATCACTATAAATAGGGAAAGCTCAACTTCTTGATTCTGGATGCAAATCGGAATTTGCACAGTTCAGGTTAAATTGACTTTGGCTTCATCTCACAACACGTGAAATCATACTGCAGTTCTCCAGTGCTTTTAGGACATAATTAGATAAATTCATAGATTAAGCTGCTCCTGGCAGTACTTGCTCTGCTGTGAATAGTGAACCAATTGCACAGCACATTGAAATACAAACTGTAGTTGTAATATCAAGTTGGCAAAGACTCCTTGCTGTCAATTGTTGTGTGCCATATGGACCCACTTAAGCCTCTTCCTCTTTTGGCTCCTCAGGAGAAGGCACCATTGTGGCCAGTCATGAGGTCAGTTTGGAAACCAAATGGCCCAGGTGCAAAAACTTCAGCAGGGACATCTGGATCCATGACTGCTTTTTTGGCTAGATTTATCCCTGCCATATTTAGACATGGTAGCTGCCTTCTTGCATAATTCTGCCATTTTCCACCAAATAGAACCCAGTGAGCCTGTCCTAATCTGTACCGTATTCACAAAATAAACTCGGTATATTGTCATTCCTTCTAGCCTGTTTATTCTTTTGCTTCGAATAGGAATTCTTTCTTAGACTGTTTCTTCAATTGGAAAACACACATACAAGTTAAAGCTCTCACAAATACAGGTAGACTCAAGTGTGGATGGTATTGCCTTTTTAAAAAGTTTGATGCCCTCCACCAAAGGAAAGTAGAGGTATTCAGAGGAAAAAATAGAAAAGTGTAATGATAGTGATATTGATATTGCTACAGCCTCAAACTTGGTACCAAACACAAATACTTTATGCTTTGATACACAATCCTTAAAAAATATTCAATAAATGTGAAGGAATCAGGATTTTGTGCTCAGCGTTATCACAGTTAACAAGTATCTACGAGATATTTGAATTATACCTACATTTCAATTGATAATTCTCTCCAAAGCCCAAATATCTGTACTGATCTCTTGTTTCTCACCTCAGAAAACCCTTAAGAAAAAATACAGACACTTATCACCTGGCTATAGTGTGTTTCAAGGGTAAGCAAAATAGATCTTAAAATACTCTTGAATCTTACATATTAATATTATTCTGCTTGTACAATATACCACTGTCATTCTTCAAATGATATATCTACTATATCCTTCAGTTTGGACAAAGCACATGTCACCTGGGCAAAATCTCTATGAGAAGCTGTATCATTCAACTTTTACAGTGCTCTGGCAGCATGCAATGCAAAGAATCACCCAGACATAATGGATCAAGGTCACAATATTTGAGAAAGGCTTTCTAAAACCTCTTTAAAAAATTCTCTCAAAATATATGAAACATCCACATGTATCTATACAAAACTTCTAGGTATGCCCTATGTCAGAAGTCTGTTTTCTTACCATAATATAAACTATACTTCTGGTTTCATACTATACATTTATACTATACATTTCTCGGTTCCAAAATGGATTAAACAAATCCTTTCTTTCATTGGATCCAGGGGAAAAAAATGCATCTCTAACATAATTCATCTCTGCCCCGCTTTCCCTTCATCTTTTGTGTCATTTTGTTACACAAAACAATTATGTCACATAAGTTATTTTTCCTGAGGTAACAGGACACAGAATCTACAGAAAACTCAAACTTGACCCTGAGGCAGAAAACTTCTACAAATAAATTACAGGACCGAAGAGTCTTGTATCAAACTCTTCAGGCTGGAGTAAGCCATGCTGGCATGAAGATCTACTAGCAAATAAGAACGCCAACAGGGAGCTGCACCTTGGTGGGAGCAGCCCTCAACTTCTAATTTTGCTTCACAAAAGGAAGCGCCAAACTCCCCTCCGAGGGTTAGCTTTAAGCCTACAGCAGTGGCCTTAACTCTCTCCACAGCCCTTCAAGAAATTATTGTTAGGCAAGTAGATTCTGTAGTCTGACATCCCCAGAACACATCTGCAAAAAATGCTTTTTCTCCCAGGAATGCAGAGAAATGAACAGTACAGTCTGGAAAGAAAGTGACCTGGCAGTTATTTGACATGGAGCCTGTGTCAAAGCACTCACAACAGATTTCAGAAATACATGAGCAGCAGCAGATCTGTACAAGCTTTTGGAGAGCTTTGTAGGTGTTTTATACCAAGGATATGGAAAAAAACAACCAGGAAACAATTCTGAATTCCAGACACGTGCGCAGCATGCTGATTGGCATCTCAGCAATGCCAAAGTAATACACAGGTCTGTTTTATTTTTGTATGTGGATTCTGCTTCATATTAGTAATGAGTATGTTCCATCCCAGCCAGTGCATTTCAACATTGCACAGCACCCCTTTGGTGATCAGGGTCTGCCTTTGAGCTTCAAGTTTTAAAACATTATCTAAAGCACACAGCAGTTAACTACCTTGCTTGTGTGGACTATATTAAATATATGCTTACATATACTGCATGTTTGTTTGCTATTTAGATTCTTTTTTGAACCAATAGGCAACAAAAGATTTGCAACTTATTTTCAGTTTAAACAATTGTAAACTACCACCCTCCTATAATGTCAGAAAACAATAATGATTTCTTTCTCTACTTATTCATAGATAATAACACAGAATGAGGAACATCAAGATGGTGATATCATCAAAACTTGAAATGCAAAGCCCATATTCAACTTCATTGAACTAATAGCAATCATAGGAAGCAAGCTCAACACAACTTTTCCAGCATGGCTTACAAATATCACAAGTGTTCCCTTCTGTGCTGTACACATGAAGATGTGTGTGATGGCCATGCCATCTCTCATATCAGTTCTACCTAAAAATAAATAGCCAGAAGCCCAAGCCACAGCCCGCTCTAATGAAAACACAAGAGAGATGACAAGAGGGGCCAAAATCAATACCAGAGGCACAAATCTTGCGAACTCAATGCAAGAACCCTAGACTTGCCTATTTATCTGACTTCTAAAGTTTTGAGGTAAGCTTTTTTGAATCCACCAATTTTACACTGGCTTCAGACATCTGGAACTATGACATCACATTTTCCTAAAAACAGACCTCGTGAAAGTACTCCAGGTGCTTTTACAGCTATGGAAAACCTGAACAAAGAAATGAAATGTGATGTCTTACAGAATATAGGCCAAGGCGAATGTTAGTTAGATCCTTTGAATCTTTGAAGACAATTAAGGAGGGTCCTTCCATTTTCCTACTGTTCTTTCATTACCAAGCTGTCACAGGGACTTTTAATCTACATGCAATCAACCAACCATAACCAGGAGATCTGTCTTCACTCGCTGCCCGCCTTTCCCCCCACACCCAGAATATGGATATTTAGCTGGCTTAACCATACTCTCATTGATCTTTCTTGAAAAACAAGAGGTGACACTGTGCCCAACCAATAACGCCCTAGGAGTAGAAGAAAGTTCAGAGGAAAGGAGAAAGAAGAGCATGCTCATGAAGCCCAGCCAGAAGTACAGGGCATGACTGGCCCCAGCTGGTAAAAAAAAACTTGAATCTATCTCAACACAAAGGCTAACAGAAGGTGGCCTTTGTTTTAGACAGACACTCCCATCAGCCGAGTAGATGGACTATCACATTTGACTGGATCGACTGGGTGTGCAAAGATCTTTCCCTGAGCTAATCAAAAGTATGAATGTCTCCCTGCAAAAACCAGATGAGCATATCAGTAGCATATAGGTGGCTCAGTTCAACATAAAGAATATGAACATTTAGCAACAGAATTTTCAGGAGAACTATGGCCTTGAACTGACTGCAACCCACCTTTCCCTTCCCAATGCCTGGGAATGCCCAGCACTATGATGGGGAGCTAGTCATACACTCCAGTAACAGGACTCATAGGACACATTGGTGTCCTAGTTGAGACACCACTGTGGTGTCTCAGCTGTGTATTGAAGTTGCTATGTTCTGCTAGGCCTAACATCTACTTGCATTGTGGTTTCAGTATATTGCTGTATCACTCTGCTAAATCAAAATCCCATATCAGGTCAAATATCTTCAAATAGGTAAATTTATATTAAACATTACACTCTCCTTGTCTGCAATGTTCAAAAGAACCTAGTCAGAGAGTAAGGAAATCTCTCAGAAGACTCTACATCAGCACAAGCATAAAAGATTTAGGATTTTTAGATGTCAGCCTTAAAAAAAAATCCCCTGATAAATCCAAAGTTCCAGATGTTTTGGGGGGTTTCAAACAGCTGCATGCATATAGCATCATGAAAAGGTATCTGTCATCTGCCAGACTGAACATAGGTAGCAATAATATTCTAGAGTACTTGAAATAATATCCAGCATAAATATTAAGAGATTGACTTGAAATCTTCTGTGGGAACATAACGAAATAACATCTCAGAATATTTTATTTTAATATTTGTTTTACAACGCAGTAATTTAAATGCAATTTTGTAACTTTTTAGCCTTCTGTAAATGAACTAAATGCATTCTTCCAGTTTACTACCTCTGTAATAATGTTCAGAGATAAACAGTGTTTTTAGTCAAAATGGAAGACCGTAAATAGCCTTACATTAGCACTATTTTCATTATTTTTTGACAGAGGTTCTTAATTAATCTAGCTCTTTGATATTATAAGCTATAGAAGATCAACTACATAAAAATGGGATGTCAAATATTCCTCATAGATCAGGCATAATGCCACTACTTTCATCGTATCTTTACGAGACATCAGATATGTTAATATTTATGGAGTGTACACTAAGGAATACTGCTAGAATTAATAAATAATAAAGCTAATATTTTTTTGCAAAAATAAATCATCAGACATCTCATTATAAACTGGATGTCTTCAGCTGTAGATAATTTAATACAGTAATAAATAACAGAATAGCACAGAGTTGATGGAATTACATTCCATGATTTAAAATATCTTACTATTCATACAAGTATGCATTCTTTTGTGTTAAAAGTCACAAATAGGCTGAACTGGCTTGAAAGAATAGAGGGTATTTTCAAACAAGTGTGAAGGAGGCTGTCTCTAACATACCAGCTAGACATTACTGAGTCTATGTGTGCAAGACAGTGCTCTTCAAACACACTTCAAATTCATCCTGGGATGTGACTGGTAAGAAATAGTTGAAGGAAGCCAAGCCCATTGCTCCTATACTCTCAGCAATAACAGGCTTCTTCCAACTTGAAACAACACATTATCTACAGATTTTAAGGCTGCGTCTTAGCTAGACTGCTTACAGCATTTAGGCAAAGCATCTGCAGTCACTTAAGATAGGTATAGCTATCACATTATGGTGGACTTTTCTGTTTTAGGTTTTTTTTTTGACCAACTATTAATAGAAATGCTGGATGAGAATTTACAAAGCTCTTGCGTTATAGTTAACTGCATCTATGACATAAGAGAAATTCATGGGTATCAATACTTTTGCTGAATGTTGTTGTAAGTTTGCCTCAATCATGATGAGCCCTCAGCGCAGTCTGCAAAATCAATACCAAGCTGGTGCATCGCAGACCCTGGATGCAGGGAGATGATGGGTCACACACAGCCCCTGCTACTTGCTGTAGGACTGGGGGCCCTCCCTGCAAAGCTGCAATTCTCCAAGTGCCCATGAAATGACACAGACATCTGCGTGCCAGTCGCAGAAAACGATGCTGAACTCTACTAGACCTCTTCATTTGTACCTTCCCAGCCTATTCTCCTTGACATGGGACTTGTCTTCATTCTTTCTAACATATGCCTGCTATGTGCTACTGTATAAATGTTAATTAAGTGATGGTAATAATTAAGAAAATGTGACTATGGATCATAGTAATCAGTTCCTGACACTGACAACCAAATTGAAATACACTTTTAAAACAGCAACTTGCTGTCAAGCACAAGGGAAATGAGAATACCAGCATGAAGCTATGATTAAAAACAGGATTCTTCAAAAGTAGCTCATGACACTATTCCTTTATTTTCTTACAGCTCTCTCCCTTTTTCTACAGATTTCCTAATCTATACACACTACATGCCTATGAGATTTACATATGATTTTAGCAAATCACTAAGCCCATTCTGCTATTGAATTTCTTGGTGTGTGACTTGGTGAACTGGTTTTATGTGTCAAAAGCATATTAAAGAAGATAAGCCTAGACAGCATTTTCAGCCTACAACAGATAAGTTAACACTGTATTGTTTAGTTTTCTGTATCTGCATTTAAAAGACAAGGTGAGGATTTGTTTAAACTTCAAGGGATTTAAATATACACTGATCAAACATGATCTAAGAACAGCATGAAGAGAAATGGTACATAAAAATCAATGTTTAATTGATTAATTTGCTTTGCAAGTAGGGGACTGATGCAACCAGAAGCTGATATAAACTGAAGGCATAAACTAAATTATCCACCAGGTGGATTCTATTACATTTCTGTGTCTGCAAAATTAAAATCCTTGTAAACAGAACCGATAATGGTTTCCATAGACAATGGAAAGCCAGGAAAACAAGAGTGTTGTTCACTTCAGCTGCCCCCACATGCAGAAGCACCAGGATAATTCACATGCTAAAATGGACTCAGAGGGGTCATGAATGTGAAAAACACCATCCTCTAAATTTTTCATATTCTTTTACAAGATTTGGATTTGTGCTTTTTAGCCTATTCTAGTTACACTGATGGGGAGGCAAAATAAATCACAAATAAAAGCCGTTACACTGAATTTTCATTATATTATTATGCAGACAAGCAGTACCTCAGTTTGATATCCAAGATATCAATTCTAAACCAAGCCTTCCTTTAATACAAAGGGACCTAACTTCTCACAGACTTTTAGTACCAAGCTCCTAGAAATGCCTCATACTTCTACTTCTTGTAGAGTTCTTGAGCCTCTATTCAAGAACCTCCTGGCACCATGGCTATTTGGTAAATGGGAAGAGAAAGATGGGCAAGAAGGGAAAGAAAAAGGAAGCAGGAGAGAAGAGCATATTTTGCATTCTGCATAAACTTATGTCTTCAGCTGCAAACAGTGCAGTTACGGGGAGTCGCACAGCTACTTTCAGCACTCAGCAGGTTTACAAAAGGGGCCCAGCCACACAGCTGAGTTTTCTGTTTTCACATCTCGTATATTTGCGATTGGATACAACCCAGGAAAGAGTGGTGGCGCAAAATGTTGACTCCCAACAGATATTCAGAATCTCTTAATGGCTTTAGAGATCTCTAATTCTTACATCTTTCCACATTTGTGCCTCACATATCTGTTCATTGAAACACAAAAGCTCTAGCAGAACCCATGATCCCTCATTTTGAGAAATACTTTTATGTCCTACAACAGTCACATGGTGACAGCCTGACCACTACCCTGCAAGCTGGGCATGCAACTTCATGCATAAGAGCTGCTGCACTGGAAATAACAGAGCCAGCAACACGTAAAGTTGCATGAACAAGTGCAATGGCACTGGGGCCTCAGGCACTACGCAGCTGCTTCTGTACCAAGGATAAGATCAAGTACATCCTCTTTTCCACCCATATACTGTGTGGAAATACTGCTCAGGGGAGCAAGTATCTTAAAACCGTAAGTGACAAGAACATCAACAAGATGCCATTCCTTAGAAGTATCTTCCAGGGTTTTTATGACCATGCTGTTATCCACAGATTAACCAATACTGCATGATTGTAGATGGAGATTGTACAAGGAGGAAAATAATAGCATCATTGTTTCTAACTGATCAGCATGCACACCGATGTTAGAATTTATATAGGCAATTTTTAAAGATACCACCCGGAAAACAAAGAAACTAGACTCATTGGTCTCCATTTTATCAGAAGGGCTATTTTAAGCATTTTTTTAACATTGAATTTTTTTCTGTTTATCCAAGGTAAGTATGTAAGCATTAATAACATAAGAACATGGTCATTGTTTGGGATTAAATTAAAACCATTTGCCTTATGCATGCTCATTTCCTTTTTTACTACTCAATTCCCCTGTGATGCCATCTGATCACTTTTTGAATGTCCCCTGTGCTTTTGCGTTAACAGTCTTGCCTAGTAGGCCATTCCACACGTTTGTGATTCTCGGCATGAAAAAAATGGTTCCTGACATCTGTTCTGAATTTGTTTCTCTTTAATTTCCATTTATGCTTCCTTATCCTAACATCTGTGTCATTCTGAAAATGGTAATTCAGATTGACGTTATCTGTGCCATTTAAGATTTTATATTCTCCAGCTAAAAGCTCCTTGTAACCATGTAGTGTTTTTGTAGTTCTTATTGATAGTTAGTTTAGAAACATTTCCTGGTTATAATTCATATGCTTTAAGTTATACATTGGCTTTGTTGTCAGATTTTTAATCTCTTTTCAGGCACATTTCTTTCAGATTGAGGGCTAGTAGAGTACTCAGTGGGCCAATTTCAGCCCATAGGTCTCTCCCACAGTTGCCATTTAGAAGGAAAAGTAGTAGAATTTAGCCCAATAAGCTTAATGGGGGTATCAAGAGAATTGTATATTATGCTAATTCCTGCTGTGGCTTTATAGCATGCTCAGGCGTCTGGTAGCTGTATAAATGCAGTACTTTTCAACTGCTTCTTTTGATGGCTTAAATATACAGGTCAGGGGACCAATTTGACCTCAGTGATTATGTTTTGATAAGTCTATCCTTGTTTTGTCCAGACATTGAAAAAACAGATTATAAAAATAACTCTTACGCTTCTCTCTAAAGCCTACAAAAAAAAAAAAAAAAGGCAAAAGGAATCATTTTTCTTATATTTCAAAGCCCTAAAACTGTGTCAAAAGTATTATCATTTACCTATCCCTAATGAAACTAATTACAGGAGATTAACCCTAAAGAGCCTAGAATCCCAACAAGCAGAACAATCAGATTAGATGGTTTATCATTTGTGATTTGAAATTTAAAACGCACATTTTTTAACACTAAAAAACAAAATGGGAGAAAGCAAAGCAAGATTCTGGACCCTAGGCTGAGGGTTCATGCTGGAAAGCATAAACCATCACCTGCTGGTCCCTTTGTCATGGGAGCAAAGAGATACATCGTACGTCAAGAGTCACACCTTAGTCATAAACATGGTTTATGCTTATACTTATGAAATACACAAAATATTTGGATTATTTGAAATGATTGAAGGACTGGAGATACTTAGGTATTTTTTCCTATCTACCCCTGACTGTTGAATTAGTATACAAACCATCCCAGAGGTACCACTGAACCATGAAATTGGTACTGCTTGGTTCAAGCAATAATTGTTAGCTTCTTAACTGCCCTACATAAATTCACCAAAAGTAAACATTTTATAGGGAATATTTCTGAAAGGATAGGAAAAATATTCTAGTTTATTCCACCATGCTGGTAGACTACTTTGGAAAATCAGTCTAAATAGCAAGAAGATCTTGATATAATGTCACTTTGCCTCAAGCTCATAATTTCCTTTCTGGATATAATTAAATAATTCACTTAGAATATTAATGTATTTATTATAACAAAGTAAGAAAATAAAAAGCCTATTTCTGTATATAAGTAAATGTTCAGCTTAACTACTTCACTTAAATTTTTCTACCAGAGGGAGAAAAAAAAATCTATCATTTAAAAACTCTTTATTCTATACAGTAAGGAAAAATATGTGACTCTCCTCATATTTTAAAAAGGTCTGCTTTAGTTCATTCATGAGGATGAAGTACACTGAGCTTTGAAGTATGTGAATATGATCTAGCATTTATCTCCAGAATACGCCTGATTAGAGGCAAAAAGCAGCATGGGATACTGTACAATTAAACACAGTGGAGGAGTGCGTGAATGTGTGTAGGAGGGAAGACCAATATAAAAATGAGATATTCAAGAAGTAGTGTGTCACCTAAAACGTGTTTCAAATCAAAGGAAAAATCCTACTCTTCCTAGCCAGAAAACTGCGTATTGAACATAAACAGGAGAGGAATTGATCTCAATATCAAGTTAAATCAAGAGAAAGGAGGAAATAATTTGATGAATATAATTTACAGTTCATGTAGTAGTTGCACTCCTTTCCTTTAACCAGTAAATCCTAACTATTTCTGCTGAAAAGGAACAAGATCTTTAGTAGCCCCTACTCATTATTTTAACTAAATTGGGACAATAATTTTACATCGCTTCTTTTAGCTTGTAGACTTGGCAGACAAGGTATTTTCCTCAAACATTTTGGGACACAACAGAAATTCCTGTACTTTTAAGCAGTGCTTCCAGACTTACAAAACAGGTTCAGTTTACTGACCCTGGTTTAGCTAAGCTTCTTCCCTGATTAAAAAGCTAAGTTTCTTTCATGGTTATATCATTTGAAAGCCTATTCAGATGTGATAACATTTTTGCTCCTGTATCTTGGCAACATGATTTATTCCGTTAACAGAGTGTTACAGTCTCAAAAAGCTGTACCATCTGGGTTGAATTAGTATCATACCCAGAGAAATAAATGAGAATGGTCTGCTATAATTAACATGTAGGTAAAGTATATTTAACAGATTATTATAATTAATATGTCAGTTACTGATTTCATGCTAAACAGTTGTGAACACAAGTTATTAAAATTAGTTATTCTCTCCCTGTGTGTCTAGTAAAAACGAAATGGAAGAATGAGATACACTAAATCCAGCATCAATAAAATTGACCTTAACACTAACATCATCAGATATCAAATTTTAAGCCAAGAAAGACAACATGCAGAGCATTATAGAACAGCAGTAGCAAATCACTGGTTTTGTGAACTCAGTATTAGGACCAGTAAACCTCAGATATGACCTTACATAAAAGCAAAAAAGCCAAGAGTAAGGAAAAGAAACACTGCTGACAGCAGCTATCTGAAAATGGACAGTGCGGATTTGCTTCTTAAAGCTTTCTTGGCAGTCTGAGTTGCTACTGTGCAGAATATGAGTAGAAAGCCAACAAGAGATGTGGATGTGATCAAAACTGAGAAGGGATGCACTGCACCTCCCCACAGAGCAGAGGCAGCTTTTGCTGTGAGACTTTTCATAAGAAACAAACTTGGGTTAATTTTTCACAGGCAACAAAAAATCGAGTGGTCATTCAGAATGACTGTTGCAGTAACATTCCTCTCCCAAGAACAGAATGTTCCATTTCTTTAGATATCCCTCAAAAAAGCATACATCTTGTTTCAATATCTGAGGTATTTTCAGATGAACTGATAGTGACATTATCAGGAGACAGCAAGTAGACGATTTCAAGTTTGCATTTTCTTATTAAAAAAATGATATACTCTTAGCATGCACTAGCAATTCCAGCAATTTGCACACAACCAAAGACTAATCTTTGAAGTGAATGCCTCAAGTTTTGCAAAGAAATTAGATTCCCTCCAATATTTCCCACAAAAAAGAGCAGATTCTTAACTATCCATCCTCAAGTGCATAACTAATGCTTTTGTTTCTCCAGATTATCTTAAAGCTGCTGCTATTATAGCTCTTGTTTATTACTAAAATGACTAAGGTCATCTGACAATGGTGCTAGACACAGTACAAACAAAAAACATAGGAGAAGGTGTTAGGAAATGTTTGCAATTTAAATAGACAAGACGAAGGGGAGATTGAAAGGGACAAATTAAATTCAAATGAAGGAGGAGTCAGGGGAATTCCCTTCTTTCTACTGACTTGCACTTCATGCAAAGACACAACATAAAATATAATAATAATATTTGTAAGTATAGAGATAAGATGACCAAAATGATGCAACAAACTTTATGCTACAAAAAAACCTAAACCAGCCATTGCTATTAAGGTTGCACAGAAGAAAAAAGAAAATACAGAAAAAAATGCAGAAATTAATGAAGTTAATTTTAAACATGCCCTCAAAAGTTCAAAAATGTTTTGGGAAAAAACTCTTTAAACCATGCAACTTGGTTATCAAAATTCTGCTTAGAGATCAATAAGTTGTAGAAAACCTTAAACGCAAAACTGGCACATGGCTGCAAGAAGTGTTTAGTGCTTACATAATTCCACAATTAAGTAGTAACAGAAGGATGTCACAGAACTCTACAGTCACTGCCATAATTTAATTACATTACCTGATTACTGTAGAACAGGAGATAAAATTACTCAAAGGCATAGTATGGATTACATAAACATGGCAGAAAAAGCCTCCAGGGCTTGCACACTGGACTGAAGAAAGGACAACGCATTGACCTTCCTTCCCACAGCTCCCTACCCACTACAGAGCTGCTGCTGGCCCTCTCCAACACACTGCGAGGCTCTCATTTCCCAATCCAAGTGACATGCCAATGCAACCATATTCCCAGCTCACCCAGATTTTCATTCTAGTGTAAAATGTTAACATCACCTTCACATTAGTATGCCTATAAATTATCAAATCTAAGTCTTGCACATTCCAAACTGATTTTACCTGAACATTGCTGATGTAACTATTAAGATTTTGAAGTGTCAATTAAATCTTATATCTGAGATGACCTAGTGTCTGATACAATCCTAAGGGAGATCTGTAGGCTGGTCCAAAACTGTAAATCCACTGTTTCTATAGTTCATCCTGACTTTTTTGATTCAGTACAAAATAATAGATACTGCATGAAAAGTACTCCGGACTATCAGTAACTGCACCTGTACACTACAGAAGAACATCAACCGCCATGTTTCTCCTTGGCTGCACATATATGCAGCATTGGTAAAGACTTAAAATAAATATTACATCTGAAAATTTGTAAGTTATTTTTCAGTACAAGTGTTTTCACAAGACCGTTTCTACATAAATTGGAAGTAACAGCGAGCATAATTACCAAAAACAATCTTGTATTTTACTGTCCATATATATAAATTAAATGTTATCATAAAAGCTTTACAACAATAACTGACTCTGAGGCAGGTTTTAGCACACTATAATGCTCAGTCACTCACCATATGTGCCTTAACACATCTCACAGGGGATTACAGAAACAAGAATGTATCTACCAGGAGAGGTAACCTACAAGACAATCAGAATTTGGTATGAACAGTTAGCTTCAAAAACAGGCAGAGACTCCAACTAACATAAAAGTCTACAATAGCAATGTAAAAATTGGAGGAAAACCAACAAAAGGACAGGTTTATTTACACTAATTAAAGCAAAACAAAATATCAGCAATTTAAGTAACTACTGCAGCAGATGATTAAGATTTATGGAAAATGGCTCTGACTACTAATTCTTATCTCTTCTTTCAAAGAGCATTGAATGAAGGAGAAAACCATGAATAGGTTTCACAAAAGAAAAGGATGCAAAGAAAAGCTGTGTGTCCATGCACACAATTTAGCAAAGCACAGATATAGGTTTAAGGTACCCTTTGGACAGTTCAGGGAGTTCAAGACCAAAACATGCAAAGACTTTCTTTTCAGGAACCCCAGTTGCTGAGTCAGCAGGGGTAGTTGCTGCTGAATTTCCATGTGGAAGAATGCCAGATGGACAGTTTGAAATGCCATGACACATTTCCAGAGTGCTCCTGTCCCAGGATCCCAACACCAAAGAGCCCATGTGCCTGAGTTCCAAGATTAAACACAAAGTACAACCTCAAGTTTGTTCCATTACATTCCATGAGAAAGTTCAGGTGGATGACTAGCTAGAGTCTTAAAATAACATTTAAGGCCTTTATCATATGATATCACATAATATGACATAGCAACTCAGACCAAAACTGAGACCTCCCACCCTAGTTCAAGAGTTGCATGCAAAAAGAAGGAACATTAGAATAGAAATGGCCTGCTTAAGCACTGCAAGCTTCATAAATCAGCTTAGATATGCTTTGGTTAAACAGAACCCAGTTCTACAGTATTATTTTGGCCACTGGAGGGTTCTTGTATTTTTTTCCATAAATACCTTGGTTAAAAAAAGAGAGAGAACAAGAAAGAGAGAAATGTTCATGTTAAAGTGTTTCCCTAGTCATACCACAATCAGCATGCTGTGCAATTTCATGCAAATCAGGTTCAATTTACTGTGCTTTACTACATCTGCCACTAAAAGTTGAGAAGAGGAAGAAAAGGAACCCTTCTCCTTAAATACAGGGTTATCTATTCATTCCTTCATAAATAGGACACCTTTTCGGAAACTCTTTTGTATGCTGTGGCAGAGATGAGATCTGTACAAAACACAAAAGGAATAAAGTATCAGCACTGGGTTTTGTGAGGGCATTACCCACAGTCCCTGCCTAGTTTCAGTCCTGTCGAGGCAATAAAAACCCTTCCTGCCTTTCACTCACTGCTGTGACTCTCAATACAATGAATACAACATACAAAACATCTTAAAATTGCTGATAAAAATCCTTTATTTTTCTACCTTTGAAGAAGTGTTGGGAGAGTTTCTGACAAAAGGAGAGAGTAATTTCAGCAAAAGGGATAATGGGAAGCATATTGCATGAGAAAGAATGGAAGACAAGAAATTCAACAATAAAATTATATTAAGTTAAAGAATACGGTCCAGCAGTGAAGTACATACTGGACTTTTTTTGCCTAAGTGCAGGCAGAACAAGTTTAACGTTGGTTATTATGAGTAAAAAATATCTATAACCTTTAGGCTATATATTGATCTTGGACTCAAAAGCTAATGTTCTGTTGAATACCACCCATTCTTTACAAAAGTTCCCTTTCTGCAACGTGGCTGAAGAAACTAAAGGGAGTGCAATATCGGGAGGACCTAAAGCAGCATCCTCAACAAGAGGTAGTGCTTAGGTTATACAGCCAAGAAATGCCTCAAAGAATGAGCAGGTACCCCGAAAGTGACATCACAGCAACTTCCACTGGTTTTGCCTGCCTGCCCCAAGGCCTGGCAATAGAGCTCAGAAAGACAAGTCACTTGAATTGCCATTTTTTTTTGAAACTGACTCAAAACAATATTTTTCTCATATACAGAGTTATGTTTATATGACTTTTGGCACTAGACTACTGTCTATAAATGGAGATGAAAATTCAAAACCATTTTGGGATTTGGGAAAATCTTGTAATAGAAACATACATCAAGCTCTCCAGCACAAAGTTATTGCTGCTGAAACTCATTATTTTGGCACATTTTTCTATTTAATTTCAATAAATGCAAGAAATTAATTTCTTTTGAAATATAGCATTAAGAGTTAAGATAATTCTTACGAAATAGAAATTGATAATCTTCATTCAGTTCCATTACAGCATCTTCAAATACAAAATTTAGACTCTGGAATCACCATCTGCATACGTGTAGCCTGACCTTACACACTGAAGAGAGGTCTCTGAAAATATATTCTACAATCTGCACTTCAAAAGGAGACTGAACATCCTGTGTACTCATATTTTAGAAAGATTATGTGGAGTTTTGCATAAGAACAGGTAGGCCAAAATATTTTGAGGCTACATTTTGAACTCTGTTAGAAACTAATATATAATACACTATTAACACAACAAAGCTATTACCTAGGAGATTAAGATTAAACTGTAATACTTATTCCTTTTTCCAAATTAGAATTACCATGAATTCATTTCTAATTAGAATCCCTGGTGCCTTAAACTGGATTAGGTCAACCTAAACTGTTGGCCCTGGGAAACTCTTTTCGACACACAAACTAGATCAGACCAAGCAGAAAGTCTGTTGACTGACAGTGGAAATTTCAACATTTAAGACAAGCACATTTTTTCAGGATGACAAAAATGCATACTGTCTCAGAAGTATAGAAGGTCTTTCATTAAATAAATTGGGTATTTTTATGTGTAAGAATCTGCAATACTTATATGTAAATCTGTATTATAAGTGAAGCTTGAAAAAACTATCACAATAGGGCATTGTTAATTACATATTGTAAATGATTTGGAAGGCAGTAATTGGCATTTAATAATTTCAGTCATTTCCTTATTCAGAATTTGTGTTTTTTCCTGTTGGGCTCTGACTCCCCCATTCCTTTGAGCTTAGGTTACTTTTTCAGTGCAGCAAACTGTTGGGATATAATGGTTAAATAATGTGAAATTGCACTGATGCCAGTGAAATAGAAGTGAGTTTTACAAAACCAAGTTCCTTCCCTGAACATAATAACAGTAAATTTCTAGTGTCCTGTAGTGCAATATCCATTAGATTTATTATGTTGCAATTCCCAATCCCACTAGTTCTGCCTGAGGGTGAGTATATTACATTTCATCACAGTTTCATTTTCTCCTACAGATGAGAAATGGGAATGCTATTGCAGTTATGTAGCATGCATGTGTTAAATCTGATCTCTAATAAAATCAAACACATCACAACTCACAGCACTTTAGCACAGCGTCGGCAAAATGAAACACCATCTGTCATCATGTAGAGATTGCCTTATTGTAACACAAAATCAAACTGCTCCGTGTGAACATTGTTATTTAATAAATGGGTAAATGGAAACTGATAATTATGATCTTATTTATTTTAAATGACTGGTTAAAGATACAAAAAATGCATTATAACTTATCAATTAGATGTATGGACATTACACTAACATCTAGAGCAAGCCAATCCATAAGCCAAGTCATAATTTTAAATGCATTTAGCAAAAGATAAACATGCAATATAAACACTTACAAAGACCTGCCAAAACATAGGATAAGCATAGGAACTGATGAAGAAAAAAATCATTGTCTGTAGTAACACCACAATTGTTGTTTTTGATACAAAAACATTTGAAGGCTTTGTTCTTATAACTGCACATATCAAGCTGGAAGGTGTAAAGATCAAATTAACACCATATGACAATCTTACTGTATTATTATATTAAGGATTAGTCATCATCCCAATTTCTAGAAACCTCTAGTCTGGTCAGCTTAAAACATACCAGACTGAAAAATGTTGCAACATATTTGCTGTTAACTTGAATTAATTACCTTAAAGAAAAGCATGTTTGTCAGCTAAACTGTTTGAGTTGGCGGCAACAACAAATCAAACAAGACATTTCAGATTTGTCATTACAAGGATTCAAGTTGGACAAATTAATTGCCAGTTTCTAGTACTACAGGTAAATTCTGCTAAAACAAACTAAAAACCTCAGTTACCACGAGAAAAGGTTAAGTGAGCCATTATATTACTGTATTACTGCAAAAATGACAACATGTTCTGATGAAAACTGAATGGCCCCATTGCCTTCATGGCAGCGAGAGCACCCATGAGCCTGCTGCACTCTGGTCAGGGAAGCAGAGCACCACTAACATCCCACATCTTCATCAATGTGAGCATGTTCTCCACTCTCGATACTGCATCACCATTTGAACTGTGATTCAAATGTTATTGCTATATGATATAAATATATCAGTGAATTTTATTCATCTATTTAAGTTGGTCTTGACAGCTTCAAATACTTGCAGTCCCTTTTTTTAAAAAGGCTTTTTAAGATAGCATTTATCTTAAAGTGTCTTGTTCTGGACAGGTCATTTTCAGAACTGATATCAAATGGGTAAAAAGCATGAACAGAAACTGATCTGTTTTACAGTAAACATTTGATGCATATGCATAGTTATATTTTGCATTCCATGTATTAGACTTGCAGATAAAGCGTTTTCCAAAAAAGGGAAAAACACACAAACACCAACCCAGGTGCAAAATTACATCCTCAGTGTTAAAGAACTTGGGCCGCCATTTCTTCCATGGCTTGCCCTGCTGTTTCTAGGTCAAGACACATATGCACATCATCCAGAATGAGCTACGGCTTGAGACTTCAGTAAAATATAAGCACCAAGGGGCCAGTAAAGCAGGGTGTTGTCTGACTGGGGAATTCTCAGGGAAGTACATGAGAGTGCCATTTACCTACAGTGAGATGCAGTCACTTGCAGTGAGAAGCACAGCAGCAGTTTATCAGCCACATTATCGCCTCACAGCAGCCCAGGACAGGCAATCAGGAAGAACACCCTATTGAGAGGAAAATGGGCAGAGAAGTTACAAAATCTAGCTATAATTATCAAGGTTGGATTGGGGCCAGGAAGCAGTCACTGTCATGTCTTCAGTAAGCACAATAAGTCTGCAAGAGTTTAGGCAGGAGAGGACACCTCCATCAGCAGAGCTCTCAGACCATATTGGGACATGGTTTTTAGTTGGGAGGAAAGAATAATGGAGTATCCTCTTAAGGATAGAGTATCAGCTTTAACGCACAGTTGTCATGGCTCCTCTTAGCTAAAATTACATCCTGAACATGAATTTAATGCAGTGTTTTTATGTTGATTATATCAGATTAGGAAATTACACAATTGTATATGAGGCTTTGGAGAATAGTGAAATATCCTGCACCAGGGAACATGGATATACTTTCTGTATGTGCTTCATTTATTAAAGCACTTATACAAGGGAGTCCTTAGCGAAGCAACATCTTCCCAGGGAGACTCTGGAGGTTTGGTTGCTAGGAAGTTACATACGCTAGTGTTTTTAACAAGATTGGAAGTATCATGTATTATATATTATTTTGTACACTTAAGATGCTCACCATTATTTGTCTTTTGTACTTGATTTTGCATCTCTGGCATGCAATCTCTCTGCATACAAAACATCTTTTATAAAGAATTTTGAGAAATTATCAAGAGATAACACTACATTTTCCCCCAAAAAACGAAAGCTTTGAGAGGCTTTTCCTTTATTGACATGTCTGCAGCAGGCCTTCCTTCACTGCAAATTTTCTCCTACCGACTTAAAATCTACAGACTTTGAACCTTCTCTGAAGACAAAGTTAGCTGAAGTCTTACAAAGAGCATAAGAGTGTGGATGATAGGCACGTGATATCTTCATCAATAGTTACTATGATAGACCAAGATGAATTCTTTTTTTTTTTATTTCCTTTAAAATTAAACAAGTAGTTTTCAAAAAAATATTTGTAAGGATGAAATACTCAACTCCTTTTACCTTTAAATATTAAGGAGACAACTATTTATAACTAAATAGCTTTTAAATTTCTTTTGTAAAATACTCAGAAAAGCAAATCATTACCTAAACATACAACACAGAACTGCCTTTATACACAGCCTCTTTCCAGTTGCATAATTAAAGTTGTTGAATGAAGTATCATTCATACCTATTCATTGGGGGTTGGAGTTTCATCAAATTGACTTCCGTTTTGATTTGGTTGAGATAAAGGGGATTAATAGTATTACCTCTCCAAAACAGCGCTCCAGTGTAAGCTTTTATAGAGGGTAGGCCATGAGGCAATGGCTCTATGAGCCTGAAAGCACAAACACGTAACCACCTGTTTCAGGACTTCTAAAATTTTCAGGTTTGTTCCTAAGGTAAAACATAAGTGACTATATCCAACACTGCTATTACTTTTTGCCCTGTTAATCTTTCCATGTTTTTTGCAATACTTCTGGCCTTTTGGCCTGTCCCTCCTGCATCCTCCAATACTGAACTTGGCCCTCCTCACACTTTAAAGTATGGAAATATTACTTAAGTTTTTAAAACGATGAGCCTGAAGGGAGGAGATTTTAACTAGCTAAAAATCACTAAGAAAATCTACAACAGGATCAGAAATTAACTCAGTTCTCAGAAAACATGGTTGTGGGAATCATACTGAAACACAGCTAAATAAACCAATAATGCCTTAAAAACAAACTCATCCCAGCAGCAGGTAGAATATTTACTGTTTGACTTGCAGCTCACACACTTTATTGTCAAATACAAATCACATTTTCACAATGCAGGGAGATTTCACTTGCAGTCACAGCAAAACCTCATTAAAATGAGCTGGCAGACAGAATACTTCTACCTTACAAACAATTGGTGAAAAGACAAGAAAAGTCAAGCAAAAATTTCTCTTATACTTCGTATTCAAAAATTTCCAAATACTTAAGCTGTAATATTTATGTCATACATGGTGAGACAGATACATTCAAGCTGTACACAAAGTCAATACATTTCCCATATGCAACCAAATAAACCATGTCTTCTGTTGCCCGCATGTACTGTTGCACACTGATTTACAGTTAAACTGGCACCACAGAAAACTGGAATAACCACCTCTAAAGCACAGCTTACATATTCCAACTAGTTTCCTGAAAGGTGACTATTAATCCCCCTCACAGGCCATTTGACAGAAAGCAGGCAGGTTTTATGTTGATAAACTCATGACTTGAAACTACCTTCTGTCAATTACCAGTAAAACATACTGTACTATACATTTGGAAGTGATACTATACATATACTTTGGAAGTGAGAATAGCAATCACCACTACCTTCTCACAAGAGCATATTGCTCTGCAAAATTGGCACATTTTTATCTCCTTAAAATTCCATTCAATTGGAGACATGATACTTAGGAAAAGCAGAGTTCAACATTTTAAGGCTCCTTTTAATAGTTCAAGGCTTCCTGACAGTAGTTCTCAACAAGTCTAATGCACTGAATGCCAAAAGCAGTGAAGCTGCAAGTAAATATGCCCTGGAGATCAAGGTGCCTCAAGGGAAGGTGAAAAAGATCTTTCTGCCATAGGAACATTAATTGCTTTCTTAATACCTATACCAGCTTTGACACTAATATAGAAGTCAATGGTCTCCAAAAATCTTAGCATTTAAATTTCAGTCCAGCCATTGCAATAGGGAGCCCCCCAGATCCATGATCTACATTAGAGATGTCCAGGCATAATCAATTCCTGATCTTCACCTAAGTGAGATAGTTATCTCAAGTGATACATAGCTCAGTTGACAGCAACTCCTCTGAGATCTGCAAGTTCAATCTCCATTAAAAGGAACAAGTGGAGGGACAGGGTTCAAGCTTCAACAATAGCAACCAGCGGCATTAAGATTAAAGAGGTATATGTCACATGCATTGCCATACTGGTTACATAGTGACATAGACTTGCATCCAGTAAATTACACATTCACAGCCCATTTTACTATCAGTGAAGAAACTAAGAGATCCTTTTCCCCTCCTCCATCTCTGAATTAAGGAAGACCAAAACCAAATGATCAAGAACTGAATGAAAGTCTTCACAAGAGTGTCAATCTAAATTTGTGAATCCCAGAACAAAACCTAAGCATAAGGATCTCATCGAAACTAATGGGAATATTAGATGCCACCAAAGTTGAGAGCAACTGTCATCAGATTTAGACCATGCATTTCAGGTTAGCTATATTCAACAGGTAGAATTCAGAAAGCTCTATATAATCAAGACCTAGGCAATATGATCTAATCATGCTTAAATGGCCTAAAAATAGGTTAGAAAGAATAAAGGTGCACAGAACTCCAGAAGAACATACTCTGAAAGGATGAAAACTTCTGAAATATAATCAATTATATTATTGACAGAAAGGTAGACTGAAAAGAAAATACTTGGACAGAAAAATATATGCCTTCTGGCAATAAATATACTAGGAATCAAAGTATCCAGTGAGAGTAAACAAAGAAACAGAAAAACTAGTAAAGGAAAAGGAGACATATGCTCCTTACAAAAACAGCAGGAATGGAAAAAATTGCAGAACATACAGATTAAGCAGAAAATATGAATGTAGTTTGATAAAAGAAAAGCCATAGGTGAAGAATGAAGAAGTCAAACAGAAATAATTACTAAGAGAATATTATCCCATTAATACACACAGAAACCAAGAGATCAGCATCCCAAATAGACTTGCCTCAGTGGAACAAACAGGATAAGATTTACACATTGCTAAAAGCTAATTAATTTGTCAATCATTGACCCCAGCCAAATTCCACAGAAATATTAGGAGATGCATCTGACTTTGAAACAATGAGCAGGTAATTCAGAGGTGCTGAGACACCATAAAAGAAGAAAAATAAGAACTTGAAGAGCAAAAGTCACAAAACACTCAAGTTAGCTTCCTTTTCCTTAAGGAAGGATAGATAAATGTTCTCTTTTTGTGCAGAAGTTTTTAACTGCCTAGATTAGTCATAACATGAGAAAATTATTGTATGTTGCCCCTTTTCAGTTTGAATTCTTTTTCTTTTTTGACCCTAACTAACCAGAATTAACTTACATGCTTTCTGAAAATGTAGAAATACTAACTCAAAATCATAAAAGCAGAATACTACGCTAAACAAATGGCTAACTTGTGGTCTTGAGACAAGAAGCTGACAGTCTGCCTTCATTAATAGAAATGGAAGTGGAAAAGTCACTTTAAAAACTAATATTTTAATTGAGTAGAGACAGCAGAAGGAATTTAAGTTACATAGATTTTAGAAAGGTCAGTAAGACTTTTCTTCTTCCATTACCTTTCCTCCCTTCTTTCAGACTTGCATTTCCCTCTGCACCACAGAATTGAAAAGAGCAGTTGGTCCGAAGTCATTAAGAACAGTATTGGGGTGAGCCACATGTGTGCATAGGGAACTGGCTTAAATGTCACAGTCAGAAGCTGTTTATGAGACAGAGCAGTTTGGGAGAGAGGGATTAGTGGAATGCCACAAGAATCAGTATTAGGCCCATTTTTGTTCATTTTATATATCACTGACCTAGGACATGAAATATGTATGAAGGTGAAGGAATTTGCTGATGAAACAGAACCAGAGAATAGGGCCAGTAAAGACAAAAGGAGAATGGCAATAAAATGCTGAATGACAAATAGGTTGGGATCACAGGCTGATACTGTTAGTGGTTTCACTGGCATCTGCAATTCATTGTAAAGAAAGATAAGGTTATGAGATTACAAAAATAATAAAAAGTATTGCGCTCTCAATGGCCATATGCCACAAAGCATTTAACCAGACTTCAATATGGTCTTGATACTGGAAAGAACTTTAAAACCATCTGCACAAGGATTAACAGCATTTAAATTAATAAGGCAAGAGAGATTCTAGGGGAGATACAGTAAACAAGAGTCCGACTTGGAATAAATCATCCTAATACTACATGAGGGACTTGAAGCCATGCTTGGCATGCAGCCACCACTCTTGTCCCTTTGGTATAAGAATATTATAAAAGTGAAGATACTAAAAGGGCAATCAGAATGCTACAGAAACTCTAGAAATTTAGTTCACTGCAGAAGGAGCGAGCAGCTAGTATTCTTTGAAGAGAAAAAAAGATGCTCTGGAAAGAAGAGCTTTTTAAGATCTTTTTGAAATACACAGAAATCCTAGGGTGAATAGAGCAGCTTGAAAGAAATTTAGGAAAACTCTATTGGCCTCAAATCAATTTAGAGATTACATAACAAAGGAGACAGAAAACCTTAGGTATTATGACTGCCAGCATTGAGCTGAACATCCATCCTGGGCAACGGTCAGGAGCACTGTAAATCATAAAGCAGCACCAGGGCATCAGAAGTAATTTCGTACCTTACCATACAGATCACCTGGCAGATGGACAGTCAGCACCACACTTTGCACAAATGAAAAAACCCTTAGAGATGAGAACTACCAGTTCGTCTGCCCCTGCTGCAGGCTTCAATTAGCCTATATTAATGGCATCTACATCTCATCGACATAAACCTATTAATGAATTTTCCAATTGCAAGGAATTGTTTATGACTTATACATAGCAAACCTTGTCACAGCACATGCTTTGCAAGTGTGCCTTAATTGACAAGGACTACAAAGGTTATTGGGACACAACTAGTTCCCTCAGCTGGCTGACTTGATCCACAATGTCCTTAGTACCTCCTCCAGGTGACATCGGCAAAAAAATTCTTACTCATTTAAGAGAAAATGAGTAGAATGAGTTGCTCATAGATAATCACAATAGATCCATTATCTTCAGAATTACTTAATGGCATGACTATACAAGGTGACCAACTATGTAAAATACTCAAGTGGTTTTTGTTGCAATATTACCAATATTTGTTTTAAACAATCCACTACTTACTCTGAATCGTCTTTACATACTAGCCTTAGAAACTACCCAAAACATCTTATTATTAGAATATGATCAACTTTCATTATATTTAATATGAGAATCTGACAAGAGATAATTTTAAATACATTTTCTCCAAAATTAAAAACACAAGTTGTAAAATTAATTCTAGAAGTGTCAGTTGTAATGTAATGCAGTTTCAGGCTTCTTCAAGTGACTCTGCTACAGATGAAAATCCTAGCATAAAAAAAAGCAATGAAACAATTTCAAATACCATACTAGCTACCAAAAAGGCAGATCAGGTGAATTGGGAGAAATTTCATTTGATTCCATAGCACCTGCAAATATTCAGGTTGTGTTGCTGTCATCTGCAATACTTATCCAAACATGACTGGATCCCCTTAGCTCTAACACAGGCTCAGAGGACCTGGGCTGCAATGTTTTAGCTCTAAGGAAAGGAGGGCCAAAATGCAAAAATGGACAAGTTATTGCTCGGAAAGATGTAACATTATCTTTCCAGTCCCTTACAGCAAGGGCTACACAGAAGAGCATTGGAAGTGTGGGTGGCAGCACTCTCCCCTTAGAGCCCTCAATGAGCTTAAGGTTAAGAGAAATCCTTCTAGAAAAGCCCTTGTTATAAAGGGCTGCATAGCTATATCCTACACCAGGAACAGCATCAAATAACTCAAAGCAGGGCAGAAGCTGATCAACCTGAGCAGAGCTGGCAGCACTATGTGGTTTTAATCACTGGGGAGAGGGGAAGAAAAAAAAAAAAAAAAAGCATTGACTACCTCTGCACAAGAACTGGTCAGACAAGGAACAGTTTTTACTGAAATAGGATATATTCAACTTGATCAATTTCCAAAACAGAACAGAACAAAAGAACAAAAAACACACACGCACACTCAATGGTCTTACTTAAGACCTGGAAATATTTGTCATGAAGAGATTGACCAGAAATGGTAGGCAGAGTTTTCTGAATGTCATCACCCACTTTGGGGAAAAGGATAAATAAGCTTTTTAGTTTGAATCAGAAGAAATAAGAAATATTTTTCTATTGCTAATTCTTGTTTGTACTGCAGTTTTGTTAGGCATCTTTCATAATGGTACCCTAACGCAACAAGCTGCTTCTGCAATGCTTCTTTTTCTATGTCAAGTTTGGCTTTTCAAGGGAGACAATAAAATATTTTTACCTGATAAATGGAAGCAGGTGATAAAGCCTCATTGGCTTCCTAAGGAAGCCACATAAATAAGTACAAAAAAAAACAGCAGAGCTCCTGTTAGGGGAATGGTCTTTCTTCTCTAGAAGGCATGCCTTGTGCACCTGCACATTTTTGAGGCCTTTACTGGTGCACACGCACACATGCATCTGAAGAGCCAAAAAACACCTTCCTTTCTGTCTAGACTCATTGTCACTCATTCAATATGACTTGAATGACTTCAAGAGGAGCAAAGTTTCAAAGATTCAGCATTTGGGAAAACTGCAATTTGTCCACAGGTGAGCTTACAAAGATGCTGCTGCCTTCTGCGTTCATAGGGAGAAAGGATCACTACCGATTTCAAATGCTTTTTATACAGATGTTTGCTTGCAGGCAAGCAAAGCTAAGGGACTAAATGAAGTCAGCAATACAGACCAAACTTGTCTCCTACTTTCTGATCAAAAGCTGCTAAATTACTATTTGACAACTGATAACTGTTTCAAAACACATCATGAGATGACAAAATACAAAAGGGAAAGCTTCCAAAAAATAAAATAAAATGCCCTCAAAATGTTTCTAATTTAGAAATAGAGAATTATTCTAGTATTTTTAGTCTTAGAGATACATTAACCTTTCGCAAGGCATTTTAGTGTAGTAAAGATTAAGTGAATTTCCCAAGCTCCCAATCTCTTTGTCAGCACTTATTTTAAACGCTGATACATGGAATCCATTGAATGAAAACTGTTCATTTCCTAACTGATTTTTAAGTAGAGATAAGAAACTTCAAATTCTAAAAAACAAACACCTCCCGCTATTTTTTCCCCTTTAAATGTGTTCAACCCTCAGTAACCCCTTTATCCTGCCACATACAGGAGAGCAGGGAAGAGCCTCATCAGGAGCTGTCACTGCCTTTAGGGGCAACATCAGGCTAGATATCCTACTTCCCAAAGCCTGGGACACAGGACAATCCAAGCCCAGGGGAAAATTGGTCATTCCACTGTCTTGGGACTTGCTACAGCAGTCGCAGTAGTACCTCCTTTCTCCTTGTCCTCAGGTTGTTTTTCTTCCCTCTGAGCTCATCCACACATTGTCCTACAGATAACGCTAAGTCGCAGGCTCTTACAACACTCTACAAAGCCAAGAGCAGCTTCATCCGCTCACATATTAAAGTCCCTAGCTAAAGCTAGCGTGGTTTTTTTTTTTGGTCTTTTCTTTTTAAAGAGCAAAACTGTATTCGTCAGCCTAAGGACAACTTTACAATACAAAATTTAATTCACTATAGTACAGAAAACTAGCATGCATCTGTTCCGTAATGTTGTTACAAGAAGATTATCACTCCCTATGAGAAATTCAAGCAGTCTCAAATTCACTAAATGTTGCAAGAAGCATCAGCCAACTGGAAAGCAACTTGCCACAGAAGCACGGTCCACAGAGCTGCAGCACTAATCAGCTTACCCAAAAAGACAGCATTGATACCAAGGGCTCCACGTGATACTGCAGAAAAAGCATCTGAGATGAGGGGGGGGAAAAAAGGGAGAAAAAAGGCATTCCTTTAATGATTTTGCATCATTTCCAGAGATAATCCCGATTCAGAGGTGACTAGTCAACTAGCTATTACTAAGCTGAAAGCAATTTTAGCTGCTTTCAGCATCCTCGATAAACCAGCGATTCAATATGCCAGTTTCTAAGTGATGAATTTCAGAGGTTTCAGAATGAATCCTGCACTATATTACACATGTCATAACAATCCCACACTCTCCAGAAGTTAGTAGTCATGGAATACATCATGCAGTTTGACAAGCAAATCTCTCAAGATCCACTTTTATCTCCCATGACCTACAAAGCAGCTCTTATCACAACAAATGGAGTAAGCCCAGAACATTTCAACATAAAGACGGATTGAGACAAGTCTATCTACATTAAGAAACAGACTCATAGGACTAAGAAAGCTAAAGATATATGTGCTTTCTCACTGCAAGATTTTTAAATCTATCTTAAATTAGCATGTTCACAGTTAGGAAAGGGAAAATAGTCAGATAAGTGCCAAGAAGTAATTAGGGAGTTGATAAGATCTAAGATCTTACACTCCATGGACAGCACTAATAGCATCCTAATAATGAGATATGGTCACCTGCAATTTCTACCAGAAGTAACCAAGGAAACCACTCAGATACGTGCATACATGGGGGGAGGCAGCATAGGAAATGGACTCAAATCCTAACTCAGAAAACTTGGAGAGCTAACTGTAATAAGCCTCCAAAAGATGCAGCTGTTTGGAGAAGCAGCTTATACATATTTATTGAAACTTTTTGGTTTAAAAACCCAAGTGAAGAGGGAGCAGATTCTCATACAGCACTAAAAATAGAGTAACAGTCAAGAAAGAGCAGGATGCAGCAGCATTGTGGTAATTCACAGTAAGTCAATATTCACATTTTGGTGACTTTGGGGCTTTTCGTAAATCTTATTTATAAGATCGGCAAATCTGGCAACACCTATTTCACATGTTAAGGATGGTTTTAAGTAGGGGGATGCTGAAATAAGACTAATTAAAGAGTTTTAAGGAACAAGAGCAATTACAGAATGGCTTTCTTTCCATTGGCCTCAGGGTACCACCAGCTTATTCCACAGATTGGCGGCATATTCTTCAGCTGCCTCCACAATACTCTGGGACATCTTTTTAGAGCTGGTCTTAGAAGCTGTCCAGAAATTGATGGTACAAGGCATATGCTTCACTACAGCATGATCCAAATTCTTTGAAATCAAGATGCAAGTAACCTTCTGGCTCTATTTTGTGTACAAGTTCCACAGAGCATTAGCTGCTACAAAGCGTAAGTGATTGCTTTTAATTTATAAGGTCCCGTAAAGCACATATATTTATCTATGTTCCAGGACACCTGAGCAAAGTTGAATATCCTGATCAGCTTTCATAGAAATATGAGTATGTCTGGATGAAAAGCAGTCAGTTCTTATTAAAATCCATGAGAATTTAACATCCAACTACCTTTAAAGGACCTAGACAAGTTATCTTGAGTTCAAAAATTCATTATTAAAAAACTTCCTATGGACAAAGGCAAAGAACTGCAAAATTTTGTTTTATTTGGTGATACCAAAAATATTTTTTCAATTCAGTTTTCCCCCTCAGATTACCACTGTTATTTCAGTGTTAATTTATTCCGTGATTTCTTTAAAACTGTAAGTGTACTTTGAATTAATCCTCTTACAAACAGGTAAAATAAACACGGTACTGCCAGAATAGTGACTATGATACTGTTTAAACACTATGACACCTGTTTGGTAATGAGTAGTTAAAGTGAGCAATTGTATGATTGGTTCTACCATAATTAGGTGGGGGATTCGGGATTTTTGTATGTTTTTGGTTTTTTGTTTTTTACTGTTAAAATAAAAATAGGTTACACCGCTGCAGCTGTACTCAAACAACGAGGGGGAAAAGGGATGTCTCCATGCAAATTCAAGAGGAGAGGGGAACACTTTTCAATAACTTAGAACCCAGCTGCACAGCTAATTTGCCAGAACATTGATGTGCTTTTTCTTCCCCCTTAAAAAAAAAAATACTGTTTCACAGCCATATGTGACAACATCCCAGCTTCTCTCTGCCTGATACTTTGGAGCATGATGCTGTTCTCTGTGCATTAATCTATTTAGATAAAGTGGGGAAAAAAGTCAAATCACAACAAAGATGGAGTGGAATCAGTGCATATCTATCTACAATTCAAGTGTTAGTGCCACAGAAGGGAAAAAAGAAAGGTATTCATGTAGTGGAAGAAAAATGAAGGAGGATGGTTGCAAATATATTTCTGGAGGAAAGGGGAAAGACACTGAGATTGCTCTTTTTTGGCCTAATGAATAAACCATCTCAGTTTCCTCCCCCCTTATGCACCTGCTGCTTTGAAAAACCCCTTCTACAACCAACTGAACAGCAAACGCTGCACAATGACTCAAATGTTGCTGGAGCCACGCCAGCAAAAATTACCACTCTTCAACCAAGATAAACATCATATTACTTCATTACCCTTTTAAAACATATGCAAATTAAATCCATTATTCTTTTTTCTTACAGAAATGAAGTTCCTTTGGCTGGAATTCAACGGCTCCCTTTGTCATCATTGACCATGAATGGATGAACTTCATGTAGATGATGCCCATTTCCCATCTTTGAATCAAACATTAATACCATTTGACAGTAATAAATAACATTTATCACAATAGGGATCTACTAATGATTTTCCCACTAAGCTGGCTCATCAGAACCTATCAGCTGACAACTGCATAAATGAGATTAGCATAACAGCTGCCTATGACAAATGTATCTAAATCATTTTAATGCCAGCTAGCTCTTTGATCTCCCTATCACGTTGTTGCCAAAACCAAATCCAGTCCTTCAAGATACATGTTGTTTATTACAGATACATGTGTATATTCCACACCATTATGTACTCCAGAGACTTGGCTAATTAAAAGAATTAAAAATACTGATTGGATACTGCCACTATAATGTAAACTTGCAGCACTGCACTTCAGAACAACATTCCCCTGCCTGCTTCGTTTTCTTCCCTCCCAAATTGAAGGATTCATTGTTTAATAGCTGGGTCTTTCTCTGGCACCAAACACGTGTTTTAATGGAAATACTTGTTTCAGCATCTCCTTGTGACTACTGCTTACAGAGGTATCGTTTGCATGCAGTTTGAACCAACTCCCAGAATATGGGACATAGCCGTGTGCATCCACCAACACAGCAGATCACGGGCATTTTGTATGAATGCAAACATGGCAGGGAGAGGAGGACTAGCTGGGATTGCAGCATGCTTGCAGGTCACATCTATAACACCAACTTGGGAAAACATTTTTCAGATCAAAACCAACCACACGATTGTGCTTTGTTGCACCTCCCTTATACTTTGGAAAGCACCCCACTAACTTCCAAATACTGCTTCCATTGGAAGTCATCCTCACGGCCTAGGTTGTTCAGGGTCCTTACAGATACAGGGAGTCTTCCTGATGTCTGACAAATAGGAAACACCCGGTCAGGTTCACAAGTAACAGGTTCTCACAGTGCCTCTTCTGAGGCCATTGTAAAGCTACCGATATTTGCCAAATCATCACTCTTGGCTTGCTTAAATTTGGATTAATATTTTGGTGCTTTCATACATTAAGTGACATTAGGCATGCCCTCCTGCACTGCATATTATCACCCAGCACA
This sequence comes from Tinamus guttatus, assembly GCF_059628265.1. Lineage (NCBI taxonomy): Eukaryota > Metazoa > Chordata > Aves > Tinamiformes > Tinamidae > Tinamus > Tinamus guttatus. The sequence goes on from NW_028288923.1 coordinate 6,475,671, forward strand.
GCTATTTTGTAATTCATTTCAGAAATTAGCATCTGCTTTCCCAGATGCTTTCAGTTAACTTCTAAGCAGAATAACCAAAACTTTTTATATAAAGTCTTACAGCTACTCTTTGAATAAAGAGAAAGCAAGCCAGGTATCAGTTTTGCCCTAGAACTTAAAAAATATACTCATGTACACAGCAGGCTAAGTAAATTGTGCTCTATGTGACTTAACTCTGAGAACCAGACTACACATATTGAACAGCATGAGAGACCAGTTCTCCCAGAATCAGCACCAATCCATGTCAGTAAAGGTTTCCAAATTCATCTTGGTAAAATAAAAGTTTGAAGTGTTTTGCATAAGCATGGAAAATGGGCAGCTGTGAGAACTAATGAGATTTCAGGCTGAGAACTGCTACAGTATTCCTCTTCTAGTGGGCTGTAGTAAATCTCTCATTTCTAACGTTGGTATATTCACAAGCACTTTGTTCTTTCTTGCATTTCAATTAAAATTCATGGGATGATTTCTGCACATATTTTTCAAGTCTGCCTGCATTTCCCATATCTTAGAAAAATTTCTGGCCATTTATTTTTGACACAAGATGAACAGAATGCATGGTCTTTTGTCCGAGTCTTTTGTATTGTGAAGCAGGCCATTTTTCATGGATGAAACTGAGGTACACACTTAGAGTTTTGACAGCATGTCTTATCATTCCTTCCAGTTAGCATTGTCACCTTTCATTATTTAATTCTGAAGTACAAGGAAGGCTGATTTATATCCATGATGTATAATTACAAGCAGATAGAGGACTTGGAAAGTAGAAACACTGAATTAGGGCTGCAATAAGTGCCTGTAAGCTGCCCATGAAAAGTCCTCCCAATGCCACCAGTCCCAAACAAGCAAACACAAAAATTGAACTCAGTGAAGCCACACAGTTGTGAGCACTGATTTAACAAAATTAATACAAAACTAGGAAGCACATCAGTTGTGGTTGCACGATCATTTAAAACATTTTCAAGCACAAATGATGAAATGTGTTTGTATTAAATCAAAATCATATTTGAGAGTGCCCATGGCCAAGGCCTTTTTTTTTTTTTAACCTCCACTTCATTTGAAATCACTTTGACAGGTCCACTCTGCATTCAGGAGAGAGGCGCTTTCTGCAGCTCTTTCATATGATAATGTACAGTATATTTTCAGCTGCCTTTTTTAAAGTTAAAACAAATGGAAGGCTTATTAAGAAGATATCATAATTACATGCAGCTATTTTACTGGCTCTTATCTGAAGCAAAAAAAAGCAATTAGTTCAGAACATAAATTCATTCAAGGCATTTACTGAACATGAGGGAATAGATCAGCAGGAGAATAGGCCCATATTCCCATTTCATCTTCCCTGTAGAAAGTCTGTAAGCTTATTCAAGCAGATTTAGCAGAATCTACGAAATAGCTTTAGTGATGTGAACTCTTATATTTGGAGAAAAATGACTAAAATGTCAGAAGACTTCCAGATCATTTTGGAAATGGATAAATTCACATCCAAAAAAAAAGAAATCACTATGGTGGTCTAGGATGAAGGACAACTGCTCTTACAGACTATAAGAATCATTGGAGAAATAGACACAAAGAGACATTCCTAGTCTAAGTGACGACTGGTTCAATTCTGGTCATTAGAAAACAACAGATTACTGAAAACTGATTAATAAATCTAAAGGATAAGATTTTTTCTTAGATTGTGGATTGTGGTTTTCTTCACTGGTACAGACATCAAGTTCAAAATATTAAGAGAAAAATCAGCACTTATTTCCTCTGCTCTTTCAGCATTCACTTCTCTACAGCACTGATCACCATATCCCCCAGGCCCAAGCACCAAAAATTTCACATTTTAAGCATGAAAAATGCACAAGCAAATCCAGAGTGTTCAATACAGCTATTTGTGTGCTTCAGGTAAGACATCTGTTTCAAGGTGGCAGCAAGGAAGGAAAGACTTGGACTCTAGAGCCAGCACTAGAGCTGTCACAGTGGTGATGCAAGCCTGGACAAGACCTCCAACAGGAGCTGTCACTGCTATTTCTCTCTTGATATTTAAAACCTCAACATCTCTATCACATGGAAAAAACTTTCTTGAAGAGGAACAGAGGAAAAGTGAGGTCCAAGGTTTTCAAAAATCTTACTCCATTATATTTACATTGCAAACTTGCAGTAACCCTGCATTGCTCTGCTAGGATCACTCAAATATATCCAAGAGCTGAAGAGGATGATTTTGGCAATAGATTGAGTTGCTTATTTTCAAGCCCTCATAATCCAAAACACAGTTAGCACATAATATTTTATATGTTAGCTTACCTTCTTTTTTATTTTCCCACCAATTAAGAAAAAATAGCACATACTGAATAAAAGCACTCACTCCTCTTTTGTCAAGAAGTGTAAGAAGAAAGAGCATAGAAAATATTTTTCCCCCTTGAGGCATAAGCATAGAATTCTCATCTGTAAGAACACCTACATGCAAATCCTCTTCCTCTATGAAGAATGATAGAACATTCATGCTATAATTTGTTAGTGTTTTCCAAACTACTAGAAAAACAACCATTTTGCTAGCAAAAACTTTTGGCAGGTACACAGGTACAGTAATAGTTCATCTTTCTGTAGTTGTCTTCTCTTCCAGATCTCAGTAGGAATAATTCACAGGAAGAAACAGTCTGCAAGTATTTTTTGCTCTGGCACTGCCATCAATTGCACTCCAAAATGCTTCTTTTAACAAATGCAACATTATTCATGCATAGTCAGTACTGAACCTAGCAAATTCCTAATTAGAGACAATTTTGCACCTGCTGTTATGGGTAAATGTTGTTCTCTCTAATTTAACTTGATACCTTGATTATTCTTTGGAAACTGTGGGAGATAGATTACCTTGCATGTTTCCCAAGAAGAACATAGCAGTTGCAGCCAAATTAAGACAAAAAAGCATTTTCAGTAACTTAGCAGTAATCAAGACCTTGCAATACACACCTACTGCTCTATTGCATCCATGAATATCATCCCCAGGACACTGTTGCTAATTCACATGCTTAAAATTGAACATGATCACAAGTTTAACCACATGTTAAACTACTAGCTGAAGTTCAAGCATTACATATATTTAGGCAAAGAGTAATCCTGCTGAAAGGGGTACCTGAATGTCTAAAAATCTAACCCTGCTGCAGGGATCCATTCAACTTTGAACCACTAGTGTTATGTGGTGTGACATGGTGAAACTTGCTTCTAAGGGAGAAAAAAGCTTTTTTTTTTAAAAAAAAAAAAAAAAAAAAAAAAAAAAAAAGGAAAGGAAACATTGCAGAAGAAAGAATTAAGCATGGCCCAGTTGGATGCATGGGAAAAGGGAAACATTACAGATGGCCCTGCTGGATGCATAAGTATTTATAACTGTACAGATTTCTTCCTTTGCCTCCATATTCCATAATGCCCAAAAAGGTATTAAAAATATCAGAGAAAAAACATTTTTTCTCTAAACTTATCATGCAGTAGACTCTTCAGAAGTCTAAAAAGCAATACCTCCAGAAAGGAGGTGGGGAATGAATCTTGTGCAGAGGGATGCAAAAAGCTTATCGTAGAAGAGTATCTGTTTCTTTCTGATACACCTTCAATATGCCACAGCTCAGAGTGAGGAAAAAAGCTTTTTTATTGGTACCAAGCTACTAGCATATTTTTAAAGTATCAGTTTGCAAAATAATCATGCGAATATCCCATCCATCATCAGTAATCAGGGTAATGAAATGCGTGTCAATTCTGTTTTATAGAAAATAATTCCTTCTTATCAATGTGGGATTTTTCCTCTTACTAGAAGTGAGCAACATCGGAAGGGATTATGGAAGAATCCTGCCATTTTTTTTTAGAGTCTGGAATAGCTGTGGCACTTACTGAACCTTTCAGAAAACCTTTTTCAGTTTTATTGTGTGACTTAACCAAGCCAATAATCAACTGAAATTACTCTACAGGTCAGGTCTTAAGGTTTAATTAGATCTACTACTAGATTGAATACATTTCCATTCTGACATACTCTCACAGCAGTTAATTGCATCATAAGTTATGTTTTAAAAAGTCAACCCTTGAGTAAACGCAAATTGAAGTGAGCTTTTGCCAAATGTTATAATTTGACTTTAAGAATAACCATACTATTAAAAATTATGAAACGTAAATGGTTGCAATCCAAGCAGACATATGCTCAAATATCATCCAAGGTGATTGCAGCCTGCAGCTCTCGCTAACATTGAGGTGACTCCATTACATATATTCATCCAATACTAAGGTCAAAGCTGGATGCTCTGGGCAATAGCTAGCAAGTCAAAGATACAATACTAACATTTCTGTACCAGGTATACTACAAAGAGGACTGGATAAAGCAACAACTTGGTACAAAACAATAGGAAAAGGATCAATAATCAACACAAAACAAATAGGCTTTAGCTATTGACAAGTCCTCCCAAATATACCTCAAAAACGTTCTCAAAAACCTAAACTACACACACTGATTAAGCAAGGACAAAAAGCAAAACACCCTCCCCACATAACTTGAACAAAGACCCCTAGCAATACCTCTTTTGTAGTAAAACACCATAATAGGGTGTTGAACTGCCGTCTTGATCCTGCAGGTAAACTTGAACGAAGCCTTCAAATGGCCACCAAGATACACACGGGCCATGCTGGAAAGCTGGAGAGATCTAGGCCTAATGCATCAGCAAAAGAGGTCATCTGCCCTGGGGACATCTCATAGCAGAAGGCAGCTGTGCTGGCCAGGCAAGCTAGGACCATACCTGCTGGATCTGGTCTGCTATTTCCACTGGACCCTCCTGTTGGCTACAAAGCCCTTGAACTTTTCATAGATTAATCTAGGTCAAGAACGCCAACCTAACACACTGCATGTCTACCCCTGCTTATACAAATGGTCATTTCTTCATAGCTTTAACAGGCAAGCTCACAAAAACAAAAATAACCAGTCTCAGATGGTCATGATACCCATTACAATAATGGGCTTGAGAATCTTAACTTTTTTTTGCCCCAAATAGTATTTGGGACCTTAAATGGGATACCCCAGTTTGTTAAGAAATCATGAAATAATGAACTAGGCATTCAGCTCATCAACCTAATAACTAGGCTTGATAGCAGGTTGTGCTCAAATGCTGGCTCAGCATTACAATTTCAAGTGCTGTACAGAACAAAAATTTGCATTCTTAAGTATTCTGTTTCAGTGGGTGACTATAATGAACACAGACACAGTGAACACAAGAAAATACTGGAAAATGAGGCACTTACTCTTCAAGCTTTCAATAAATCTATTTAAAAGTGTTTTCTACTGACTCATGGATTGTCTATTTAGACTAGAAATAGTTTCAGCATACACCAAAAAACATGAACTTTCCATCACCTATTCTATCAAGATGTTACAGTTTAAGTTCACTTCCTTTGTCACTTGGACTATAAAAGGCATGTAACTATTAAGGAACTCCTCAGAACATACAGAAAATCTTTGCAGCTGTAATATTGCCATGACTATGTCCCCATGAGAAGTGTATCCATGCAATCAAGCAAAAATATGTCAATTGTACAAACTTATGGGAGAAAAAACAAGCTGCTTCTACTGCAGCTCAGAAAGTTGCTGCTTTGTCTTTAGAGCTCTGCTGGTGCTGCTTTCAGCAGCTCCGCTGTTGCAGCTCCTCTTTTCATGTGCCTCAGGGGACTGAGAGACTGGTGCAGATGGTAAACAAACATGTTTTATGGTCTAGGAGCTTATACTGAGAAATTCAGATATGCTTTTCATCTCTCCATCTTAATGGCGTTAAGCAAAAAATTACTCAAATTTATTATCAAGATGATCCCAAGTTGTATTTAACTCCTTTATGAGTGTAGAGTCTAATACAAATATTTCCTACAGTCTCAGAAAGTTTACTGACAAGTTTTCCAAGTTCATTTTGTACCTAAACTTCATCAGGCTATTTCACTTGGCTTATATGGTATAGCAGAAGCCAGGTCTCTAATGACATAAACTTATAGAACCTAAGGCTTCATGCCATGCAGGTCCTATTCCCAAAACAGATCCTGAATGTGTCTAAAACTTGCCTAACAAGCAACCAGACATATTATATGCTTGCTTATCTGTATCATTTAACTAGCTTTTCCTCTGAGACAATTTATTCCAGATGCAATCACTCAAAGGCCTAGACAGGTCTAGATTCTCTCCAAAGGCAAGGATGTAGATGTATCCAGTAGTTTTGATTCTACCGAGAATGGCTAAGAGGTGTCTGATCAGAGATCTAATTAGTAGCATGTAATTAAAAAGAAACAGCTTCTGGTCAAGATAGTATAAGCATTTTTAGAAAGAGGAACAAAAATAGAACATTTTTTACTTAAATTATTACTAGTCTAAAAACAGAAAAGGGTTGACACCTGATTTTAAAGTAATATTTCAATCTAGAGTCCCAAAACTAAGTCTCTAACAACTACACTAACTACTCACAGTTATTCCCTTGGGCCAAAAATTATTTCCCTGGAGATGAAGTCCACTCCCTGGAGACATGACCACTTATTTAGGCCAGAAAGATACAACACAGAGAAAGAGTTGTACCTCCTGACTAGTACCTATTATTGTCATTAGCCAGCTAACATGACACTGAGGAAAATGTTATAATGTCAAAAAGTCATAACAATTGAATATGTGGTAAATGAACAGTTGACTAAGCTCTCTCTTTGCAAGCATTTACCTTCCATTTGTACTCTTTACAAAACTCACTGCACTTTAAGACTGAACAGATATTCACTGCACTACTTACCTCATACAATACAGAAAATTCATCTAGTATTATACTGCATCAACATGTTTGTATAACACATCTATAAAATTAACACCACTGCTCTATCTCTGTACAGTTGCCCCAAAAGGCAAGACACATGGCAGTATTTACACAGCTTGAGTGGGAAACTCAATAGAGCCCATGATAGGACCTACATGTTCCCCATTGCTTAATTGTTGCCACAAGCATGAAATGCGTTCAACAGGCTTGTGCTCAACAGGTAGCAGAAGATGCTGAAACAGCATTTCCATCAAGCTACAAAATTCTCTATTTTCACTGATAGAAAAGACTTTTTACAAGGGAGTCGTGTTTAGTGACCAATATGCACCTACTTCCGGTCTGAGTTTAACTACTTTAGTTCCTAGTCTTCTGACTAGAAAGCTTCTTCACAACGTCCTCCTTCACAAAACCCACCTGGGCAAGTTTGAGATGTGTGGGATAGATGAGTGCACAGTGAGGTGGATTAGGAAATGGCTGGATGGCAGAGCTCAGAGAGTGGTGATCAGCAGTGCAGACTCCACTTGGAGGCCTGTAGTTTGCGGTGTCCTCCAGGGGTCAGTCCTTGGTCCAGTCCTGTTCAATTTATTCATCAATGACCTGGATGAAGGCACAGAGTGCTCCCTCAGCAAGTTGGCTGATGATACCAAACTGGGAGGAGTAGCTGATACCCCAGAGGGCTGCGCTGCCATCCAGAGGGACCTGGACACACTGGACAACTGGGCAGTGAAAAACCTCATGCAATTCAACAAGGCCAAGTGCAAGATCCTGCACCTGGGGAGGAAAAACCCTAGACACCAGCACAGGCTGGGGACCAACCTTCTGGAGAACAGCTCTGCAGAGAGGGACCTGGGCATCGTGGTGGACGACAAGGTGACCATGAGGCAGCAGTGTGCCCTCATGGCCAAGAAGGCCAATGGGATACTGGGGTGCATTAAGAAGAGCATCTCCAGCAGGTCGAGGGAGGGGATCCTGCCCCTCTGCTCAGCCCTGGTGAGGCCACATCTGGAGTATTGTGTCCAGTTCTGGGCCCCACAGTACAAGAGGGATGTGGAGCTGCTGGAGAGAGTCCAGCGCAGGGCTAGGAGGATGATCAGGGGCCTGGAACATCTGCCCTGTGAGGAGAGGCTGAGGGAGCTGGGCCTGTTCAGCTGGAGAAGAGAAGGTTGAGAGGGGACCTGATCAATGTATTTAAGTACCTCAAGGGAGGAATGAAAAGGATGGTGCTGGCCACCAACAGAACTAGAAGAAACTGAAGCATCAAAAGTTCCACAGAAACATAAGGAAAAATTTCTTAACAGTGAGGGTGACAGAGCCCTGGAACAGGCTGCCCAGAGAGGTTGTGGAGTCTCCTTCTCTGGAGATCTTCAAAACCTGCTTGGATGCAGTCCTGTGCCACGTGCTTTAGGTGACCCTGCGTGTGCAGGGGGGTTGAACTAGATGACTTCTAGAGGTCCCTTCCAACCTTAAGCATTCTATGATCTATGATTCTATGATCTTTAAGTGCTGTTTTCTGAACAAAAGATCAAAAAATGCCAGGCACAATTAAGATACGCCAGTTAAAGTAGCAGCACTGTGCAATAAGTACAAGACATAGATCGGTTTGCACATCTCAGAAGAGTGAAGCACAGTTACCCACCAGGGTTACTGGGTATTAGCAACACTAAACATAGAAACAAGCTTGCCACACATTGCTAAGCTGATTAAAGTTTGTAATGTACACAGTGTCCCTTCCCAAGCAATAAACCTTCTAAGCCAATCTCTCTCATTAATCTGAACTAACAGCAGTGATGCCACAGGAACTGGCTTTTGTTATGAATCTTCCTGTGAAAGAGGAATCTTAAATGAACATGTAAGAAGTCACATAAGCCATGCGTCTTGGTGGTCATCTGTGCCAACTCCACAACCAGAAAAAAGGAACAAGGAGAAAAGAAAAGCTTTACAAAGACAAGGCAGAAAAGTGGCAAAACATGCTGCAAAAAGGCAAGCAGTTAACTTACCTGACTCCATCTGAAGTTACTGGGGGAATTACTTTCTGTCCTCTGCTCCCACAAAATGGTAATGCCATTTCTTTAGTGTGAAGTTCATGATAACACTCTTGGGGCAAGGGGAGACAGATCAACCTTGTCACCTGCTGGCTGTTTTCCTTTGCAGGCTTACTGAGCCTTTATTCATCGTGGGTAGCTACTGAGGTATTTCTCTTGCTTTTGTTTACATTAGTTGTCTATTGATCTAGTTTAACTGCTTATTATGGATTTCCCGAGGAGGTGTAAGCACCTGCAGCTTTTCTCTAACAACATACTGAGCAGTTATGTAAACCACTCCAGGCATATACACTTTTTCCTCTTGAATTACTTTTTTAGATGAGTATTTTATTACTTCTGAACCTGATGACAGAGACTAGGGTTCTTATTTTCCTCCAACTTTCTCACATTAACTTGTGTCAGGACATTCTTTACTCCCCCCCTCAGGGAAAGTATCAGCAGCTAAGCTGCCTTCTTCCCTCTAATCCCAAGGTAGAGGGAGGCAAGAAGAGAAATTGCCAGCAAAGTCACTACCAATTGTAGGTAGTAGAGCTAAGGATTTAATATCATCAGCAGGAGTCTTCTGCTCCTTACATAGCACAGCAACAAGGAAATCTCATGAACAGTGCTCACTTCCAAGTCGGCCATTTCTAAGCATTCACAGGTTTTGAGCTAACTCTTTCCAGGCAACTTCTAAACTCTTGTTTCTAATACAGAAGTAGAGGTTTTGCCAATTGAAGGATTTCACTACTACTTAATTCACTTTGAATCAAGTAGAATGACTTCCAGCAACTTCAGGTATCCAATGATTATGAGGGTATCAGCACTTTTTCCCTGCTGGATGTTATTTACAGGCATCAAGACCCAGTGTCCTGACTCAGAACAGGCAAAGCACAAATCCAGAAGCATTCAGGTTCTCCAGATACAAATTTTACACACACGACAAACTCCGTAGTCCTAGAAAGATGAAAATAAAAAGTAACTACAAAAATAAGCAGGTATGAAAGCACTTGCATTCCAAGAGATCAACATGTGACATGGTCCTATTTCTCAGCTGTAAAGAGAGCTCCTCTCCCTTCTTACCCTTGATCAAGGATCTTAAGCATCCATGCATGCAATCAGACATTACTCAGATCCATCTCCCATCCCTAAGAATCCAGTAAGTTAGGGAGACATGAAAAACCTGACCCATCTTGATTTAATTCATTTTTCTCCTTGAGGCACTCAGCAGCTATGTTGAAGACCACTCAAACCGCTTCTTTGGGGAGGCAGACAGGATGCTCTACCAGCATCTGAATGATTTTGGTTTTCTATATATTAGGTCACAGGACTCAAAGTTCAGTTCTATATGAAAACAGAGAGTCTGATGACCCCAGAAACAAAAGGGCATTTGAGGATAAGTAAAGACAATGCAGAACCCTATCAGAAACATCTCATTACAGTAGGTAAACAAGTAACCTAACTATAAATTATTTCCAATGTATTGATACAACCTAAACTTAAAATTCATTGAACGAAAGTAGATTTTTTTTCCAGATTCAGAGATGCACTAAAATGAACAAAAAAGGTTCTTTGTAAAACACAATAATGCTACAATCGAATTGGTGCACTTCAAAAACATTTCTTCTGTTAAGCAGTACCCCACTGGAACTCCATGGGCATTCTGATTTCTTTTTTCAATTAGGGAAGATTTTTACAGAATATTTTCTTTTCTTTTTTCTTTCCCCCCATTCTGTTCAAAGACAATTTGGGCAATATTTTCCCAGCCATATAATTTTCTATGCAAATTTCAGATACTCCTTTGCACCAATACATTTTCTGAACACTCTTTTCTTCTGTTCTCTAAGTCATATTGCATGGCTAATACAAATGATCTACTCAGTTCGGCTTATTTGACCTTTGAACCTAAATAACACATCACAACTGTCTATTTATTATGTTTTTGCACTTATTCAGACTGCTCTTAAAAACGCTAAAACACTGTTTAAAGGTATACCTTCTCCATTTAATACATCCAGAGCGTTTTAGGCCAAACCTGCCTTTAAATTTAACCTCATGTATAAAGAAAGAACTAAGGTAAATTGCAAAGGTTGTTTTAATAAAAAAAATCATTTCATGATTGATCATTATACATCCTATTGCAGCATGGGACCATATACAACACCAGCATGACAGAGCCTATAATAGCAAAATGAGGGCGGTACTCAAGGGTTTAATGTGTAGACTGAACAACTATATTCAAAATGTGAGACAAAGTATCAAGGTAAAAAAGGCAAAATTAAAGATACCTTTTGAAATGGCAGAATAAAGACTCAAAGTGGTATAGTTAAGGACTTTTAAATCCATTGTAAACTTTTATATTCTACTAAAACCTCAGTTTTTAATGAGACACCACAGAACAAAGGAGAGTAGAAATAATTCTCAATGAACAATCAGGAGAGTACTTGAAAATCAGGGACATTTGTGGGTGTTTACAGAAAAGCATTTAACAAAACCTTTGCTACAAATGTTGAAATGGATTTCCCATATAAAGTCACTGCTGAAACAGCTGCAATTTTATCTGTCTCTTACCAACAAAACCTGTTCAAAGAAAACTCTATTGATCTAAAGTCAGAATTTAACCAAAATATATCTCACTACAAACACATGCATAATATTTGCCTTAAACTCATTTAATGACATAAGAAAATGCCAGAACTGCTCCTAGCAACTACATGGGAAGCTTCAATTTCTGAATTACAATGATATAATACAGTACTCATTTATCAGTTCAGCTACACGTCCTACTTATTTGCTTCATGGAAACCATAGCTTACGTATTGTGTGCAACCATATTATTCTGCAAGCATTTTATTAGAGAAGGCCCTTAGCTTCATTAGACTACAGTAGAGGGATAAAGTACATCACCTACAATCCTTACAAGGTAAAGGGCATCTCAGAGATATTTGAATAGTAAATGGAGCAGAGGAAAATTTTTAAACTCACAAAATGGAGACTTGAACCTACATATTTCCATGTTGCATGAGCAAGACTTCAGGAATAGATGGTAGTTCTATAGATACAACAATAAATCCATGAGTACAAAATCAGGTTTTCAAATGATAAACATCTATAACCAGCTCTCAACCTTATTTATCAGCAACTTAAAAAAAAAAAAAAAAAAAAAAAAAAGATCTCTACTCTTTGCAATTGTACCCCTTACAGCAGATCAGGGCATCTTGAAGAAATTTCCTCCACAGTCCTCGGGATCCTAGAAAGACTTAACAGAACTAAAAACTTAACCAGCCATGTAAGCTGTGGTGACATCCAGCACTGCTCATGGAATCAAATTCCTTCCCTTCAAGGGCTCATCTTGCGAATACCCTAAAATAACAAAAATAGTCAGCCCTGAGCAGGAACTCTAGGTAACATTTTAGAAAATAGTCCTGTGATAACACAGTTCACTCCTCTCCCAAGCATTATCTATACACTGATTCGTACATCTTTATGCACTGCATATTGGCTGTTAAAGGTTGTGTCCCCAACTGTGACACTACTGCAGCATTTACCCTTGGACACCTGCTGCAGATGTGACCCTGACAGCTGCAGCAACCAAGGGCTCCTCTGCTGCCAACCCTGCAAATCCACTTTAACTTATCACAGCCATCTAATACTATTTGCTTGCCAAATCAATATCTTTGGAGCACTTGCTCCTCTCTGAGGTTTTGGAATGAATGCCTAGACCCAGGCCATTTATTAAAAAGAAAATTCTGTCTACATTTTAGCAGAAGCCAATCCAGTATGATTTCAAAGCATAAAAAGAGAATAAATCAACATACAGGGTCTTCTGATTTCATCCTGTGGGACACTGATTTACTCTATGGGCTCTTCAAGCATTCTAGGTTTGTCATATTTAAGCTAAGTCTTATTTTCATTGTAGTATAGTGGAATGAAGCTAAACCCTACATAACTTAGCACAAGGCATTAAAATTGTCTAAGACATGAGTTGAGGCTGTGGTGTACCATCTGCACTGACTGCTCTGTGGTTCTGTCGCATACGCCTTTCCAAGCCCCATTTGCCGCTTTTCAGACTGCACTGTTGAAATCAGTGAATCTCTGGACAGGTTTGATCAGTTTTAACACCTTGAAAGATGCCAGTCTCCCTGACACAGAGGGAGGAACATGGACAGTGAATATGTGAAGCCAGAAAAAGCAGCATTTCATTACTATTACCTACCTGCAGTCTCTTACCAGTACACGCAGAGTCATCTAAGCTATTCTGACATATCACTTCTCAAAACAAACTTCTGTCAGCATCACACAGTCAACTTCTTTGGGTCTTAGCCACAAATTTGTCAACAGAAGATATTAAAAATAATTTTGCCCTAACACAGCTGAAACAGCTGAGGAAAAACAGCATTGCAACATGTGACCTGCAGAAGGAAAGGCTTCTGAAATGTGCACCCTTAGAAGGGGTTTGGAAAAAGCAAATTAAACAAGGACTGAAACACAAGATGAGGCAGAGCTGGAGCATAGAACATAAACATGTCTTGGCCAACAGTGGCCTTTGTCCCATTGCTTAACCCATGACATGGACAAGCGGCTTCATCAGCTGTGATTACCTTCATGGGCACCAGTTTTAGCTTAAAGCACAAACAGTGCATTCATTACATTGTGATACTTTCCCAGAGCTTCAGAGCAACATTATTCTGTGCACATACTGGCTGTTGAAAGAACGTGTGAAGGAAAAAATAGTCCCAAAAGACTGAGATTTTAAATGCATATTTAGCACTAGTATATGCACATCTTAAAAAAATCCCGTAAGGATCAGCTATACTGAAATTCTAGTCACAATTCACATTAAGTCAGCTTATTGTTTTCTCTTTAATAAAAGAATTACTTGAACTCAGGAACTGTTTGCAAATTTAAATACAATTTCTTTACAGAAGCTTCATTTTTTTTTTATTGCAGAACTAGATCTTGACAAAGACCATACTGTGGTATTCGATGTTCCCCCACCATCCTGCCTCTTTCCATCTGGAACAGGAAAAAGCTAAGGGAAAGTAGTAATAGAGTTACTAGAAAGCTTGCAATCGTGTCACTCGAGTTTTTTTTTTTTTGTCACTGGTTTTCAAGATGTGCCTTCTTTAATATAACATTAATTATATGCCTGTATGATCATGACTGCCTGATATAACATTTTCTTCCAGCAGTTAGATGACATATCCCACTACAGACTTGCATAGATTGTGGTATGTTTATGGAAAGCAGACTTCTCCACTGTGGCAAGATTATTTGATATCAGTATAAATTCAGCAAAAACAGACATTCATCCTCTTTGCAAAAGAACAAAAAGGCAGAGAATTTACCAAGTAAATTTATTCAAGAGACAGCATGAAGCCATTTGTGGACTTTCACAAGTTGGGAAAACAGGAGCACATACTCTCTACCTCTAACAAAGAACGGCTTAACAAAACATTATTACAATGTATAACAAATACCAATTGAATTGCCTTTTCATAAGCTATATCTTTATGAATGTATGAATTCATATTTTACTGCCTGAAAATAAGCTATAACTCAGAGGTGACAAAATAGAGACTAAGTGTACAAGCAAATGGAGAATCTGGCAAAGGTGTTACTTGTTACTTACCACAGAACAAGGCAGTAGATTATGCTATGCAAAAATACCCCTCTAGTACTTCAGCTCACTATAAACTAAATATAGCATCCCAGGAGAGTCAGAATGAAGCCAGCAACAGCCTACTGAATATGATAAGAACCTCATCTTCTCCCTGGTCTTCTCCCAAGATAATCTGTTTTCAGTAACACACAACGTAATTTGGCATTTAATATCTACTAACAGAAGAAATATAAAAAAGTTACATATGCAAAAGCTAAAAAAAGTCTTTGTATTAACAGTTTTCATTTACTTTGCATTCAGCCCTCAAGGGGTGCAATACAAGGTCTATGCATCACAGCATCATCTAAAAGTCAAAACCAGGATATAAGAACATGCTAGCGTTTTTTGCTGTTGCCTTTTCTCTTTAAAAAAGATCCAGTCATGAAATAAGAGGTATACAAAGCTCAAATATTGTATCTTTGTTCCAAAGCGCTCCTAACTTTAATAGCAGCAACACAGAAAGCAAACATACTGGCTGGGTTGTGACAGAAAATGTAGTTTTCCCAGATCTCTCAAACATATAGTTCTTAGTACCACAGAAAGAGTTCATCTGGGTAGCTTACTTTTTTTAAAAAAATAGAATAATTTAATTATACTGTAAGTCTCTTATCAGCAAGACTAGGTGTTACTTTATTTGTAAAGTGAAAAGCTTTTGAAATTTGTATTTATATTTCCTTGCGAAATACAACCATATTGTGAAATCCTTTTTGTTCTTAAGATATAGAGCACAATGACAACTAAAATGTTTAAAACTATAATATATGGTTCTATTCTGTTTGTACTACAGACATTCTGGCACATCCACATTTTAATTATTTTATTCTGGGGGAAAAAAGTGGTCAGATTTATTACTAAGGTGGATAGGCCTGGCAACACTATTGTAGCTGTTAACAAATGAATAAACCAGCAGATTTTTTTTCAAACCATAAAGCACTTAAATAGATATGAAAAGCTAAAACAGAAGAATTGGGAGGAGCAAAAAACCTCATTCCAAGAGCAAAGGGCTATACAACGCAGACAGAAGACAGCTCACTTTTTTAATTCCTAATTTAATTTAGGAATTACTGCACTAATTTAATTTAATGTGCAGATTCTAGGATATACTAGTGAGCTGAATTAAAAATATATCCTAGTCTGGTTCCATGAAGTAATTTTGCTAATCTTACACTCAACTTTTTTAGTAAAAACAAAATAAACTTATTTTCACCTTCATTATCTTGCAGTGACACAGGGTAGAGCCTTATATGGAAGGCCAAAAAGCTTCAGTTGATCACTACTATACATGGCAAGTAATTGCTTGACCAGGAAATATTTCCGATCTTGTGTAAATGTGCTGGCAGTAGGACGATTAATCGTAGTTAATGTGGTTTTATCTCACTGAAGATCTGGCAGGAATAAGACTTCACATCACAAAAGAAAAAAACATAGTATAAAGACATCACTGTTTTACATGACATAACACCTTAACATTTTATGCCATCACAGCAATTCAAAACAGGAACCTCAAAAGTGGTAGATAAGATATCATTCTAGACATTAGTGAAACAGAACCACTTTTAAACTGGGATATAGAAGGAGTTCAGAAGCACATCAGTCTTTTGGACAGAGCATTGGAAAAAATGTTATTTCAAAGTGCTGTAGATAATTGCAGAGCTGGAAATACTCCAGATATGAAAGGTGCTAATACTTTTCATCTTACAAAGTGACACACGCTCTCTAAGGATTTTAAACCTTATCCACAGGGCAGTTTAGTGCATTGCCTTCTAACAGTGATAAGGCATCAATTTATGACCAATTTGTAGAGAAGATCAAGGCACCCATGCCTTGATCTTACCAATGATGAGCAGAAGTTTCTTTGAAGTACTCTGCCTAGAGCAGACAAAGCCACATCATTTGCATGGATCATGGTTTGCAACACAGAACACAGCTGGATTAAAACATATTTGTGACCAAGATATATAGGTAAAGACAAATAAGCAGCCAAACACTATTAATGCCATGAAGTTATAACGAGCTGTTTTTTAAAACGAATTCAGCCCACAGATTTCTGACTCCCCTGGCATATTAGGAAGACACTACCTGCCATCCCAACACAACAGCATCAAAGGGATAGAGCCACACTTGAACTTGCTCATAATTTACAGGCAAGTTAAAATGAACTACCCTTGGAACTACAAAGCTATGTTGAGAGTGGCAGCAACTTTCTACCTGACACAGAAACTAGTCTCTGATCTGCCTATGGAGATCCAAAACCAGTCATCTGGTTCATCACCATTCAGCTTTTCTGGTGAATTATGGTGAATACTCTTCCTCATATTAAGCTGCAGCAGAAGGCAACAAAAAGATTTGGGGATAATTTCATGTGGATAACATATTGCCTTAAGCATTGCTTGGCTTTTCCTAGAGAAACACTGACTTTGATGAATACTAGCAGTATCTTCCTCAAGAAAAAAAGTGTCCATGTTCTGAGTTTATTCTTTTGTCTCAAAATACTCCGGTGCGAAGTGAAAACACAGTCTAGTTACATATCTCCAACACCACAACCTACTGACCCAGTCAGATACCGTGCTGGGGGATGCATCTTACTAGTTGCAAAATTCAACTTGAAGCATAAGACTAAAGCTTAGATTCACTCTTGCAGCTGCATGAGCCCTTGTTGGAAATGTGTAACTTAATATTTTAAAGCTATAAATACACAAATGTTTTTCCTTTGCAACTGAGAAACTTAAGACTATTTTAAGTATATTAACCTCTCTCATATACGCTTCCCTTAAACCTGTGCCAAGCAATAGCATGCTGATGAGATGCTGTACCAATACATTCTTAGTGTGGTACTGCTCATTATCCATCACAGCATTAAATCACTACAGAAAAGATCTTTCTGATATGCTAACTATAGACATTTTTCCAATATAAAAATCATTGGGAGACAATACTTTTAGTTTTAATTAGATTTCAGAACAGTTATTCCATTAATAAGAAAAATTAATTTCCTTTATACTTGTGGATGGCTAGTCTCCCAATGACTTCTCCCAGCAAATATCAAACACAAAGTAGAAGTAGTTTACCCCTTGACCAAAACATTGTAGCCAAACAGGGGAAGTGAGGCAGAACATCAGTACCCCAAGAAAAAAATGACATCAGCTTGTTTAAATATCTCTGCCCTGCATAATATTTACGCAGAAATAAGCTATGCTTATATGGTGTTTTTCCATTGCCAGTACAATATATTCACAATGGAACGAGTACAAGGTTCCTGAATGCCAACCTTACCTTATCCAAGATATTCCATCTGGTGTGCCAGGGGGAAGCACAAAGGGAGAAACACATGATATTACCTGACTTCCTTGAGTATTTCTATCACTTGTTTAAATAATCACTCTCCAAGTCCGTGTCACTAGAGTAGTTAAATTTACCTTTGAAATGATTTCTCTTGGTTTCTAAAAATGCTAATTGCTTAAGAACTTTAGAACGATATTCTTACAAACTGTAGGTGCTCATCTAAGCATTCTTGTATAACTGCTGCATGTGAGTGTGCTCAAATGAAATCTAGTGCTGTCACACAACTAAGCCTGTGACTATATCATTTACCTAAAGCAATTTATTCAAGGTTTCATCATCATGCTGCTTTGAAGCTGAAAATGAAAGACTTTACGTTTAACGAAGACCATCTGAAGTGTCCCCGTTGCAGCTGCAGGCTCTGTAGAAACTGTAGTGCAGGAGGCAATATACTGTATTGTAATGCAGATTTGCTTGGGACTGCATCTGCAGCAACAAGATCATTTCCCATGGTCTTCACTGTATTTCTTCTATTATTCATAGAACACAATGTAAAAGCAGCTATAATTTTTACCACATGCTAAATGCATAAAGATGATAATGGAAATTGTGAATTATGAATGACTTGCTGTTATTGTGACTCCTCAAGGATTCTCGTATATAAAATTATATGTGTTCAAAGACACTCTGGCTAAACCTCTCTATATTGATCTTGAGAAATTATTTGAAAGATATTATGATTAACATATAATCCAGAGATTTGTTTTTCATGACAATGTCAAATAAACTATCAAAGGCAATTATATATCAATGCTACCTAGGGACAGGCAAGCATACTTACATTTGGGATTCTTGAATCCAGGAAAGGAAGAGAACAGTTTGCAGAAAAAAGTTTCCTAGCTACTTACCTCTGTTCTTTCAATTTTCAAGAAGCCACAAGCAAACTTAGTAGAATATTTTGTAGCGAGCATATTCAAATCCCAAAATGTTTTCTCACAACTACTCCTGCTTTGCTCGTAGTCACATTGTAGCTGAGTCACTCATTTGAGTAGACTGACTTAAATAGCAAAACTGATATTAAGTGATATGAGATTCACCATTTCTTAGTGATTGGCAACTGAGCGCCCTATGTCCTGCACCTAGCATATCCCAGCTCCATTTATGCACTTTTGAGGTCACTGATTTTATAGCCAGTCATGTAGGCAACCTTAAACCTTCCTGTGGTCATTTCTCAGGCATTAAGGGTCCCCAAGGCCCTGCCAGTATTTTCACATTCAAGTCTGCACAAAATAGTCCACCCTGAAGCAGTTAGAGTGAGGATAGACATATAGTCTGTGCATCCTCTTCATATGCAAGGCAGCTTTCTTTTAAGTCTCTCATATGCCTCTGCTGAGATTCATTTATCATCTGTCTTCTGTGGGGAAGAGTATGATATGAAGCCATGAGGACTCTTAACACAAGACCGTTTCTAGAGGCTGTACCAAAATCAAATTAAAGACAAGCATCATAATGAAAAAATAAGACACTGAATCGAGTCAATAGTGTGAGTAAATCTGAAAATATTATAAGGGATAATAGAGAAAAACTTTAAACAGTCCATAATCTCAGTATGTATTTTGAACAAAATCCCTCTTTAGATAAGACTGCATCTGTTGTGATATTAAGGATGCAAGTGGATTTTACAGGGCAGTTCCTAAGTAGGAAGATTTCTTGCCCATTTGATAGAGTGCCATGTGATCCCCTGTAGTTATTTTACTACAGGAATTTTGCTCCACTTTAAAGCACTAAGGGTGGACTTGTTTGTATTAACTCCTGGAGGGATTGTATTTTTAAAAAAGAATGAAATACCTACACACTTAACCACAATAACACTTTCAAGTTACAAAAGAGTCTAAAACAAATAAAACAAAGTTTCCAGATGATTTATCACAGAATTCCTGACATGGCATCCAAGTAGTATATGCCTGTTAGAGTAGCCATCAATAATTTCGAAAATCACAATGATGAAACAGATTTAAGAGCCTTATATAACATTATAGACCCGGAAGTTCCTGATCTGCTGCAGCAGTTCATTCAAGCACATGCAGCCAAAACAGTAATTTGACTATATTAGCTTCCTGGTAATAGCCATGCTAAGGTTAAGTTTCAGCAACTCTAAACAGTTTCCCTCAATATGTAAAATAGAAAGCATTTATTACCTATAATCCTTAATTCACTCAAAATAATCTCCAATTCCACATGTATAGTATCTATGTACTATTTGAAAGCAGGAAACAAAAACTGAATAACTAAGGCCACCATACTTCTATGGTAATTTAAATATTTTCATTTTACATCCAGCAAAAGAGATGAGTGAATGAACTCATCTGAGATGCAAAGGAAACCAGTGTCCTAAGCAGATCCTGAGTGGGCTACACGATCACAACCCTTCAACTCACAACTTGACCATCACTCTCAGATTGCCAACTCTAACTTCCCAAACATCATTTTCTCAGTAAAAAGCCGTAGGAGGTTACATGACTCATCTTGCATATTTTTGTACTTATAGTTCTATTTAGCATACTCAGGAAATTCTTAGAGAACAAATCACCAACATGAAATGCATCATCATAAACATTACATGATAGTGGATTAAATGCATTAAACAGGCATAATCATAATACATTAATGAATTGGATTTACATGATTTACAAAATGATTTACCAATTATTTAATCTAATATTACAGAGGTAAATTTAAGCCTAAATTTGGGCTGACCAGATAACTTTAATACTAAAAATCTCTACCTTGTCGAGTGTTGAATCTTCTTGTTTATATTTATTGGATTGATATGGATTTGGGTTATATCATCTTTTGAAATCAAGTTTGTTTGCATTAATATTTGAATATGCTTGCCACTTATTTATAGAGAACACCCATTTCCTTATTTTATTGCAAAAATAATCCTTCTGGAAACTGTCAATACTCTATTAAGTCTAATGATCTTACTTTACTTTCCTCAATTTTCTTCTGTTGATCTCTGTAGTGATCAATAGTGTGGCCAAACTAGGCCTCTGCTTCAACAAAAAGATATTAAATAAGTACAACCATGAGCTAGAAAATGATGAGCCACAAATGATGACTAAAAACAGCTTCGAATGAAAACTTATTTTGACTAGAATAATTAAGAAAAGCTGTAGAAGTGCCACACTAGTACAGAACTTGGCTGTTAATAAAGCCTCATTTTATCTTTGACTCAAATATAGATTACACCACGTACTGCTGTAAAAATGCTGTTTCATTACCATCATTTGCCCAGTGTGTTGCTTTATTTTACTTTTTCTCAATTTGTCCATATAAATCCATTTAGTAAAGCATATTGAGTCCTCTAAAATGTGATTTACGGTACTATTTAAGCACTTATCACTTGCTGCTCATTCTTCCAGTAGCATTATTCTTCAGGGCTTCAAAACACTAAGCATCTCAACCAAGAAAACAGTTTCTAATTTATAATTTCTTTGGACAAATACAATATTGTTGCTTACCTATTATGAAAAAAAAAAATCTACTCAAAATTCCAATTACTCATTAGCAAACAAATCCTCAGGCCTTTATCCTGAAAATATTCAGGTACCTGCCTAACTTTAAGTATGAGTAGTCTATATGCCTTTAAAGTAAAAAATTATTTGGCTATTTTCTATATACTTCTGTGGGAGCATTTAACAAATGGACACAGACATATGGAGATTCATTCTCACACTTCACAAACTCTGAAGACTTTGCTAACTTGCTCATTTGACTAAGCTGATGGTTTAAATCAATGGATTAGCTTCACTGGCCTTGAATGCTTTATTAATTTAATGTCAGTGATGCTAACTGCAGTTAGGTGATCCGATTTTGTCATTTCCAAACTGTTAGGCAACCACATTAGAGGTCGGCACTGCCTCACTTGTTTCAGTACCTGGTCTGAGCCTAGGCAGCTTGAGGATCCTGGTGGATGTTAACCAGTCCACCCAAATCCAGCTCACCCAGTTTGCAGATGAGTCGCTCACAAACCACACTGACCTTATCAACAGCCACTTGCTGCACTGTACTAACTGTAGACATGATTTTAAAACTGAGTGCAGAGACAAGCAGATTGCTTCCTTTGAATACAGTTTATTTTAAAATCTTATTTCTCCTAGAACTTAACTTTTGTCATCCGATATTTGTAAAATTGAAAGCTGACAAGAACAGGAAGCTACACAAGAAGAAACCACCACCACATGGAAATGATACTCAAAGAATACAGAGAAGGCAGTGTATGCTCTTTTTTTAAAAACACAAAACCAGGGCTGTATAAAAGCACTTTATTAAATATATTTAGATATGATATTCACTGCAATGAAACCTTTGAGGAATATCTACCTCTACACATTAGGGAGGAAGGAATTGCTATACCTCTCATTCACACGTCTTCAAGAAACCTTGTTCCTCCAGCTTTGATGAAGACAGCTGAGAAGTGCGAGGGGTCTGTAGGGCCATTGCACCCAACATGAACATCATTTAGGATACATTTCACATAACCAGCACTAAAATGACATACAACTACATACCAACTCCTTAATGCTTACCATCTCCAATTACCACTCCTATTTCACCCAGTTTATTTTTGATCCTCACTACATTGCTGCTTTTCCTGGAAAATGCCTCACACCATTCATGAGCAAGACAGGGCACAGAATCTCCTTGCAGTGTGGAAGCTCAGTTAAATTCTCTAAAGAACAAAGCTGTGCATCTTCACACATTTTATACAAACAGAAAGTAGCTAGTGTCTTCAGAGATACTGCCAATTCAGCCATAAACAAGAATGACTGTGCAACTGATGGCAAACTTCAAGAACCCCTTGACCAGTGATAAAACTCCTGATCTGTTGCTCTGGAAACAAGTGACCTTCCTTGCAAGGCTTACAGCTTGATCTGTCCTATTAAATATTACACAAAACTGCTATGAGTCTATGCTGTCACCCCATCCCACGTATTCTTTAGGAACAAAGGGTAAAGTTGTTTCTAGCTCAGATGGTTTTTGCATCAATCTCAAAAGTGTTCTAATACCTGACTCAAAACACATTTTGCCATGTCTTTCACTGCTGAAAAATTGCCTTACAGGAAAGATAAACAAGTTTCACCACCAGTCTCCCCATCATTGCAAAGGGCTGTCAGGCTACAGAATAACTACGGGGAGCCCTCTGATAAAATGCTAGCAGTGATAATGCACATTAATTTTCACCACTGTCTCATGAGTGTCTTCCTGCTGAGAAGGGAATCACAGTTTACATATTGATGAGAACAGCATAAAGATCCTTCCCTATAGTTTCACATAGGCAGTACACAGGAATAGGACTGCAGGGTTCCCCAACTCTTACCTGAAGTTTCTGTACAAAAAGGGACATATTTATAACCCCCTACTGCTACAAAGAAGAAAATAACCTCTTCTCCATGCCCACAGCGAAGACGACAAGTAATGTGTTTAAATTACAATGAGAAAGCTTCAGTTTAAACATGAACAAAAACCCTTCTATTAGTAAGCACTGGAGGGAATTGCCTGTGGAGACAGCAGAGTCTCCAGCATTTCAGATCTCTGAGAGTAGCTTCAACAAACATCTGTCCTAAATCTTGAGCTTGGTGAGCTTTGAACTGTCCAGTATATTAAGCATGGCAAGGCTCCAAATTAGCTCTCCAAGCTGATGAGCTCTCCTACAATTTACATACACTAAGTTATTCAAGCTACGTTAAGAGCTACTTAGCAGCAGGTAAAATATCAAAAAAAACACATTTTATTTTACTCTCGGTCCCCAGGGAACATTAAATACATTACAATAATGCTGGGGGCTTGATTAAAACTAAGCACAGAGAAGAGATCCAATGTCTTATTTCCAAAATCCTGCCTATGCCTACAGTGCACAGACTGGCAGGGATATTTTGATCTCACTTAACAAAACACCAGTGCGACCTGTAACAGCACTGTGGTTATGCTCTGACCATTGCATTCAAAAAGTATCGGCTAACCGCATGTGGTAAGCAAAACACACAGCCAATAAGTTAAGTAATCTTCATTTTAATGTAACATTTAGAGATCAACTAAAAACAGACTTTGTATCTGCATAGAAGGGAAACATGCATCAAACAACAATTTAATTATTTAGTATACATACAGACACTTACTTTTCCTCTGTTGTTTACTGTAATAATAAAAGAGCACATCTATATTTTTCCCTCTACCAGAGGGAGACACCCATGAGCATCAGAAGTGGCATTCCTAAGAGGACATGATCAATGCTTCTGTCCATCTACAACAGCAGTTTTAGCTACGCACTTGTGCTCGTCATCTCTGCTTACACATCCAGGAACCTCCATAGCTTTCTTGATGTGCTGCTTTACTAGCAATTTACAACCTCCTCCATCCCCACCTGTGCCTGCATTTTTCCCACAAGTGGTACCAGCTTTTCTCCTGGAAGGCCATAGAAAAGCACAGCCAGAGAAGGACAGATTCCTTCAGGCAGCATCATGGTTTACACTAGCCTGGACAACACAGCTTTCAGAGGACAACAGGACAACACTGACTTCGGTCCAGTGACACTGCCCAGGAATTTCACAAGCTTTTCTTGGGAAAAAGAACACACCTTGTAATAGCATTTAAATATTAAACCCAAAAATATTCAACTCGTTTCAGTTACGCTTCAAAACATTTAGCATACATTTCTTACCTGGCCTCTGGGGGAGAAGGGGAAAAAACCTCTCCTTTTCTCCTCCTTCCAGGCTGCCAACTGACTGCTGCTAAGTTACCACCACAGCACACAGAAACTGCATTCCAAAACAGAACTAAACCTCCAAGCCCTTCCAACACTATTCTCCTCACCAGGATGCTTTTAGCCAATTCTTGTGGCCCAGGGGTCATTACAACCTGGAAAATGAAAAAGCTGTCTTGAGCAGAAAACAAAATACCAAGAAAATAGGAAAGGAAAACAAAGTTATAGATATGAGAAGGATATCTGTCTAAGACAGTGTTCAAATGCACTTAGTGAAGACTTACTAATAAAGTGCTGGCATGCAGGTCCATTGGTATACCTGACGAGGTATTAAAAAAAAAAAGTCCTTTAATTTACTTTTCTAGTGAGATTTGCAACACAATTCAAAAGATCCTAGTGTTTTAAACTGTAATGTCCCTTTTTGTGGCAGATAAAAGTTACTGTTGTTCTATCCTGAGATGACAACTGGAAGACCTAGAAATCTTCATACTTAATACAAATCCCTTTTTCAAAATGTCTTCCCAGCTTCTATGATTCATGAAGAAAATACATTTATGTGTACATATACAGCTAGATTTTTATTTAATTGCCTAAAATTTAAGCTTCTACAATAATCTCACTGTCAAATGCTAATAAGAAAACACTGCAAGGAAGAGCAAAAAGGTTTGTAATAAGCATCAGCAACTACTTATCTTTTAAAGTAATCTATTCCCAGGTGAAATCATGCGGAATTGCAACTGCATTGGGCAGTGAAGAGACAGCAAAGATCGAGTCAAGCATGACCTTGTGCACCACAACTAACAACAGTCAAAAGGACAAACCATGCATGGCCTATTGCTGTATCTTTAGCCCTTTGCTCCTTTATTAATTAAAAAAGTGTTATTTATCAGCACTAACCCTCTATAACTGAACTTCCAAAAGGTACCATTCTGGTCCTCTTATTGAGATTATATTTGGCCATCAGTTGAAATGGAGAAAGAATTCCACTCAATCGCTGCAGATACTAACAGTTCAAATAAATATTTCAGTTTACCACAGCATTGTGCCCTCTTAAGAAATCTGCTATAATTCTTGGCACACAAAGCATGTTTTTCATAGAACTATTTCATCATAGCTGCCCAACAATATTTGAAATGGCCTTCTTAAAATGGGCTTCTTCCCAGCTACGTTCTAGATGCAGCTCTCATTTTGCATTTAAGCAGGGTTTCAGGTGAATTAAAATGGACAGATATGGCAGCCCTAAAGTAATATATGAAAGTCTTATTGTATTAGTCATTTTTCCTGTCATTTTGTATTAGTGTCATATTAGTCTAATGCAATACTAACATGATACTGAAATGTTAGCATATTACATATTACTCAGTGTGTCAAGCTCAAGTCTGATCATATTACTTTGCTGTATCTATTCCAGAGATGAAACTCTTCCCTCCTCACCACCCCCTTAAAACTGGGCAGGACTTGAACAGAAAGCACAAGGCTGAGGCATGCACTACTACGGATTGCATAATAGGTATTAACACCTCTTATACCTAAAGGAAACCTCAGCTGCAAAGAACAGACAATATTGATTCAGTCTGCACATTCATTAAGAGAAAAAAAGGTATTCCTCTTCACTTGGTATGGAGACTCAAAATCACCTTAAACTGAAGAATCATAGTGGCAGTATCCCCGTGTGTTACTGCAGCAGCAGAAATCCATTAGAAAATACAAGCATTGGATATTCCCTTTGAGCCTTCTTTACATTTACGCAGCATGACATTAGATAACACACATTTGTATTTTTTTTTTTCCCCCGAGTGTACATGTTTCTAATGGCCTCCTACCAAGCAGGAAGCAAATCACAGCTGAGTGCTAGAAGGTGTGACCAGGTTTTCTTGGCCAGGTTCTGGAAAACCTTGCAAAACTGCAAACGCACACTGGTTTCTGACCTCAAGAGCAAACATATTTAAGTAATATAACATTCAAACAAAGTCAGAGGAGGAAAAACCCATGTGACAATTCTCTTTGTTTATAACTATTAACACGTCTCTTCTCGAAAATGGTACATGAATGTTTCAAAGTTCTACTTTTAAGCAGGACTGTAAGCATTTTTCAAAGTGATAACCACAACCTTTGCCAAGTGCAACATTCCCTCTTCATGTGAGGAAGTGCAATTGAGTTTGCTTCTGAAGCCCAGATTCTTAATGAAGTATTTGAATATTTCAGTGCATATAGATAGACTAACATTTTCAATGTATTTGTAGGAAACAAACCTAAAGAACCCTGGAAGATAGGCCCATCCTGAAGCTGCTTCTTAAAGAGCTTGGCAAATTAGGATTGATAGACAGTTACAGAGAACCAAAAAACCTCAAGATTTTCAAGTCTTCCTATCTAAACACAGAATGAGAAGCAGTTTGACCTGAATAAAATCCAGTTACTCAGGGAGGCACATGAACTGCTTTGATCTATACGAAAACTGTAATTAGAGAAGTCATTCAGGGAAAAAAAAATCTTGCGATCTTTGTCTATTTAACAGTGCTCTGTATTTTCACAATATTTTGTGTTATACTGCCCAGGAAAGCTGCAAAACGTGACTGCGTCATTAAGTTTTTAGGCCACGTATTTCTTTACATGTTCTCAGTAATTCCTATCATGATCACTACAAGTGGTGCAGAGCATGGTAATCTAGAGGACCATTGAGAAATGGCCCCTACACAATGTCTGCAAATACATACTTAGGCATGCACTTACATTTGGACATGAAAAGTGCAAGAAAAAACAATCTTTCTGTGGCAAGTGATGGCAAAAACCTACAGCAATCAACTGGAAATCACACGAGTGTAATAGCCATAAAAGAGATATACTTGCTGAACTCCAGTTTAGTATTGACATTGCAGTACTTCTCTATTTTGAAGATTAAATATAGATCTCACACACCTTTGTCCAAGTATAGAATCATATAAAGGCAGTTCTCTTTGCAGCTTATACTGCAGAGGCATAGGCAAGGGAGAGCTCACTGCATTATAGGGTGCAGTCATCTGCCTCTGCACACAAAAAGCAGCTTTTTGCACACTTGCCAAAGTTAATTTCTTATTTAGGCATATGTTTTTTCAGCTTTTCCAGATAGGTTTGGTTATAACACAGATATTGTTCAAAAGTACCAAGTACAAGAAAACATGACAAACAGTACTTCAGTGTTCTTTAAGAAAAACCTAAAACTACAGCAAAGACTGAAAAAAGGCTAAGTTTGGGTCTTCACTTACGGGTTTAAGTCTAGACCGCAAATATCAGTTCTTAAATCAAGCAATAAGGAAAGCTAGAGTACCAGATAAATGTCATTTCAACTTGCTGGAAGAACTGTAAAAGCATATGATCTGATGAGCAGAGTTGGGCTGAATTTAGATAAATATTCAAAGCATTTTAGAGCTGCTGGCAAAACAGAACACACACTTGGTCAAACTGCCATCTGCTGGATACTCCTGGTATCCAAGTGCTTGGGTTCAAATTTAAGAGCACATGTTCACCAGCATGGTTGCAGGGAAAGGAACATGCAGCCTAACACATTGCCAGAAATGACAAGATCTCAGAACTGCAGTGTTGAGTAAGGATGCTGACCGCCTGGTCAGGAAAAAAGTGCACAGTGATGAGAGAAATAAAAACCTAATGAAGTACTAACAGCTACCTACATAAAAACAGTCATATATTGCTAAGGGCTGAATTACCAAGAAATCTTTTTTCAGCATATTAAAGAAATATTCCTTCTTGGAACATTTAGTTGTATCCATTAAGAAGTGAGGCTGCTCTAAGAGTGGACTAGACACATTTAGTAACTGCAGCACAAGAAAACACTAATCTAAGCACTCCTAGAAGGTTGTCATGACAGGAATTAATGGAGGTGTGCTAACTTCCGAAAGCAAGATTCCAACCTAGTTAAACAGGCCCTGAAATCAGTAGTGAAGGAACAAAAATATCAAGCCTCCAAAGCACTAGCAGAGTAAGCACATCACAAAGAGGAAACACCTGGTATTCCCCTCCCAGCACCTCTAAGGAGAAGACAAAGTACCATGATGAAAAATAAACAATGAGCCAGTAGTTGGGAACGGGACTGATCTGAGGCTGTTCCAGAGGTGTTGAGAGATTTCCTGTCACTTCTCCAAAGCATCTTATTCTGAGGCACTCAGGCTTAGCTATTTGGCCATCTCTGTTTTTGCACAGCTGTTTTTTCTCTCCAATACTTCATCACATTTCAGATGTTCTCATTTGCCTTCCTGATCAGCTTTTTCTAGCACATTCAGACAAAACTCCAGGTGCAATAGCCTTTACTAAGAGAAAAGTCTGCTTCTAGGTCATTGGAAGATGATAGTACATTTCTACATATAAAGTAATTCCATGTGGCATACATTTTTTCATACTTGCACACAAAATTACAAAAGCGGTAACTGGAAGAGCCTGCTGCAAGCCAAGTTTCCATTCACAACAGCAGTGGATCAGGTCAGCTGAGGCTTCATCTGTCTGACAAAAATTGGAGGTTAGGAAAAGTGCATACGCATCTAAGTGTGCAAAAAAAACCACCGAAAAATAAAACTAGCTGTGATTATGTTTGGATCTTTCCAACAGAGGGTACCTGGAAATGACATTACACATGAAAGGAAAGAATGCCAGAAAAACACATGCCTGGAAAATTGAAAAGCAGCTTCTATGGATCACTCAGTGGCAGAGAAAAAGGACAACAAGCAGAGTCATGCTAACAAGCATCTCCAAGATGGCCTTCAACAACAATTTGAATTGCTTTTGACCAAGGTTGAGGATTCCAAGCTGATCATCTACTAAAATCAAGATCAGATGGGAAAGTTTGGCTAATTGTGCTCTTTGCTGGTTTTGGAGTCCCAGATCAAATCAAATGAAAAGTTTGTCATGAGACTACTTTTTCCCATGGAAAAAAAAAAAAAAAAAAAAAAAAAAAAGAAAGAAAATGAAGCTGTAGAGGAGAAAAGAACACAAATGATTTGAGTGGAGCATACTTATGTCCCTTCAGTATACAGGTAGAGTTTAGGGGCAGTAGAAGTACCCTCAAGGAAACCTGGGCTCACATAAGTGGTCCATACTTCCAATTCAAGAGCAGCACTGCCATTCCTTAACCAGAGAAGGTATGAAGTTATGTTATTTTGTCCTTTGGACAATACTAGATAAATGTCCGAATAAAGCTAGAATCTGACTTCCATTAGAAAATTGTATTTAGCTTTCTTGTGCAGGAAGAAAAAGCACTGTATATACACACACACACTATACTAGCTTAGCATGCTTTCATACCTATATGTCTTTGGACAAGAAGCTGTAGTGATACAAGTATACTACATTATAAAAAGCTATTACCACAAGCTGAATTAGGAATGACTTAATTACTGCAATATATAAAAAAATCAAATATAAATTGAACCTAAGTAGTTTGGCAGAATGCTAAACCTTGACTTTAATTCCATATATATCTTCTCCCATACATAATATCAAATATTTTAAATCATAGTTGTATTAAACTGGATAAGATGACATTTTAAGGTCACTTACACACGATCAAACATGATGCTGACATTTACAGTGTATTTCCATTTCTAGACTCATGCTTTTTTACCAAGTTAAAAATCAGCCACCTTTTTGTAAAAGAATTTTCTATTCCCATTGTCACCACAATAATATAAACTTCCAAGATCAAACATCGATTGCTTTATGAAGTGATTGCTCTTTGCATAATATCCTCCAAGCCTCAGAGGTTGGAGACCCAGCTTTCTCAGTCCATTTGTTCCAAACTGGTAGCAACAAGGTATCTGATTCTTGCTACCTATGACTTTGAATTTGTACAAAAACAGTTGCAGTCAGAGTTGATGTAGCTAAGAAACAATATTTTCTAATTCAATAGTAATCCGAAATTAGTCTATACTGTCTACTTTTTTTTTTCCAGGAGAAATCCATTTCTCCTTACTAGAAGGAATTGACAGGTAAGATTATGGTTTGACAGTTTTTTTTTTTTAAACATTAAACGAGAAAGTAACTTAAGAAAAAGCCTATTCATCCATGTACAGTAAGCAGATTAAATAGGTGAAAGGCACAAAAAGTTGTTCAAGTGTTCAGGAGAACAGAATATCCCACATGAAGCATTCTTAAAACATGAATGTTACTTGCATTTTGTTTAATTCAATGACTTCTGTCATATGAAATGATGCTATTTATTTTGTATAAAATCCTGTGCTATAAACTAAAAGGTTTGAAATCAGAGTATACTGACTAAAGCACAAGCAAGCAATAGCAAAGGAGACATTTAGCCTTATACTATTGTCAAGGTCTCTAAATGTTTCAGAGTTAAAAGAATGAAGCCAGTCAGTTGAAACCCATGCCCTGTTCCGTGTCCATTTCTGTGCTGGGGCTAATCTAAAACTCTAGATGCAAACCTCCTCAGTCATTGGCAGAGCCCCATTTCTAACTGGATAGGGAGCTTTCACACTTTCAGATGAGCCTTTTTCTTAAGAGCCAGAGAATGCTGCACGTAAGGGAGCCTTCAGAAATCCTTCAGTACTTTGCTCAGGCATTTGAAGATATGGGCTATTGTGCATTTCAGATTAAATGTCAGTTTGGGGAGTGAGAAACCATGGCGGGTGGAAAAAAAAAAATCCATCTTACTGACTATTGCAGGTTTTGTGAGTATTTCAGAATGGGGCTCTTTAATTGATAAGAAATGCTTGTGACCTCAGGCAGTACACAAAATGTTCTGTGTGTTGTATGTATCCAGATTGACTTTTACACACCACCCTTGCTGACAGTGCGATAAAATTGGAAAAAAATCTCTCTAAATGGAATCCAAGCTTTTATTTGGACACCTATTATTTAGGATTTAAATCAATAATACTTTCTAATTGACAATAATGTCTTTGGATAGTATTTTCAAACCATCACAATCCCAAAGCATTTCATAGCCATCTATACAGCACAGAAGTACCATTTTATTCTCAATGAAAATACAGCAGCTAACCATAACTGACTTGATTCTGAGCAAACAGCACTCAAGTAGTTTAATTGCCTCGAACAAACTACAAGATAGGAGGAGAAAAGTCTCACCTAGTTTTCAGTCTCCTCATATTCCACCCTGCTGCTCCATCAAGAAAAGTATGAATTCACTCAAGACCACTGAAACTCCAGTATATTGACAAAAGAAGGAATATTTTTTTAGTATTAGATAAAGGTTCTTCTCTTAATTAAAACTCATTCATTTCAGTCTGGAAAAAAGTCTCTCCTCTGGAGAAAGAAATCAGTAAAAATTCAGAGAACCAACTTAGTCAAATTTGAATAAAATTAAGTTAGAAAAAATATGAAAAACTGAAGAAAAATACAAGACATTAATAACCCATGAGACTCGGAAAACCCAAGAGCATTAATTTCACATGGATACATGTGTGACTGGACACAAAACTGCCATGAGCATGGACTCTGCAAAACAGAAAGCAAGAGAGAACAGCAGTTAGAGGTGTTTTTTCAATAAGCTACCTTGGGAATACCCATTAAAATTTCTTAATGGAATAATCTGAGTACATGTTTGTTGCTCTGAAGCATGCTTAAAGACCTACTCTTCTAGTCAATAATCTTTGAGATTATTCAAGAAAGAATTTGGGAGGAGAGGGGGGTTGTTTGGTTTTTTACAGGAACCAGCAAGAACAATCGATTTCATATATAATAGCATACACTTTAGTGAACACTTTCATTAAGTAAATTTCATCCGTTTTGATCTGGAGTTTTACCAAAAGAGTGCCAACCACTTTTGGACCCACAGGATTGCCTTGTTTGGTTCCAGCACTCCTAGAATGAAAACTATCCCAAATGAGAGAAACCTCAATGTTCTCAATCTGAATATATCTGAATAAATTTCTCATGGAAATGTATGTCTCTATCTTGTCCTCATGGAAGCTAAACATCAATGCATACAAGCTGTATGTGAGAATTTATGCTCATCTGAACCAATGTTTGCATACATTCAAACACAAAAGGTGATAGAAATCAGGTTCATTTCAAAGGCATGGTTACCTAAGGCAAAAAATAAAGAGACATTTCACTTCAATCAATATTTAATTTGTTACTTCCATTCTTCTGAGTTCTTTTCACAACCGGAGTGGATGCATTTTATAGCTCATGCACTGTGAAACTTCTTGCAATTCTTATCCTGGCATTAAATCAATTTTAGCAGTGCTCCAGCCTGCACAAAGGGCTCATGTTTCCCATTCTTTTCATGTTGTTAGGCAGTGCTAGTTACTCAAGTCTGTTGTTTACCAAGGAAGCTGCTACCTAAAACAGCAAGCTGGGGTACAAGTTGTACCTCCCTCAGTAACCCTGAGATAACAGTCATTTTGGAGCTGCATTTTGAGTGAGCTCAGCCATTTAATCCCACAAAAAAAACAACATATACTATATATCAAAGTGTTGGAGGTGATAGCTGATCCTCCAGACACTTCTAAAGACAATTTTTGTCAAGTAGAAGCTAAAAGTTTTATCCATTCATATACCCAGCCCCTGTTGAAGTAGTTAAGCAACATGTAACATTGTTCAGTGCTGAGGAAAACTAAAGTTCAATCTCATCACATGCTAGGTATGACTTGAACAAGTCACAGCTGATTTCAAAACCCAGAGTACTTGTTTTTATCTATTTCAACTTTATGATTATGGTTACTTATATTTTATATATTTTCAACAGCGGAGATACCACTTTCACTGCTGCTCTACTTCACTTGAATAGAAATATCAATATTTAACAAGGCATCTATTTTTAATTCACATTTAGCTTGATATCAAAAACATGACTGCATTTCCAGTAAATATTGCTATACTATTATGCAACTTGGGTAAAAAAAACACAGAAATATTCTTCAAAGTTAGAGTGTATGTAAAGGAAGGGGAGCAGAAAATGAAGGGTCAAAAGAACAAAAAGGAAAGGGGGAGCAGAGAGAAAGGCCTGATGCAGCAGTGATATCCTGACTTCCGCTTCAAGTTCAATATACTCCAAACTGTAGAAATGCAATATTCATATACCTTCTGATATAGCTCCTTAACACGACTCAGGAATAACAGTTTCAGAAGTTGCAAGAATTGTTGGCGTTAATAGGAGAAAAAGTTCATGAAGACAAGAGCAGAGACTTCTAAAAAAAATTCCATGTGGCTTGAGCTGGTTTTAGCTATATCTGATCAAAATAAAGAAAAATAACATGAATGACAAAATTACAGAAGAAATGAGTAGAGGCAAATCAGACAAATTTGAAGTTGCTGTGTTGCACCTATAGTTATACACCTACCAAAATCTACGCAAGAGAACAGCTCAAGGCAGGCCAGAAGTCTGACCTCTATTATTGAAGCACTTTTAAGGACTTTTATCCATACATTTTGACTCATTCAATTTTCAGTTAGGTGACTGTTTTTAATTCATTACAACACAGTCACCTCACCACTGAACAGGCTTCTTCCTAATACAGTGATAATTGTCATCTAAACTTACTCAAAAGCACAGCTTGCTCTCTCTTTATAATAATATTATATGGCAAAATGCCAGGTGGAAATCAAAGTGATCCCTCACTTCAACAATAAACATGTTTAAAGGGTATAGAGACAGCAAAATTAATTTTGGAGTGATCAATTTCTGAATTTAAATGAATATAATTATGAAGTCCATTAAATAATTCAGTGATTACATTAGGCTTATTTCTGGGTTTGATGTCACATTTTTCTTCCCAATTAACTCAGCTGTTAAGATTAATTTCATATTACTAGCAAGAGTAAAGATCAGCGCCAAGATTCCCAGCTTAGGTTTACATAATGGCATATAGCATCCAAATTGAGCCTTTCCTCAGCATCAGTACAGATTTGCTGTGCCCATATATCAATAACTACTCTAAGTCCTAGAAAAGAGCATTATTTTCTACCTTGCAGAAGTAGAGTAAGGTCATATGATTATCTAAATGGCACTATATTAACATGTGTCCTGGATTCAAGCCAATTAGTTATTTTGTTTCAGACATGAAAAACAATAAATGGATGCCTCAAGTAGATCAGACATCTGCAAGGAGTTTATTAGTATAAATTTGTCCCATAACTTGACAAAACTAAGTTATTCCTAGTCCCAACTATCTTATCACTTCACTTCATGCTAAAATAAGATTTACTAAGCAAAACCAAGTAAACCTGTTCAAGAAAAATGAACCCTTGCTTCTATGAAAAAGCATCTGCCTGTTGCCATTGAGTATAATGAAAGTATTATGAACGTTTAACACAAAAGCTCAATTTCTGCAGCTAAGTTATAAATTCTATGAGCGGGGAAGAAAAAATATTTTTCAGAAGCTATCAAAATGAAATAAGACAGAAGCAGTATCATCTTGCCATCTAAATTCTACTTACAATCTTGAGGAGATGCAATCTGAAGTGTGATGTGAAGTAAATATGCAAAGTAAAATCTATAAACCAGTCCAGTTCTCCAAAGCAAATCATCCACTTGAACAGAACACAAATTAAAAGACCCTTGCCTTACACATGTTTCAGAGATGGGAGCTGCAGACAGAGCACCTGTTAGGCACATACTCAAGCTATACACCTCATGTTTCATGGATTACAGTTATCTTACTTTTCTATGAAGTAGCAGCCTTCCCTTCACAGCAGTAACTACTAGAAAAAGCAAAATTTCTTCTTCCAATCTCAATTCAGACCAAAACAAACTGAAAGATGTGACACTGAGGTGAAGAGCAGCTAATAAACTCTGCTAAACCCTCAGACATCATGACAAAGCTCTGCACATCTACAACTTTCATTCAAATTAAGAAAGGCCAGTGGTGAAGGTTTACTTCCAGTCAGATGTGGGATAGTAAAATCATCTAGCAATGACCTATTATCCACTGGAAAAAGAAGTGAAATTAAGTTAAAAGTCAATAAGAAGCATCCTCAAATGTTAACTTATCTCACATTTTATACCTCATGGTAAGACAGGTAGCTGCAGTATACACAGTTCCTTTAATTCTAGCTCCTGTTTCCACAGAAATTAGGTGGTCTCAATCCATTACGATTTGTGTTAAAACACCAGCTGCTCAACTGCTTAGAGGGGTAAAAGCATTACATTAACTACAGAAACCAGTAAACAAGTACTGCTACTTCAGAATGGGGTTTTGAATCTTTGGAATGGAAACATATTTCCCAACTCTGATTTATGAGCCATCAGAAAGATGTTACAGAACATGGAAGGCAAAAGAAAAGGGATGTTACACTGAAATGCATCAAAAGCTCCCCCAACCCACAGACACAACCCTTTCATCCATCAAGTTGACACCAATAGAATTCTCCTACTAGGGTCTGAAACACTCAAACAACCCTAAATGGATGATATCTACTGCAAAACACCAATTTTACAAGTGAAATTCAGCACCTGAAGATTCTAGTAAAGTAGCATCTACCCTTGCACTTGACCTGAACAGCAGAACCATAAGCCCACTAGCATGAGGGGTTTTATTAGCATTATAGCATTTGCACCTGCTGTGTAGTTGAACAAACATAACTTAAAAGGACAGCCTAGTTCAATAGTGTTATAGCCCATCTTCAAGAGCCTTGATTCTGTTGCCTTATGAGCACTGTCATTAGAGATAATTTCCCTGAGAATGATTCATCTTAGAGAGAAGACGACATACAGTGGAGAGCATGACTTAAATTTTCTTTATGGCCAAGAGACTCAATTCCACCTTCCTGTGTTTGCAGCTCAGTATGGGTCACAAGAGAATTATTTGCAAAGTTTACATAAAAAGGTATTTTTTAAAAAACATACAAAGAAAAATTTAAACATGAAATTTTTTAAAGAAAAAATAATTTTTTAGTACAAAGAGTCAAACTACAGGAAATAAAAATCAAGATTCCCTTGCTTTGTCCTAGAACTATGATTTCAGAGTTTCAAAAATATACAACATGTGCCTGATCAAAGTATCATTTTCTAGTTACCTACTGTGCCCCAAAACATTCAAACATTTATTCTGCTCGCCCTCTTTCTAAATTAAATTCCTCAACAAGACCATCTCCTCCATAATGCACAAGGACAATGCTACAGTGGCTATCCTCACAAGAACTAAGAGAAAACAGAGAGAGGTGTTTAACAGATCACAAGTTAGAGAGCAAAGAACAGAGGAAAAAAGCTTAGATAGTTCAGCTATCATCTGTCCCAAAAGCTGATGTAACTGCCAAACTCCTGCTCATATAGATCAGAACTCTTCAAGCACTCACATTCTATCTGCTTTTTAATTATAATTATACTCATGCTTGGGAACATTCTGTACTCTTAAATATTTTGCTTCTTTTAGAGATTTATTTTCTAACCAGTCTAGTTAATGAATAAATGACCCCTTTTCTCTTTCACACCAGCTGTATTCCTTTTTGTATTTTCAGAAATGGCCTGAAAAGCTCTGAAGATACCAGACAAGAATGTGGGGAGGGTGCAAAAAAGGCTGCATGGAACAAGACAGGCAGGAGTAAGTTGTTTCACAGCATATACTAGGAAAAAGTACTAATAAAGCTGTGTTTACAGTTATAAACTACATATGACTCATGAAATGAGAGTGTTTTCTAACAATTTGGGTTAAAAGAAGGTACCAGACATCTGTCTAGTTTATAGCTTATTATAGAAGGGCTGTAACGGTACCAACCGTTCAACAGTCCAGTGACCTGTCACTTTCTGTGTCTGTGTATCATCTTTGGGGTGTGCAAATTCTTAAATTACTCAGCAGTCAAAAACAGGTAGGTCACAGGTAAGCCCATTACAGCCACAAGCCTAGTATTTAGAAATAATGCCATACTGCCACAGGGATACTTCTAAAATGGAGAAGAGAAATGGGAAATACCAGAAACACTGCGGTAGTATGCTCATCTTCAATGCTTCTTTGCAGCGATAAGATATCTGAAAAGCTAAGGGGAAAAAAAATGGTGGAAAACATTTAATGGTGGAAAAGGGATAGAAACAGACATGTGCCAGAATGTCACCAAGTCCCCTCTATTGAGACTTTCCCTTGAGTGCATCTGGTTTCCTTCACATACTTTCTTCTACAGGCAATTGTGAAATGCCTGTGAAATAGGAACATTACTATGTACAAGCTGCAAGTATATGCCTAATAATTCACTGACATGTACGCTGCATACCTGAAGTTAAAGTTAGATTTAAAAGATTATAAGAATGCTAATGGCAAACAAAGAAGCCTCACTAAAAAGTTCAAAGGCATAATTAGCATGCATGTAGTAGCAATAATTTTACTTGGTCTCTCTTTACAAGGGTTTCATCAGATTCCATACATAAAAGGATGATAATATATTTAAAGGAATTCACAAAGGATTTCTGAAAGATTGAAAGAATAGCATAGAATGAATATGAACTACATATTCAATATAAATATTGAGGCTTAAGTATAGGCGAATTAACAGCATTTAATATTAATATTTTTCTTAAAAGAGAGGCAAACATTTCACATCCTTCTTATGCAGAATAATGCTCATCTACCAGTAAGATATCCTACTGACTCACTTTCACAATTGTGAAATAATTTTGAAGTTCTAACTGTAATTTTTAATATGCCAATTCAAAACTAAGAAAGCTGCAGAAAAAATCAGTCTGTTCCAACAGACACCTGCACAGGTTGTCCCTGAAAAGGCCTGTAATGTGTTTAAACTTGCACTCTACCTACCCTAGCCATAGGGTTAATGATTGTTTGGTCCTTTAGCCACAGTTCATGTCTTATGCCTCACTAGATCAGATAAATGAGATAATTAAGGAACATGAGGAAAGCTTGCTAAGGACTGAAGCAAACATTGAACAGATGACTCTCTATTTATTCCCATTACACATGATGCAGTTCTACACACTTTATACATATAGTTGTATGTTTGAGCATCTCCACATACCAAAGCACAGTTTGGCTTCTCTTCCCTCCAACACTTTTCATATACAAGCCAAGTAATGTGCACATTGCTTGACAGGTACCAGGTAAGGTCCATTACTCAAACATATAAGACTGTTGTTTCAGCAAGAGCATTATTTCTCAAATATACAACCCCCCCTGGAAAAACAGGTAGTTAGTGGCAAGAACATACTACAAAATGTAGGATGTTCTTCAGCCATTACATGGAAACATACTCCTCTTAAGGTAATAAGTTGCTTAAACAGTTCCAAAAGTCTCTTTGGGCAACTTATTTCAGTTAACTTTGGTTAATCCACCACACAATGGTAGAGTTTTCTGGTTTCGAGTGTAAGGCCAGGAAGTTTTATTTTCTGGGCAGAATACATGAAGTTGAGTGACAACAGTAACAATGTCTGTGCAAGCTTTCCAGCTTATTGGCCACTACAAAGTAATGAACTAGAGAAGGCTTGATAAGTTAATGTCCACATATCTTCAAGTTAAGTTCCTTCTGATTGTACATGAAAACTGTGATCAAGGAAAGGCAGCTGAAAATCCTGAGAGCACAGTTCAAGTTCTTTCCCCCACTCACACCCATGTTTTTTTAAGCAAAGTTGGGAAATGGTCATAAGTTGAAACGGGGGGAAAGGCCGGGGGGAAAAGGCCAAAGCTCCCCCAATCCATAACTTTTTTTTTTAATGGATTTGACACTCTGGTGTCAAATTTAGAGAAAATACAATCTGCACATTTTACATTAAATCCTTAAGTTAAATCCTTAACTTAAA
Source organism: Tinamus guttatus (assembly GCF_059628265.1). Classification (NCBI taxonomy): domain Eukaryota; kingdom Metazoa; phylum Chordata; class Aves; order Tinamiformes; family Tinamidae; genus Tinamus; species Tinamus guttatus. The sequence continues at coordinate 6,514,921 of NW_028288923.1, forward strand.
AATATATACATGTTACAGTTCATTTAACTAATGTATCCAAGACTAGTTTCTTGTGTTCTATGAAAAATTGTGTATTCAATTCTCTAACACAGCATTCAGACTTGCAATTCCTTTTACACCATTGCCCTCTAGTGGTTTTGATCTTTAAATTTATTTTTAAGGAGCAGGCCATTCCTGTCCCTTTAGTGATCTAGTACTTATAAAGAAAATTTCAATAGCTCTAATTTTTGTATGCAGTAAGTGCTCTGCAGTTAGAGAAGAAAATGCAGATAAGGTCTCACTTCACCTAATCAGCTCTTCCTTTGTGATATTTTGTTTAATTTTAAGAAGTGCTTTTAATTGCAGATGGAATTAATTAGTTTTATGAAATGTAGCACATGAACCTCAAACTCCACTTCAGACTACTGATTTAGCCTGCTGTTATTCCATACTTTCGCCAAAGCAGAGAATGAGATACACAGCACACATGAACTACTGCTGGCTGTTTATCTAAAATGTACTATTGCAATAGTTTTGTAGCAAAAATATTTATCCACCTTTAAATAAGACAACCATAAAAATTCAGGACACTATGACTTTTTGCAGGGAGTTAATTGTAAAATTAACTGCCACAAGAGAGGAGCCCCAAAGAGGAGATACAAGGACAATACCCGCCTCGCCGATACTGCCTAAGGAGGCCTTCCACTGTGCTTTTGCAACCAGCCTTGCCTTTCCCACATCAGTCTTTTTAGCCATCAGAATGCTTGCAGAAAACATGGGTAAAGTCCTTCTCATATCTTCATTCATAAAGCCTAGCCATGATCATGATGATGAATTGTCAAAAGTAATTCTGGAAACGAAGCCTAAGTCACCGTATACATGACGGCCACAGTAACAGTGTCGCACTCCAGCCATCACTATATCTTTTCCAGGCCCCTAGGGTAGTCCTTGCAGGATAACCAAATGTACATGATACCCATCTCCACAAATTTGTTATAATCAAGTAGTTGCTATCAGGATGTAGCAACATTGAGGTATCTTTAGCTGCGTGTGTGGGAGGGCCAAGTTATCTCCCTTCCCATCACCCTCCTAGCAGAGTGTTTGGTGCAGATTCATAATGACATCCAATAAGTAACCAGGAGAGAGATTTCTCAAGTCACAGAAGAGGCAATTACTCTTTCTAGATGACCCATTCTAGACACTTGAATCCAAACATCTTTGATTCAGTGCCATCTTGGATGATATTCACCACAACACTGTCACTAATGCAGAAACTTTCATTATTTGGATAGCAATGGAAAGGGACCTGGATACAGAAACTAATACAACAGTGTTGACTAGAGAAGGATTGATTTCACAATTACACTTTAAGAACTGAAAAACTAAAACTTGGATCCTTAAAATTTTTAGGTGAAGTGTACAAAAAGTCCTCAGCCTTTCTCCCACGTGTCGTGAGAAAGGACACATATCACCACCTCAAGCACCACCAAGAGCAGCAAGCAGCTCCGCTAGTAGTGTCCACATCCAGTTCTCAGCTAAGCTGCACACATATCTAACATGATCTGGGTACCACTGGTCACTTGAATGGGTTATAGCTTTTTTTTTTTTTATATCATCTCACAATAATGGTCCGATATTACTCACTCCAAAGAAATAAACTAAACTCCATCACACACCTAGTAGTTAACCAGTTTCTGGTGTCAGTCATCCCTTTAGTATATTTCTGGATTTGACTCCTTTAGCACCTTCACATTCATTGGAGTACCAACACGACCACCCTCCACCTCAGCTTAAGCACCAGCAATAGAGTTAAGCCCAGCTTGCTCCAGTCAAGATTGCATTTTACAGAGGCAGCCACTGTGTTTTATACTCAAGTGAATGCTGCCAACAGTTGGGAGATGTGGATGCAGGCAAACAATCACCAAACAATACATGTTTGGCTCAAGTGGGACTCAAACTGCTGCAAGAAGGCTTAATCCTGCCAAGCACTGAGCACTTATTTGGAAGCACCAACCGCCTTTAATTCTTACTTGCTCCAGTGGCTCCCAAGGGTATGATGAACATCCAAGGAAAATACCCCCAAGATCCTTTCCTTACTCATCCTCAGATTCAAGTAGGTAACTAGAGTAACTATTGTCACAAAGTAGTTTAAGTCACATATCCAACACAGGAAAAGAAGCACTGATGATTTTCAGAGAGGTCATCTACTATTCAATCTCTATCAGAAGGGATCAGTTAAGAGATAGAAATATTTCGTCTGTGAAAGACTGAAAGTTATGGTGTCTGATTTTAAGAACACTGAGCTAGCATAACTGGAGAACTTAAACAGTAACCAGTAACAAATTCCCAGGTATACCCTCTGGTAGTTTCAAAGCATTACATGAGCATCACAGAGGTTTAGCCTCCAGATATGTAAGCAAATGGCTGAGCACATCATATCTACGCCCTTGGGGAGCCAAAGCCATGTACGGAACCTTTGCTAAAGCAGAGCTGGTTCATAATTCAGACAGAGGCTTCTTTCCAGTACCTCACTTGCTTACTAATGCCTTTGCAGGCACCTTATGTTAGTTCCAAGTAATTAAAATCACTTAACCTTTTTTCTCCTGTTGGCATTGCTACCTGACAATCACCTCACATGATTGTCACCCATGTAACTTTGAGAGCTGCTATGGCTGTACAACTAAGGTTTACAAATTTTCCTGTTCATTATATACACACACCACACAAAGTTCAGTGCTATTACAGTGACAATTCTTCAGCTGTAAAGATGCCTCAGTTACCAACACCTACCAACCCCCCCTGCTTACATTAGTAAGAATTTTATACCACATATGAAGTAGAGGTTTACACCATCCATGTTCTTTGTTACACTATACACTTCATGTTCTCTCATTCACATAAGCAATATTGACAAATCTTTAATGAGCAAGTTTTAAAAATAGACCTTTATCAAAAAGTTACAAGTTGAGACTGCTCTACATAAAACCAAACCATTTCAAGTTGTGTGTACCCTGTGAGTATAAATATTTCTAGTACAGACATAACTGAAGCAACCAAGTATCAGTTCATTTTAACTGAATTGCAACCAAGCAAAAATATCCAAAACAAGTATTATAGGCATAGTTACCAATTACTTTGTTATGCCTTAAAGCACAGAGGTCTAGAAAGCTTGTCACCCACCTTTGCATCAAGAAACAGAATGGATTTTCATCAGGATTTTCCAAGTAGCAGAATAGAATTAATTATCAGCAGTTACATTGAAAATACAGCAAATTGATACATCAATGGATAAACTCCTACAGTTTGAACATAGACCAAACAATCTGCAATTCACCAATTTCCAAATAAACTAGCTGTGAGATCACCTTATTAGACTTATTAGACACTTAAACAAGTGATCTACACATCAGAACATGATCTGTCATTGAGATTGACTCTGTTATTGCAGTAGAACCTAAGAAGGAAAACAGGTTTGTCCATAAAGCAGTTAATGCCTGGAGTTTAGGGCATTAGAGGTTCCAGTGATCTTGTTTCAGGTCCAGGACAAGGGCACAGGAGGCTGCACCGCCACTCACTGCTGGTGCTGTAGCCACACACACACACCACTGCTGCGCTGCTCCCACTGGGAATTCCTCAGCTGGGATGGCAGTCCCACATCTGCAGCCCTAAACACCCATTTCCTTGACATCTCAAGTGCAATTGGCCTTCAACTCCACAGTCAGCCAGCAAAGCAGCATCAATCCTTCAACCACAGAGCACCAATATAGACCCTTACTTCAGTCACAGGTTGCATCACCAAAAGCTCCTGAACAGTCCTGGATAGCATCAACAGTTGTTTCAGTGCCAGCATCCTCATTTTTCCCTTCTTCCCCAGGCTGCTCCCCATGGCCCTGGGCAGAATTCACCACTGTGGTGCTCTTACTGGTGCAGCAGCCCATTTGGGACTCCAAGGGCCAGCAAGGGGGATTCCTGTAGGTTGCTACAGAAGGCTCCCTGCATTGCAGGAACAAGGAAGAGAACTCCAAGCGAAATAGACCCTGTGTTGAGGCAAACACATTTGGTTTCTGGGACAACCCTGATCCTGCCAAGCCAGCACTGCCTGATGAGCATGGGGATTACAGTAGCAGCAAAGTTCTCAGGCTTGCAACAATCTGGTCTAACAAAGGCAAGGAAGCCATTTGTCATTAGGGTTCCTTCTAGCCCAATAATTCACAATTGTCTTGCCCTAAGAAGTCTGTTTAATTTCAACTTTTAAATATCCTACAGCTCAGTTACTAGGAAACAGTGCCTAGCTACAGCAAAGATGTGTTTTCACAGCAAGAAGTCTGTACAACTTGGTAACTCTTTTCGCTGTTATAATCTATACTCCTATCTAAGTAGTAGGTGTTTTAAACAGTAATATCCTTCATAGCTCTGTTCCTTTTGCTTTAATGGTTTGAGAATCTGTTTAAGTCCCAGTGCTTGTCCTAATAACGCAATCTCTCCTTGAGGGATGATTTTTTTTTTCAGTTTTTATTCCCATTTACCCTTAAATTTGTTTTCCCATCTGAAGGAACATGGCATTTAAGCTTAAACATGCTTAAATCTCTTGATTTAGCATTATTTCCTCTCTGCTGAAACAGAGGGCACGTTTTGATCATCTTCATTGCTTCCCCAAGAATGAACAGCAAAGTTTCACAACAGTACCTGGATTTTTGGAAGGGAGATGATGTGGAGGGGGTCAGACCCCAGTTTTTATTCCCATTTACCCTTAAATTTGTTTTCCCATCTGAAGGAACATGGCATTTAAGCTTAAACATATCTTCCATTAAAAAATAAGTAAAAGCAAAGTGTTATTGTCTTTCAAATGGATGCACAGTTGTACACAGGCAGTTTTAGGACTGCAATTGCAGAGCAGCAGCATGGCACCACATAGTCCTTTATCTTCCAGATCTAGACAAGGTTGCAACTGCATATTAAAACTGCATGTCTTTTCCTGCATATATGGCAAAACTTGAATTAAAACCCATGAAGGTGAACTGCCTTACTCTGAAAGAGGGTTAATGCTAGTATACAAGGTCTCCCACAGAGGTAAAGAGAAAACGTTCAGTTCTTATGGGGCAGAGACTATTCATCTCACTGCACAGTGCTTTACACTGTGGATGAAACACTGTTTTTGCCTCAGGTGAAGAATCCTTATTTTGTGTCTGAACTGAGTCAAAGCAGCACCTCTGTAGTTCTACTCTGACTCAAAATGCTTTTCAGATTACTGCCTCTTCCCACAGTTATCAGAAGCAACATTGCTTTCTGCTCTGAGAATTATATTGTTTTTTCTTTTGCTTTAGTAACTGCTGTTAATTGTTTTGCCATGCTGCCACCAGTTTCACTCAGCTAACATCAGGAAAATGCAGCCACTGCTCATCTCAATACAGGATAGCAGTAAGTCACTTGATCTAAGGAAATTCCTAAGGTACATACAGGTTTAGGTATCTGATTTGACAAATCCAGTTCATTCTGCTACTCTTCCTTTTATGCATTTAGTTCCGATCAAGCTCATCTGAGGTACAAGTGAGGGGAAAGGAGGCATTTAAACTCAGAAGAGCCAAGGGTCACTTCATGGATCTGTAATGAAGACCCCAAAAAACAGTTCTGTGCTTCTGCACTTCACTATTTCTACATCTTGTGTTCTACAGTATCCTTTTTCTTGTGAATTTAAGTAGGCCTTAAAAGGCAGAAAGGTCTCTGCAAGGACTGAGCAGACAAGGTGCCTGCAATTTCCACAGCTGCTTTGGCTCACCTATAGGTGTATCAACATTTCTAAAGTGTTTCCTGATCTGCCTTTCTAGAATGTCATCTCAAAGTCCCCACTAGATGGTAGCTGAACACTGTGCTGATTCTGCAGTATAAGCATATGGTAGCTACATGAACTGCACCTGAGAATGTTTTACAAATTCATCAAAATATCCTTAAAAAACAGAAGACATCAGATCTCAGGTGACAGTCATAAGTTTAATTTATTTACATTTCATATGAGTTTTCAACTACCATAATTTTGGTACCAGAAAGTCTTAATTCAAAAAAAGGGTTTGTCAAAACAATGTAATATTACCCAGCTTGGACATTCTTGCCCAAGAACTTTACTGTTCACATTCCACAACATGAGTTTATTAGAGCTGCTCACACATTCTTAGCCAAGATGATTGATCACAGCAGTTAAACAGTTAACCACCATGTAACTTCTCAAACCAAGCCATCATTCCAGCTAGAAGAAGTTTTGATTGAAGAGATGACTTTGCACTGCAGCTTCCTTCAGGTGAACTCCCTCCTCTCCTGCAATTTGAGCAGCAGAAACCAGGCCTGCCAGGAACCCTTGTTATCAGATTTTACTGCATAGTACAGGCCAACCCTTCACATCAGTCCTCAGACTATGACTGCATTGCTTGCAAGGAAATTAAGGCACTTCGAGAAACCAAGCCAATACCCCATGCGGTTGGATAATTACTCAACTCACCACAAGCATGTGTCACCCAGTAGTCATTTACCTAATAAAAAATCATTTCCCATTTTCATATAATCTTGCAGTAACCCCTCACTATAGATCCATTTTGTGACTTATGATTCAGACCGTATGCTGTCTTTCTATGCAAGCTGGTCCAAAATTATACATCCAAAGTGTCTCAGTAGTCTCATATGCGTCTTTTGGTACTACTGTAAAAAATTCTTTGGAAATCGGGGGAGGAGCTTTTTTGCAACTGAAACCATGCTGAAATAAAAGCCATTAAAATATATTATCCCACTATTTAAAAGCTCTTCTGTTTCACTGCATGTTACTTGATTAATTCAGTTTTGTTTGTCTAAGTGAGCAAATATGCATGTGCCAATCAGGTATTTCTTTGGGACATCTCTTGATTTAGCATTATTTCCTCTCTCTGCTGAAACAGAGGGCACGTTTTGATCATCTTCATTGCTTCCCCAAGAATGAACACAAAAGTTTCACAACAGTACTTGGATTTTTGGAAGGGAGATAATGTGGAGGGGGTCAGACAATAAAGGTGATTCAGAACTGTAAATTGCTTGGTTCAAGTACTAGCGCCCTGCTTGGACTAGTAGCCTAAGGTACCAGGAAAATCAGACTGCAAGTGCAATGGACAACAGTTAAAATTGATACAGGTGTTCCCAAGAGGTTAAAGGAATTATTGGTTATGCTTTTATCCCCCATCAAAGCCTGACCTCTCTCTCTAGTCTGGTTACGCCTCATCTTTGCATCCAGGCTGCAGTGTTAACATCCAGATGTGCTATTAGCCCCTTAGCAGCCGCTCCTGCCTCCTACCTGACTGCAGCACATTCTTGTTCCTATAGCAACAAGGCTCCTTTTCATCATACTTGTCCTTTTCCAAACTGGAAACACATAACAACCAGACAAATGAGAATGCCTATCATATGAAGTTTACAGAAATATATCTTTCCTTAAAGAATGAACCAAACATCATCTTCACCTTGTCTACTTCAGCAGAAAATTCCTTGCTGCCTGCACTTCACAAAACACACCCCAAAAGCACTGAGAGCTCCATGTCACAACCTGCTGCTGTGGGTATTTGGCCACCTCAGTGAGGAGTGCATATTTATACTGTTTTATTTCCCCTAAAACCCCCTAATAAAAAACATGCCACCATTTCCAAGGTTTAGAGATAGCCTAGCATAGCTTATTTACAAAGCATTCCATTTCACAGGGCTTTAAGGTCTGAAGGGAAGCTTCTCTGAAAACCATCTCTAAAAACAGAAGGGAACCTCTCAGGTTTTGCATGAAGACACACACATGGATGACAGCTAGCAGCTATTTTAAGCAGCACAGCCCACAGGAATGCTAGATAGGGCTGGCAGGAGGAAAGGAGTAGGGAAAAGCAAAGGACAGCAAAAAACACACACAAGCCTAAGCAGCAGATAATGGACACTTGGGAGCTGAAGGCCTAAGACTTAAAATACAGTTAGAAGCAGCAGGAGGATCAACCCAAGAGGTCTGCATTATACACATTAATGTAATGACAGGAAAGAAGCCAAGTGCTGTGAACTGTTAAAATAACCTATGGTACACAGCACAGCTAGCAGACAGGTTAATCCTCTCCTGCACACTAATATCAGAGGCACCATGAGTTGTTTTCCTGTAACATCTTCCTAAGTCTTAAGTGGGTAATTTCCTCACATCAAGACAGATTATCATGATTAGTCCTGTACTCAGGGTAAACTATAGTAACAGTGAAAGACCAAGCAATATTTGTTAACAAACTAGCACACATACACAAGAGTAACTTGCTTCAACTTGCCTATGATCATCTAATCTAACAGCTAAATCAAGTATTTGAATTACATCCAGGTGGTAAATTAAAAGTTTTTGCAGATGCAATATCTAGACTAGAAGTCTACCGGAAAGAAAGATCTGATATCAAGATGTTTCAGGCTAGTTTAACTGACCTAGAGAGTTGGCAGGAATGTATTATAGATTTCTTCTACTTGCTGCATACTGCAAGCAGAGCAGGATATTTGGCATATGAATATTTCTAAGCTGCAAACTCCCCAATACCTAAGGCCAGTAGGCACTCTTCAAAGGTACTTCAAATCCTAGAGGCACAACTCAGTAATCCTGGGTAGTTATTCTGCATCAGAAACAGCTGCACCTTTCCAGGGCAAGCTGACCCAAGGCACAATCTCCAGAGCACATCTGAAAATGCTTCCATAGAACCCAACATAGCTGTACACTGCTCCAGGGCCATTGATCTGCCACCACACATGTTAGTACCAAGCTAACACACTAAGAGCCTTGTCAAATATAACCAGGAGTTCCATATTTTCCTACTATTGACTAGCAATTTGTAATTACCAACCAATCCACAAGGTCAAGCAAAAAAGGAAGTACAATTATTTTGTCAATACAAGCAAGAGCCTCTGTGTACTATATGGCAAAATTTCCCTCCCCACTGCTGTGTTCTGCTCATTGACTACCTACCCCTCCTGCCCCCTTGTTCACCAGCATCGTAATTTCACTGTCCAGGTTAAAACAGCAACATCCTATATTTGTATTAATCATGGTTCTCTGCAAGGTAACTTGGATAGATTTTGCTGTGCAAAGTCAGATTTTTGAACTCAATTTAAGCTCCCAAAAGCTACATAAAGAGATCTTTTTCCCCAAATTCTTTTCAAGTAGTACACATGCATGTTTAACCTAGCCATATACTCAGAAAGGAATGCCTACTTGCCATTTATTAGAAGAATACAGTGGCAAATAGCTGAACACAAAACATTCATCTGTCTATGCTTGTCTTCACGTCTCCATCCTAATGTGGTGTTCTGTTGCTGTCAAAAGCGCCCATGTTTCTGTACACTAAGGAAAAGGAGCCATGACAATCTGTTCTCTTCAGAAACACAAGCTGTGTTTGGCTGGCTGAAAATAAAAAGCTGTCAAACTGGTAAATATGCTGTGGTTCTTGACAAACTTATCTAAAAACAGCAAATTTAACTTAAATCTAAAATCAGATTGCTTATCTGTGTAATTTTATGAGCTTTATGGGTATTATTTTGAGCATCAGTAAGAAAAGATCCATTTCACTGAAGTGTCAAATGACAAATGATCAGTAAGGGGAGGAAAAACAAGTCTAAACACCAAGTCTGCAATACCACATAATGAAATTAAGAATGCCAAGAGTCTATGCTGCTGCTGGCTTCTCCACAAGACAAGCCTAGACCCCTACACAAAAACAAGCAGTGCAGGCTTACAACAGAAAATAACTGTTCTTCGTGTCACAAAGTCTTTCTACCTTGTCTAAAATCCTGTCACTCACTTCCACTGATGAACTGAAAAGCATGTTCTACCAGCCAGGTCATATGCAGCTTTCCTCAAAATTCTCTAGTAAAAGAAATCACTGAAAGGGTTCATCAAGGCCTTTTACCATCAGCAACAGCATTAATCCACAAATTTTACCATCTGAGGCAATAAAAGGAATCTCATTATTGTTACTACAATCAACTACTACTACTCACATATGAAAAAACCTTAACAAATAGTACATAACCTATATAAGACTAGCCTGGTGCAAATTAAGGCCACTGAGTTTGCTATCAGCAGAGATATTGCACCTACTGCAAAACTGTGAACCAAGGCTCCAAATAAAATTTTCAAAGCTTTGCTGTTTCATTGCACTAAATTAGCCAGGGTATTCAAGTTAAATATAATTCTTTCTAAACAGCGGAGATAAATTAAAATACCCTCCTAACACTGCATCTCCTCAGCCACCTGAATTCATAATACTTTCCTCAGCTCTTTTGGAGACTGCTATTTTGAGCCACTACAATCTGCTCTAAGTGCTCCTGCCTGCCTTGAGCTGAAGGGTCTGTGCATTACAAGTCTCAGCTTAGAAGCAGAATCTTATACCCATTTACTCAACTGAAGTGGTGAATTTCTATGGAACAGTTTAAATCCTAATTTTAGTGAGATCAGATGACTGTCACTGACCTTGCTGGAGCCACATTTTGACTACTAAGCCAGCTAGCTGGTCTGCTTCAGGAGTTGGATTCTCATCTGCCTCATCTAGCAGGATCAAAAAGCAGTTTCGAGCATCTTCCTGTTGACATGAGACAGACTAATTGAAGTTACAGGTGTCAACTGCAGCTATTTTAAGCTAGTCATCAGGAAGCAGTCAGCTTCTTGTGAAGCAAGACTGGAAGAGAGGGAAGGAAGCAAATAATTAGCCCCCTGCCCTTACTTCAAGGGGAAGGGCATTTAAAATGGATGTCAGTGACAAATCTTCACAAATTAACTTTAAGATCCATAAACACCTTAATCAGTTCTGTTTTCACAAGCAAGCTGGAACAGAGTAGCATTCAGTCTAGTTACTTCCAAGAGCAGCAGCTTTTTTATTAAAGGACCATCTAAGATGCATTAGTCTGCAATGCTGGAAAAAAGCTCAAACTTGACAAGACTGTTGAAAAAGATACATTGTGGCTCCTTCCCTAAGCAATAGTTACTTCAGGTGATCGTAAAAAAGAGTTACAAGAAAAGAAACTGCTCTTTGACCTGTAAATTTCAGTAATAGTAAATTCGCCAAATTATTGGGAAGTTAAAGGGAGTTTAGCTTTACCCAGAGAATATGCACAGATTCAAGTACATCTTTATTCTTTCGCATCTGAAAGTGAGCCTGTCTGTGGGCAATAAAACCATGTGGAGACTGCGCTGACAAGAACTACTTTTAAGGTCGTTATATTAATGCAATTAAAACAAGACATCTTTATTTAAATACTACTTGCAGCTTGATCCTTTTTAGGACAGATGGTGATATGGGAGAAGTGTTTTGTGTTCCATAAACGTCTTCCTAATATTCTGATTAACAAAAATATCAGGTTTCTAAAGCATTCCAAATTATGCTTTGGGCTTTAAACATGGAGAAAGGATACACACTAGCTTCCACTATGATATACACATCTAAGTGTTCAGAGATCCTTGCTCCAGATAGAAGGGTTTAACAACCAGAAGGACAAAGAAAAGGACTCGCAAGTTTATTTCTTTAAAAAAAATTCTTAGCAGCTTCATTTTCAGACACCCCACTTCAGGACAAGCCTGAGTTTAACAGTACTCAAGGTTAACTCAAATTTACTATTGGACAAGCAGGGGAAGCCTAATTTCCCCACCTGAAGCATAAACACACATTTGCAAGCCTGCACAGAAGACCCATTACATGGGATTAAGACACAGGTATTTCACACAATTTCAGCTTGTTATTCATGACTATCATTATTCTCCAGGAGTTGACTATTCAGGCAGGTTGCTATTTCCAAATATCATACCCATGTCACAGAGCACACAGGTTTAATGTAATGTACAGATGTAGTTTACTCCTCCCAACAGATTCCTAAATTTCATGTAACACTATGGTAAATCACATTTGCTTCCCCAAGCAACGGTTGTACAGCAAAAATGGACTTGGCTTTGGCATCTTTATGAATTTATCTTAGGAAAAGTCTGAGCAGTATCTGCTCACATCTAATGCCATATATCTCTAGACAGTTCATATTCCCCATCCTTCACAACTGCAGTAATACACACTACAACAAGTCCATTCCCACAGCTCAGCCATCTTAGTTAAAAAACAAGGTAATTTTTCCTGTTTCTCAGTGGTAACAAGCTCTTACTCCTCAAGGCCTATCACCTCCCTTTGAGGGCTTACATTCTAAGCACTGCATAAAAACACAACTCATCAACTCCTATGCCTGAGATAGTAAATTCCTTTTGCTATCTCAGTCAGAAGGCTTTCCAGAGTCTATTGAAAGACCCTTCATTTCCCAAGTAATCATAGAATCATAGAATGCTTAGGGTTGGAAGGGACCTCTAGAGATCATCTAGTCCAACCCCCCTGCACACGCAGGGTCACCTAGAGCACGTGGCACAGGACTGCGTCCAAGCGGGTTTGAAGATCTCCAGAGAAGGAGACTCCACAACCTCTCTGGGCAGCCTGTTCCAGTGCTCTGTCACCCTCACTGTTAAGAAATTTTTCCTTAAGTTCCTGTGGAACTTTTGGTGCTTCAGTTTGTGGCCATTACCTCTAGTCCTATCAGTGGCCACCACTGAAAAGAGACCAGCACCATCCTCCTCACTGCCTCCCTTGAGGTACTTATAGACACTGATCAGGTCCCCTCTCAGCCTTCTCTTCTCCAGGCTGAACAGGCCCAGCTCCCTCAGCCTCTCCTCATAGGGCAGATGTTCCAGGCCCCTGATCATCCTTGTGGCCCTGCGCTGGACTCTCTCCAGCAGCTCCACATCCCTCTTGTACTGAGGAGCCCAGAACTGGACACAATATTTTTCCTCATTATGTATTTGGATGTTTTGATTAGCTTATGGCCCCCATTCAACCTGCATCATCATCTTTTTGAACAGCATATAGGCTGTGACAAAGTATATATTTAGTACAGTTCTTTCCTCAGTAGCTTTATAACTATAAGCTATTCACATGACGGTTTATGAACCTACCTTGTCTATTTAATGACATGTGCTTTTCCATAACCTACACTACATGGATTTCCATGTCAATGGAAAATCATTTCAGAGGCAAAAAGCCACCATGGAAAGCCCTAAAAACAGCTTACTCTAAGGAACCGTTTCAGCAGACACTTGTAAAAGCCCAGCCTTTCCCATGTAACCAGCATTTCATATTTCCATTGAGAAAAAATGATTCTAGACCAGAAGTTCATACACACACATCCATGTAAGTGGATAAAGATGATGCCCAAAGAGTCTCTACTCTGGAGTTGAAATGTAATTGAAAAGTTATGCTGACAATTTCAGTATCAGCTCCTGTATTTTCCTTAGTTTATTTACAACACTGGATCCATCCCAAAATATACCTTGCAGTGTTAGGAAAAAATCACCCACAACATCTGTTCTTTGAGGAGTCAGAGCTCGAGGCAAGAGCATGCTATCCAGTGTGAAGACAAACGTGTTCCTCCAGCTGCTTGCCTTAATCAACTTGTTACACTGGAGGCTATAATTTATCTTTAAGTAAATACTTCTCCTATGACAACTTGCCTACTGAGCTGTCTAATGACACTTAAGCTTCTGATAAGTAAATCAATTAGTTTATGACCAGATAATGTTTCACCTTAAAGCAGGGGGAAAAAAGAAAAAAGGAGATCCTCAGTTTTCTTGTGCAGCTTCTGCTGCTCAGTCACCAGCTCCACTCCTTTAGCCCCGGAGCTGACCAAAGGCAGGTCATTCTTCACTCAGCTTCCTGTAACCATTCCAATTATTCAAAGATAATGAGTAAAGTTTTAATTAAGACTAATTTTCACTACAGGTTTGTTTTAAAATGAATGAGACTGGACAAGAACATTTTTTGCCTTCATGTTGCTAGATCTCACTACAAGATTTATGTCTCAATAACTGCATAGAAGTAAAATTGCAGTGCCCTCTTGTGAATAGTCAGATCTTGTCTTGGCAGGAGCAGTTGGGACAGCACTTACTCAACAAACTTCACTTTTCCTGTAAAAGCATGACAGCTTATTTAAAAGTTACTCCTATGCATATCTGTCCTCTTCTATCTCTCCTGAAGCACATAAAGATGTTCATACAAAAAAAAGCACAACACAACTTAAAAGCAAACTAGCTTCACCAGAGAAATAAAGCAATTCGTTTATGCTTCCACAACTTCTAAACAAGCAAAACCAACAATTAGTTTCCTGAAGCCATTTTCTTGGACCACAACCTATTTCTGTAAGCATAAAAAACCCACACATGAAGCCAGATCAACAGTTTAGGCACTAGATCATTTGACTGATAAGTGGAAGAAAAGGCAAAAAACATCCATTACATATAACAGTAGTCAGTACAGTATTTGAGAAAGGGGGTAGAGACTTGTATCAACATCACATAGAGTTTAGCATTAACTGCCAGTGCAGAAGACTAAACCAAAGGCCTCGAAATACTTGATTCTGAGGCAAAGCAGCAGCAGCACAAGCAAACAAGAGCAAGACAAATGACTTATTAATACTTAGGTATACACTTGATGCAGACAAATAGAAGTGAAGGCAGAACTAGGTAGAGCCACAGTTAAAATATGACAAGCACGACTGCCATGACTGACGAAATTACAGAGCTGAGATGCTAGTAGGGAGACAAGACAGCCATTTGAATCAAGTCTGGTATGGCTAAAATGCTATTCTAACTGCTAGATATTTGGGACACATTAGAACACAGTAAGAATACTTCACATACGATAAGGTTAGTCAAACACACTACATATTTGAGATTTTTTTTTTTCAGAGGGCATTGGCAGTTCTATACCCCACCATGTCATTATTAAGTTTTTAACACCATTACAAGAGTGCCAGATCAGTTTCAAATATGTTATAATTCACTCAAGTTAAATGGCAACAAAAGCCAGCAAGCTAAACAGCGACAGAGCAAGCAGTACCAAAAAATTTATTACATACATCTAGAAACTGAAGTTTAAAAATCATTTTTGAAAGGTAGCAATATATTATTTCTCAATATTTTTGCTAGAAGAGTCAACTTCATTTCCTTTGTACAAGTTGGGTTTATCATATGCAGAAAGAGTCATTTATCACACAAGGACAACTTGCCCTGGGTCAACTTATTTTAAGTAAGGTTTCCACAGCTAACATTTAAGGTAAGCTAAGACTTCTTTATTTGTAATTTGACATTCCACTGCTAAAGAACTTGCACAGAAATAAAGCTTAACATGACTAATGCAGGACAGGACATACCAGTTTTAAGTTCATCTTACTACATTAACTCATCCCTTGCAAGCAGTTAAATACTTAACCTCTCTTGGCTAATGTCAAAAGAAACTTAATTTAAGCACAGATGCAAAAAAGCATTTCAGCATAACAGAGGCACAAGCATTCAAGGTGCTTTGGATCTTTTCTCAGCCCTTAGCTGCTTCTTGTACAATTTTAGCACTACAGAGGGGCAGAACTGCAGAGACATTATAGGACATTCATGTCACAAGGGATCATTAGTGTCCCTTTGGCAGAAGGGCTCCCCAGTATATTGTTCTTGGATTAAACAAGGAATGTTACTTAGTTCAGCAAGGCTTTTGACACCATCTCCCACAAAATCCCTCTATTTAAGTTGCAGTGTTAGGTGGACACACAAGTAGACAAGTGAAAAACTGACTAGTGGGTGGTCTCAGAGTGGTCAAGGAGCTAAACCTGGATGCAGCAAGCCATCTTCCTTTTGCTTTTCATTTCAATCCCCTCCTGCAGAGGCAAATTCTGGAGCTCAACACATCTGATAAATAAATCTGGCACCATTTAAGCTTCATCAGTGCCCCTATTTCTACAACTAGTTTAGGTTTGAAAAATGAATCCCATGCTGGAACATTATATGCTCTTGCCCACAAAAAGATAGACATCTTTCAGCTTAACAGTAACTGGAAAATATACTTTTAAAGGAAAGTTACTGTTAAAATAGCTTCAGAGCAACAAGTTATCTATTTAAACACCATGAGAGGGCAGCAGAACCTTTCTACACTTGATAAAGGGAAGTTCTACACTTTTTCACACATATAACTAAGACACTAAGTCCAAAATCCATAACATTTTCAGACAACAAGATTCTCCAAAAGCAACACTGCAATACACCGCTCTGAAATATGGCACCACAACAGAAGTAACTTCCACAGCTTATTTTGTTGCTTCAATATTACAGAAAGATGAAACAAGAATTAAGAATAAAGCATATACAGAGGATTGTTTTGTAGTAATACCTCTCAAAGACAGTAAAGACAGGGGTTTAAGGCAATGTATTGCAGTAGAACTGAACATTTTAGTGTTTACCCAACATGCTGCTTACAGTAGCATTTAACACTCTATTAATATGAATATTTCATAATGAACTAGGACAAGCTGAGTTTGAAGAGGTGTCTACAGGCATTCAGGGCTCACAAGTTAACTCATCCCCTGGCATCTCTTGCAGAGGTCCAAAGAACAGCATTTGCTTTACCAAAACTCATACACTGCCAAGAGCAAAGCAGAGCACCTCAAATGCAACAAGCCTCATGGAGCTATATAAGTGAGTACTACATGACTATTAGCTAAATTCAGGACCACTTCCCTTCCTAACACTCCAACTAATACAAAGCAGCACTATGGCACTGCCCTTTCTTCACCCTCCTTCCCAAGCTCTTGTCACATCTGTTTATCTCCAGTAAATTCTCACTGTTCCCCATAGGTCAAAAGTCTAAAAACCTCATCAAACACTAGAAGATGCTATATTCAGGAAAGAAGCCCCAGAGCTATTGCTATACAAATCTCTCTTCTACCAGGCTGCTTTCCACAGCCCTCTGAAGCAGCTCTTCACACACTTACTACTTAACCAATAAGCATAGAAAAATAAAAGGAAAAGACAGAAAAGGATCCTAGAAGAAAGCTCCTTATCACCCTGCAGTCAGTAAGTGATCATCTCCAGAAAATATATCATCATATATTACCTCCCCCTTTTGTCCTCAAATGAAGGGAAACACTTTTACTTAAGAGCAAGAGTCAACCTGAGAAATAGTTGACTCCTTTGCCAACTCAATTTGCTTTTAAAATCAACCCACCAACAAGAACTAGAAGCTTCATTTTATTAAGGGTCAACTCCAAGGAAAAGTTTTTAATAATTTAGGACTGCTAACGGATTGCTAAAGTTATTTTAAGTTCTCAAACTCAAGTCATACTATACTGATCATTTTCACTTGTCAGAAAAAAGAATGAAAAAAGCAAATAAAATAGTAAAGAAAATCATCATAAAGATAAATCAAATCACTCTATACCTTTTCAGCATTTAGTCCAAGAAAACAATTTTAAATGCATACTCCAAAACCATTAAAGTCTATTTTTTCTACTCTTTAAAAGTTTTTTTTTTTAATCCCTAACACTTTCTTACTTGAAGAAAACAGCTCTTACTTGCTTTTTCTGCTGATTCCCCCACCTTTCCTTTCTCTCAAGAGCTCCTCCGCACACAACTACTGACCCTACAATGTGGAACCAGGACCTTCCTTCCCAGGGCCTTTTAAGCCCTCGGAGAAGCACCTGACCCACACACCTGTGTCTCATCTGCTCATCAAGCCTCCCAGCAGTGCCCAAGCCCAGATTCCCTAATTGGTCCCAGTCTAACAAGATCTAGAAAATGCCCTGTTCCCTCAAAGTGGTCAAAAACCACAAAGAGTTGCCACCAGTAATATCCCAAAAGGTAGATTTTAAAGATGTCTTAATGAAAATATGATTGAGATAAAATATTTAAATACATAATTTATTTATTTATTATTATAACTAATAATTTATTTTATTTAAATTTAAGTAAATTTAGATTTAAAATGTTCTCTCCCCATAATACTTCGTGATGGACCTTCAACTTACTATTACAACCATAGCTTTATTAATCAGCACTGCTGCTAAAGCGGCCTTCACTGTGGCAAGCAGGCAGTCAAGCTGCATGTGTAGGTGTTTGAGGAGACTGCAATGGAAGCAGTTTTGGAAATCAGCATTTTGACACCCTAACTGCAGGTTTACTCATTTTACATCAGGAGTTCCACTTGTGTCACTTGCAGGTGGAGAGCAGAGCTCTGTGTCTTTCCAAGGGGCACAGAGTAGCACCCCGAGGGATCAAAGCTTCACGCAGGGCACACAAACTTCCCTGCAGCGCTGACCTCGGCATCCCTGTGGCAACTTCCATGCGCAAAATGCAGAAAACCCAACAGCAGCAGCAAGCGCTTTTTCTTGGGGAATTTTGTCCCACACTCACAGAAGGATAAAGGATGTATCCTCATTTTGAGGAGTGTAGGATTTCTCCCTGTAGAGATGACAGTGTAAAGTCCCTCACAAATGGCAAGTTGCATGTCAGAATAAAGTGTTATATTTCTGTAGGAGTCACAAACATATACTTCTGCCCTTACCTAACTCCACGTTTTAGAAGTAATCTATTTTTGCTATGATAAATCACTGTACAATTGCTGGACTAGCAGTGCTGAAAAAAACCAAAGATCTTGAATTCTATAAAACCTACTAAGATTTCAACTATTTGATATAACAGGAGGATTTCTGGTGATATGAAGTGGCAGAAGAAAGATTTAACACTGCGTAAGAACTTTACAGATGTTCTTAGAAGCTGATGAGATTTTGACATTTTCAAGGAAATGAAACCCCAAACAAAAGTCTAGATTCAAATGCATATACTTGAACGAATTGTCTTCTGAATTCTGACAACATCTACCCAGAAGCAAAGAGTTTCTGAGATTCAGTCCTTTGAGTCAAAACCAAACAAACAAACAACAGGCCCATGATGCTATTTTCAGTTATTCATATGATTTTTCATTTTAAGCCTGTTCTTTCAACCTATGACATTACCATTCACACCATCTACAGCTGAGAATACTTCACAGCAATTATAAAAAGTTGATACCTTTATTAAGGAAGTACTCCCATTGGCTGGCTAATTGTAATAAAATTGTGATAAAAGAATAAAGATGGTCTTTCTTTTACAATTACACATAGTTATTTTTGTGGGTAGATTGCTTAAGGAGAGATTCAAGCTTTTTGTTTCAGAATTTTTCTAAGCAGCACATAATGGGTATGTTCATTTTCTCAAGTTACTCCTTTTTATTAGAGGGGGGGAAAAAAAAGAGTACTGGGCGCAGAGTGGGGAAGGAACCTACAGGACTAGCTAAGAGAGTTTATTAGTATGGAGACTTTGAGGGCAGCATTTTTTGACAAGGGAAAATCAAGATTAGAGTTTTAGCTATGAAGTGTGGGTATGCATAAAGCATTGAAGTTTCTTGTTGAAGAGCTTGCCCTAATGTAGAATAGGGACATATCTTATCTGCATTTACAGAACTTTAATTGATTTATCATAAATCCTGAAGTTCAAAAATGTATTGCAGTAAATAATTCCACACATAAAATGTGAAATAGCACTGGTATTAGGAATGCTAACTGAATGGTTCTTTAATACAGCTTCTGGATAGGGTGTGAATGGGCTGGAGGGACCTGCAGGTGTGACCCTAGATCCAGCTGTGTGCAGAGCCCTGGGCTATGATTTCTCAGGTGGATTTAGTCATCCCCAGGGTGATACATAAACACAGACACTTCTGATTGGGAATTTCTCTGGGCTCTGGATGTCATTAGCCTGGAGGTCAAAGGGCTCCTCGTGACAGGGTCTTCTCAGTGAGAATCGCCTAGCTGCTTGCTCGGAGCGCACTCGGAGCCTTGTTATTTCCATAGCCTGTGATATTTCTGCATGTTTCAACGTAGCTGGAGTGGCAAACAGGCCCTTGCGGTTATTTCTTCCCTCCCCCTGGCCCCCTTTTGCACCACGTCTCCCCAGGGAAGGCTCCTGCCATGCATGCGTGGGGTGAGGCAGGTCAAGTGCTGTGTGTTCTGGCCTGTGGGAGCTCGTTTTTGTGCACGGACGAAGGGCTTTGCTCAGAGCTGCTACATGTGATGTCTGCGCCCTGTGTCACCGCTCGGGACACTCCACGCGTGCCCAAACGCCCCTGGGTGAAACGCGGCGGAGGCGCTCGGCGCGGTTGGCAGCGCGGGGCCGCGGCCGCCGCACGACCCCTTCCCCCGGGCCGCGCCGCCGCCGCGGCCCTTTAAGGCGGCCTTTAACCGTGGCGGGCGGGGAGGGGGCCCCCGCCGGCGCCCCGGCCCGGCCTCCGCGGAGGCGCCTCCGGAGTAAGCGCGCCCGCCATTGGCTTCCGCCGGCCGCGGGGGCCATGTTGGATCGCCTCGGCCCTCCCCTCACGCACCATCTTATCCGCTCCGCGGCCCCCCCCCGCCCCGGTCCCGGCCCGTGCCCTGGCCGGTCCCTCCCCGGGGGGCTGCGGCGCGAGGCGACGGCGGCAGCCGGCGGCGCCCCCGGCCCTTCCCGCATCGCGCCCGCCCGTCCTCCCTCTCTCCCTTCTTGCGAAGCGCCGTGTCAGCGCGCGGCGGCGGCCCCCGCGCGCGCGCGCGGCCAATCAGCGCGGCGCTCACAAATATGCAAATGCGCCCCCCGGCCCGTCCCCGCGGGCGCGCTGGGGCCGCTGGGGTCGCGGCGCGCAGCGAGTGAAACTTCGCCCGCCGCAGCGCGGCCCGCGCCGCCGCCCGCCGCGCCGGAGCCGCCGGGAGCGCCGCCCGCGGGAGCCGCCCGCGCCGCCGGTAGGAGCCGCGGGGGGGCGGGGGAATCCCCCGGGGGGGAGGGGAAGCCGTCGCCGCTGCGCCCGGCCGAGGCCGCCGGCGCGGAGCTGTCAGGCGCGGGGCTTCCCCTCCCGCCGGGCGCTGCCACCGCCGCGTAATGGCGAGGCGGGCGGCGCGGTGAGTACGTGCGCGGCGCGGAGCAGGCCGCACTCCCGCCGCCTCCTGCCCGCGGCCCTGCCGCCGGCCGGGAACGGCGCGGCCTGCGCCGCCGGCGCCGCTTCCGCCGCTGCCCTGGTGGCCAGGCCGCCGCGGGGGGGAAAGTTTGGGGCCTCCCCGCGGCGGGAAGGGGGCGGATGAGCGGGCGCGGAGGGGCCGAGCGGGCGCGGAGGGAGGTAACGCTCCGTGGGGCCGCCGAGGTGCAGGAGCCGGGGCGGGACTCGCTGGCCGCGGCCCCGGCGGGGGAAGGGGCCGAGGAGGAGGGCGCCGGCCATGCGGGAGGATGCTCGGGGCTGGCAGCACATGGCAGCGGCGCCGGGCGGGCCGGCCCTGGCGTGGGAGGGCCAGAGCCGGGGCTTGGGGGAGCCGGCGTTTGGGGGGTTTGCAGGTTAGCGCCCGAGCTTCGGCGTTTCACGCGTTGGGCACCGGCGGCTGCTTCGCCATGGCCTGAGGAGCAGGGTCAGGGCCGGCCGGGCGCTCCGGGCTGTGTCGTGTGGGTGGGTGGGTGGCGCCCGGGTTAATGCTGCCACCCCCGTGGGGTTGCCCGCTGCCCGCGGAGGCACCGTGACCCGCTTCAGAAGCGTGGGGTAACCTCATCCTCCCCTTTCCGTGCACGTTTTTATAGGCAGGGAGGAAAACCATGTGGACAGCGTCCAGAAGCCTCTTGCTCAGCTGAATATCTTGTATATCAGAGCTGTACTCTTGTATATCACTGAGACCGATGTCCTCGTATTCATTTTTTTTAGGAAATCCTTTGCACTCCTCACTGTGTAAATGCTCCTGGCAACTGAAAACTTATTTCAGTGTGTGGAAATGGTTAAACTTCAGCAGTGTGAACAAATGCCTCTCTACTTCTCTCCCCTCTGCAGAATAGATCTGAGCATGTTGTCATATGTGCTCAGGGGGACAAAATAGAGCTCAGAATAAATAGTTTCTGTTTAGCACCCAGTGCAGGGGTAGGTGTTTATATGTATCTTCTTTCAAGCTTAATGGTATTTTCCCTGGTCCTGCGCATGGCATATGGGGTTTTAAAACACCAAGGGCTCAACTTTGGCCAAGCAAGGGGCAAAAATAACACACCTGTCTGTGACAGTTTTCTAATCCATGGAAAAGCGTGCCCTGCCCTAGGTATGACTCGAGGACAGACAAAGAAAGTAGTGGGAACTAAGGTAGGATGTGAATTTCACGTGCCAGCAATCTCTGGTTACTGCCTACTGTAAACTTTCCAGCAAGGCAAGTGTGAGGTAGTTTTTTCCTTTCTTCCTCATTGATGGGTAAGCTGTGTCAACTTACTTTGGGTTTATTATGTGATAAGGGCTTAGAGTTGCATTTTGTCACTATTCTACCTTATATTTCTAGCTAACTTTGTGTGAAGTTGTTTGTGTGTTCGCAGTTGACTTTGTAAGAATTCATGCTGTCCTCTGTGGCGAAGATGTGTTAGCTTATTGCCCTCAAATTGTTCTCTGGGCAATTTGTTCTCCAGGCAAAAGAACTAGAATTCTTGTAACTCTTCAAGCCTGGTGAGGAATATTGGCATCTACTCACTCTTGAGCTGCAGGTGTTGAATGGTCCTGAGGAATTCAATCATAGGGAAATGTAAATGAAAGCAGAGTGTGACTTTTTTCCCCTGCTCTATGAAAGTGCTTTTAGTGATGCTATCCAAAATATATACAACTTAAACAACTGTTCGAGGGAACTACAAAGTTGAAAACTTACACAAGAGCAGCAATAAATCACTTTCTAACAACATTGTGACTAGTGAAGCTATAATTTTACTTCAGAAATGTTAGCATCTTAGTAATTATAAATACTATATGTATAAATATTTAGATGACTACACAGCTACCTTTTAGGAGGAGCTTTAAGGATGAGTAAAACATTACTTCTGGGAACACCTTAGACTCAGTTCCGCTTTCAGAGCCACCTTTACATTATGGTCATTATTAAGCTGCAAGAAACAAGTCTGAGGTTGGGAGGAGGTAGAATTTTGCTTATTTGTGAGTGTGTGTTTTATTTTAACTCGGAATTTAGCCAAAATATATTGGTATGATGTACCATGTGTCTGGGAGTGTATGCATTGCCATCCTAAGCTTGATTCACGCAAATTCTCAAGGAGATGTCAAGTACTAATGTCTGCAGGCCTCTAGTATGCATTCAGGGCTGTTTCTTAAAAGAAGCAATAATTAAAGACAAATATTTTTGTTTTAGTCCTAAATCAGCAGTTCAAATGTGCCAGAAGATGAAAAACAATTTTTTTTCCTGAAATCAGATAATAATTTTGACTTTGTTCTTTATCTGAGTCATATTAGAAAACTTAGTACCTCTGGTTACCAAATTATTTCCTTCTGCACTGTCTTCTTGGACACTTTTACTTGTGCTGTATGAGGAGTACTAAAAGCTTCAGTTTTTTCCATTAGTCACTGAAATTCGGAAATTCTCCTAAAATCTATCCTGAAAATGTCTTCTGAGCAGTAAATGCCTTCATTATTTTTATGTTATTAACACCCGAAGAAGGAGGTCTGTAAGCTTCAGGAAGATTTATTCTGTCTAATAGTGAGACCCCCCCCCCCCCCCAAAAAAAAAAAAAAAAAAAAAAACCCTTTCACCTCTAATGCCTTATACATTGGGAGGAATCCGAGAATGACATCAGAATTGGTTTTGGTTTTAGTTCTTTTGTAGTAAAGCCAATGTAGTTAGTGGCTTCCATCATGGTTAAAATCAGTATTAGATAAGAGTATGGACTTGAGCCCATATCGTGCATCCGTTGTTGATTTCATCAAATATTTTT
This sequence comes from Tinamus guttatus, assembly GCF_059628265.1. Classification (NCBI taxonomy): domain Eukaryota; kingdom Metazoa; phylum Chordata; class Aves; order Tinamiformes; family Tinamidae; genus Tinamus; species Tinamus guttatus. The sequence continues at coordinate 6,538,541 of NW_028288923.1, forward strand.
CCCAAGTATTTTTTTGTTGGTTTTATAACTTAGGTTCAGAAACAGATTTTGAGGGGAGTTTTAAAAAAAATAATTCTGAAGTACCCTTGAAAAATAGCAGAGTATTGCCTCCATCAACCGTGGGAATTTTTTTAAAGTCTGCTTTGTCAGACTTGTGGCAGAGAGAGGATGTTAAAGGAGAAGCCTGGAGTCTATGGCTCCCTATTGCAAGTGTGCTGGGGAATGTATCCTAAGTTTGCTCAAAACAATGTATTGAGATGATTTTTTGTTTTGTTTTTCTAGAGATGCTGTCAATTTTAATAGTTTTTTTTTTTTAAATTAGATGAAGACAGCTATATTGAACAAACCTGGAGTTTGTGACTCTAAGTCACAAAACTTGGAATGTCTTGCATTGTTTGTGTTTGGGAGATACTGTTTTGAGAAACTGTGTATCAAATTTCCTTAGAAATGGTCAAGTTCAAAAAGTTGTGTTTGGCCTTTTCTCCAAAAGCTGTAGACTTTTCTTCAGTACGTGAAGCACTGTGTAAATGTAGAATAGAATGGGAAGCTAATGTAAAGCTACTGTCAAGTGGAATGGGAAATGAGAAGCCTGAATGTTCTGTGGGAAGTGGAATGGGAAGCTCTGTTCAGCAGAGCAGTGTGGGAGTATCCTTATCTGATTGTAGTAGGACTTGAAATTGTCCTTTTTTTTTTTTTTTCTTTCTCCTAACATTTCTCAGGAAAGTGTGTTCTGTCTTCAGTGCTGTTGGTCTTTGCCCATAGCCCATGCAGTCACCTGTAAACCGCACATGATCCCTTTTGTTGTTACAGTTGGAGTTTCCAGGTGATAAAATTGATGCTGCTCAGAAAGCTTTCCTGCAATTTACAGTATTTACTGAGTTGTTCATCAGACTAGATCTTGAGAGTTGCTGGAAATCAGTGTATTATCAGACTGTGAGTTGAAAGAGGGATAGGCTGTTTTGTTTTGGGGGTTTATAATGAAATCTTGTTTTAGGCCACACGTGAAAATGAGAAGGCCTTTTTTTCTTTTTTTTTTCTTTTTTTTTTTTTCCCTCCTGGTTTTCAAAGTGAATGTTTCTCTAAGTCCTAACTGTAGTGGGGTTTTCAAAAAAAGATATTGGACTTCAGGAGCAGGTTTTGTAGCTCTAAGTCAAGGTGTATTGCTGAAGTTTATGATAACTAATGACCCTGAGGTAAACTGTAATTTATAAAGCATACCCCAAAGTCTAAATCTGCTATTTTCACTCTTAGAGAAGTAAACAGAATAAAAAGAGCCATTCACATAGTGTAAGGCATGCTAAGATTTGTGGGCAGACCTCCTCAAAGAATAAAGGAGTTCTTCACAGTGATTTTCAAGTTTTCCTTAAAGATGGGGAAATTGGGGAGTGTCATTAATCTTTATTAGAAAAATAATCAAGAACTTAAGTTGTGAAATTTATGTAAGATTTCACAGATACTATTTGGAGGAGCAAAAGGACAATAATGTTAAAAAAGCAGAACTGGTTACTCTGTACAGTCCTTCCATGAGCAGTCTTGCAACAAAGTCTTTGACTTACAGTTTTTGAGAACTTACATTAACACCTTACATAATTATTCTCGAATAAATTAGATTTAATTAACTAGTTTATTTCAATGCAAAAAGGCTAGTTAACAAACATCTCTGGGAAGAGATTTAGTAATGGAGTGTTTGATCTAACAACAAGCCTTAAACCTTACGTCCTTTACAAGAGGACTGTCCAAACTTTGATATCTTTCTAGTTCAGACAGCTGTAGCAAATTAAGATGTTGTCCTTGTCCTTAGCTTCTTTATTATTGTTCCCATTTTGGAATTTATTGCTAGCAAAACAGAAGTGAGCAAATGGAATATATGGCTACACCTCAGCCGTTTCAGTGCAGAGTTTAATGGGGTAATTTAACCTGCCAAGATGATGGGTTGAAACTCAAGTGAGAGACTGTGCACTGAAGCAGCTCTATGGTATGGACGTATATATGCACGTTTTATTTTGCATTTTGTGCTTTCAAGGCAGTTACCTTTGGCAGAGGTGAATGAGGTAGTTGAAAACAGTAACTTTTCACCTGCTGCTACATTTTCCAAGATGCATTTGCCTGAGACAAATGCACACAAGGACTTCATATAAAGCCAAATAAGCTTTGTTATATTTAGCATTGTGTTTTAAGGAGTAGAAAGTGATACAAAATGAGAAAAGATTTTCAAAACTAAGGGAATCGGTGTGCATTTAAGGGAATAAATCCTTTTCGTTGGCTAGTGGAAGATTATTTAAAAAAAAAAAGATTCAGAGAGACCTTAGGATGCATTTATTCAGACATGTTCATAACAAATTTAAATCTGTTTTCACCAGATAAAATACTAGCTTGCTTGTTTATCAGTGAATTGTCCCAGTTCAAAACTCAAAAGCAAACATTAAGACTATGTATCAAGCATGGAGGCTTCACAAGGTTTTGTATTAACCATGTTGCATTTAATGCATTTGTATATATGTAATTAAACCACAGTGTATGTTATAGCTTGTCTGAGAAGCTATAAATATAGATCAGTTTTCCATCTTAAGCTTTTAGCTACTTGTATTTCTCTTTTGAACTTGGTATAGTCATCAGTGGTAGTTCTTGTATGTATGAAATGTCTCTTACATTTTATTAATAAATGTATGCACTAGGTCTGGTCAATGTGTATTTAGTTACATAGTTTTTTTTTTTTTTTTTTTCTCCTTCTTTTCAAACATAGGGGTTTTCAGACTTATAAATTCTCAGCAGTTCTTTCCATATTGGAAGCTGTTCAAGCAAGAGGACTCTAGTGCCTGAAGAGTAAGTAATCATCTTTTTCCTCTTTCGTTTGAGGTACTAGCAGACTCGTTTTGGGAAGGACAGCTAAGTTAGAGATAGCAGAGCCTATGATGGTGTTTATATTGTACAGTAGGCACAAGTGAGTTAGGGTTCTTTTTCATTTTTTTTAATGCTGTAATTTTGCAGCTGAGGGAAAATACCTGACTGTAGATTACAAGTATTCAAAAATATTATGACTAAAATAAATTGTGAATGTCCCTATTCTGCTGTGTATTGTAAAACCTTATAATATCTCAACTTTATTCCACAAATGGCTTTTAAGATAAGTTTAGGAATTATAAAATCTACTGAAACACTACATAATTTTTGACAGTTAAATATTTTAAATTTTGACTCTAATGTCAGCTGGGAAGAAGACTTTTATGGCATGGGAACTCTGCTTGATATTTCCACCACAAAATTTTAGTAGCTTATTTATCTGCCATTTCCAAAATTGTGGCTACAGGAGATAATACATTAGTTCTGGTGTTCTTTTATAATATCTGTTATTACCTGAGTTTGAACAATTCGGGCATCTGAATGTATGATCTTGAAGTTGGTTATTGTGTGACTTGTTTATCATATTTTATTTCTAGTTCTCTAAAGATGAGGTATTCATTTGGAGGTAAAGCGTATCCCTGAACAGCTTAATTCTTCATTTAAGAGATGTGTCTTGTATTGATGGGTAAGGATGTTTTTGCACTTGTCTATATGTTATATATTCTTCCCAGATATAAAGTACTGCCTGATTACATGTCATTCTGAGACTTTTTAAATTCATTTTGAGTTAAAAATAAAGTCAAAATGGATCCCTTAAGCAAGTATAGTAAGTGGGCCAAACATGAGGCTGTGGGTCTTCCTGATATGGAATTTCCATATTAAAAATTTCTGACATGCTTTCTCATGTGTGTACTGTTTTTTTTTTTTGTTGAGCTTAAGTATAGCTGTTCTCAATAAAGAAGCTTTTCATACTCTGAAGGGCACTGTGTGTGATAATGGTAGAAGTTTGTCTTTACTTGCATTGGAGATGGATTTCCTTTTCAAGTGCAACATAATTTGTCATCTTGGTTGACTTAAACTCTGATGAATGACCGTAACAATTGACAAATACTGGTTTATTATTATATTTTCCTCCAAGCCTTTAATATTTATTTCCTGGAGACTTACCTGCTTCAAGAGAAAATGGGAAAAGGATTAGAAGGGAGTTTGTATATGTCTTGGAAATAGAAGGATTAGCTGTGACATGAGGTGTTTAGTGCAAGAGAAATGTGGATGTGTGGTCAGACTTCTGTGCACTGTGATGACAAGTGCATGAGCCAGTGTGCTACAGTTGTGTGTTTGTGTTGAGATATAAAATAGTAGCCAGAAACTTCAGCTTAGTCCTGAAAATTTAGATTAATCAATTCTGAATCTTCTCTTGTGGATCTTCAAATTAAAATTTCATACATTTCTGTTACCTTAAATATTTGTGATAGCATTTGTGGACTCTTCAGCAGAAGAGAAATTCTAAACAGAACTGTTAAAATGAGAGTACAGGTATACTATACTGGCGGGCTTATTACTCCAAATAGTTAAAAGTATATACAAATATTTTTTAAAAATTAAGAACTGCCTATTTAAGTATGTACTTGTATATGTACTTTAATTTAAAAAAAGGGTACCAAATAAACTTTTTCTTAATTTACAGTGATGCCAATAAGAGAAAATCAGCCCATATTTAGCTACAGATACCAATGCGATTTGTACAAAGATTTACTTATTCCTTTTTTGTTAGAAGATCCTAGAGATTTTCTCTATTAAATTTTTAAATGTTCTTTTTTAATCTTTTTGTATTTTGAGGAAATTGTGTTGTCCCTTTAAAGTGTATTTCAAATTTAACATGTATATTGATCTTTAAATCTGTGATAGCATGTCATTTATGTTGAAGTATGAGTGGGAAATAATTTCTGTGTTACTTAATTTGCCACACTTAACACAAGCTTTAGTTATAAGTAAATACAACAATAATATAATGCAATTGCTTTTTTTCCATTAAAATTGAGGAGGGAGCAGTTATGAATATTATGCAGAAGTGACCAACTGGACACACATCTCCAGGATGTTTTGAAGATATTATTCTGCATGCTTCTAGCATCGTGAGGCCCATTTGCCAATAGATAGGCTTTTTGATATGAAACCATGGACCTGTAATGCTCTTTATGTACTATATGGAATTTCCCAAATTCTATACTATGACAAATTCTGTAGTACAAGACTTCTTTTGTAGGCTGTTAGGCCTTGCTGCATTGCTTTCCAAAAACAGCAACAGAAAGGAATTGCTTGCCTGCACATAAAAGAAAGCTCTTCCCTAACTATGGTTATCTCTGTGTCTGTCGTTTATTTCCTTTAACTGCAGTCTCAGTTTCTGACATACTGTGCTTTTATGACTTCTCTTTTCATCTCACCTCTTTGCTAAGTTGTCCGTAACTACTTAGATAACTTCTATCAAGGGTCTGGATAGCCACTGCTTCAGTTTTTCTTGTGAAAAATGGTCATTCGTGGTCATTCATTGTCTCTAGTCTGATGTTTTTACACATTATTCGTGTGCAGCAATGATACTCATCACTGCATTCATCTTTACCCTTTTCCTTTAAACAGGGGTTTTATCATAGCAAAGTTATGTGGGATTAAATGTTTTTTTAAAAAACAACTTTAATGCATTATATGTATTATATTTTATTTCTTTTTATGTTTCTTAGAATGACACATTGTAAAAGAAATTGACTTTTAGATTACAAGTCCTGTTTGGGTCGTTTTAATGAAAATGACCAAGTGAATTGAATGAAATAATTTAAATGATTTAATTTGAAACATCAAATACTATTTTAACTACAAAAAGTAGAAAAACTATAAAGGCTACATAGGGCATTGAATATAAGCAGAGATAACTCTAAGTTTCTTGCGGTTTCTCTGAACTACAGAATTATGGACAAAGCATCAGAAGCTATAAAATTATTGGGGAGAGGAAAGAGATTGTGATGGAGAGGTGGTGTTTGTTTGTTTTAAAGAAAATATGTATAGCTGTTATATAACCGTAACTTTTGAATTTTTTGCCTGTTTCTCCCATAGAATGCTTGCAGATTGGCATTTCATCAGAAGCACTAATGGATGTTGGCATGCCTTGGATAAGGTGGTAACTACTGGATGTAATCTGTTTATGTTCACTGTGGAGGGCCAGAACTGACTTGCTTTGGGGTAACGAGAGACAGCAGTACCGGCGTATCAAGATGACTGATCCTATGATGGATTTTTTTGATGATGCCAATCTTTTTAGTGAGACCTTAGAAGGTTTGTCAGATGATGCCTTTGTTCAACCTGGACCTGTTTCACTTGTTGATGAACTGAATTTGGGTGCAGAATTTGAACCTTTGCATATAGACTCGTTGAACCATGTGCAAGATGCTCCAAACCAACAGAAGATGAGTGACTTTGAGCAGCTGAACCAGTATGATTCTCTGAAACTTCACCCAGTCAATCAGTCTTTTAGTAGCTCAGCTGACAATGTCTTGTCACCACACTCTCAATTTAATTGCTCACCAATTCATCCGCAGAACCAGTCTAATGGGATGTTTCCAGATGTGGCTGATGGTAGTCCTATGTGGGGTCACCAAACTGCCACAACTGTTTCAAATCAGAATGGGTCCCCTTTTCATCAAGGACATTCTCAGTCTATGCAGCAAAACAAAAGCTTTGTAGCACACCATGATTTTGCCTTATTTCAGGCTAACGAACCGCAGCATCAGTGCGCCTCGCTACGGTCACAGCAGAGCAGAAACAGCATTAACACGGGGCAGGATGCTCTGAGTCAGCCAAAAGACTTCATGGAAGTTAATGTATCTACTTCTCACAGAGTTGGTGTTAACCACCCACCTTCGGTTTCCAATCCATCAACTTCACAGCAGCCTCTGTCTGTTCAACAGTTTTCTCAAACTGCAAGTGCTTCAATACATTTTTGTGGGAATCGAGAGGGAAATTTTGATGGGCAGTCCTCAGCTATTACTCCTTGTTCTGTCAATAATACCCAACAATTTTCTTCTCCTTATTCTTACTCTAATAACCACATTTCTCCTACCAGCCTTCTTCAGTCTACAACGGCTCTTTCTTCTGGCCAGCAGACACACTCTATCTCTGACTTCACTGGAAGCGATGCCTTTACATCTCAAACAGGGACCAAGCAAGATACAACTGAGCATATGTTGAATCCTAGTACACCTTTGAATTCGAATAGTTTTCAGCTGTTGCATTCTGCACATCCTCAGGGCAACTTTAGTAGTTCGAAGCTTTCTCCTGTGAATATTAGTTTTCCAGCATCTGCTGGTTCTGCATCTCAGATAAGCCATTTCACTGACCCAATCGAAAGCAATGGGTTTACATCGTTGGACGACAACTTACTTCATCAAGTTGAGACTCAAAGTGAACCATTTACGGGGCTTGACCCAGATGACCTCCTTCAGGAAGACCTTCTACCCCAGTTTGACGACTCTGCGTTTGTTCAGGACAGCACAAGCCACGTTTTGGAGCATGATCTCGACCACCACATCACCCCACCGCAAGTAACGCAGCCGTCAGACATGGCTCGTGCTCAGATCCATCCCTGGCATTCTTCAGTTTCCAACCAGCATCTCCAGGACAGAAGTCGTATAACCTTACAAGGACAGGTATGTAGTGGTTGGTTTTATTTTTGAGTGGTCTGATTTGACTGTTTTGATGAAAGGAATAACAGTGGCTGGTACTTTTGCCAAACCACGGTAACTGAAGCCTCGGAGCTTTTGCTTGTGTTTGGCAGGCAAATCTGACTGCTGATGTAGGAGAAAACGTTTGATGAAAAACTTGCTCTTTTCCTCCTCTTGATTTTTGATCTTTGGAGAAAACCAGTTCTATATGACATGAAATAGTTATTTAGACAAAAAGATGCCTGCCCTTTCAGTACTTGTGTTTCCTAAGTGCAACAGAGAAAACTGGTTGCTTTGTGCCCTTGGTGGAAATATAATGGCTAATTGTCTTTTGAACTACTGATAAGATGTATTTTTTTTGAGAATTTTAATAAGACTTATTTGCATATTTTAAAGAGCTATAATATGACTTACTTGTGAGGCTGATTTCCTGCAAGAATAGCACTGGTTTTGTTGTTGCATTGGTCCTTTGCTTGGTGACATGATGCTCAAGCTCATCAACTGAAAATACGAGTGTCTTTTTGTTTTCAATGTGGTATTAATAATATAAAACATACAAAACACTTTCTTCTTTCCATATTTGATTTCCACAGTTTAGACATAACATGATCTCATCTACTGCAGGTATTAAAATTCTTCACATGGAAGACAAGGTAGCCTAAAAATTATCTTACACGTGACTTTCCTTGTCAACATATTAACTGTGGCACCAGTGGCTGCATGACTTGGAAATTAATACCTAATAGTGTCCTATTTTGGCACTCTGTGGTAGCTTCAAGCCCAGATTTGATTTAACAGGAGTGACTGAAACTCCTTCTTCGATTAGAGGGTTTGGCAAAAGGTGCCACATCTACTTTGTGATAAATGTGTGTATCCATCTGCCACCGCTAGTCATGCGGGTCTTCCAAAATTGTGAGCTTACTTGTTTAATGTTCAAACATGTGAACAGTAAAAGCAGTATTTTTTTTTCAGTTTTTTTTTTCAGTTTCAGTTTTTTTTTCAGTTTTAAATTCTGCTTATTTTGGGGAAAGGACAGAGAATATGATTGCTTGCTAATATTTCTGTTTTTTTGAAAGAGGCAACACATTATATATACATAGATATGGCTGTATAAAATATTTGGGTTAGTAACTGTATTCCTGAGGATATAGAGTCATGTCTTGTCAAAGAGGGAATTGTTGCAGAGGGCAGGAGCTTTGTACTGACTCCTGCTTTAACCTAGTTTGCAAGACACTCAATTCCTTTGAAGAAGGAAATACAATAATGTTTTCTTCTATTGTCAAAATAATACCCATCTAATTTTATGCTATCAATGGAAACAGAAAGGTCCAATATTATTGATCTTTAATTCAGTAGATTGCTTCTCCATTTCAGCTTATGTTGGTAGCAGCATAGAATTTCCAAGTCCTACTGGAGAACCTCTTTTTCTTTAGGCCCAGCCTGGTGTGTTATTAATGGAACGTGCCCATGGTCGTGAACTCGAGGTTAGCTTCATTAGTAGCTGAGAGGGTGCAGGGGGTGCCAGCTGATGCACGCACTGCCGAAAGCCGCGGTGCTCCCAGCAGCTCCGAGCTCCGTGCCGGTCTCCCCGGAAAGCGGCGCAGGAGAAGGGGCCGGCGGTCAGTGCAGCTCTGCAGCTCCCCAGGAGCGCGTGGCCTTTCACTGACACTCCTTGTGGCGCTTTGATTTCTAGGTGTAGAGTAAATGTTCTGAGGCCTATAGAAAGTGTTTACATTTGGGAGGTGGTGTTGGATTGGTTTGTTCCTGCGGTGTGAGAACAAGGCGTCTTTGCAGCGTTTAACCTTGGTTTCACTTTTCCCCCTGGAGCTTGGAAATGAGATGGACAGAAAGCAGATAGTTAACAAACTGCTTTACTGCCCTCCTGCCCCCCCCCCCCCCCCTTTTCTTTTTAAATACTTGCGGTGTGCAAGAAAGTGTGTAAATTGGATTCTGACTGCAGTTGCTTGGAGGTGTTTTAAGTTTCTTTTACTAAGTCACTGGTTGTGCAGTGGCAGCTGTCAAACAACTGCAAAAAGTGTCTGGATGGGGATATGTCAGAAGTAACTTTTCAGAAACCTCTTTCAATCTGTGTGCGCAATATGGATTGCTAATGGAGAAGTATGGCAGGTAGTGAAGTTGTGTTTCGGATCTGTCTTTGTCCAGCTCCAGTTCCAAGCAGGACTGCAGTTTGGCTTCTCGCTTTTATTTGTTATTTGATCACTCTGTAAGATTTAAAGTTCAAGATCAATTTTTGAGGTGTTCACAAATGGACATAGTATAACTGAGGGGGAAGGAAGATACTGCTTTTGGTGAGGTTGATGATTTTTAGGACAGGAATTAAGTAGGAAGGGGTTTTTATATCATAGCTTCCATACGTGTTCATACGTCTGTTATTTAACAGGGAAAAACTGTCACTGTATTAAGCCGTTTGTATTTTGAGGAAACTATTATTAGTGGATTTGATTATTTCCACCCAGTTTTAGTTTGATAATTGTAGATTTATTTTCCAGACAAGACTTTTTTTTTTAAAACTTTATGAAATAGTTAATTAACTGTAGCTATTGCAAAAAGACCCAACAAGAGGGAGCCAAAGATCTTTAACTTCACTTTAAACTGAGGTTATTTAAAATTAAGAAAGATAATAATAAAATAATAATGAAATACCTTGTATTTCATAATTTGGAATGAAGTATGCTCGTGACAGTGTTATTTGTACAGCTATTCTCTCAATACGAATTAGTTTAAAAATCGATCACTTCAGCATAATACTGCACAGTTTAAAGCATCTAGAATGTCTTATGTTGCTATTACACTTTCCATGTCTGCTGTAATTGGATTATAATTATAAATGTATTGCACCTCTTAATTCTGCATCATGCATTTTTCATCAAAGTTATTTTGATAATGAGAGTGCAAAGTGAAGTGGAAAAACAAACTACAGATTAATGTACTTACTCTTTAGCTAATGAAACTCCTCTCATCTTTTTAACTGCAGTTAACTTTTTTTTTTCCCTAAAGACAAATAATCTGTTTGAAATTCGTATCTGAAGAATACAATGTTGCCCATAAAGTCATCGATAATTAAGGGAACACAACAGAAATACAGTGGATGTCTATCATGCTTGAGCATTCTGCATTTTAGGAAGAAATGGAGTTTTGAGTTTTGAGGGTTTTTTGCTGTTTTTTTTTCTTCATTTTAACTACAGAAGCTTTAATATCCCATATTCAAATAGTTTTGCTTTGACCAGATCAACTGTGTAGATTTTGATGTTCAAACTATGTGAGGTGGGATAAATTACAAGACATGTAATTGCTTCTGCTCAGTACCCCTGGAAATAGTCATCCACTACTTCACAAGCAATGGGAATAAAAGCATCATAGCCTAGAATTTTGCTGAGGTGGATGCACTGGATTAGGCCACAGGCCTTTAACCTTTCACTGTGTTACTAGCTTTGCTGCAAACCTTTGTCTGAGCTTTCGTTGTAAAGGTGGTTATTTTTAGGAGTTATCTGCTCTGGATTTAGTTCTCTGTGCTTAAAGAACCATTCTCACCTGCGTTTTAGCACTGCTGGGTTAATGATTTTCTCTCTGCCACAGTGAGGCAGCAGAATTCAGTTGTTATCTCCCAGCACCTACCGAGATTTTAACCCAGGATTTGCACAAATCTGGGTGGGGGTCAGCAGGAGCTTCCCCTGCCCTTTTAACGTCCATGATAAATCAGTCCCTGCACTAATTTAAAGTAAACATGCCCTTGTTCATTCGTTCGTTCTTTTTTTTTTTTTTTTTTTTTTTTCATTTTTTTGCAGTTTTACTGTGTTTCCTCCTTTTTCACTTTCTTTGTGTTGTGTTGAAAAGTATCCACAGAAATAGGAAGAAGTGAAAGTCACCAGACGTGTGGAGTGTGCAGAATTAACCGACAAGGGGAGGGCAAGGGCTGCGCTGGGCAGCGCCCGTCCCCGAGCGGGACGCCTTAAACCAGAGCACTGCCGAAGAGGTTTTCATTAGTCAGCTATGTGGGGTTCTTCTGCTTGCTTTTTTTTTTCCAGTGCTATATTCATGAAAACAGCAGTATTTTGGTAGTTTAGTAACGGAATATGTTCGAAGCACTTCGTTTTTGTATGTGTATGTTTTGATTCTCTATTTATTTTTGGCCTTCACCAGTGCTTTTCTTAAGAATCTCTGAACTTCAGTTGTGAAATCATTAGCTTGTCCAATTCCGACTTGAGGAAAGAGATACTTGCTTATTTTTGCAATGAATGATATAATTTAGAAATATCACTTTTCCTGAAATAATTGCACTCTTATTAAATGACTGTAATAATTTTCCTTAAAAAGTGCCAAAGCAGAAACATGTTTGTAAAAAATGATTAACAGATGGCAGGCATAGAAAAGAAGCTTTGAGCTAGATCACTTTATGGGAGTCATCTTACAAATATCATTAAGTTGACAGAATTAAGTAAAACAAGATAGTTTTAAAAAATTGATATTGCAGAAGAGGTACAATGAGTGTCTCAATATTTATAATTTGCGAACAGATGCCTGGTTAACCCTGAAGAACTATAAAGTACTTGAGCAATGTGTGAGTGCTTATATAGAGATGTAGCCATGCAGCAGTTGTGCCTTGTGTTTTCTTTGAGAGGTAGCAACCTGTGCTATAGATTGTGAAACTGTTTTCAATAAATGCTTAATATTATAATTTAAGGAAAAAGAGAATTAGTTTAGGGGAAGAAAAAAGCCATGGTGTTCCATGGTGCTCAACTAAACTGCAAGGAACTGGTTTTGCTGCGGAGTAATTTATTTATATATGTGAAAATATATGTACATAGATATAGAAATACTTTATACCTCTGGCAGGCTTGTGCAGCTGGAGAGGTGATGTTTTCTTTGCTTTATGGACTAAGATAAAAAATTTGCACAATTTGTTGTGCGTGGCTTTCCAAGAACAGTGTCTATCCTCAGGTGGTTAAAGCAGATTAAGTTTGGTAACTTGTTAGGCTAATAAATATAATGGAATTCTTAGAACGATGTGATTGAGATTTCTTACGTTGATCTGAATGAGTGTGATAATGAATCTAGGAGTGTAGCTCTGGGCTGGGAATGGTTCTCAAGTCTTGCTTTTGGAAGTTGCACAATTTATGGTAGAGTTTTTTTTTCTGTGATAATGCCGCGGTGTTTCGTATGGACTGTTTCACTCGTATTTGCGTGTCCTTTGCACTTTGGGGATTTGTTTTGCTCCCTTGGTGTCTCACTCAGAAGACAAACACTTTAATTTTTATCTCAGGCTTTAATAATTCCATCCCCGCCCCCCCGCCAAAAGCCCTCTTCAGAAGTTAGTCCATGTCTCCAAGTAATTTCCATGTTTTCAGCACCTGGTGTACATGTACATATGTATTGCTACTCAGTAGCAAGCGCAGCTGCTAAAGCAACAAACAAGAACTAGCTTAGCCATTCACAGAAAGGCTTCTTTGGGGAGATGTTCCTAACTTGACAATTTTGTTTCAGCTTGTAAGTTGTAAAGAAAGAGGAAGTTGGTCTTAGTTGCAGACCTGAGTATTTGGGTCCTGAACTTCAGTTGCTTTCTCTTGCTGTAACTTGAAACAGTTCTAAAACAAAGTTTCAGAAATTCTGTTTTCAAAATAATTGACTATGTCTATATTTTTAGTGCTAAGAGTAATCCTAAAAGCAATTGCTTCACTGCTTCGCTGCACTTGTGTAGTAAGGGAAGATCTGAACAGTGTTTTAAGCAACCTTACTAGAGAAGCCTGGCTGCCCAGCTTTGCATGACTTGTGACATGCTGTGATCACAGTACCCATTTTTGTCCTTTAAAAGGTTAAGAATTATTTCTAGAAATTTTAGTATATTTAGTTTTTTTCACTGGATCCTGGTTGTGGCTGCTAGCAAGGCCCAGATGTTGCTCAGCTTTCTGGGGAAATTTTGCTAAAACCTGGAAGTAGTAGGAATGGCGAGGACTCGCGCACAAGTCTTCCTGAATGTTGCTTGTTTAGGTGTTAAGATAGTTCATTGTTGATGTTTCCTTATTAAAAAGGAATCAAACCAAGTTTTCTACCTCCCTCTTTCTTTCACAATATTTAGTACTTCTACTCTTCACAAACAGTGCAAATATATAGTGTTTTAAGTAAGGTGCTAATATTAGTGTATAACCATTCTGGGTTTGCCCAGGATGGCTTTCAGTTGCAGGATGTTGTCCCAGGATCGTTCATGTTCCAAATGAGCCAAATCACTCTTCTAAGTGACCTTTACCACTGTGCCCAATATATCACAATATTCATGTAGAATCTGTTGAATTGAGCTGTCAAAGCATTTTGTGGAGGAGATTCTACCTCTTTCTCTCGTCTGCGGCGGTGCCCTGCCCTAGCCCAGCTTTCCTCACTGCAGGAAACGGCCGGAGCGAGGTGAGACGCGATGTGGGCAGGTTGGTGCCCGTTCCACCTCCTCGGTGGCCGCCTGCCCTTGGCCTCCAGCCCTGCGGCAGGGTAAGCGCCTCCGCTGGGGCACAAGACCAGCGCAGGCCGCAGAGCGGGGGCACTGGGTGCTTGCAGCCCCTTGCGACTGCCTCGGCTCTGGGGCTTGCAGCCTCCTGACTCCAGAAGCCGTTCAGGCCAAAAAATGGGAGGTTTTGGAGGGGAGAGTGTGAGCAAGTGGTGACTTCACAGTAAACTGCATAGGAATGAAAAGGGTTTTGTCTTCATTATAGAAATATTTAGCAGCATTTTGACAAGAACTGAAAGCAGGTTTCTCAAGAACCAGCTACCATTAAGGTCTCATCCCTTCTCTTGCTGAACGGGAGACTTTTGCCTTTCCAGGGGTGAGGTCTCTCTGTGTCCTGAAGCCAACTTGGCTGTTGGTGTTAAGGGCAATGAAATGTTTCCCGCGTTTATGGCTTTTCTTTTTTGACTTTATTTGTTGAGAATGGGTCGTCTCTAGGCACTCCCTCTGCTTGGTGGTGAAAAACATGTGAGAATTAGTCTCTTCATGCTAGAGAAGTGGTGGCTGCTTAGAGCGTGAGCGGGCAGGTAGAGACTTGGGAAAATGGAATGAGGAAGGCTCTTTTCTGCTTTAATTTGGAGCTGTTTGCAGTTTTGTTCTGCTCTCTGCTGCCTAATCTTTGTTGATTTGCACTGAAATCAGCATTTTTAGGGGGCTTTTCCTTCTGTATAATAAATCATTGTTCTTGCCTAAAAATAAACACAATTACTTGATATAAATTTACTCAAAAAGAATGCAGTAGCTGAAACCTGAGTCCTTCTAAAGTAATATGGAAATTTACCAAAGACTATAAATTTGAATAGTGCCTGTGCTATTTAAATTGTTGGGTGCGTAGTGAAGAGGTTGGAAAAAGCTATTTCAGCAGATTCAGCATCATGCTCTTTGCTTTGCATGGCATGTAAAAGTCATTCAAGTATTTTTTTTTTTAACTGTTTTAAAAGTCAGATTTTCAGCTGTTTTTTACAATCTAAGGCTTTGTGCAGCTTCTAAAATAAGACCTTTATTCAGAAACTTCTAACTGTATCTGCTGCACTGAAAAGAATTTCCTGAATTCTGATATGTGCCACTGAGGTCAAACATGAAATTACAGTTGCAGGTGTAAAAGCTGAACACTCTCACTATTATTAGTTTTTATTTTTTCCTGAGTAAAAGACTTCTAACATGTTTAGAAAGCCTAAAATGGAGTATTGCCCCGTGTTGTGTGTGCTGTGTGGGCATGCTCCCTCCATAGCTTGTGTGCCCAGCAATTAGGGTATGGAACCCCCAGCCCGCTCCCCTTAGTGTTCATGTTACATGTTGCGCTGAGCTGAAGCTAGCAGCAAGAATTCCAGGGCTGTTATGAAAATTACCACATATTTCACAAAGACAAGTCGCTGGTGAAAGGGAAACTTTGAATGGTCTGTCTGTTCTGGGTGCAGCTCTTACTCCATGGGCAGTGTGGACTTCCAGTATTACTCCTGCAATTTTGGGGCATGGCGGGGGGGAATGTTATAGCTGAATTTATGATTCTTGGCACTTGGATTCCAACGCACTGCTGCTCTGCTGCTTTTCCAAGCAAATAGAGGCTTGGATTCTATTTGGCCGTTTGTTTGGCTTTTTGATCGTTCTGAAAGGAAGTGCTAGGCTTGGTTCCCTTGGACTCAGAGGCCTTAAAGTAAGTTGTTATTACAGATCTTATTCCTTTCCACAGCGGCAGTTTCTGAAAGAATCTCTCCCATTAGGGATTAACGCCTTTGTTTCAGTAAAAGAGAAGGTTACTTTTCGAAACTTTTCCCTAGACCAGCATAAAGAAAGAGTTGTTCCTGTGCTTGAGCTTGAGCGTGTAAATTGGCTTACTGACTTCAGACAATTAAAACAGACACATATATTTTTTTATTCAGGAAGGGAGCTTTTGAATGTTTTAAAATTTATTTTTTTTTAATTGTGTGAAATGAATGATTAGAAATATACCCCATTATCCTCTTGGTCGTCTTTGGTTTTGTTTTTAATTATGCAGAGGGATTTGAAACAGGCTTATCTAGTCAGAATGGAGGTACAGTAATTGGAATCTAGTGTATTGTCATAAATTTTAAGGTTTCTTATATTAAACCTCTTGAAAGAGGAAGCTGTGCTAAACTCTTTCTAGAAATACACAATTTTTTCACACCTTCAAAACTGCACAATATAAAGGAACTTTTCAATAGTAACTTAATGACTTGGCAGTCTATTGCACTTAGATAAATTAGTACTTCAGTAGAGAGAGCATAATTTAAATACTTCCATAAATGAGCAGAGTTTCTTTCCTTTTTCCTCCAAGTACTCATTTGGCCATTTCCTAATCTGTAAAATGCAGCACTTTAGTCTTGTCAGTAGCGCTCATTGAAGATGCTCAATTGTACAAGCAGGAAGGCAAGGAAATGAAAGGCCAGGTTAGATTCTACTGAGAGTGAACCTAAAAGCAGAATAACAAAATAGGAGGTATGAAGTACACTGGTGTTTTAGCCACTGGACCAAAATACCTTCTGAAGAAATATAGGCCATGGGATATAGTGGGACATGGCTGAGATTGGTCATTCTGGGTTGACTGAAATCCATTGATGGGCTGGGAAGGACAAGGGGCTGCCAAGCAAAAAGGCACCCACCTGAATTACGGGCTTGCAAAGCCTGGCAAGCTGGCTGAAGAACCAACCGCTGTCACTTGTAGTTTAATGTACATGCATAATTGTAACCTGAGAGCTGAAAACAACCTGGCTGAATATTTTAAAGCTAATTCTTCCTTGTAGGTCTTTAGTCAAAGAATTTATGATTATCAAAGCCTGGCCGGGTCAGAAGTGCCTCCTGCTCTGTGAGGGACCCCACCGTTCTGCCATCGGTGGCTGTGCGGCATTTACTCCTCTTTATTTGGTTCTGGATTGAGCAGCTTGGGAAAGAGAGCCCTTGGGAAAGCATTTATGATGTATTTCCTTGCGACCACCACTGAATCTTGATAAAGTCACAGTGAACAAACTGTCACCCTCCATATCATGTAATACTTGGCTAAGCAATCCTTGAGTTTGTAGGAGGATGAGGCTGCATGAGGATGTGTGTCCAGCAGCAAAGCACCCAGCTGGGGGCTAAACAAGAACTACTCCTTTGCACTGGTCTTTTGAACTTCAGAACATTGTGTGACGTTCCCTGCCATGGGTTTGGGTTGGTGCAAGAAAGTTTTAATAATTGAGGAGCATTAAAGAAGAAAATCAGTGTTGTGCTAGCAGTGGTCTTGATCACTCTGAGTACCTGCTGGAAATGGTTTTCCTTAGCAGAGTTTGTTCACTTGATGATAAAGTAACCAGTTTGAGGTGAACAGCACTTGTAGCCCTGCATCCGTCTGATAACAGCTGACAACAGCTCACATGCCAGCTGATCATTTATGCATTTTGAAATTAGGTGCATTTCACTGTAGACGCGTTTTTGGAAACTTTGTGGTGTAAAAAATTCCCAGATAGTCGGATTATGAAGCTAAATGAATTACTGTATTCCTTTTCCTGCTGAAGCCTCTATAAAACATCCAAAAGATATTTTTGGGTCCAAATGCAGCCGGATTATTAGAACATACTCATATCCAGGTCTTGATTTTACCCTAGCAATGCCAGCAATATAAAAATCCTGTGAGGAGCTCCACTCCCACTTGTGTCAGCTCAGCTCAGCGCTCTGATGTGTCATAGCTTTGCTGGTGTTGATGCTCTCCGTTGGAATACACAGTTCTGCTGAACCGCTGAGCTTCAGCTGATCCGGGCAAAAAGTAATTCCCACTTCAGGGAATTATTACCTGGGGGCCTCCAGGTATTTATAAAAAAACAGGTGAACAGGGTAATAGTGGGACTTGAGTTAGAAGTGCCTCTAAAAGTGACTTGTAATAAAGAGGCATAATGTGTGCTCCGTGACAAATGGAGATTGTAAATATTTTGGGATGTAGTTCTTGTTTTAAGTCCTCTGAAAAGTTGAACTGTCACATAGTTGAACTTACAAGTTCTTTTTCAGAGCAGCATTTGTCATATTCTGCAAATAGGCCACTTGGCTTATGTATTGGAAGCTGTATAGCTGCACGCTGCAGGTTGAAATCAAAGCTGGAGTTACAGTTGAACAGTATTGCATTAATCTATTCAATATGCCCTGTTTTTAGCATCAGAATTGCAGTGAAAACTTAAAATAGTACTTCTGAAGCAGTGATTTAAACACAGAAAGACTCTGCTGTTGGAAACGGTGGCATTTATTGTATTTGAAAATCGGCCACGGGCTTTTTTAGCATATGTAACAACATGCATTTTAATGCAGTTTGCTGTGAATACGAAACACCGACATTGTGGCTCTAAGATGAGGAGCGGAGAAGAGGTGATGGCTCTTCTGAGAGCGCCAGGTCTGTAGCTTGTCCTTTACTGTTCAGACAAGAAACAGGGCGTTCTGGAAAGACAGATGGAGAGCAATGAAGTGACTTCCGATACTGGTATCGGCATTTTTCCACCTTCCTATTTCATATCAGTTAGTATTGCAGCTGCTTTAAAAAAAAAAAAAAATCAGCAGTTCATAGCAGGAGAATTAGAATAACTTGCTTATGTTAACCTTATACTTGCTGTATTCTGTTGGTATGTTTTCATGGTAGCTGCTGCTGATGAACTGGAAGAATGTAGCACAAGCTTTCTTTTATAACAGATTTTTTTTTTTTTTAACATAGTCTTGATTTTTCTATTGCTGGTGGTTGTTTTTCTAATTTTAGAGTATTCGCCTTTCTCTCTCTCTTTCTCTCCCCCTTTTTTTTTTCCCTCGAACTTTAGAAGGGAAAATGTCTTAAACTGTAGCTTACCTGGTTGGGCTGTGTATGTGGGAGGAGGCAGAGAATACAAGCTCACTTCAGCCAAACCGATGTAGAGGTTTCCAATTGTTTGCTTCCATTTTGGAGGTAGTTTCAGGTTCTCGTTATCAAAGTTGTAAGAAGAAACGAGTTATCGTTATCATAATATTGCTTCAAGGGAGAACATGAGCTGGATTAAACTTTTCCTTCTTTCTAAAATTGGAGAGACATCCTAAAAAGATAGGTTGTAGTAGTTTTCTCTAAATAAAAATGATACGCATGATGAAATCTAGTAATAATTATTTAAGCATCCTTAACTGCAGTGTGGCAGAGGGCAACCAGAGAGAAGGGGGTGCCTGGACACCCACACTGAGCATGGGACTATGGCACTAGCTTGGGAGAGCAAGCGGGATGGAGCTTCAATTCCTTTCATCTTCTGGCAATTTAATGTGCTCCCTGCTTCCATTGAGGAACACTTTTTAGAATTACGATGAGAAAAACTCATGGTTCTTGTGCAACTGAATCATCTTCAGAAAAGAATTCCAGCTGTATTTGACCACACAAAAAAAGCTCTTTCAACCAAAAGCTCCCAAACGGAAACTTTAGCGTGCTGGAGATGCTCTAATATCAGATGCTGTCTCTGCAGCCTGGCTGGGTTAACAGGATCTTAACAGGCTTTGAGGAGCAAGCCCAGCAGGTGATGTGGGACATGGGTGAACAATAAATAAATCAGTGCAGTTGATGTCAGGGTTTCCTGATTTGCCAACCAACCTGGTGATTGAAAAGAGTTTGTTATTTCTAGGTACCCTGTGCTTAGTAGTTGCTTCTTCCCACAGGTTGGGTCTAATCTACCAGAGGTAGAGGTAAAGGAATCCTTCCAGTCATTGACAATGTAAACAGTTTAGCTTTCTATTTTTAGAGTAGTTTCTGGCAGTAACTACTCTTTGGGTGAACAGATTCACAAATGAAAACCAATCTTTTTATTAAAGATGAACATGCATTTTATATAATTAGGAATGACTAACATACCAGGGAAAGGCTTTACCAGTCCTCAGAGTGTGTCTAGAACGTATGTAGCTCAGGAGAGAGATTTAGTCCTAAATTTGTATGCACATAGAAAATTGAAAGTAATAGAGCATTGGCTCGAATGGCTACGCTGTGAGAAATGTGCTCTGCTGTACAAGTAATGTTTTGTTCATGGAACAGATAGGGCAACTTTATCTTTCCAAAAGATAAAAGTTTTTGCTATAGATATTCAGATTGTTTTCTGGGGCTTACTAGGTAGTCATATGCAGTGGTTATGAAGGAAGTATTAGAGGAACAATTATGGAACAAATTTGAAGTGGTTGGATGTCTTCAAGGGAGGAAAAGCAATGTCTCTATGAGTCAAGGGCAATGACAGATCTTTTGTCTTACGAAGTTCTTTAGTGCTGGGGCAAGTCTTGAAGCGTGTATCCTAAACTTCCTATTAACCAAGTGTTGGGGAAATGGCATTTTATGAAGAGCCTGCTCACCAGAGCACTCCTGGCTTTTGGGAAGACTTCTGTCGTGATTCTCCCTGGATACCACCTGAGAACTTGGTTGAGTTTTGCATGAACTTGACAAAGCTGTCATTCAGAAATGTGTAGTGACCCTCCTGCTCCTGCAAGTGCCTGGAGTGCTGCTGGAGGGGAGGTGCTGTCCTGACTGCTGCGAATCACGACAGAGGTGGAGAACTCTGCAGGTTTTGTCCATCTCTCTCCCACCCTTAGTATTTTTTTTAGGGCTAATTCTTCCCTGCGAACAGCCCAGTTGCCTCTACCTGGGTCTGCTAATGGCTTTTGCAGCATGAGATTCACGTGAGGCTTGACAGGACCTGGGGAGCAGCGGGACACTCGCTGGAGTCCCCTTCGCTCTGAAGAGCTATTAGCTCTCTGTGTTGACTCCAGGAGACATCATGGCATTGGTTTACGTCCGCTTATATTTGGATAATTATCTTTATAACCATGAAAACAAAACCGTTTATAATACGTGGCTGCCTTCAGGTTTTCCTTTCCTCTTTCTCCTATGCATTGTCAGTTGAGAATTCCTTTCTTAATGGCAGTGGATGGACTAGCTTTGTAGGCCATTGGCAAAAGGGTACCTTCCTTTAGGATGTTTGTGGGTTACCCCTTAAGGAGAGAGGGATGTATTTGGCTTAGCAGAAGTTCAGTCCTTTCTGTTGAAGATGCTATGAAGATATTGGCCCTTGTAGTATAAAGATGTTTCTGGTTCTTTAATCTCAAATCTTTAATCTCAAAACACTGGTGTTTGTTACCAGATTTTGGGTTTCATAGTCATCACAGGGTCGTGGTGCCTTTACTGGTGCAGGTTTTTCTAAAGCTTTGGTTTAGAATGACTGACTGGTGCCTTTCTACGCTTTGCTATTTGGCATTTCTGTCTAGTTAGACATATTACAGCAAAACAAAACAGTGCCCCGTGTTTTCCTGCATAGTTTACCATTTGCAAAGGGCAAGAGACATGCTATAAACAGAAGTGATAGTGTAGAGCCAAGCTGAGGGTCAGGCCTCAGGAATGATAACATCCATGGTACCTGGTCCAAAGGACTGCCGGTTCTGGAGTAATGAAGTTATTCAGGAATGATTAAATTTGAGCGGCAGGTTTGAGCTGTGAGGAAATGTGTAAGAGGAAACCACGTGTTAAAGTAACTGCCTCCAGAAAGACTATTTCAAAAGATTCACCAAAGAAACGGCCATTTAAATACTGCATTGGGCATTTTTTTTCTTGTTTCTTGTCTGTAGAATGTCTAGGAAAGTGCAAATTTCTAATAAAGATTCTCTGTCATTACTAGCTTCAGTAGCTTTTTGTTCAGAGCTAAAACTATATGGAGAAGGAATTTTTTTTTTGCTTATTTCAAAAATATTAAGTTTTTTTTAAAGCATTTTTCACCAACTTAGGAGGCAATGCCTGTGAAAGAGAAATCACTGCAATTTCTTTTACAGATTTTATAGCTATTATGTGAAAGTGTATATCCTTTTTAACAACTTTTCAGAAACCTGATAACCTTTTAGATTTGCTTTGATGTGTTAACAGTGTGGTTCTTAAATTGTCAGCTCTTTGAAAAGAACATTTCAAAACTGTCTCGGAAAGAAAACGTGCTTACTACATAGACATGCTGAGGTCTAGGTTAGAGGGGAGGAATCAAATCTGTGCAAGGGAACTGCTTCATTTTCTGCAGGAGTTGTGTAGCCCGCTGCTGAGCGCTGCCCCTGCCTCCCAGTCCTAGTTTGAGCGTGAAGAAGTAAAAGGCAGTTTGGGGAGCAAAATATGCCTGAGGCCACAGATGCAGAGGTGTGTGTCCGTGTCCTCCCGAGGTTTAGATGCGACGTGTATCAAGTTGTCGGGAAGGCGAATGCACAGGAATGCTCAGTTCCCACGGCTCTCCGGCGCAGTGAACAGCATTTGTGGTGTTACTGCAGGAGGTGGAAAAGTAAGAGTTAACCGCTGTACCACATGCAGGGCAGAGCAGCCCGTTGGGGGTTAAATTGCAGAGTCTAATGGAATAATAACTGGTAGCACCATCTGCTGGCCTACTTCCGCAGAAGGAGTCAGTATTTTTAACGACATCTCTAATATTCATGCTGATGCATTTTGATGCTTTGTGCATTCATTTCTTTCTGCGCTTTGTTGGAATCCGGCGCTCTGCTTGCGGCCCTCGCCGAAAGCCGGCGCTTGGCGGGAGCTCGCCGGGCTCCGCGGGCCCCGCGCGGGACCCTCGCGGGCTCCGTACTCGTCGCTGGAGAAAGATGTGGCTAAATCGCAGCGCGCGTCTGCGGAGGGTTGTGCGTACCTCGGCGGCAGCTTGCTAAATAGGCCATTTAGCAATCTTCTCTCAATGCTTTTCTTTTGAGCACTGCCTGGGGTGCTGAAAAAGCAGAGGGCAAGCCTTTGTCTGCCGCCAAAAATGTCTTCAGTGAAGAGGCCAAGAGGAAGGGTAAGTGAAAGCCTGAATGAGTGGGAGGAGGAGGGGTTCTTTGGGCTAAAAGGCTAATGGGATTGAATAACCTTCCTTATTACTGGCTGCTGCGGCGGGAGCCGGGCTGCATCGCCATCTTGAGCTGGGTGCTGTTTGCTCGAGTCTTGCCTGTTTGTGAGCGCCTGTAGGCCTTAAGGTGGCATTTCAGAGTGATCCTCCGCCTGCCGGGGCCGCAGCGCTGCTGCGAAGCCTCCGAGGCACCGGGACAAAATGGATCCAGTGAAGTGCACTGGATTTGGCCTGAAAATGTGTTTGGGAATTGCTGGTGGCTTTTCTTCATGCGGTAGTCAGAGGCGCATTTACGGGTGAGAACGTAACATAACTGTTATCTGCGGGGCTTTTTTGTCTATTTGAATAGGAAATTCTTTCCATTCCTCAAAGGGAAAGGGGGAGGGGAAGAGCAAAACATGTCTCATGGGCTGCTTAAAGGGAGGCTCGTAATTCCAGTATCCACTCCTGGGTAAACAACTCGGCCGAGATGAGGCTGTGATGAAAAGCCCTGGGCTCAAAGCAAGAGCTGCGTCTTCAAACTGATATATTGAACTTCACGTTGTTCTAAAGGAAATAAATACTACTGTGGGGTCTACTTACTAATATGCTGCTTAGTTTAGTTTTGGTTTGGTCTCTCTCTTCATCTTGATTTTGCTCAAGCGGCTGAACTGTTTAGCACTGGGTCTAGGTCTGGATCCTAGGTCTGCTTTATGGAATCTGTAGCCCCGATGTCTTAACAAAAACTGGAATACTTATGTTGTTACCTCTGGTAATTCTTTGTTCTTTCTGATTTTGAGAGGAATATTTATTGGGGATGTGTGTCAAATGAATGGGAATGTTTAGGAGTTGGTAATTTTAACTGCAGAGTTGGAAAAAAGGGTAAGAAGATCTTAGAGAAATTTATTTTAATGATTTTTAAGCATGTAGGAAATGAGTTGTGTAAAACCCAGCAATTGATGTAGTTATTCTGAAACCCACGCCATTCTGTGGTGAAGCAGAATCCCTTTCCTTCTTTGTTGTGTCCTTGCACAAATCCCTGACACTGTGTGTGTCTGTGTGTGTTGTTTTAGTGCAATTCCAGATTGAAAGCACTTGCGCATTTTCTAAAAGAACGTTCGAATTGTTAAAATAAGGACGTTTTGTTTACTGCTTTTTTTTTTTTTTTTTTTTAAACAGCCTCCTTCGTCCAAAAAGACTGATGGTTCAGGCTCATATACTAAGTTGCAGAATACCCAGGTGAGGGCAATGGCTGAAAAGAAGCAGAAGAGAAAAAACGACTCTGAAAGTAAGCAAGAGAAGGCAAATCGCATAATATCCGAAGCGATCGCAAAAGCGAAAGAGAGAGGAGAAAGAAACATTCCGCGAGTAATGAGTCCTGAGAACTTCCCCAGTGTTTCAGCTGAGGGAAAAGAGGAAAAGAAAGGCAGGAAAGTTAAATCGAAACCAAAGGACAAAGAAGGCAAAAAGACAAAAACTGGCTCTTCATCCAAAATTAAAGAGAAAACAAAAATTGGGTAAGTAGACGAAAATGTTTTTATTTCTTCTCAGTTTTCAAACATTATGTTTAAAATGAAAACTGCTAACTCATTAAAAAAAAAATCTCCTTCACTGCCTACAGAAAATTCTTTCTGATTAAGTCCATGTGTGGACATTTTTTATTCAGGAACAAGAAGGCTTTGTTTTCTGTTTAGATTAAATCATTTTAGGGCTGTCCTTTGAAAAGAATAGCTTTCATATTTTAAATTCATAGCCTATATTATTCTGTGCTTTGAAGAATATGCCATACAAAAGTCTCTTTCATTTATCACTGTAATCTGTTTTGAGTTTAATTTAAAGTTTATCTGTTGTTATAAATGCTGTCTTTGTCAAAAGGGGCATATATCAATGCAGTATATAGGATAAAATGCATAGGAAGAAACTGGAAGTTTAATGAACTTGTGAGGAAGTGAATATTGATGTAGATATTGCATATGTTAAGTGTATGTTGGAATTTTTTTTATTTCAAGTGCTTTGTAGGCTTCAGTGCTATCAACTTTATCAGCCATCTTTCAACTTTGCAGACTTGGCTGGGTCAATATCTTGTTAAGGTACCTCCAAAACCTCGAGCTGTTAGGGCGTCAGTAGGAGACACTCCTTCCGACTCGAGCCAGCCCCGTTCTGCAGCACGGCTTTAAAGGAAAGAACATGAATTCTGGTGCTAAATCTGTCAAGTAGGACTTGAAACAGAAATCTTAGCTATGGTGTGATTTTTATTTTTGGAATACTATGCCCTTTTTGCAGTAACAAATAGTAACTGGCACATCTGTCGGGAATTAAATATCTTGCCTACATATTTATGTTCTTATATTTATGGAGCATAAATGCAAGTTCTTTTAATCAGCTCGTTTTCTGCACTCCACTTTGCAATTTCTCTAGGTTTGTGCTTGAGCAATATTGTAAAGTTATCCTGTAGTCCTATAGTTTAAAGGTTATTATTGTAAACTCTCATCAATTCTTGACCTGAGCCTTCCTGCTCTTTATTTCCTTCCATTCTAGTTATGGCTTGACATGTGAATAATGTTCATTATGCTCCTTAACACTGCTTCCTGTCCCCCTCGCCCCTTCCCGCCTTCGTGGGGTTTGGGATATTTACTTCCAGAGTTAATTTCACTTTCATGTTCCTAATTCAGTCATGTTCCACAACAGATGGACATTTCATATGTCTTTCGAATCTAGAAACTTAGCTACAACAGTGAAGTTCAGTCTCATGAAGTTTTATAGGGGTAATTAACAATACCTACCTAACTATAATCATTGTAGGGTATTATCTTGTTTCTATAACTTTTTTTTTTTCAAGAAAAGTAAAGCAAGCTGTTGATTTATGCTTCTTCAGACAGTTTTCCATCTTCATGAAACACTTAACTCTCCACATTATTTTGGATTTATTTTTAAAATATCACAAAGGAGTGTGAAGTGACAAGTGAATAAGATATTTTCCAAGCTGTATTTTTGAACACGATATTTGGGCTTGATCCCAAAATACACTGAAGCTAGTAGAGATACTCCGATTTAGTTGATGACGGTCAACTTCATTTAGTAGATTTTCCTCGATGAGTCAAGGTTTGCCTCCCCGTTATTTCCCTGTTTAATCAGCTAATGCCCCAATAACACTTGATTAACTTCATCCTGCTGCCACCCAGTACTCTGTGCATGGGACACGAAACTAGGGGTTTGCTAGTCAAACCCTGCAAAGGAGCAGTGCTGAGAGGCTCCCACAACAGCATATGGTATAGATTCTCCTGTTTCTATAGATTTTTGGTGGATAGTTGTAAATCTGATATTTTCTGGCTCCTGGTTCCTTCACTTGATTTCTATCTAATTAGCTTTGTGTTGTTATAATTTGTGCTGTTTCATGACAAATAAAATTGTTCCTTTTTGACAGTTGTCATTTCTGGGCAATTTCTGTAGCAAACAAATATACTCAGCAGTAACCTATAGGTGTGCAGATTCAGCCTGATTCTGAGTGAGCTTGGTGCAGCCCTGGGCATGGAGGTCAGGTTTGTTTTTCAGAGGACTCCAATTTGATTTGCAGGTGGTATAGAGCTAATCATATATAAATAATTTTGCCTTCTCTGGCTTCATATTAACTATTTATATTTTCCTTAGTGATTCATATAAGATGTTATATGAACAGTAACAACTAACAGCATGAGTCTTTTCAGTTTATCATCATTAGATATAAATTATTAGCTACTACTTTCCAGGCAGGCTACAGTTTAGAATATTCTAAAGGCGGGGATTAAAGTTTTTAATCCCCTGATCTATTGAAGTCAAAGAAATAACACCTATTAATTTCAGTCTGATGATTTAGAACTGGAGTCAGTAAATAAAGTTGCTGTGCCACAAGCATTGGTGGAGATGGGAGACTGACTTCTTATTTCTGAGCTTGTTTTAAGTGCCTGACAAACTATGAAAAAAATAATGCTTGTGTGATGTGTTTAGCATTACCAAATTATGTAACTGCTTTGTTTTATGCAGGGGTTACTTATCAAGTTAATTCTTTACAACTGACGCATTTTACAATTTTGGTGAGGGTTGCAGATCCACTTTGCTTATTCTGGGTAGCTGACAGTGCAGGGATGTTTAGGGATCTATTTAAAGGCTTAGCGTTTCTGCATAGAATTTGTTCCTATTTATGGACTTTTCTAATTGATTATAATTCCAGTTCTTCCATTTAAGGTGATACATATTTAAACCAACAAGTGTACTTTAACACTACTTGATGTAAATGTTAGAAGAATTATGAATCCACGAACATGCTGTTGTTCACAGAAGTAGATTGGCATTTAGGTTTTGTAACTCTCGCTGTATTCCCACCTACTCAAACATAAAATTAAATGTCATGGCCCTAATGAAAAGCAGTAGCTTCACTTTGCTGGTGCAAAGGACAATATTGCTAGACTACATTTGGATTTTTACTTTTTTTTCTTTTTTCTTTTTTTTTCCTCCCCAATGCATAAATTAAAAAAAAAAAAAAAAAAGAGGGTAGGAGAGAGCAGTAGCAGTAGATTTGCAGGAGTTCAATTCAGGTTGGTAGCCCTTTAAGTTCAAAACTGTTTCCTGTTACCAGGAACATGCTGATCGTTTTGTGTACTAAGAAGAACAATGATGCATCTTCTTCTTTTAATATTAACCCTTAAATTATGTAGTACCTGAACCTAGCAAGACCTTTGCAATCCAGTGCACTGTGCAAATGAGCATACGTTGCTGTTGCCTTGAAGTAGGTGTCAGATAGACCCTTTACAATACAGAGTATTTTAGTGACTTAAAATCATGGCAGCAAATCTTTATATGATCACTCTGATATGATACTGTTAAAATAGCTTGAATGCTGTCTATGTTCAGCAACAAGAGACATAAAAAAGAAAGGCAAATAATTTCCATGTTATGGTATTCCCACATCGTTTTAAATGCAAGGGCTTCCTGTGGATTTCATGGGCAGCAGACATGACGAAGTTGCTTCTTGTAGCAGATCTCATGCAAATCGTAGCCAAAGGTCAGGCAATACCTCTGTGCTTCATGGGAAGAGACTTCCTATCTGCATCTCTGCTCCCAGCCGTGTCTCCTGCCGCCTGTTCTGCTGCGGCTGGAAGTGGCCCAGGCGCTCGGGAGCGGAGCCTCCTTGGGGCTGTGTTTGCCTGTCCCAAGCTCCGGCCCCTTGCTGGGGGTTTGCTGCATTCAAATTCTGCTTTTGATGCAAAAATGGGATTTAAGTAACATGATCTTAAATTTCTTTTACAAGATACACAAATGCAAAACAGTATGGTTTTGTCATCGAAGCCCAGCACTGATTTCTTCTCTTCTGTTGTTACTCTGATTCAGTATGAGTGTGAAAAATTGCTCACTTGAGACTAGCCTGGTGTTTTAATAATTAGTGCACAATTTGGGTATTTACATCAGATATAACTGGAGATGGAGGTGGTGGCTGACTTCAGTGTGCCAGCACTGCTTATTGAGCATATGCTAAAACGACAACAGGAACTTTTATTTACGTTACCATCAGTACCTGTGATTGCGATATTCTGTCAAGACAAAGCCTGCTTTGCATTTTGCTAGTAGATAACTTTTTTTTTTTTTATTGAATTAGTAAAGTACTACTAAAATACCTGTTGACAACAGATCTTTTATTGCTGGTAATGTGAGAAATGATTTTATTGTGAATTAAAATATCTGGGATGTGGCTGTTAGACATGCTAATAATGAGATACTTAGCGTTTTCTCTGTTTGGAGAAAATTGAAGTGAAATGGTGCATCAAAGGCATGCATCAAAGTCCAGCAGTATCTTCTTATTTCTCATAAGCATAAAAGAAGTTTGCTGATTCCCTTTACTTTTTCTCTTTAGCCTCTACTCATTTTGGTTATTTGGAAGGCCTTGAAAGTTGTTCTTCACAATTTTAAAGCTGTTCAAAGTACTGACAAGTTTTCTGTCACATTTCTCTGCTTTCAAAGTGCCTGTGAGTTGCAACAGATGATTAGAAGTTTCTAATTCCTAATGAAGAAAATGCACAATTGAGAGATGTGTTCCTCAAACTATAGTGCATAGTGGTTGTATTAAGGATTAAAAGTAATAGCTTTTTCAACACTTACAATTTGTGGATACAGAAGAAATATATGTTGAAGAAATCAATATCTGCTAATTATAGTAGTATTTCTAGATGTTATGTAATAAGATCTAGATTTTAAAAAGCAAGAAAAGCCAACCTGGTGTTGAGTGCTGTGATTTTACTTGTGCTGTGCCTGCAGCGTCCTGTTTCTTTTCCGGAGAAAGGGAATGCTTTCTGTTCTGAACAGCTTGTTTCAGTGTAGAAAAAGACATTTTAGCCAAGGGTGTCTCTGCTTTCATGCAGAAATTAATAAGCTGAAGGAGAAAGGGAACTTGCTTTTTCAGGGAAGAATGTTCCAGGATTCCTGCAGTTTACCAGCTCTTGAAAATCATTGTTTCCACATAGCAGATTTTTTAGAGGAGGAGCCTTCCCGCCCTGCGGCAGGTAGGGAAGGTGCTTGGGAATCACCAGGGAGGTGCTTGGCACAAGGCGTCCAGGGAGAGATGAAGATGTAACTGCAAGAACCAAGGAAGACAGAGCAGTCTGCAGAGGAAGGGGATAACTCGCTGCTCAGACTGCCAGGGCCCAGCAGGAGGTGATCGTAAGGGGGTGCTGCTGAAGAGGAGGAGAGGAGAAGTGCCCGAGGAGAGATGGAGTCAGAGCGCGCTCTAGTCGCAGGTCACGTTCTCTGCGGCTGCTCTGCCTCCTTGGAGCTCCGTCGTGCTCTGCTCTTCAGAGGATGCTGCTGCCACCCCCAGGGGAGCAGTCAGGCCCTTTCTCAGTGGCACCAGAGCTGGAGGTAACGCCTGAAAGGAGCTGGGGCTGCAGCGGTGCAGCCGCTCGCCCTGGCAGCACTTGGCCTCTGCCAGCACACAGAGGATGCTCCAAACGTGGAGGGATGTCCAGAGGTGTCAGCTGGGGCTGCATCCCGAATTCTGCTGGACAAGACCATGCCTAAGGCTTTTGCCAGATGCTTTTGCACCCCGGCTTTAGATTTTTGTCTGCAACTAAAGCAGGCCCTGTATATATTTAATACTACTTCAATCTTTTAAAAAAAAAAAAAAAAAAAAAAAGTCTTCATTAAGTCTACTGGTTAATGTGCTCTGTAAAATGGCAGAAGATAATTGTATGGCAGAACAGTTAACCTCTCTTTTTGGCTACACAGATATGATGATTAGATAATGTGTAAAATACATATTTTAGACCAGCTCTTTATTTATCTGTGCTTTTGATGGGTAGTTTGTAGCCCTTCTGTGATTATTCCAATGAAAACATATTTGAAGAGTAATATTTATTGCATTTCAAAATTTAAAAAAAATATTTTGACATATATTTTGTCATTTTTGTGTGGTTGACAGTGTTTTAATATGTGTTAAAAACAAATTAAATGATATGATTTACAGCCTAACCTTTAAATTTGAACTAAGAAGTAATTGGTACTTTTTCATTTTAATTTATCTAATTAATTCAGAACAAGATTGATTCTTGGAGTATTCTAAGAATTCTTAGAGCTGAAATGACTATGTATTGAATACAGCTTCTCTGTTTGTTTGTTACATTGTAAAAATGGGAATTTTTGCGATTTCCTCAATTTAATTGTGGAATGGGAAAATTAGTACTTCAAATGGGTCATGTTTTAAAGAATATCAGATTGTTGTCCATAGCTGAAGTTTTATGAATTTAAGTAAGATATGTTTTACGAAGATGAATTATTATTATTGCATCTCACTATTATCCTTTTCAGGCAATACCCATGCTAATTTTATCTGCATAGGTATGTCCAATTAGTTTAAATCTTTGTTTTTAATTCACCCTTAGTTATTTATGTATTGTAATTGTTTCAGATCTAAAGAAGTTTGAAACATTTGGATGATATTGCAGAGAATTTCAGTAGCCATAGCAAAAAAAAAAACAGAAGAAAAAAAAACCAAAAAAACAAAAACCAGCTACTATAAACTTGTAGCTTTCTCTTTTGTGAAATGTTTTTCAGTTTTGGGATGGTGGCACTTACAGATTTAATAGCTTTTTTTTTTTTTTTAAAAAAAAAAAAGGAAATCACTAGTAAATGTTTTTTAATCTTGAAATGTAGTAAACTTTAGTACATGGTATTCACTTAGGATGTTTTGTTTATTTTTTTAACAGGAAACTAATCATAACTCTGGGTAAAAAGCAGAAAAGAAAAAATGAATCTTCAGATGAACTGTCTGATGCTAAGCAGACTCCACAGCGGGTACTGAAAGATGAAGACTCACAGGTAGGAAGCTAGAGTTTTCCTCTTGTAAATGTGTGTGTTTTGTTATTTCTACAAAGTGATACATAGCTTTTCACACTGCAAAATTACTTATTCTCCTTAGTTTTGTAGTTCCTGGTTTTGAGAACAAATGGAATGAAATAATTCAAGTATCTTGTCTACCTAAAGCAGGAAAAGTTGCTGTGGCGCTAGAGCCTGACCTACTCAGGTCAATTTGTTCGTTATATTTTAACAATTTAAGGGACTAGGGAATTTGGGGAGCTTCAGGGGGTTGTTTGTTTTGCTTTACAATTACCAAGCCAAACACTTTTAAAATTATAATGTTTTGAATTAGCTTGCATTAAGAAAGTGATTATTTCTGCAAATTGATGTTCATGAATGTTATGAAGCAGCATGTTGCTGAACTTCAGACTGTCAAATTGCATGCTTTAACAAATACGTTATACAGGGAAGTGATTTGCAAAGAAAGTAAAAGAATAATTTTACCAGATCAGCCAGACAAAAGGTTGAATTTAACAGCCAGGAAAGAAAGTCCCCATGCTACAACATTACTGTTGCTGTAACATCTACAGTAAAATCCTATGTCCAATCTATGTATGAACACAGAGTATTTTTTATTCTATTGAGAGTTTGTTCTTCCCTGATTAGTGTGACTTTTTGCAACCAATAGTGGTTGAATAAATAAATGCATTTTGGTAAGAGAGGGTATTTTCTTTTGATGAATTGATTTTTGTGATCATCAGTAAGGAGGTTCCACTCTGTTAATTGCACGTTATTAGTGAATGGGTTTAGAAATCAGTCTTAAAGTGGTTAAATAGGCTACGTCTACCGTGTTGGTGCGAATGGTGAGAGAGAGAAGGTGTGAAAGATGTGCAAGTATTTGAAGCAGTGAGATAAGAAGACATTTTTGTATTACAGGTAGAATATTATTCTTCCAGGCTGGAGCTGCTTGTTCTTAGACTCTCGCAGAAACAACAGTGGAAGATTCAGTGCGATCTTTGCAAAGAAAGCAAAATGCTGCTTTTAAACAGGCCGCATTAAGGTGGAAGACAAGAAAATGTGTAGAAAGCAACCAAATTTATTAGCAGTCAGATCAACGTTATGATCTAATAATCTCTTTAATTTCTGAAAATCTTTTTTTGTTGTTGCTTAATAGAGACACTTGAGTGTATTTTATATTTTGTGCTCATAGGTTATTGAGTTGAGCAATAAGACCCTCTTGTTCTAATATTTCCTTCTGCCTTGGAAATTTTTTTCAAATACCGATGCTTTCTTACAAAAGACTTGCTATTTTTCAGCTTCCCTCCTCTACCCTGAAATACTCCCAAGTATTTTTGCTTTTGAACTCTAAAAGTATCAGTCTTTATATGTAAAGCATTAGGAAAAAGAGAGTAATGGTTTTATAGGTTGAAACATTGTTTTTAACTGCTTCCATCCCTCTGTGGTTCACATGCTTCGTGCTCTCCATCCAGTGTTAGCCTTAGATTTTTTTTTTTTGGATCTAGCTAAAATACTGTTGAAACAAACACCTCAAACCTAAAATTCACATTTGAGAAGGCTTTTGGTAAAACTTTTGTTTTTATTCTACTGCATGCAGAAGAGAAGATCAAATCGTCAAGTGAAAAGGAAAAAGTATGCTGAGGAAGGAGAAGGAAAGCAATCAGAAGAGGAGGCTAAAGTTGCTGTGAAAATCAAGAAGAGCTCTGCTCCGTTACCCGCTGAGCAGCCTTTGCAATTATTTGTTGTAAGTAAAATTTGGCTTCTTTTCTAGTGGCAACCTTCCAATTGTCTCAATAAGTTTAATGAATAAAGCTCACAATTTGGAAAACAAACCTTAGTAATACTCATCTATAGCTTATTTAACATGATATCTTGCCTAAGAATTTAAGAACTGGATTAATTACCCTTTTTCCCCCCTTGTTTGGTTAAAAATGCTCATCAATTTAACTGAAGTAACAATTAAGGATAAGTACATCTTGAAGAATGTGTCGCGCTGTGTAGGCATATGAAAAAGCCATGTGTTTTTATATATATATATATATATATATATATATATATATATATATATATATATATA
Source organism: Tinamus guttatus (assembly GCF_059628265.1). NCBI lineage: Eukaryota > Metazoa > Chordata > Aves > Tinamiformes > Tinamidae > Tinamus > Tinamus guttatus. The sequence continues at coordinate 6,571,826 of NW_028288923.1, forward strand.
TATGGAGATATATGTATTGCAGCTTCTAGAAGTATAAAAGCAACAGAACCTCTGCTTAATGAGATGGAATAGAAATATTCCTGTCTTCCCCCCTGCCCAGGTTCACACTTCACTGTGTGATTTGTGCTGGCTCTGATACCTAAACTTGTTGAGCCCTTCTAGGGAAATAAAAGAACAGGAATAAAAGCAGTAGATGGTGCTAACGTGCTCTCAGGAGCACCAGGCTGCGAGAGAGAGCAGGAGGATGCCCAGCTGAACAAGGTGGATGGGAGGGATGGTGCTTTTTCCTGTGAGGAGCTGCCTTTGGAGATGGGCTCCATGGCTCCAGAGCTGCGGTGTTGCCAGAGTCTTTATCTTGCCTTTTCTGTGTAAATCCGGATATGTTGGCTATATCAGATCCACTGCTTAGGGCATGCACAGTGAGTCTGGTTCTGGAAAGCATCAAAATCACTGCTGCTTGCACTGTAAACGTGTCTGGTAGGTAAGCATTGGGTCCGAAGCTTTTTGGAAGTGCCACGCGTGCTGTGTTTTTAATTGTATTTCTCTTGTGCTATAGATCTGGAAAATCCTCCTTCTAAGCTGATCATATGCAAGCACTTCTTAAAAAAAAACAAACAAAAATGCCCCAAAACAAAAAAAAATACAAAAAAGCAAACAAACAAAAATTCCCCGCCCCACCTGTTCATCCAAACACTTTGCTTTAGTAAGGGATTGTAGTTTTTAAGTAGTATTAATCAAATACCTGTTGTGTTGAATGAAATAGACAATAGTAGTTGTCTGCTTATTGTTTTTTATTAAATAAAATTGGCACTTATGGCTAAGGTGGAATAGATACAATGTATGTATTTATTTATGTACTTCCAGACTGATGGAAAATGTTGCTGGTAGAAGACAAGCTTGCCTTTTGTTGATGATCTTTTAACAAACCGCTTGTTTAACAAACCACATGAGGGTCTTGAGGCTGATTGGTTTGCAGGGGGTGTTTACTGCTGTTCCTAGAGATGTCATTGTTTTCCTTCATTTATAGGAGAATCCAAGTGAGGAAGATGCAGCAATTGTAGACAAGATCTTATCCTCTAGGATAATAAAGAAAGAAGTAAGTGAAGGTCATAGTACGAAATTGCTTATTTGGATGTGTGCTGTGTCTATCCCCTCAATTTACATATCCCCTCAATTTTCTTTTTTAGGTGTCTGCTGGAATGACAGTGGAAACGGAAGAGTTTTTTGTAAAATATAAGAACTAGTAAGTGTTGTGTTTGATTGAGAAGGTCTTTACTTAAATGGCAATTGCTGTATTCAAGCTTTATTTTAAATGATAAATGATTTCTTATTTGAGTGAAACTCACCTTGATAACTCTGCTGTTATAACCGTATGCTAAAAATGCATACTAAGCTTTTGCTTTCGCTAATGTAACCTTAATCTCTGTAATTTTAGCTCCTACCTCCACTGCGAATGGGCCACAGAACAACAGCTGTTAAAGGATAAAAGAATCCAGCAGAAAATAAAGCGGTTCAAACTAAGGCAGGCACAAAGAGCTCACTTCTTTGCTGATGTGAGTATGAAATATGCAAATAAAAATGAGCTTTTTTCCTTCTTGAAAATGTGATTAAAAGTTTGTTATTAGATGGAATAGATAAAATATCGAGAAGTAAAATTTAGCTATCGGGATTGGGTTTTGGGTTATGGCAGGTGGAAGGGCAGGAGTGTTGTGGGTTGTTTATGTTTTTGTTTGTTTTGTGTTGCTGCTGTTGTTTTGTGAGTCTTGAAGATAGAAATGTAATTTTAAGGGCAGTTGCCTGCAGTTACTGAATTGACGTCACTTGCACAGTTTAAAATACAGGATTCTTTGCTAGCCACCTATAGTAGAGATGGAAGCATCTGGGAAAGACTTTTCCAAAACAGGGAATATGCAAGAGAGAAGATCTTATCTTAGTATGGGCGGTTTCTGTAGTGTACAACCTTCTAGACACAGCTGAACTATTGCACTTCGTTCCTCAGTGAGTCTGCATTTTCTGTTCTCATGTCGGATACCTCTTTGAGGCCAATTATCTCTATAAATATGGTGATTTCCTGGTGTGTGCAAAAGCCTCAATAGCTTCCAGCTGACAAATTCGTTTATACCTAATCATATTTGTGTACAGCAAAAAACGAGTATACTAAGTCTCAGGGTATACCAGCTTTTTTTGTTTCCCTGCTTAGAACTGTTTTTTAATAATTGTGCATTTCAGATGGAAGAAGAACCTTTTAATCCTGACTATGTTGAAGTAGACCGGGTATTAGAAGTCTCTTTGTGTGAAGATAAGGACACCGGTGAGGTAAATAGCAAAAAAAATTGCTTAAAGCAAATCAAGAAGATATAAGGTTAGGTAGTTGTATTTTTAGTAGATTTAAGATGAAAGCCTTAATGATTTTGCATCTCTCTGTGGGTTTATTCATTTAATGCTGTAGGAGTAGCTATGATAGCTTGTTCTCTTTTCTTATGTAGCAAAATTAACGAACTTTAGTGATTTCTGCCTTCATTTTCAAAAAGAAGGCATAAGAGTTAGAATTAGTACTTTCTCAGTGTGTGTGCAGCAGATTTGTCATTATTTCAATTTTTAAAAAGATCATTGATACAAGCCTTTTCCTTATGTCTTCATGAAGTATCACTTTTAAATTTAGCTTCTAAATCTTTATTTGCTGACTCAAATTAAAACCATCTCTTTCAGCTCTTTAGACTTTTTTTTTTTCAAGGTTTTCTTATACATGTCACAGCAGAGCTATAAAGCTTTCTATTGCACAGGATCTCTGTTCCAGCATCTTATGTGTTTGGCTTTTGAGAATGGAGGAAACATTCTGGGTAGCAACTCTGTGGTTAGATTTTTCTGTTTTCACAGACATTGTGATTAGGAGTGAGTGGAATTAAGACAAATTGAGAGCATATTTCTAGCTTCAGGGATCTACAGCAAGTAGTAAAATATGAGAAGGCAGAGATAAGTAGATGGAAAACACTGCATTCATTCCACCAAGGAATCTAGGAACTTAAACAAATTAGTACAGCTTCCTTTTAAACCATAGAAAAAATGTGATTTTTGTTTCCAGTGGTTTTATGTAAATTAACTGTGCAAATAGAAGTCATATTAACAGTCTGTAAACTAAAATAAAAACTGATAACATTCAGAATTTTTTCCTGCAGCCTGTTGTTTACTATTTAGTAAAATGGTGTTCGTTGCCGTATGAAGACAGTACGTGGGAGCTGAAAGAAGATGTAGATCAAGCAAAAATAGAAGAATTTGAACAGTTACAAGCTTCCAGGCCTGACTCAAGAAGATTGGTAAAATTATACTTAATTTATTTGTCTGTCTTGGCAAACTGGATGTGCTTTTATTAAATGTAAACTTTTGAGTTAAAACATAAGGTTTATTGACAGTAAAGGATTGGTGACCTTTGTTACCTAGAGGAAAAAAGAATTCAAGTAGGCATAGATGAATATTTTCATCCATTTGTTTCTTTGTTAATTTAAAAGTATTTTTTTTCTTCATCTTGAGGGAGCAATATGAAGTGTTATGACTTTGTGTGCAGTGCATTCTAATTGTCTATCACAAGATATAAACATCATTATGATGAGTGGAAAACAGAATAAAATATAAACACCCTTTCTTCCATAGAAAACAGAGTTTCCTTGTGTTTCAACACTGAAGGAAATTGGCAGAGATCTACCAAGCAGATTTCATAATTACTTCCTGTTTTTATTTTTCTTCTTTTCATAAATGTCTAGCTAAGAGAGAGACATACGTATAATGAGGAAATTGGTTTTATCATTAAATTATGAATCTTTGGCCTCATAGAATAGGAGAAAAGAGTTCCTGTATTTGAAGTTGTCTTATTGCCACGGAGTAAGGCATATGTCCTGCGTGGTGCAGTGCAACTCCTGTTCTAATTTATTTACCTTACATAACTGAATATGCACAGGATTTTAATTTATAGGCTTTGGATTTTATTTTAATGCTTTCTCATCCCTGGATAATTACAGAAGTCATGATTAGCCTCTTTAGATGATGTCCGCTGCATTTTTTTTCTAGTATTTTTTTAAAATGCTGCTATTTCAGCATATGAGGAGGTTTATAAATCTGTTTTGCCCTGTTTCCTTTTGAAAGAAAAAGATGATTAAAGTACAACTGTGGGGCTGGCAGCCATGGGCAGCAGCAGCCCTGTCTTCCCCGCCAGGCTCCAGAGAGCACAAGGCAGCGTTTGCTGCCGGCGGCTGGCGGAGCTGGAGGTGGCTGTGGGAGAGCAGCCAGATGGCTGTGGGTGAGGGAGAGCAGCTACAGCTGCTGGGGAGGACGGCGAGCGCAGCAGGCGGCCTCGCGCCGGGTGGTGCTGACACTGGCCATGGAGACACGCAGTCGAGGTGTGTAATTTACAGCTACCACATTGGGCTGCCTGGGTTTGGTACATGTCTCTTTCCTACAGATAGCTTGCTTTAGTTTAGCAGCTTGAGGTAGGAATGCAGAAGCTGCCTAAAGACACTGTCTGTCACTGGTGTCCTACACAGTATCAGTTGAATAGATGATGGTTGCTCTGCTGTGCGGCCTACGGAGCCTGCAGGCCGGGGAGGCTGCGTGCGTGCCAGCCCTCAGCTTGTCTGGGGCTCTTGTGGGAGATGGTGTCCTGATACTGTTACAGGCTTCTTGTGTCAGTCACGTTCGTGTTATGATCCTGTGTTTGCCGCCACCGTTCATCTGATCGCTTGGTGCATTCAGGGAACTCAACCACCCACACGTTGACTTTTCTTGTCATCCTGGTGCTGGCTTCCCGAGTTGGCTGTGTGGTCAGATGAACATTAGTGCCCAGCACTGGTGCTGAAAGCAAGGGCCGGAGCCCAGTACCTTTGACGTGGCTTGGCCCAGCCTAGTGGCAGCTTTAGAATCCAGAGTTACTCGAACTTTTGGCATCCTCATAGTCCCACACATCTGGGTGGCAGTGGTTGTGGGACAGGTGTTCCTAGAGCTTCCGATGTGAAACATAAAAGGTTCTCAGCAGGTTCTTTGAAGACTCATTGTTGTATAAAGGACTTAGTGTTTCACATGACCTGGGTGAGGCTATTTGAACTTTCATTTTTAGAAATTGGTTGTTTCATCTTACTGCTTTAAATTTATTGTTAAATTATTAATTTCTGTAGACACTAAACTTTAGATTTCTACACATTAGTAAGTGATGTTAGCATGATCCCTTTCCATCTTTAAGACTGAATAATTATACCGAAAGTTGTTACATTCAAGAACTAATAGGTAAAAATGTTTTTAAAAAAGGGAATGTGTGCCAACTTGCAAATGTATTCATTTTTCCCTTAAAGGAACGACCGCCTCCAAACTCTTGGAAGAAGATAGAACAGTCCAGGGAATATAAAAATGGCAATCAGCTCAGGGAATATCAACTGGAAGGACTTAACTGGCTCTTATTCAACTGGTACAATAGGTATATGCATGGAATATTTTAATGTAATTTTTAAGACTCTCAAGTGAATGTATTGCAGTGGATGAATACTGTTTTAAACAAACTTAACCTCAACTTTTGGCTAAAACGTATAACTAAAAGAAATTTGTAGTTTCTCTTGTATTTTTTATCAGAACAGTCTATGGTGGTTTTTTAATGAAGCTTAAGATGATGTTGCACTTGCATCTTTCAAAATGATGTATAGAATTAATATATATTTCAAGTTAATTCTTTTCATGAACAAGAGTAGTAGATAATTGTATTTCTTATATTAAAGCTCACTTAACTTTTGGTCATTAATACTATAATATATTAACTAGAATTTAATCATTGTTTGAAGAGTATTGCGTCTGTTTTTCAAGGCTTTTTTTCCCCAAAAAGTATGAATTTTCTCTACATCTAATTCAGGTATCTGTCTGTGAATCTTCCTGCTTTCTTTATTTCCAAAGTATCAATTGCCTTCTCTTCACTGTTTAGGCATATAGTTTCATGATCTGAATGGAAAACAAACAAACAAACAAAACAACCCAATCTGTTAGAGTCAAAGCCACAAAGGTCTTTCAGGAGGGGATGAGAGAACTGGGACTGTTCAGCCTGGAGAAGTAAAGGCTCAGCGGGGACCTTATCAATGCATAGAAATAGCTGATGATGGGGAGGGTGAGGATGACAGAGGAAGGCTTAGTGACAGGATGAGAGGCAATGGACACAAATGGAAAGGCAGGAAATTCCATCTGAAAATAAGCAAGTCCTTCTTCACTGGTAGTCAAACCTTGGCACAGTTGTCTAGAGAGGTTGTGGAGTCTCTGACCTTGTTGATACTCAAAAGCCATCTTGACATGGTCCTGGGCAACCTGCTCCAGATAATCCTGTGGCTGAGGTCACTGCAGAGCTGCTGGGCACCGAAGTGAATGTGCGTGGTGAAGGCGAGCACATAGTGGTGCTTTGGGCACCAGCCTGCTGGTTGTAGATCCGTATCCCTTGGGCAAAGAGAGGGTGAAATTTGGCAATGGTTTGGCAGCATTTATGAGCATCTTCTGCAGTGCCACAGCTTTGACTGTTGTTTTAAATTGGTGTATTTGAGCTTTGTTTTCATAAACATTGCGTTTCCGTAGCAGCTCTAATGACTGTACTTTCTTTGACCCTAATAACAAATAAATATATCTTACTTTCAGACGAAATTGCATTTTAGCGGATGAAATGGGTCTTGGCAAAACCATTCAGTCCATTACATTCCTCTATGAAATCCTGCTGTCTGGTATAAGGGGGCCTTTTCTGATCATAGCTCCGCTTTCCACTATAACAAACTGGGAAAGAGAATTTCGCACATGGACTGACCTTAATGTTGTAGTGTATCATGGAAGCATGATCAGCAGACAGATGATTCAGCAGTATGAAATGTACTTCAGGGACTCCCAGGTATTGTAATATCACTTGCATCCACTAACTTACCCCAAACCTCTTTAGTAATGAAAAATACACTTTACATAATCTGCATAAATGTCTTAGTGAAGGTTATTTTCTGTATCAACATGTTGTGGCTTTATGGTTTTTACATGTCAGTCTTGAAGATGTGCTTACGGATTAAGTCCTATGAAGCTGATTGCAGCAAGATGTGCGTTGTTAGAACATGCTGAGCAATTTTGCAGTTGAGTAGCATTGACACTGGCATTTATGTGGAGGTTAAGTGTATGCACATAGTTGCATTTGGACCCTGAATTCGAAGGAGAGTGAGAAAGAAAATGTAGTCCATTAAACCCTACGTTGCCTTTAGGTAGCTATTAATTTCCTTTTCCTGGAGTAAACTAACCTGGTTCATTTTAGAGTTTATGTTTCTGTCTTAATTACTTTAATTGAAATAAAAAAAAAAACCTTAGTGTTTTTAACATTTTTGTCTGTTTTTCTGTATAGGCAAATAATTTTTTAAATTATCCTGCTATTTTACAAAATTCGTTAAGGCTATTAAAAAAAAAAAAAAAAAACAGCTTTCTCTTTGAACAAAGTCTTGAGTATTATAATGACATCTTGTTTCTGTAGTGAGTTACTGTGTGCTGTCTTATGGAAGACCTGACATTTCCGCTTTGTCAGACTAATTGACTAAAGCAAGTTAGATAAGTTAAAAGGCGTTCATCTAATTCTCACTGGCTCAAGTGATCTATTAATTTTTTTTACTTGCTGTTTGAGTCCTAGGTGTATTTCTGTTGTGTATTTTAATTGATTGTAGATTTCTTCTGTCCATCATTTTTTCAGATTTTAATGGGATTATAAAAGCGTTATCACCACTAAACTCCTGTTGCAGTAGTTTTATTAGATGGCTATATCCGTAATTAAGAAGTGGTTAGAATTTTACTCTTGGTTAGACAGTATTGGTTTTTTGATGATGGATAATAATTCATTAGTATTAATTACAGAATTACATAGACCTACTAGACATGTATGGGAAGATAAAACAGTTTGTAACATAAAATCTCATGTCTGGTTTTGGATAGAATGTCAGTGATGAAATCTGTGGAGTAGATTCATGGAATATGACAAGGGGTGTGTGTCTGTACATCTCTAGGGCCGCATCGTTCGAGGTACATACAGGTTCCAGGCCATTATCACTACTTTTGAAATGATTCTTGGGGGCTGTCCAGAACTCAATGCGATTGAGTGGCGATGTGTTATTATTGATGAAGCACATAGACTGAAGAACAAAAACTGCAAACTCTTGGAAGGACTGAAACTAATGAACCTTGTGAGTAGCTATATTTCACTTACTTGATTTTACTTTTTTTTTTTTTTTTAATAAAGTTATTTAAGCGTTGTACTGTAACAAGCTTGATTACCAGAAGACTCACTGGTGATAACTATTCTTGATACTCTGTTCAAATATATGGTGGTATATTTTAGAGGGAAATGGGGAAAATGGGATGCTAGTTAACTCGAAGCAGAATCTATTTCTGCTAGTGCTTATAATTGTCTATTTTGATTATGATTTTGATCATTTTTAGTAATAAGTTCTAATAAATTTCTGACTATTTGAATAACGATACATTAAAAAAATAGAAAGTGTATTAAATTATTTGTTAGAGACAAATTATCATAACACCATTAAGCAAGTAGTGGAACTTGAGAGGATGATTAGATAATCTCATACTCCAGGTATAACATGATTTTTTGTATGTTTGTGTACATGTATCTTGTACAAGATGCACTATGACTACTTTTTTTTTCTCTCATCAGACCTTTACTTTAGTTTAATAGTTGATATATCTTTCAAAGAAGATATATAAGCTGTCTGATTTGGCTTCTGTTATATTGAGAGGAGGGATTGTTTAAGTGTCCATATACAAATGAGAAGTTGTTCAGTCATTTCTTAACTGCTTAGCTCTAACTAGATGAGCTGATTCACAGATGCCAGAAGACAAAATACATAGAAAAGCTAAAAGAAAATACTTAGTTTATCTTTTATAAATACTTTGGTGTGTATTATATACACTTACTAACACTCAGAAGGGCTCCTTTCAGGTTATGATACTCAGAATCAACAGAAATGTTTAGTAGGTGTCTGCATATAAGCTCATGCAAATTTTCCTTCTTTCTCCCTTTTTTTATAGGAGCATAAAGTGCTGCTGACAGGTACACCACTGCAGAACACAGTAGAAGAATTATTTAGCCTCCTTCATTTTCTTGAGCCGTTGCGTTTTCCTGCTGAATCTACGTTCATGCAAGAATTTGGAGACCTTAAAACAGAGGAACAGGTACTACATGTTGAAAAAGTTTCTTCTATGCTTCACTACTTGAAGTGACTTACCTGAGGAATAATTTCTGTTTTGAAGAGCTTACATAATTAAATATTAGTGTTGTTTCCCCCAGGCTATCACTTATGGGTTCTTTTGTCATGCATTTAATTTTTCTAATCCATGCAGGTGGTAGGAAACAGTTGAAATGTAATAACATTATCAGATTAGTAAAAAAGTCAAGGCATCATCTTTGGGATATTCTGAATTAAAAAGGCAATGTCAAGTATTTTTTCTAATTTCTTCTTTTTGGTTATATTTAGAGCTTCATTTTACTTTGAAAAATTCTCTGATAAATTTAAATAGATTAAAAATAAAAATAAAAATTACATTCTTCTGGAAAATGTTTCATCCAAATGTAGAATTTTCCATGATTTGGATTTAAAAACCTTTGAGTTACACCATGCCATTACTTGTACATATGTTCCAACTAATTGTTTTGCTTCATTCAGGTTCAGAAACTACAAGCCATCCTCAAGCCCATGATGCTCCGACGATTAAAGGAAGATGTAGAAAAAAAGCTGGCTCCTAAAGAGGAAACTATAATTGAAGTAGAATTAACTAATATTCAGAAGAAATACTATCGAGCAATTTTGGAGAAGAATTTTGCTTTCTTATCCAAGGGAGCAGGGCAAGCAAATGTACCAAATCTAGTTAACACTATGATGGAACTCCGAAAGTGTTGTAATCACCCGTATCTCATTAAAGGTAAATGCCTGATAAATTAAGAGTAATCGCTTATTTAAAGTACTTCTGTACTTCTTTTTAAAGTATATAAGAACCTCTGTTTGGAATATGTTGCATTGTGATCAGACTTCTCAAATATTGAATCAGGTGGGAACTTTTTTTTTCTTTTTGGTGGATATAAAGTTAACTTGAGGCAGTTGCAAAAAAAAAAAAAAAAATGCTAAAAATGGCATTATTTACTTGCATAAAAAACAAACCTGACCCTGAGTCATCAATGTGGCAAATATTTTTGGATGTGCTGTCCCTGTCACCATCACCTAGTTCCATGACAGTAAGACATAGTCACAAGTCACTGAAAGGATCTCCTATGTATGGCCCTTGTTTTTGTGACTCAGGCTTTTGTTTAACTGTGGAACCCCTTTAGTAAGTACAGGAAAAAAGGGCAAAGTTTGGATTTAAGTAAACAGTCAAACAATGCATTAATTAACAATTTATAGGTAAAAGACCAAGACGCATATTTGCCCCAAAATAAACAGTTTATTTTGAGGCTTGCTTTGTGAATCTATGAATATATTTGTGTGCATGTATATACAGATGCTGTTATATGTTTTTTGATAGGTGCTGAAGAGAAAATTCTTGGAGAGTTTAAAGAAACTTACAGCCCAAGTGCTCCTGACTTCCATTTACAAGCAATGATCCAATCTGCTGGTAAATTGGTTCTGATTGATAAGCTTCTTCCTAAAATGAAAGCAGGAGGCCACAAGGTGCTTATCTTCTCTCAAATGGTGCGCTGTCTTGATATTTTGGAGGATTACCTTATTCATAAAAGGTAAGGTATTGCCTATTTTATCTTCCTAGTATGTTATTCTCAGTGGGCGTATCATTAGCTGTTTATTGCAGGATTAATGATTACAGCATATCAAAGGTAGGAGACCACTGTTTTGTTGTTGTTCCAATTACTTTGTAACTTCTTTTGCTCTGTGATATGTTATCAGTTATTCAACACTGGAAAACTTGAGAGGGCAACTAAAGAAAGGTTACTGAGTAAGCAGTGTGCCTTTAGTGTGCCTTTTCAAGGAATTGTTCTTGTATGTAGGTGCTGTTTACACATTGCCTATCAGAAAGCTTGTAAGGTCCAGCTCAACATTGTTTGTCTAAACAGGAAGCATATAGGAAGCATGCTATTTATGCTTTATTTATATCATGTTGGACTTGGGCCAGTTACTCCTAGGGGAAGTATCGCTCCTTACTCCTTAAGTAACATTGTGCACCTACATTTTTTAATATAAGGCACTTGCGCTTATTTAAGCATGTGACTAAGTACTGCCTGTACAGCCTTAGCATGGGAAGTCTAGGCTTAAACGTGCAGTTCAGATCAGTAATTGTTCTTTTAGCCTGTAAAACTCCAGAAAGTTCCGGGTTGATTGTTTTAATAGTTCAGTTGTTGGCTTGGTAAATACTGCTTTGAAGGTTATACTTGTCAGTGGACTGTCTCATAATACAGAACTAATTTAAAAATAAATAGTAATAGATGTAAGTGCCTTCATGCAGTGAATACTGTAATGTGGAAATCATTTGCGAATTATATTTATCTTTCATTATCATTCTATATAAGTTTCAGACTTTTGGTTACATGAAGTTGTTAATTTGGACTCGAACATGACATTTTGTGTTCTGTATGTGTGGATTTCAATGCACTGACTGAATCTTTACTTCAGTCATACACATATTTCAATATGAAAATATTCCTTTTTTTGTAAGATTGTGACAGCTAGACTGGTACAACCATGCTGCAGGTAGAATCTTTTGAAATCCACAGAAGTTAATGTGCCTTGTCCTGCCCTGGGAGCATAAGTGTTGGAGAGCCCACACGATCTGAGGTGACACTGGGCAGAATTGCCAGCTCCAGGAGGTGGCTGCCTGCCAAAATGCCTGTGGTCCCGTGGATTATCTGCTGTGCTACTTTGCAGCTGATTAGAAGAAAAATGGCTGTGAAGCTTTTGGTCTAGCAAATAGACCAAATTTGGCATCTTGCTCCCTTTACAACCTGCACAAGTGTTTTGCGGCTTTCCTTTAAGCTAGGTTGAGACATGTAATTTGATTTCAGAAGTTTCAAAGGAGTCTTTGTATTTATCAAATGTGCTAAAAAAAAAAAAGGGGCTGTTGAACTCTAGTCTCTTAATTTTGCCAGTTTTAGCTGAGGAGGTGCCAAGTTCATTGAGCCTCGATAAAGACAGTGTCAGAGGGCTGGAAGTCAGCTTTGTTCTGCCGCCGCAGCTCTTGGCGGACAGGACGAGCAGTTTCTGCTCCGTTTATGCCGTTCATCTGTGAGAGTTGAGGCCGTGGGGTATCTAACAGGGCAGCATGCTGCTGTGCTTGGGGGACCTCAGGCAGCGATCCAAGAATAGCATGTGAAAAACTTACAAATGTCCATGTTGGACTTGATTTTTGTGGCATGTTTGAATACAGCTAAATGCCATGGTAGCGCATGTTCCCTGCTAGGTATAATCAGGTTAATCAGAATAACAGTTCTGCTTTTCAGAAGAATTTACCATTTCATTGTTATGACTTGCTTGATGTTACTTGCCTTTTACTACTGCCACTATGATAGTATGATTTCTGGTTATGTTATTTTCCTTTACCTGGTAAATAATTGTGTAATAACCTTTGTGTGTGTATGTGACAATTTGCAGGTACTTATATGAGCGGATTGATGGGCGGGTAAGAGGGAATCTGAGGCAAGCTGCCATCGACCGATTCAGCAAACCCGATTCAGATCGGTTTGTCTTCCTGCTCTGCACCAGAGCTGGTGGCTTGGGCATTAATCTGACAGCAGCAGATACGTGTATAATTTTTGATTCTGATTGGAATCCCCAAAATGATCTGCAGGTATTTTTTTTTCTTTTGCGAAAGTAATAATCAAGGCCAATAACGTCAATTAACAAACTTAATGACTGTGAATTTGGTTACTATAAATGTTATCTTTGTTTTGAACGTGCATTATTTCCTTGTGTTCATTTTTTTTTTTTTCCTTTGAGGCGTATGTTTAAAGTTTCTTGATGGGTATTTTCTAGGTGTAAGTCATCTAGGTTCCATATTTCAGCTTTGTGCTTCAGACTAATTTTTCTTGAAATGCAACAGCGTATATGCGGCTAAATCAGTGACTTTATAAAATTCCCAAGATTCACGTGCCTGAAGCTGAAGCAGAATCCATTCTGAAGTCATGACTTAGTCAGCATTTGTATTTAGAGATATGACAAATTGTGGCACAGTGTGTCTTTCCAATACGATGTTTTTATCAGAGAAATACCTTTCAGCAGTGTTCAATGCACATCATCGCACCGCATCGCACTCTGTTTTTCTGAGTTTACAGGAGTGTTTGTGGCATGAAAGGTATCTGATAGCTTCCACTTAAGTCATGTCAATTGGCTTCCTTTCAAATTAATTAATGCTATTTAAGATGACACTATGGTAGAACAATTTTTTTTTTTTTAAAGAAAAAAAAACTTAGAAGTTTAAATTTTCATTTCTCTTCTTCCTCCTTTTAAAAGGCTCAAGCCCGTTGTCACAGGATTGGTCAGAACAAGGCAGTGAAGGTCTACAGGCTGATAACCCGCAACTCCTATGAGAGAGAGATGTTTGACAGGGCAAGTCTGAAGCTGGGGCTCGATAAGGCTGTTCTGCAGAGTATGAGCGGCAGAGAAAACAGCGTTGGTGGCGTACGTGGATTTGTTTTTTGGAATAATTATTCTTTGTTGTATTTTCTGATGTTGGTTAAGGATATCTGATGTTGATTGGCATAACTCGGAAAAATTAGTCACATTTTCTGATAAATTATCTGATAAAATTTTCATTAGTTGTTATCTCATAAGGTCCTAGGTAGATGATTTCAAAGTTAACACAGTTTGCGTTGTTATATCTTCCTGAATTGATATAATGTATTACTTCTAATATCTCACCTACACCTGATCTTATATTAGTTATTTTTTAACTTATCTTCTTAACTGCATTGATACTAGCCTTGACTGAAGCAAGGTACTAGCAAAAAATTGTCACAGTAGCCATACGTTATTATTTCAATAGTCAACTAGACTGTTTTCTTGGTGTTTTAAATAATCTGAATTTTAAATTTATAAATTAAATATATAGATAAATTGCAGAAAGGAAGCAAGAAATAAAAAGAGGCTTTAAGGCACTTTTTCCTAGTGTGCTTTATTTATTTATTTATTTAACATCTATTTGCTTGCTCAGATACAACAACTCTCTAAGAAAGAAATAGAAGATTTGCTTCGAAGAGGCGCATACGGTGCCATTATGGATGAAGAAGATGAAGGCTCTAAATTCTGTGAGGAAGACATTGACCAAATTCTGCAGCGTCGTACTAAAACTATCACAATTGAATCAGAAGGAAGGGGCTCTACATTTGCCAAGGTACAGAAGCAGCAAGCTATTCTTCGACCATTTAGAGTTTTAAATTTAGTTGAAGAATGTTATAAAGCTTACACTTGAAAAAGAAACACAACATTGTATTAGGCACTTTTCTTGTGTTCTTACGTTTCAAATCTTTAATAGACATGTATATTTGGCAAACTACAATTTGCTAATTCATAGTGAGTAGATGTCACACTGAGGGACATGCTTGAGCAAAGTCAAGAGGTAGGTAATAGGGTAGCCTTTTGGAAAGGCCAGGGCTCATGTGTTTATGCTCTAGTGCACTGCACTTGGCAAGAATATTAAAATACTATGTATTTTAATATGTGCTTTGATATATATTAAGCATAGGGGAAAAATGCAAATCTTTAAATATTGCATGATAGATATTGATAGATATTAGAGAGATATAAATGTTGCATAAAAATGCAAGTCTTTATGGTTGTCATACTGAATCTAAAAATGAACCCTTCTGCTAAGAAATGGTAGAGCAGAATCAGAATGCTCCTGAATTATAGGATACAGACGTAAAGGCACAAGCATCTTCCAGCCTCATGTTCTTCCATCCTGATGGTTCACTGTTTTTTTTTTTGATATCCTATAAATCTGCCTTTAAGATGGAGGAGATCTTTTGAGTTACTTGGCACTGTCAGTCACTTTTGGAGGCTTTCCGACTGCTTGGAATATTTTGACGGGATAAAGCTATGCAGTTTTAGCAGCACTCATTCAAGCTATGCCAACTTTCAATGTATGATGTTGTTAAGAGTTTTGTTTTTTAAAACAGGCTAGTTTTGTTGCATCTGGAAACAGGACTGATATTTCATTAGATGATCCCAACTTCTGGCAGAAATGGGCCAAAAAAGCCGAAATTGATATTGAAGCGATCAGTGGTAGAGTAAGTACCTATCTGTTACAATGCATGTTCTTTTAAGTATGTACCTACCGTTGAGTTCTGTGAAAACAGTGATTTTTTTTGTCCTTTTTTGCTTAATATTTCAAGCAATCAGATTTATTTATTTTATTTAGGTTTATTTTATTTAGGTTTATTTTCACATAGCAGAGACCATGGATGTGCCTGTGCAAATAAATATTGGCACTATGGTATGAAACTCAGTTTTTGTTGCCTTAAACACCAGACTGTTACACTTGTTTTACATGTTTTCTGTGACTTTATTTAGAATATCTATTAATGATATTGGAAAGCACATTTTCTAAGCACATTTCATTTTCTCAAGACATCTATTTGAGGGAAACTTCGCATCTGGTTTTGATAAGTTTTGTGTGAAATTTTGCAGAACAGCCTGGTTATAGATACCCCAAGAATTAGGAAGCAGACGCGGCCGTTCAGTGCTACAAAGGATGAGCTGGCTGAGCTGTCGGACGTGGAGAGCGAGGGCGATGACAAACCCAAACTCCGCAGGCCTTGTGACCGCTCCAATGGATATGGGAGAACAGAGTGCTTTCGGGTGGAGAAAAACTTACTGGTCTATGGGTATGGTATATGGCCTATTTCATTCCTGGAAGCTGACAGAACAGAGTATTTCCAAGTACTATATTTTGCTTATGGAATAAGTTTTAGCTCTCTTGGCCAAGATGAATATAGATTCTGATCAAATAGAGACTGTGTGTGTGTAAATAAGTTTAATACTGTGTCTATTTAGGGTGGTCCTAAGCACTAAAACTTGTTAATTATTGTAAAAGACGTAAGGCATAATAAAATACATAGATGCTGCTAATAATCATATGCATTTAAACTTAACTTTGGAAGTCTTTGTATAGGTGGTATGATTTACCTTGGTCATCTCAAGCTATATAACACAGGTGCATATGTGCTTACACTGTTACATGTTGCTGCTATTGACAGCATGTATAGCCTTTCTTTTAGCCTACTTAGACTTATTTATAGCCTACTTTGTTACGTATTTGAAGGAGTTCCTGCTTTCATACTTCCAAGTTGGCAACCTCTTTGGTTTTTAGGAAGAGTATGTTGATGTGGACTGCACATATGATATGGTCAGTCAACATACTAGGTTTTAGATGAAACATGAAATCTAGTGTATATATAGAGAGATTTCATGATTCATATATAGATTTCATATCTATCTATATATATATATGAATTTATTTAGCATGTGAATTTATTGTGCACCCTATATAATTTTTTCTGACAATTTCTAATTGAGGAACATTAAGGAAGAGAGGAGAAAAATCTTTCTTCCAAAGAGATAATGCGCAATTAACGTTGGCCCTACAGAAGTCTCTGTAAATCCATTACAGAATAGAACAAGGTTTTCAGTAAGTGCTGCAGGCAGGCTCAAAAATCTGCAAGTAAATAAGCCTCAGTAAGGGGCTGTGTGTTCATGACAGCAAAACATTTTGCACTTCCATGTGTTTTGAATTGGAACTGAAAAGCTAAGCAGTTAATTTAAGCAAATTAAAATCAAATATGTTGATTTGTGAATATAATTTTAAGCCTTTTTTCTCTCCCACCTTAAAAGATAAATGACTATGTTGGTGCATCAGTATGAGTACCTATCAGTACTGTGTTTTAAAAGCCTTCAACACTCATCCATGTTTTTTAACAGACAACCCACAGAGTTGTTTGGGAGGTTACTTTAACATCTCTACCCAGTAACTTAAATAGAAGGAAATAAAGTTTAAAAAAAAAAAAGAAAAAATAATAAAAAAAGAAAATCTTAGAGAAGCTCCTTTTTGGGAATTAAATGTACAGACTGCCTGGCTGCTTCACCGTGAAATGCTGATGTGTGTTTCTCTTTGGACCAGATGGGGCCGATGGAGAGAGATTTTGTCGCATGGTCGCTTCAAGAGACAACTGAATGAGCAGGATGTGGAGATCATTTGCCGAGCTCTGCTAGCATATTGTCTTGTTCACTACAGAGGGGATGAGAAGATAAAAAGTTTTATATGGGATCTCATTACCCCAACAGAAGATGGGCAAACACGAGAGCTGCAGAATCACCTTGGTAAGTTCCTGCAATTAAATAGCTTTGTGGGCATCTACCTGTAATGCAAAAAGGATGTGAGGATAGAATTTTTTCTGCAGGTCACACTACTGATATGGGATATAGTAATTATAAAATATCACAAGGAGTCTATGTATACCTATTGCTGTCACTATTTTGTATTTTAAATTACATAGGTTTGTCAGCCCCTGTGCCTAGGGGAAGAAAAGGAAAGAAAGTGAAGACCCAAGCAAGTACTTTTGACATACACAAAGCAGAATGGCTTCGAAAATACAATCCAGAACATCTGTTGCAAGATGAAGGATATAAGAAGCACATAAAACACCATTGCAACAAGTAAGCAGTAATTGAAATTTGAATGTTTTTCAGATTTCTGGAAGGTTATTTTTTCTTCTAATTCTAAAGGGAAATGGCAGTTTGTTAATATCAGGATTTTATGGAGAAAGGGAGGAGTCTTCTGCTGCCCCCATCTTTTTCTAGCATTTGAAAGAAATTTTACAAATAAATGACTTGTAGAAGTAGTTGTAATTGAGGATGAATCTAAGTGACCTCTTAATTGGAGGTTTTTTTTTCTTGTACATCAAGACAGTGATATTTTTGGAAAACCATTGGAAGGCTTTGCAGTGTCACAAAAATTAGTGAAAGCTGTTAGAGTATTAATATCTATGTGTTTTTTTTTTTCTTTTTCCCCTTAGGGTCTTGCTTCGAGTAAGAATGTTGTATTATTTAAAACAAGAAGTCATTGGTAATGAATTCCAAAAGGTGTTTGATGGAATTGATGCCAGGTGAACTATACAGAGTTTTTTGCCTGTTTTTTTTAAATATAAACTATAAAATGAAAACCTAGGATTATTTCTAGATGTAAGTAAGAATTATAACAGCCAATTTTTGTACCTGAGACCTGTAAGAAAATGCTTCTATTTCCTCTTTGTTTACTGAGAACAGTTGGTATTTCCTGTGCGTGAGGAATTTTTGTTTGCTGTTAATTAGTGTTGCTATGTAAAATAAAATTATTAAAACTAAGTGAATAAAAGACAAATTATTATAGGTTGTATGCTAATCAGCAGGTATTCCTTGCTGTGCACACTCTTGGTTAATTGCTACATCTTCCAAGGATTTTTTTTATTATTATTTTATTATTTTTAATGTCTGTATTTTCCTTTGACTGTTCTTTAGCTCACTGCTAGAGTAACATGTAGTGGATAAAAAGTTTTAATTGGTTCAAAGGGCTGTTGTGTAAATTCATGGAAGAACAGTTCATCTAACGCTACTAAATACAAAAACAGAATCTGTGGTTAACAAAATGTAAGCTTTAACTGCTAGAAGTTGTCAGAGTTTAAGCCAACAAAGACAAAACGGTCCCTCTCCTCCTGCGTGTTATTGACCTTGTGCTGTTGATGACTCTCTGTAGTGAAATTGATGTTTGGGTCCCTGAGCCAGATCACTCTGAAGTTCCTGCTGAATGGTGGGATGTGGATGCAGATAAATCCCTTCTAATTGGAGTTTTTAAACATGGTGAGTAATACACATAACTTATACACACATATATGCTTTCCCATCACTCAATATAACCCGTCTGTTCTCCCATGTTTTTTAATAGCTTCCTTGGAGAGTTGAGTTTGTGCCTTTTTCCCTCTGTTTTAGGTTATGAGAAGTACAACACCATCAGAGCAGACCCCGCGCTGTGCTTCTTGGAAAGGGTTGGCAAACCAGATGAAAAAGCAGTTGCTGCTGAACAGAGAGCAAACGATTATATGGATGGGTAGGAGAACTTGCAACTGGTCAGGGATGTGTTCAGGCCTTAAGTTAAACCAGACTGAATTTATGTACTGTACTTATTTTCCTCTTAAATGTTTTATTTATTTGTATACTAGTTTGTTGGCATTGATGTGAACAACACTACCTTGAATCCCCTCTTAGTGAGTGGAAAGCAGAATTAGGAACAGTGTAACCAAACCAATCAAGTGTGGGATTTCACAGCTAAGGAAAATAGGTAGCAGCTTATTATTACATGGTTTTAACCTTGGAGTGTTGGAGTCTTTGTACCTTGTGGTGGGTCAGAAATGCTGCTCAGATGCTGAAGTGCAAAAGCCTCCCGAGGCCAAGGACTGCAGACCTGTTGTAACTTATTTTCAGATCTATCAGTTCAATAGTGGCCTCATGCAGCTAAGCAGTGACCCCAGCAGATCAATGTGAGTATCACTGACTAGTGCCACAAAGCAGATTTGCCTTGACCTGCCAGTGGGAAGGCTCAAGGACCTCCCTAAATGAGGCTGTGACTTGCAGGACAAGAGAAGACAAAAGGATGGGGTTCAACCCAAAGCTGTTATGATTTTTTTTTTCTATCTTTGTAATAAAAAGAGTAAATCTACCTAAATTGAAGCGTTTTGTGTAATTGAGAAAAAAGAGTAAGGATTTCTTACAGTATTATTGAGATGGCTTGTTATGTCTTGAAATTTTAACAGGGATGTAGAAGATCCAGAATATAAACCAGCCCCAGCAATGTTTAAAGATGACATAGAGGTATAGTGGGCATCTATTTTTATTTTCTGCAATATTTTGAATGATTTTTCGAGGAAAATATTTAATATTTTCAATAATTCTCTAATTGATATATTTATGCATGCTTCTTGCAAATCTTTATAGTGATGGGGAGGGGAAAAGGAAAAAAAAAATCTATGCCATGTTTATTTAGCCATTTGTCCAAAATATAAATTACATTATTTTGTTCTTGACTATAATCTTAAATTCTAAGATGTGTATTTTAATTAAATCTCTGGAAGGAATACTTTTAATTTTTTTTTCAATTTTCTTTTTTTTACAGGATGATGTTTCATCCCCAGGTGACCTGGTAATAGCAGATGGAGGTAGATATATTTAAATCTCAGCCTTAGTTTGAATTTTTTTTAATTCCCCTGTCTCCTAGCTAAACCCTACTTCAGTTGCTTGTTGTTAGCTTGCAGCCATAGGCACCCGCAATAATTAATTTGTTTGTGTGATTTTGTTTTAATCCAGATGGACAAATGATGGAGGGAGACAAGATTTATTGGCCCACTCAGTCTGCCCTCACCACGCGTCTCCGCCGCCTCATAACAGCCTATCAGCGAACAAGCAAAAACAGGCAGACGCAGCAGCTCCAGCCAGCGTTCCCCGTGCAGACGAGCATGATGCAGCCCCCATATGAAGAAGCTGCTCTAAATCCAAAGATGGCTGCTAAGATTGAGAGACAGCAAAGGTATATGCAGAACACAAATACTCATTTTTTAAAAAATACATAATTATAACAACAAAAAAGTTTTTTTTATTCTATATGTTATATATTCTTAATGAGTGTTAATAATGGCAAGTTGGATGAAACAGTGAAGGAAATTACTCTTTCCAATTTTTCTTTCTTGCTGGTCTAGGTGGACAAGAAGGGAAGAAGCTGACTTCTACAGAGTTGTGTCCACGTTTGGAGTGGTGTTTGATCCTGAAAGGGGCAGATTTGACTGGACCAAATTCAGAGCCATGGCTAGGTTGCATAAGAAAACTGATGAGAGCCTAGAGAAGTACTTGTATGCATTCATGTCCATGTGCAGGAGAGTCTGTCGCCTTCCTTCAAAACAAGGTAAGCATGTGTATTTTAAAATTTTATTTTTAATTTCCGCCAGGAATATTACCTTGAAATTTTTCTCTTGTTCCAGAACAAAAGTAGGGAAGAATTAAAAAACGATGGATCTGAAGTGAAATATAAATGGAAAGTTTGTAATGGGGAGTGATATTAAGCAGTCCAAGCCATCTGTTGGGGCTTTGGGGCGGTTTGGGGTTTTTGCCAGATTCTCATCTTTGTTGTTTTGCTGCAGAGCTGGTAGATCCAAACATCTTGATCCAGCCGATTACAGAGGAACGAGCTTCCCGGACCCTGTATCGCATTGAGCTCCTAAGGAAAGTGCGGGAGCAGGCGCTTCGACACCCACAGTTGTTCGAGCGACTAAAGCTCTGTCAGCCAAACCCAGATCTGCCTGTCTGGTGGGAGTGTGGGGCTCATGACAGGGATTTACTTATTGGAGCTGCTAAACATGGAGTTAGCAGGACAGACTATCACATCCTTCGTGATCCGGAGCTGTCGTTTATGTCTGCCCAGAGGAGCTACAGTCAGAACAAAGTGGCCCTCTCACGGACTTCTACTCCACTCTTGCATCAGTATCAAATGGCACTATCAGCATCTCCTCTAACACCTCAGTCAAGGTTGCCGGATGCTAAGGCGAATGCTCTTGAGGATACAAAAGTTAAAAATGAAAATCTGAAAGAGGATCCTCAGTCTTCTGAAGAGGAATCTATGTCTACAGAGGAGACACAGACAGTAATGAAATCTGAACCTTTGAGTCCAAAAAACGGCACTTCGGTACAAAATACAGATCACAAAGCTAGTGTGAAGACTGAAACAGACAGGCGCATGGTTGCAGCAAGGACAGAGCCTCTAACTCCTAACGCAGCTTCCAAGAAACAGAGGATCAGCAAAAGAGGGTCTGATTCTAGCTCGGACTCGGACTCTGACTCAGATAGATCATCCTGTTCTTCCAGGTCATCGTCTTCATCCTCTTCATCTTCCTCATCTTGTTCGCACTCTCGATCAGGCTCTAGCTCGTCGTCATCTTCGTCTTGTTCTTCAGCCTCATCGTCGTCGTCATCGTCCTCCTCATCCTCCTCCTCCTCATCGTCGTCATCGTCTGAGGAGAGCGATAGCGATGAAGAGGAGGCGCAGAAACGTGGTATGTTGCTAGTCTTTTCTGCAGTATAGATAGAAAAAGTTTATTCTGAATGGAAGAATGTCTAAAAGAGATAAGCAAGTGAAAGCCGCCCAAAGCTCTAGTGAAGATTTCTGCATCGTTCAAGTGAGTTGGAAGAACTTCAGGTCTGCAGCATTTTCTATGCTTCCTCTGAGTGCCTTGGATGAACCAGTGAGTTAGGTGGTGTTGCCTGGTTCCCTAAACAAGATTCCAGTGCAGCTGGCTCACATTTGGGAGGAGAACTGAATGGCTGGTGATGACCTAGCTTATGCTTGTACTAAAAATTTTCAAGCACTTAAAAGTATCTGCTTCAAAACTTCTCAGAAAGGGATGAGGAGATAATGTAGCCTAGGACCAAAGAACATATAGACACAGAAACCTGCAAGTTTTAAAGTAGAAGCAAAAAATACTGACGAATCATGTCTGTTTTTTTCCTATGGGCTATGACCTGTACTCTACACTAGTCACATTCCAACTGAGTTTGCATGTGAAGAGATATTTCTGTGCGTGTGACAAAAAATAGTAATAGGAAGGGGAAGAGAATGAAAGTGGGCGATAGGATTTATAGCATGTGTGAGTAAGTTTTGTTTGGTTGTTTTTTTCCTTTTTTTCCTCTGATAAGTGAGGCAAAAAGGCATTGTATTAATCAGATGAATCCTTTTGTCTGGGGAGGTGACAGGTGGAATCCATAGGGTTGATTTTCTGGGGAACAAGCACTGGGAAGTAAATTGCTGCTTGAACAAGATGCTTGAAGTGTTGCTCTCTGTAGCAGTACGATGTTTTCAGGTGAAGCAGTTGTATATCTCTTTCATACCCGTGTGACAAAAGGAAGGCTTACATGATATGCATGCCCTTTACTTCTGGAGGGAAGATATCGTAACATTTGCTTTACAAACAAATATTGGGTTTCCTTTCTGCCAGCTCAGTCTATTTAGGCATATAAAGCAGTCTGCTTAGTAGACTCGCCACATCCTGGTGACAATCTCTCAATTCAAACTAATACCATGTTGCAGAGCATGTTGGTTTGCTAATGTCAAAAATATGTAAGAATTGTCTATCAGATTCCTCTGAAGCACATCTGTTTTCTAAAAGCTAAATGCTTGGCATGTTAAGCTCATGGAAGAAGTTTTGGAAGGTGAACAGGCTTACAGAAAAATCTGACAAATTATTTTTTTCAGTTTAACTTAGTGTTTGGACTTCTGAATGTTGTTTTGTGTTGTGTACCTGAGCTTCTCTAAGATTATGAGTGGTTTTTTTATTCCTGTTTTTGCAACATGAAATTATATCAGTGGTTTTATTTAGCAGAAGGAACCCCTCATATAAAAGCCTACGATGAAGAAAGTGTCGCCTCTCTGAGTACAACACAGGATGAAACCCAGGACAGTTTCCAGATGAACAATGGGACACCAAATTCCAGTTATCTCTTACAGGGGGGATACATGTTGGCTGCATCCTACTGGCCAAAGGCAAGTTTATAGTGCTGCTTTGGAAACCAAAGGGTTAGGGCCGGGTTAAACATTAGTTTTAATTAAACATTAAAGATAAAAATTACTCAAGCTGAAGTTGTGGGGAGATCTTTAAAAAAGGACCAATTGCCTTCTTGATGGATTACAGCAAATTTATGATGAAATTATAGTTATTAATATGTAGGTTATACAGCTATAACTATAAATGAGAGATTGTTCACATTTGGAAAATAAATTTAAAGGAAATGTAAATAAGAAGATGTAAAATAAGATTGAGATAAGATGGAAGAAAATGTAAATTAGATGAAGCTAGTGGGTATTTGGATGATCTAAGTCATTAAGAACTTGTATCTCTTACTAAGGAACAGCTAAGAGTAGTCCAAAACATAGTGAGAGAGCAAAAAAATCACTTTTTTTTTTTTTTTTTTTGACTAGTAGTCTCTTGTCTCCAGGGATTCAAAACTAGAATTACAAACTCTCCTTTGCTAGTTATTATATCTTTCCTTTAAATATGGTGTGATAATGCGTTTCAGCATTCACAGGACTCAGTCCCATATGGCCACATGTGTGTTGGCAGGCGCTGGAGTCAGGAGTGCACAGGGACTTGCACAGCCTCCCCCAGGGAATCTGTGCAGAGCCAGGAGCAAAGCTTAGAGTCCAAGCCCAGTGATGCACCTTGCCCTTGTTTTTAATTTAGAAGATTGTACGTATGTGTAATGTGTACAGTACTGTTAAGCGTTATTTTTATAAAAATCCTTCCTCCCTGTTTTTTTAGGATCGAGTTATGATTAATCGGCTCGATAGCATTTGTCAAACAGTATTGAAAGGTAAATGGCCTTCAGCACGAAGGAGCTACGAGAGCAACACAGTGGCATCCTTCTACACAACCAAGCTCCTGGACAGCCCGGGGGCAGCTGCAGACTACAGCGAACCCAGCGCGCCAACCCCGCCGCACGCGGGGGTTAAAGAAGAATATGATCAGTCACCACAGATGTCAAAGGTGAAGAAGCATGTACGAGAAAAGGAGTTTACAGTGAAAATCAATGACGTATGTTTATTTTTATTGCCCTAGGACCTGATTGCGATTGCGGTGTGCGGCATGCTTTACCTGCAAGTGGCTGCCTGCTCTCACTCTTACTTCCTTCGCACACTTGTTTGTGGGTATTTGGGTCTGCTTCTTTGGGGCATTTTTTTTTTTTTTAATTTATTTGCATAAACCACTGGAGGGAGTCGTCATGCTTCCCTCCTAACAGAAAGTTTGCTGTTACCTTGCTTCCTCGGACAGCCTGGTGTTGGTGGGTTTTTTTCAGTTTCTAAGGACCTGGTTAATAATAAAAGGTATTTCTATTGTGTTTAGCTATTTTGAAGATTGTAGCATGTCCTATCCAGCAAATACTTTATCATTTTATGGTGTGCTAAAGGGTTGCAGGTCAGTTTCCCAGTTTTATGAGCAGAATGCTGGTGGGTTTTTTTCTCTCTCTTTTTTTTTTTTTTTTCTTCTGTGGGTGCAATTTACAGGCTATTCCTAGCACATAAAATATACAGGAGAAGAGTCTCGTAATTGGATATGGTGTTTGTGTAGGACTAGATTAGGGAGACAGACAGTTGTTCACTGGTTCAGTTTTAAGGTATTAATTACTTAAAATCTGTATTAATAGAAATGATTCCATGAACTTGCCAATTTTTTTAATGTGGAAGAGAAGCAGGACTTGATGTAAGATCTAATCCTAAGTTTCATTCCTCAATTCTTCCAGAGTAACTGTTTGTACATGAGAACTCTGATTGTGAAGTAGTCATTTCTGCTTCAGAAGAGACTCTTCTAACCCTAGGATTTATTTAACAGGAAGGTGGTTTGAAATTGACTTTTCAGAAGCAGGGACTGTCTCAGAAAAGGCCATTTGAAAGTGAGGAAGGTGCATTGGGACAGCAGCAATACCTGGCTCGGCTTCGAGAGCTCCAGAATGCTTCAGAGACCAGTCTTGTCAACTTCCCCAAATCACTTCCAGAATCAGGTATGCTCTATGACTTTATAAAATATCGGTAGGAAGAGGGGTTAGTAGTAAATCTGCAATTTGGGGTGGCTTTGTTGCTCTCTGCTTACAGTAAATGGAGAGAAATATTTATTATGTTATTTGTTCTGAACTGTTTTCTAGAGGAATGCCATCAAACAATAGGCAATTTTTGTTACATAATGTTATATTTAGAAAATATCTGTAGAAATTATCTGTAGCAGCACTACGTCTACATCATCATCTTTCTTTTTTTCTTCTAACATGTTACTTGTTATAAGCAGCTCAAGCATCATGAATTTTACTGCTTTGTTCATTTGACCAGGTACTTCCAGTCAGTTAACTGCTAGTGCCAATGGAGTAATAGTTGACAGCCAGCCTGTAGTGAAAAAGAGAAGAGGAAGAAGGAAGAATGTGGAAGGAGTCGATGTCCTCTTTATAAATAGAAATAAACAGCCTAATCATGTAAGTAAATTTGATTCTGTATCCAAAAGCTAGGTCCAATTTCCTGTTAGTTGCTTAACTGAGCATTAAGCTGTCAATATACAACAAAAAGTTTATTACTGAAAACAATTTTTAGACTACAAAATGAGGACTGTTTTATTCAATATGACTGAAATGCTATGTTGGCAACGCTTTATTTAAGACAAAATTACATTTAGTTCTTGTTTTTGATAAAAAAAAAATGCAGTTATTAATGTATTATTATAAAAATGGCCTTTAACCTAGCATTGTTTTCAGGTGTCTTTTCTTCCTAGTCCCTTTTTTGTTGATGTATGCTACAGGCCCTGACTTACAATGACTTTACATGCAGTTTGTCTTGAGGCTCACGAGCAGTGTCTCTGAGTTCCTGGATTTGTGCATAATGATTCACAAGACTGCATCCTTCATTGTGTTATGTATAAAACAATTAAGGTAGCTTTTGCTTTCCACAGAGAACTTAATCAAATGTTTTCAATTTCTCCAGGTTAATCCAGGTATTAACTCCTGTCAAGTTGCTGCAGGAATCAATCCAGCACTCACTTACACTCAGTCCCAAGGCATTCTTGATGCAGAAAGTCCAGTTCCTGTTATTAACTTAAAAGATGGAACAAGGCTTGCAGGTGATGATGCCCCAAAAAGAAAAGACTTAGAGAAGTGGCTGAAGGAACATCCTGGCTATGTTGAGGATTTAGGAGCTTGTATTCCGGTGAGTCTTCTTTTCAGCTCCGCTTTAGTTCAGTAGCAAAACATCTCTCATAATGTACTTGAATTTGTGTTCTATTTTGTGTGGAGTTCTGTGTTCTTCCGTACTGTATATCCTTGTTTAGTAAGGAAAACATCTGTCTCCTGGTACTTCTTCTTACGTAATTTGCAAGCTCCACTGGCCTTTAAATTTCCCTTGCAAATATAATTGCTAGGGAAAATACCATTAAGCATGGATATTCGATCATTTTCTAGTTCTATATAGGCTTTAAATAATATCAACAATAAGAAAATAGGTTTTACTGTGATGCTTATGAGCCAGTTAGAAATGATCAGAGCTGAAAAAAAGTAAAGATGAATTTAGTGATGTTCAAGAGGATTAGGAATATAGCTAGTGTAGAGTTAAACTAGATTGTTGGGCAATCTACATTTCCATTTTTCTAAGTCATAAGAACAACTATCCAAATGAATTTCCTTATGATACTGAAGAAAAGAAGGTGACTTCATATGAAAGCCTGTCTAAAAAGAATATGCAAGTATTTAAATGTTTGTTATTAGTTCTATCAGAAAAAATAATAGGCTTTTTAATTCCTTTATACCAGAGAATGCAGCTGCATGATGGGAGGCCCAAACAAAAGAGACATCGTTGTCGAAACCCTAATAAATTGGATGTTAATAGCCTGACTGGTGAAGAACGTGTTCAGCTCATAAACAGAAGAAATGCAAGAAAGGTATCATGTTACTGTCTTCAGATCTTCCCAGAATCAAGCTGCCTAAAATGAAGAACTTCTTTAATATTTAGCCAGTGAAATTTTGCATATAAAATAGTTGTTTTTATGTTATGTTTTGGTACAAAATAGAAAGGTCAATGGCAATATTCTAGTAAGCATTTTGAAACTGTAGAATTGTGCAAGGCACTGCACAAAACTGATTTTGGGGCTTCTGTTCAGTATTGAACATTCAGTATCCATGCCATTATTTGAAAGTAAATTCCAGTCCAGAGGCTTCCCATGAAAGATTTGAATTTTTTGCTCCAGAATAAAGCTACACTAGGCAGATGATTTGCTGGTTTTGTTACAGTAACACTTATACCTTTGTCTTCTGTTTGTTACTGATTATCTGTCAGGCTTATTACAATAACTTTTTCAGAGGAAGCTTTTATTTTAAAAAGAATCTTTTTTATCTTTTTTTCTTGAACACTGGCAATAGAATACACTCTAAAAAGACCCCATTTTAAAATTGAATTTCTCTTAATATAAAGTTCTCTATATGTTGCTGTAATCAAGTAGCAGCAATCTGGTTATGTTGTAAACTTCATGCACATCTTATGACATGCCTTTACTACTTTTGAAATTGTTAAAAATAAATTGACAGTGTATCTTGCATAGGAACCTGCTTATTGGAGTTTATTAAATCCTGTATACTGGAATCTGGGTGTGATCAAAGCTTGAGGAGGGTGCATTGAGTTCAGAGGGATGTGTGGCATGGTGGTGCTGAGTGGCTAAGTGGTACCAGAAGAGCAGCACTGTGAGCGAGAGCCTTTTCGGTACTGCTTCAACACACAGACTGCTTTCTCTTGTGAGCCTGCTACCTTGGCTTTGTTAGAGAGCAGTTGCAAGGAAAGCAGGTTGTTGTTTTTTTTTTTTTTTTTTCAATGCTGCTATTTTAAGTTCAGAAGCTTTGTGTGTCTGTGGAGAAGAGTGGGACAGAACTTGAGAGTCCTTTATCTCTCCAGTGCATTGAGACAGTAGCTCTAGTGCAAGCTGCTAACAGAGGGGACACTTGGCCTCTCTAGGGTAAACCTTGTTCCAGGGAACTTTCTCAGGGTTGATGATTAAGGAATGAGGCAGTTGATCTTTGCTTGTAGCAAACATGGCCAGAGTTTCAACTTTCACTCAAATCCTTGGACCTCTGTTCTCTGCTCATTGTTGTGCCTGCTGTTGCATTTGCTGCATGGCCAAAATGAGCTCTGATACTAAAACTTAATCTTACATTAGTGGGCATGTCAGTTATTGAAGCTACAAAGTAAGAGTTTACTAGGGTTTTTTTTGTCCTAAGCATTTGTTATCAATACATGAATCAATCGTCAATCAAATATTTTAGCTCGTTGATCACTTTAGTTGAGACTATTTGTATTGTTTTACGTAAGAGGCAAAAGTGAAAGTGAGCCAGAAATGGATGTTGTACATATCAGATGAGAAGTATTTCCTGACTTGTTTCTTTTACTTCTCAGGTGGGGGGTGCATTTGCTCCCCCTCTGAAGGATTTGTGCAGATTCCTGAAAGAAAATCCAGAGTATGGAGTGGCTCCTGAATGGGGAGATGTCGTGAAACAGTCTGTGAGTATCTGCATAATAAGACATCTAGGACATGGAATGAATCGTAAAACATAAACAAAAGCAAACAGAAAAAATAGCTTTAAAAAAAAATCTGATATAATAAAGGAAATGAGTCCATACTGTGTTTACTGGACAGCTCAGTTCCCCAAACTGGCACAACTCTGAGTAGGAGACAGTGGCAACTGTGAATTAGAGATTTAGTTTAAGGTGTCGCAGTGCTGTGATAGTTGCATCTAGTCAACCTAGCTTTGATGGTCTTGTGGCAAAGCATTAGGCCACAGAATAGTCTTTATCCTTTAAATTGCAATAATGTGGATAAATATGACTTTAGATGTTTACTATTTTTAAATAACTTTAAATGTACACTTTTAATTTTTAAAAAAGAATAGTATGACCTATTAAAATATACGTCAAGTAGTAAAATACCTGTTTTCTCCACTTCAAAGTTTTTGTTTTGTTTTGTTAAAGGTTAGTGTTAAGATTCCAGGAAGGGAGCTAGGTTAATATATTATGAAAGCCTAATATCTTGATGGGTAAATGTTTTTCTGCTCAGATAAAAATATAAGTAATTCTAAAGTATATGTGTGATATGAAATATGAGGGACTTGAACTGACCTGCATGAAATTACACATTTCTGCTGCACCTCAAAACGAGTAACCAAATTGTCTTTATACAGTTAGAAATTATTGGGATGTAGTACTATGCCAAAGCAGTGCTCTGTTTTATATATTAAATTCAGATTGCTCCTCTCATGAGCTATATGTGGCCTGATTTGCAAAGAGCCCTCCAAAGATGAGTTAGCAGAGGGTCTTGGGAAGAGACCTCACAGTAGACCTCACTGTGGAGCTGGGATTTAAGTGCTGGAGATGGGGTAGTGCAAAGTCACTGCAAGTTGCAGCGAGTTGTCTCAATATCAACTTGCGTAACATAAGAGTCATCCTTGACGCAGTTACTGTTTTTTTTGTTGTTGTTTTGCTTGGTTTCCCACACGTTGAGCCTCCTGAACTTGCCTGCCGTCTCTTGCAGGGCTTCCTCCCAGAAGGCATGTTCGAGCGGATCCTCACGGGGCCTGTGGTGCGTGAGGAGGTGAGCCGGCGCGGAAGGCGGCCCAAGAGCGAGATCGCCAAGGCGACGGCAGCAGCAGCCGCTGCCTCAGCAGCCAGCGTGTCCGTTAACCCCCTGCTGGCCAACGGCCTGCTGCCCGGCATGGAACTGCCCGGCCTGCAGGCCCTGCAGCAGAACCTGCAGAGCCTGCAGTCGCTGCAGGTAACGGCTGGCTTGATGGGCCTGCCGGCGGGCTTAACCCCCGCGGGGGAAGCCAAGAGCGTGGCTGCCATGTTCCCCATGCTGCTCTCGGGAATGGCGGGATTGCCCAACCTGCTGGGCATGGGCGGCCTGCTCGCCAAGGCCACCGAGGCCGTTTCGGAGGAGAAGGGAAGCGATTCCAAGGAGGCGGATGTAAAGAAAGAAAGGACAGAAGACCAAAATACAGATATTGGTGGTGAAAACTCTGTTGCGAGTTCTCCTTCAACATCCTCTGCTGCTGCAGCTGCCAACTCTCTCTCTCTTAACCCATTACTGTTGTCCAACATACTTTATCCAGGGATGCTTCTCACTCCAGGCCTTAATCTTCATATCCCAGCTTTGTCTCAGTCTAATATTTTTGATGTACAGAACAGTGAAAACAATGACACGGGCTCAGCCAAGCCCACAGAAGAAAAAGAGGAAAATTCTAGGGTTAGAGATCAGGAAGACAAAGGGGGAACAGAGCCAAGCTCTCACAATGAAAACAGCACAGATGAGGGTTCAGAGAAAGCAGATGCTTCATCTGGATCTGATAGTACATCGTCTTCATCTGAGGATTCAGATTCTAGTGATGAAGACTGACCCCAGACTCTGCACTTAAATTCAAAATCAGTTTATAATTTATTCTTTAATTATTTCATTGTAAATAACCCAGTGTTGAGTGCATCAATGATTTACTGAGCGAACATTTCAGTATTTGTTTAGAAGTGCAAACTGCTTTCAGAGACATTTTGCATGTAATATTTCTTGAAGTTCATAAGTTTCTGAACTTGTATGTACTATCAAATACACAATGGTGTAAAATTACAACAAAAGGCATTATAATTTTGTTGGGGGGTTAATTTTATGAAAATAATGCTCAAGTAAGAGCTGTATATTTAATATATTTGCAGTGAACACAGAATACTTTATGCATATTATTGATTTAATTTGAATATAGTTTTACAGCCTCCTTGACACTTATAATTTACAGATCAAAACTCAGCAATAATTTGGGCAGCTAATGAATGTCATGAAAGCTGTAGAATCTACATCACCATCCATTGCTTTAATTACATGAAAATGCTCTAGTGTTGTGATGCACTGCTGTTTCCAATTCAGGTACAAGTGTGTTTAAAAGAAGATTAAATTTTTTTCCCAATCAGCCAATTAAACTGGCTACCTGTTACCTCAGCTGAGTTAGTTTAGGAAGTTTACATTGGTTTCTATTCACTTGTTTTCAGGTTTTGTTTTGTTCTCTAAAGACATCCTGTATGATATCATGTTAAAATCTGAGTTATCTGAGATAGGACTGTTGGGTTGTTTTTTCTCATTACGCGAGTTCTCTTTGACGGTGGTAAAGGGAAATTAAAACACACTGTCTTATCTCATGCTACTTGGCACCATAGAGACCTATTTAGTTTACACCTTGCAAAGTTTTGGGTTCCCTCCAGAGAATTAAAAGTCCCAAAATAAGGAGTAATTTCCCCAAGACTCAGAAGAGGCAGACTGTCATAAAGTGCCACTGAAAAGACCTTTCAACACTGCATACTTCATGTAAAAATTGTTTGTTTGCTTTGTTTGTGTAGATTTCTATTTGTGTTTTATGTCATAAAACCTCCTGGAATTACCAGTTAATAATGGTAAATAAAGTATAGATAGTTTTGAACTCCTTTTGAGTTTAAACTTCTCTGCAGATTTAAATCTGACTAAATATTAAATATTACCCCAAATCACTATTGGGATATCAGTTCATATATTATGCTGAGTTGCCCACTAAAGAAAAAGCACTTTGACTTGTAGGGAAGAAAAATTATTCCTCGAAACCCCAAGAACAGGGCATAAAGCATCTGTTTAAGTCCAAATCCTTTGAACCCTTTGCTATATAAAATCTGTTGACTATTTGATGTGTGATATGATTCCTCCTTCTTCTTAAGCTGCTATTACTCTGACACAGTAGAGGCCCAGATTCGCATTTAGATAAGTTGTGAACTGCCTGAGATTTCAGTTGACCTTAGTTATATCATTTGTGGTCCAAGAACAGGCAAGTGTTAAGAGGAAATAGATACAGGTACTAGTAGAAGTCATTGGAAAAGCTTTACAAAGGGATAAATTTAAAGGTTAAAAAACAAACTGTATATTTTGATATAGTTCTGTTGCTTGCTTGTACAGTAAAACAACTGCGTTGTTTTTTTACCAAGAACTTTACCAATGAAATATAAGTTTCTATGTGCAAAATAACCCCATGATTAGAAGCAGTATTACGTGTAATTACACAATTATACAAGTACCATTTGGATTGTGCTGGTTACATTTTTTCCCAAATAGTATTCTGTTTTTTTGGCCCTTCATGCAGTGTCTTAGCAATAGTCAAAATCTAAAACTGCCAAGAGAAGGGGGTAGCAATTCTTCATCATGAAAAAAAAAAGTATTGCGTATTTTTTGCCCTTTGTAATATAGCACTTTTATTTAAGTAGGATGCATCTATGAAATAGCCAAAGTTTTACAAACAGTTATTAACTTTGTTTGCTGATGGACTGTGTCAACGAAACCATCACTTCCCACCCTAACCCCACAGAAGAAATCCTAAATCTTGTGGCTAAAACTAATTTATATCAGATTTATGAAATAAAGTATTTTCCTAATTATGCTCAAGTGAGTTTGGTTACCATTCTAGTGATTCTTTCTATGTAATAAGGCAATTACAGTTTCAAGTAATGAAGGCTGGTGTAGACTTGAACATAATATATCGGGTTTATTTTTAATCAGTATGAATCAGAAGGGGAAAAAATGTCCCACTATCAGCTATAAACTATATGCAAATACGGTTGTATAAAGTTAAGGGTTATAAGGAAACCTCAGTAGAATTACACTAATACTGAAGTTAAAATTAAAAGGATCTCCAAGGTGATGATAAAGTGTGTGTTGGTAGTTACTAAAAGAACCTTAGCTGTTATTGCCTTGTATTTCTATCCCTTGTTTCAGGCTTCATGATCCAAGTCTTAGTCCAGTTTTTTTTTTTGGACATTTGCAATATTTGCCAGTTGTGTTCTGTGTAGTCTGAATTTGCTTTCTGTAGTTGAACAAGCGTCTTAAAAAGTCATTTGTAATTTATTGAATTACTTTCTATGATGTTCTATAGAGCAAATGGAAGTTTAATTATTTTTTATTAAACATATTCTTTGACTACCCATGATGTCAGCCTCAATATGTGAAAATACTGTTGTCCGTGTAAGGATTAAAAATGTATCTGTGTGCAGCAGAAGTTGAGTGTTACAGCCTGAAAACTAAGTTGTTTTTAAGAACTTAAAACAGTCAAGTCACAGATGTGATTTAAAAAAAAAAAAAAAAAAACATCAAGGATTTCTGATGGTTGAGCATCTCTAAAGGTAAGTTTCAATTCTGAACCCAGTATTTCAGGAAGAATGTTCACTGAGAAACAAATATGAGGAGTTAAGGAAAAAAATCCACAAATAAGATGGGCTGAAGTCTTTAAACTGAGATATGTATGTAGATGAGTGTCTCCATTGAGAATGGTTATTCACTAAAATATTGTGGCTTGCGCAACTTGAGGTTCAACTTAGTGTTGTATACTATAATGCAACTTGAAAGTCAGCTAACACTGAGGTTTTTTTTTCAAAAAAGAAAAAAAAAAGTCCTGTTTAAAATAATTACTGTAACATTTGCCTATAAAGAATTGGGTACCCTTTAGAATAAGACAAATGAAGGTTACGAGGGTTGAGTTTGGTGTTTCCACCCTGTTTTCTTTTACAATTCAGCAATTTTAAGCTGAGTAAATGTAATATTCAGGTGTCTGTTTATAAATAATGATGGGCATCGTATTCTGGGTGCTATCCAGACTGTCCAGTGAAGGCCGCCTATCAACCAAAGGCTTTTGCCGGTGTTCAGGAAACTGCTTCAAGTTTGGTCCTAAATGAAGCTGTGTTGGGAAGAAAATCTGTTCCCTTGGATACCTGATTGTTCCTTTTCTGCTTTTTAGTGCAACGCTTGTCAGAGACATCAGGGGAAGCACCATCTCCTTTTTAAAAGGAAGCTCAAGTCAGTCCATGATCATTGGAGTCTGCCTTGTTCCAAGGAGGTGAATTATGCTGGCCATCGACTGTCCTCAGTGAAAGGAAGTACTTGAGGTTAGTGCAGTCGATGCCTGTGCCAACGCTCTGCAGCGGTTTGGCTTCAACATTTGCTGCCCTTTGCTTGTCTTTGCAAGGAGGCTGCAGTTTCTTACCAGGGGAACCAGTAAAGCCAAGTCCTAGGCGATGAAAAAGATTTCAGGGCCTTTCTTAAATGTCTAAAAATGTTTCTTGTGTAAAAATTCAGTAGACGATTAGGTTAAAAATGGCCTTACTGTAGAAGCTTCCTCAAATGTCCTTATTTAGAAATGTTGCATCATTTGTAAAAGGTGGACGTGTACAAGGACGAGGTGTACAGTATACCCCTACCGTCACCACCTTATTACCTAGATGTTGCTCAACTTTGAATGTTGTGAGATTTTGTTGCTTGTTTTTATCGAAATGATTTTGAAAGAGTAAGTTGTTATGTTTTCAAGGCATAAGTACAATACTGTAATAAATATTAGTATTTTCATTATTTTAAGGTAAAGGTAGGTAAACTTTATGGGGTTTAAGTGCTCTTCTTGTGCTTCTGGAGTGCAGGCACCAATCACTCCATGTGCTTTGGGTCTTAATTTCCTTTCCCGCTACTCTGGTCGCGGCTCCTTCAGCTCGCTAGCGGTGTAGGGGGTTAGCTGTTGTTAATGGTGCTCGCTGCAGGGGCGGCAGCCCCTCTGCCGGACCTACGCACAGAGGGGGCTGCTCCTTGTCCCCATGCTCCGTGTCGCGGCAGGGCCTGTCCTGGTCTGGGCAGAGCGTGTTCGTGTTTCCTTGCGCCATCTGCTGTTCAGAGAGGAGAAATCGGCATTCCTAAAACCTTCCCCTCTCTCCCTCTTCCTGACCTTTTTCCTCCCTCATGTTGCACCGCCTTCCCCCCTAGACTGCGGCTCGTGACGTCACCCCCCAGGGACCTGATGTGGTGATGACGTCACGCACCACACGCTCCCTCCCGGGAGGCTGCCGCGCGGCATTGTGGGAGGACACGCCTGCTGCGTGGCCGCGTCGACGCAGCGCGCCTGCGCGCAACAAGCCCCCCCATTGGCCGCTTGCCCGCGGGCGGTCCAATGGGAGGGCGCGCGGCGGCGGCGGGCGGGGCGCGGCGCGGCGCCGGGGCGCGCGGATGCGGCGGCGCGGCGCGACCCCCGCGGGGCGGCGGCGCAGGCGCAGTGCGCGGCGGGGCGGCGGCGGCGGCGGCAGCAGCGGCGCTGCCCCCTAGCGCCGGGGCGGGGGATGCCGGGCGAGGCGGAGGACGAGGTCGAGGCCGAGGCGGCCCCTGCCGCCTCCCCGCCGGCCGACGAGGGCGACACGCGGCAGCGCTACGAGGAGCTCTGCAGCAGCCTCAACATGGACGAGCGCGCCCGCTCTGAGGCGTGGCTCAGCTACCAGAGCATGAAGCGCAACTACACCCTCGAGGTGAGCGGCGGCGGCGGCGCCGCGCGGCGGCCAGCGGGTTAAGAGCGGCCGGCGCGGCCCGCGCGACGAAATGGCGGCGCGCGCGGCCGCCGCGGGGCCCTCCCGTGGCGAAACGAAACGAAACCAACCCCCAGAATGGGCCCAACTCCCAGCGGAATGGGTGCAGTTAAACAGAAATAAGGAATTAACCGGCGCTAGCGGCTCAGCGGGGCCGCCCCCCGGCGGGCGCTGCGTGCGCGGCCATTTCGTGCGCGGCGCCGCGGCCCGCCCCTACGGCAGCGCCGCCCGCGCCGGGGCGGAGCGGGAGCCTCGGGCCGCGCTGGGCCCAGCGAGGCGGTTTCAAACACGAAGCGGCGCTCGGCGCTGGTGTGGGCACGTGCTGGAGCGCCGGCTCCTGTGCCAACCCCCTGGGCGCAGCTTGTCGCTGATAAGGCCCTGCGTGGACACGGCGCGTCCCGGCGTCTGCCCTTCTCGCACCTCGGGGCTCTTAGATAGCTCTGGCAAAACACTCAGTGCTCTGAGATACCCCGTCACTTCCTCATTGCTCCAACATTATTAGCGCAGCACGTAATTGCTCTTTTCCTTGACATGGGGTGCATAGCTGCAGTGTGTGTCCGTCTTTCCCAGCAAGTCTTTAGTTGCCCCATGTTTTTCTTCCCAGGGAAACGATCTGCACTGGCTGGCATGTGCCTTGTACGTGGCTTGTAGAAAAGCGATCCCAACTGTGAGCAGGGGGACTGCTGAGGGGAATTACGTGTCCTTAACCAGAATCTTGCGCTGTTCAGAGCAGAGGTAACTTTTCTTTTTGCTATTTTTTTTTAACGAGCACTTTCCATCCCATTCTCTTTTGCTGTTTGGCATATTTAAACAAAACAGGGATCTTTTAAAAAAGCTTTTAAAGTGAGAAATTCACAGAGCCAGACAAGGGTAAATACATTATGTGACTTGGGCTGTAGAAGAAAAAAAAAATAGAAAAATGAAGGAAAGTTCAGTATATGAAATGAAGTTTATTGAAACACATATAATTTTTTGTATTTGTTTTTTTTTTTCTCATACCTTTATAGGCTATTCTTAGCATTGAAGAGTTGGAATTTGTTTTATTTAAGTAGCTTAGTTATTAATAAAAATGAGAGAAATTTGATTTTATAGTAATTGGAGTATTGGAGCTAATATTAGCTGTGTGAGTAAAAGTCAATAAATATACATACATGCACACATATGTATACATACCTATATGTGTTTATATTTGTTTATACATGTATATGCATGTATGTATATAAATGAGCATGATCATCAGGAGATATCAAAAGATTTTTTCATGTTGTCTGAGCTCGTCGTTGTTTGGATGGCTTTAAGTGCTTTGTACTGTAGTTTTGTCACACTGATCTGCAGTGCTGCCATTTTATCAGTATCTAAATTTTATTTATTTACAACAAAATATCTTTCTCCAAAAATTAACTCTTAGTTTCAACCTGTTCAATATTTCAGCTTGATTGAGTTTTTTAACAAGATGAAAAAATGGGAAGACATGGCAAATCTACCATCCCAGTTCAGAGAACGAACTGAAAGATTGGAGAGAAACTTTACTGTTTCTGCTGTAATCTTTAAGAAGTACGAGCCTATTTTTCAGGATATTTTCAGATATCCTCAAGAAGATCAACCTCGTCAACAGAGAGGAAGAAAACAGAGGTACTTTTCTGTTATTTTCAGGCTTATTTTAGAGTATTGCTATCACTGAAGTTGCTTAGTTGCGTTATTTTTAGCTGCAATTCTATAGTAGTTCTTTACAATACCAAGGTAGTCTATCTTCGCTCCCAATAATTTTTTGGGTTCTTTTTTTTGTTTGTCAGGTATTATAGGATCCAAGCTGTTAAGTTTTTGTGACTCAGTTCACTCTCCCTTGAAAGAGTTTTTTGTTTTACTAATATAGCCTTTAGAGCTGCAGCACTTCTTAAGATGGAAGTAAACTGATAAAGACTGTTTACAGGGTGTTTACAGTTGCTTAGTGTTGAGTTTTACTAAATGAGACAACTACAATTAAAAAAGCAGAAGGGTAGTGGAAGCACTTCATAAAGCATCTCCATGCCACCTTCTTTGCCCTTGCAATATTTTTACCTTGCAGACAGAAACTGACTCGTGGAATACCACTGTCAGTGGTGATATGAGTAAGCAAGGAAAAGTGGAGTTAAAATAAAAATATAAAAAATGGTGCTAGAGGAGAGTTTGTGGCTTTGTTCTGTTTTGTTTTTTGAATTCTTAAACATGGTTTCTGATTTCTGATATTTAGGGGGAAAAATCATTTGGATTACTTTGTTAATATTTTTTCTATTACCAAAATCTGAAATTGAACAACTTAGCTAGAAGTTTGCAAGTAAGCCTTAGGAAAGAGGCATAGGAAGGCTGTCCAGAATAGCGTACGTGGCAGTAGTAACAAGTAACGGCTCATAGTGATCAGAATGTTTTGACAGAGGCATTTCAACTCTTGCTCTTTACACCTTTGGACTGACTATATGTAGTACTGTTGTATGAAAGATGAGGATGTTAAAAGCTGCAGAAAATGCTTTGTCTGCTATATAGCAGTCTTTGGGACTGAGCTCACAATTTGCTTTTAAAGAAATCAGTTCTGGGCATGTTTATCATTAAAGGCCCTGTGCTTTGCTGCTCAAGACTTGGCCTCCTTCAGAGGGGATCTGCGAGGCCGGGCTCTGCAGTGACATTTCAGTCACTGCCTGCAGCCTGAGCCTGAGCTTCCCCTGTGCCCTCACTGCATGCCCTGTGGTTTCCTTTTCGTCTGCAATCAGCCTTTGGGGCAGGGTTTTAGGTTTTTGCTACTCTAAAGCTCAGATTTTTTTTGGAATGATGGAATGCAGTATGATTTTCTATCAGTCTGAATTCACCGAGGTTACCATGTGTCTTTTTCTCTCTGTATTTCCCCTCCCAAAGGCGACAGCCATGCACAGTGTCTGAAGTTTTCCAGTTTTGTTGGGTGCTGTTTGTTCACGCAAAAGGTAAGAGATGGGAAAGGGACGACCTGCTGCAAACGTGTTTTTGCCAGGCTTATTTCAGCCCTTAAATGCTAAATAGGCACAGATATTTCTGCATTCAGAAATGCCTTTGAGAAAGGGCCTTTTCAGAACTGCCCCAAAGGAGTGTATTCCGCCCTAACTTCCGCAGCTGTGTCTTGCTGTGCTCTAAGGTAAGATAAGTGGCTACTTAACTGGAAACTTCCATTAAGTTCTGGGTGTTGTCAAGCTTTTATGCTGGGTTTCTAAGAGGAAAGGTGTTATCTAATTTCAGTGATTTCACGTTTAGATATAGTTGTGATGAGTTTAAATTCTGGTCATGTGTTCACCAGGAGTTAAGAATAGTTTAACACAGGGCTATGTTTCCAGCAGTGCTGATTATAAATGGATTTTTCCTTGCAATCTAAGAATGTTTAATCATGAAGTTTTAGGTGCGATTACTTTCTTACTGGTATCATAGAAAATATCCTAATCCTTACCTTTTGTTCCCCTGTGCTTTTTAGACATGAGAACACAGTAGTTGTATCAAATAATGGTATATGTTTCAAAGTAATTTGTTTGTTTATTTACAAGTAAGTTTTTCTCTTGTGTTTTGGACTTGCTAGTGTAAGGACAGAAATGGTTGCTTTGAAAATTGAGGCTACTTTAGGACACACAAGGGAAAATTCTTTGTTAATGTGTTTGTGTTTCCAAAAGCATAACACAGTGAAGAGACAGTGTATGCACTGCATGTTTTAACTTTTATTGTAAGAGCAGTCTTGAATCTAATACAAAAAGTTCAGGGTTTCAACAAGGATTTCAATCTACTGGTTCCTTAAATTTGGTTTTGACTCTAGTACTGCTAGTGACTGTTGCTGTACTAGTCCTTATGCTTATGAAGTTGAACCTGTGTTACGAAAGTTATTTCTTTAATGTTTTTATTGGTTTATGTTTTGGTATTGTATTTAGGACTTTAATGATTCGGAAAGCACTCTGATGAAAATGTACAGTTAATCTCAATTTCTGTGCAGGTTTTTTAAAATAGTTCCAATTATCTGTACTGAAATTACTATTTTTTAACAAACATGGAATCAGAGATCTGAATATAGATTTGAAAACACTGGTAGGTTTCTGATAGAAGAATAGCAGACTGCATAGTTTGGAAAAATGCTTTAATTTTCTACACATTTTGATATGCTCCAAATGAGTTTATTACTGCATACTAGCTCTCTTCAGTGAGTTGCTCTGTTTTTCAGAACAAGCTCAGCTACGTGGTTTGGAGCTTACCTGCAATAACAAGCCTACGAGGAGTATTATAACGAGTACTGAGAGAGTGCTAGAAAATCATGCTGTAAATGCCAAGTAATAGGAATACCATTTATAATGTTAATTAATGGCATATTTTATTTGACAAGACTATGTTTAGCTTTGGCTATTCCTCAAAGGCAATGTCATAAGCCTGAATAAGTTCAGCAGTGTGATGAAGCTGAATATAGTCTTTGTGAGAGATGATTAAAGAGGTTACAAGGTTTCTTTTCTCCAAGATGATGGGGAATAAAAATGATATTAGAGGTACATAAAATGAAGCTACATTGTAAGACAGATGAGAGAGATACATTTTAACTTTTTTGTAAAGCACAAGAGAAATAAGATTAATTCCTTACTACATGTGATGAGCATGCCCAAATGTAAGTATATGGAAAGCAGATTGAGGAACTAAAAAATATCTGCAGGCATAAAGTTTAATATGGATTATTTCTGGATGATTTGGGAGGCAGTTGCTTTGTTTTCGGTTTTGTTTTTGATTTTACAGATTAACTGTTTTTTGCTAGGATAGAGCTAAATGTTGAGGCTCTCTGTAGCAATGCAAAGCTGGGAAAAGGAGGGCCTCGCATGGCTCCATTATAATACAAATGACAGCAGTTGCTTTGTTAACAGAATTTTAAATCTATGTTCATTAATCTCATATGTTTTTTTTTTCTAAATTGAAGGTAATTTTCCTATGATCAGTGATGACTTAGTCAATTCCTACCATCTCCTGTTGTGTGCTTTGGATCTGGTGTATGGAAATGCTCTCCAGTGTCCTAATCGCAAAGAACTTTTGAATCTTGATTTTAAAGGTATGTTTAAAAAATGAACTGCCTGTATCCAGTGACTGCAAGAACATCTATGGCTACTGAAATGTGCATGACTGTGTCTAGCAGAGAACAAATTGAATAATATTTGTTTGTGAAAAGGGTGAAATAAGTTGGAAACTATTTCACAATTAGGTTACTCTCAGTTTTTTACCTATATAATGACAAGATAGCTGAATTTTGTAAACAATAAGTCAAGAAATTAATCTAGGAAGGAAATATTGTGTCAAAGGAAGTTCTTGAGTAAGAATTTTGCTATGTTCATGTCACTGAGGTGTCTGTCAGCACTGTCAGACAGGAGAGATGTAGGTAGCGTATGGGTTTATGAAATAAAATAATATGTTTTTGTTAATGTATTTCTTAATTGTAGGTCTACCTGAAGATTTTCATAATAAGGATTATAAAGTATCCTCTGATCCCCCCTGCATCATTGAAAAGTTGTGTTCATTACATTACGGATTAGTTTTGGAAGCAAAAGGTATAAAGGAACATTTTTGGAAGCCATATATTCGGAAACTTTTTGATAAAAAGGTTGGTCAATAAATTTGTGGTGTAGAGAAATTTCTCCTTAGTCAGTGCTAACATTTTAAAGAACCAAAATGCCCACTGTTTGTCTCAACTTGTCTTACAGCTTTTAAAAGGAAAAGAAGAAAATCTGACAGGATTTCTGGATCCTGGAAACTTTGCAGATAGCTTGTAAGTCACTTCATTTGTGATTGATTTCCAGTAATATCCCTTTGATATGTAGTACAAAGGCAATTACGCAACCTGAACCTTAATACTGAGGAATTTATTTGTGCATTTGCTAACTATAGCTATATTATACTATTTACGTAGTATTTTCAAATGTAATTCACTTCCTTTTCTTCAGGGCGCAGTGGCTTGGGACATGTTTGAAAAAGGCATAGTTCTTCAAGAAGAAATGCAGCGATGTCTGCTTTTTTCTTACATTTCTATGTTGCTTTTTCATATATTACTGTTAGAAAGAAAAAAGGGGGGGCACATTAAATGAGTAGGAAGTAGGAGGAAGAAAGTAGTCGTGGTGATTCATTTCTTTTTAAACTCAGAGATGCTATGAGTGGGATTTACTGTTTTCTCTTGAAGATTGCTAAGAATACTTGTGCTTGTTTTATGGTGATGTGATAATTCATAAATCTCAAGGCCTTTCCAGATGCATAAGAGATATAGGTGGAATTGTGTTATGTTCCTTCTGTGGCTGTACTAACTGGCCACCCATCAGATACACCTGGAGAAATAATCTCCTTGACACTGTCATGTTGATGATACTACAGTTTTTAAAAGAGTGTCCAGTACTTAAAGTCAGGGTTGAAATAAAATTTGAAGTAGGTTTCTAACAGGCAATAAAAAGTGTTTGTTTGGTAAGCAGCTAAGTTATTGAATGTTTAAATAAAGGATTTATTTGTATTTTTCCTGTTTTTAATAGCAAAGCCATCAACAAGGCCTATGAGGAATATGTTTTGTCAGTAGGAAATCTGGATGAGCGGATATTTCTTGGGGAGGATGCAGATGAGGAAATTGGAACTCTCACAAGGTGCTTAAATACAAGTTCAGGAATAGAAACAGCTGAAAGAGTGCAAGTGAAGCACAACCTGCAGCAGCATTTTGACAGGGTGAGTGTGACACGATCTCAGTTTCTGACTCTGTTTGTAGTAGAGACATCTGAACAGTAGCAGTAGCTAAAAGACTCTTGTCTGTGTTGTTAAAGGTGATCAGGGAGTATACACAACATAGAGAGGTAGATTTGGCAAGTGATTTACATGCATTTACTTTGACTTTTAAACCCAACAGAATGGGGTTTAAACCTCCATGGTTGTTTGGTAGCTTCAGAATATTTGTTGGGCTTTTAGACCCTTTCGACTTGTCTGTCTTACTGGATTTTCCCATCTCACCTCTCTGTCCCATGTGGTTGGTTTTTCCTGGTTAGCATCTGTGTTTTCTCTGCATTATTGGGTTTCTTCAAAAAA
Organism: Tinamus guttatus; assembly: GCF_059628265.1. Classification (NCBI taxonomy): domain Eukaryota; kingdom Metazoa; phylum Chordata; class Aves; order Tinamiformes; family Tinamidae; genus Tinamus; species Tinamus guttatus. The sequence goes on from NW_028288923.1 coordinate 6,614,900, forward strand.
TACATATTTCAGGCGTTATTATATCTGTTTACAGTGTTAGATTATTGAGAAATGTTTTTTTTTTTCCTTACCTGCCTAAGAAGCATCATGCAAAGATATGTTATTACATATGTTCCAGGCGTCTAAGGGGGACAGAGGAATCTCTCAAGCCTGCCCATGAGCTAAGGCACAAACTGGGCTGTTTTTGGTTCCTGCCCTCTTTCTTAACAGGCGGGCGAGTGAGCAAGAGTTGTGCAGCCGGCGCCGTGGGGTTGTGGGGGGTGTCTGCGTTTCAGAATGACGTGTGGTTTCCACTTCACCTTTGTCTTTTTAGTCAAAATCACTCCGGATTACCACTCCGCTCACTGGCCGCAAGTATATTAAAGAGAGCAACCCGTATGTGACCCCGGTTTCCATAGCAACATATAGCCTGAGCCGCCTTCATACAATGCTGGCAGGGCTGAAAAATGCCCCCAGTGAAAACCTGGAGCAAATTCTTAGGTAAGTAAGTTCAAAACAAATAATTAACTTTTTTTGGTGTTTTGTTGGTTGGTTGGTGATTTTCAATAATTTTAATAATAAATGTTACTGCTAAGCAGTGTAATGTAAAATGACGATAAACATCCTCGAGTTAAACAGAAACGAGAGATTTAAATGCCAAAATACTGAGTTCTTCAGCTTTAAACATGTTTGCCCTTAAGAACTGAGTATAAAAATGGTACATTTTATCTGAGCAGTTCTCAATTTCGTATTTATTACTTAACAAATCAAAATCATTCTACAACATAGGAGATTTTTCTCTGTTTCCCAAGTAGTTAAACTGTTGCCTTGGATACAGGATATTTTCAAACTTTTTTTTTTTAAATCCAGAAAATGTTGTTGAAATATGACTCTGTGACTATGGAACGGTGTCCGTATTATTAAAATATATACAATAATAATATGCTGTTTGCCTTATATAACATATAAAGTTAGGCATACATGGGTGTGTTTGTGTTGCTGAAGTCCCAGCTACAGTTTCATACTTTAATCATACTATAAAAATAATTAACATTTTTGTCACAGTAGGAATAATACTTGGAAAATGGTTTTTTTTTTTTTTTTTTTTTTTTTTTTCTTTTTCCAGAGCCTGTTCCAGGGATCCTTCTCAATCTATTGCAAACAGAGTAAAAGAAATGTATGAAGTGTACTGCCAGTGCATGCAGTCGGAAGGAGAATTCAGCAATTTCTCCAAAGGTGGGAAGCATTTCACTTGCACAAATATGAATGAAAATGCCTTTAAACACTTTAATCTTTTATGAGTAACTTAAAGCTTTAATGTATTGGCAGTGCTTTAGCACCAAAGTCGTTTCGGGTACTTTTTCTGGTTGTCTGAAGACATGGGAAAGTTCCACCCTGCCTAGAGTTTCAGAATCAATCATCAGGTGTATGTTAAGGCACTGGAGTTTATTGATATTTTCACTTTTACACAAGGGAAATGAGAAACACCCTTAAGGATACCGTTTTCCCCACTCAAATCTAAGCAAAATACTGACTGTATTCATAGCCTCAGTTTCTATGAAGGCAATGAAAATTCTGATGAATCATATTCTTTAGAAGTCCTGTGGCAGTTTTGATTCACATATGATGATGTTTTGGTACAGGTATTATTAAAATCCTGTGAGTATAAAAGATGGTTTATTTATATTTATTTATATATATATATGTATCTTGTATTTTAACTCTTGTTCTAGATATATTGTTCTCTTGAGAGTATAAAGGTATCATTTGCAAAGTTGTCAGATATGTCTGTGGAATGACAGGAAGATGCTCTGGACTGACTTTTTTGCTGTATGGAGGCCTTTCTTTGTATTTGTTCTTACAATATGGTTGCTTCAGTACAAGTTAGTACATAGAGGTATACATATAGTGCAAGTCCAGATCCATATAGATATACTTTTTAAACAAATTTATTTTCTGAATTCATAATGTATACATTACATACAGTAGCATTAGAGATTGTCCTTATAGCTGTTTTCATCAGTTCTGAGTTCAGCAATAAGCTGGTCTGCTCTGCAATCACAAGTCAGTGACAGAGATTCCCAAGTCAGCTTAAACTAACTGACAAGTATTGTAGCTATAACAGCCAGAAATCCAAATGTGACAACTCAGTATTGAAGATGAAATAGGTGGGTTTTTTTTAATTGCATTTGACAAAATTGTTTCCATTTAAAATCCCTGCAGATGTTGCCAGTAAGCATTTTCGTCGTGCTGAGGTGTTGTACTACAAGGTACTGGAATCAGTCATTGAGCAAGAGAGGAGGAGATTGGGAGACACCGACTTATCTGTAAGAAAATGTCATCAAATCATAATTCAGTTTTAAAGTTGGGCCTGCCTAAAGGAAGCCATTTGTACAGCACTACAAACTATTTAAAAATGAGGGTAATACCCTGAAAAGGAGTCTGTAGCTAGAGATGAGTGGAACTGAAGAGATGACTGCTTGCAAATACAAGGGTAGTCAAGATGTTTGATGAGTAAAGCAGTCTTGTTTTAGATTCTGTTCTGTTTCTTATGGAATAAGACTTTTTTTAAAGTTGATAATCCAGCTGTGGATGTAGCATAGAAAGCACTTTCCTCTTTAACAGTTACAGTCTGCGGAGTCAAGCATTAAAATTTGCATTTTTTTTTTCTCACAGGCAATACTGGAGCAAGATGTGTTTCACAGATCTCTGCTGGCATGTTGCCTTGAGATCATCACCTTTACCTATAAGCCACCCGGAAACTTCCCATTCATCACTGAAATATTTGACATTCCTGTTTATCATTTTTATAAGGTAAAGTGTTTGACTGCCAGAAGTGTTGATCTATATCAGTAATGCCTTTAACTAGATGTTAGCTTAAAGAGTAACAGTGGAGTATCATATCCACCACTTTGGGCGTTTAAGAAGGGGTATTTTTCAAACCTGTGTTACTCTGGGATGTCTTGAGCTTTTGAAAAACAAAATACTACATTTAATGCCAGAGCAATAGCCAAGTAACCTATATAGAAACTAGTGCAATATCATTTTAATCAAAGCAATTTGCTGCTTTTTGCAGCAGTGTTTGACATGTAGAATTGTTTAACAAAGATATAAATGTCTTTGGCTGCGGCTGAGAAGCAACAGCCTATTGCTTCGTAGTGATGCAGCGAACGCTTTAGGCTTAGCAGTCTTTTCCTCCTTGAAAATTTAGGACTACCAAGAAATATGAAGTACTATAAAGGAATAATAATTCATAATATGAAGTACTATGCTGAACATGCACTATTTATTCAGTGTGATATGGACTTTATAATTACCCACTTTACAGGTAATTGAAGTTTTTATTAGAGCAGAAGATGGTCTTTGTCGGGAAATAGTAAAACACCTTAATCACATCGAAGAACAGATCTTGGAAAGCATGGCATGGAAACAGGACTCTATATTGTGGGACAGAATCAAAGATAATGAAAACAAAGTTCCCAGCTGTGAAGAGGTGAGCACTTTTATTTAATATTACATAACATTTCACAAGCTTTTTGTATGTGCGTGTGATCAATAGATTACAGATCCCGAGTACAGTACCATAGCTCCTAGCCTCATACCCTCCCCCTACAACATTTCTAGGTTATACTTAAAGTAAGCTTTTCAGTGCCCTGCATTGATTTTATTTTGTGCATAAGAAATGTGATTTTGTTTGTTACAGACACACTAATGTCAATTTGATTATCTTAGGTAATGCCACCTCACTATTTTGAAAGAGCAGCTGGGAACAGTGTTGTGGATTCTCCCTTGACACCGAGGAGAATAACGGAGGTTCGTGCTGAAGGCGGAGGACTAGGAAAAGGTGAGACTTTTTTTACAGCATAAGCTCTATGCTTCTTAGACCATGGCTTTAAGTATAGCTGCTACACAGCAAGAAAGGTGCTTTCATTTCAATGTACATTTAGGTGCAAAATTACGTGTAAATGGTATTTCTGTTGCAGCTTATATCGTTGAGTCAGTCATTGCAGACAGGTATGTTTATTGTTACAGTGCAGCTACATTGTTGTTCCGAGAGGCTCTTCTGGTTCTGTATAAGAGTGTATACATGAAAAAACTGCTCTCGGAGCCTCTAGCCAGTTTGCTTCCTGGTCATACCAGACTGGAAGCTTCATTATATATTAAGTTATGTGACATCTCTTAAAATTTCTCTGGGAAAGTAAGAAATACTGCATTAGTTTAGAAGAATAAATATAGCATTACTTGAGAATACATCATCCTTAGAAGTAATCTATAAATGACAAATATGGACATAAATTTGTAAAGATACTTCCTGAAGAGCTTTGGATGACATTCTGGTTCTCTCCAGCTTTCTTTAATGTATTTCTGTAATGAGAGATTATGCACCAAAGCTCAATATCCTGTCTCTTTAATCCCCAGGCCTTTCATCTTCTCCAACTACTCTGTATGACAGATACAGTTCTCCGACAGCCAATCCCACCCGGAGACGGCTCTTCGTAGACAACGACAGCGGCTCCGAGGGCGGCACCCCGGTGCGAGTGCCCCCGCAGCCCGTGGTGAACCCGGTGCCCAACATGAGTCCCGACACCGTGTCCGTGACGCCCGTGCCCGGCCAGACGCTGGTGACGGTGGCAACCGCCACCGTGACCGCCAATAACGGGCAGACAGTGACGATACCTGTGCAAGGTGAGAGAAGCTGCTGGGGGCTGCACATCCGGCTTCCCAGCGAGGGCCAGAGCGGGGCAGCCCCTGCTTAAGGTTTAGACACAGAACACGGACAGTACAGAGAGTGCCAGACTGCCACTATCTACATACGGACCTTATCCATTTATTAAGCTTGCTTTCTTGAGCTGGCTGAAGAAGAAAGGCAGATCATTACTAAAAGCCTTTGTCCATATTAGTTATCTTTCTTGTCTATTCAAAAGGAAAAGTCTGAAGTGCCTATGTATATATGAAATTCTTTAACCAAAAAAAAAGAGTAAATTTTGCTAGTAAGAGGAGCATCAGGAGTTACTTCATTTCAGACTTTTTTTTTTTTTCTCTTAACTACAGGTATCGCCAATGAAAATGGAGGAATTACCTTCTTCCCAGTGCAGGTAAACGTAGGCACTCAGCCCCAAGCCGTGTCCGGTTCCATTCAGCCGCTCAGTGCACAGTCCCTCGCTGGTCCCCTCAACCCTCAGATGACTGGGGCAACGCTGCAGCTACCAGGCCAGGTCACAGTGCAGCAGCTCCCTGGAGAGCAGAGACCAACCCAGCAATTTGCCACCACCAGCACCGCTAGACCACGGAAGATGGGTTCACTGTCCCTCTTCTTTAGGAAGGTAACTGTCCAGTCTTAATTTGTGCTTCATTTTATTTATATTTCAATACGTTTTCACATTAATTTTAAAATATCAACTGCTTTTAAGTGATACTTTTTACAGTTTTAAATTTAATATATATGCCTTGTCTATTCATATACGCATCTGAAGAATAGTTGTCTATGCAGGCAGGATTTTAATATATATGGAGTAGATAAATGCCATAGGCATGAAGTGAAGGAGAAGATATATTTGGCCTCAGCTGATTTAAGGTGTCTATTTTTCAAAGCTCTGCTCTAGCCTGCTGGCTTGTGTTCCAAAAAAAAAAAAAAAAAAAAAAACCCACATCACATTGGTGTGGCCTCTGTGTTCGGCAGGTCTATCATTTAGCTAGTGTTCGCCTGCGGGATCTCTGTGTCAAGCTGGATATATCCGATGAGCTGCGGAAAAAGATCTGGACCTGCTTCGAGTTTTCCTTGGTTCACTGCCCCGAGATGATGATGGACAGACACCTGGACCAGCTGCTCATGTGCGCTGTCTACGTGATGGCTAAGGCAAGCAGAAGCAAGATACATTGTAGATGTAGTATTCCAGGAATTACAGTTCCTCAAAAGAGAACCCAGCCACTGCACAGGCTTGCTCTGAGCCTCTCCTCTCTTGTCTGCTTGTAGGTTACCAAGGAAGACAGATCATTTCAGAACATCATGCGCTGCTACCGGACACAGCCGCAAGCCAAGAGTCACGTGAGTGCAGGGAAGAGTAGTGATGGGCTTCTGGCTATGGAATCTTTCACATCTACCTCAGGAATGATGGATTTTTAAAGAGAGTTTTAACATTAAATGAATCCATCCTATTAGCCATTCTCTTCAGAAGAGGGCAGTCACTTCTAAAATCCTTCAGTAGTGAAAACTTTTGTTTCTACACCTGAAATAGAAAATATTTTGACTGACAGCCTGCAAAAACAGCGCCAGTTGTCAAATACTGCTCTTCAAGGCTGTTTTCTCTGGGAGACAATTTGATAGCACAGTTTTCTAAAACAGGACAGACGCTGTTTTTTCTTGCTGTGCATCTAATCGCGCTTCCCTCGTCCTCCTCCCTGCAGGTCTATCGGAGCGTCCTGATAAAAGGCCGGAGACGACGACGATGCTCCGGCAGCAGCGACAGCGGGAGCCAGCAGAACTCGCCTACAGACAGAAGTAAAGAGAAAAACAAAGAGCGAAGTAAGTGAGGGTGGTAATGCCCACTTCCAGAATAGTTTCTGTGAGGAAAGATGGCATTTTCACTGGTCACGAGGCTGGTCCTTATTTGAAATCACACTAGTGGGCAATAGCACAGCTGCTGTTAGAAGCACAGTGCAAATGTCTGCAAAACAGCATTGGAGCTGTGCTTAATATCCCCAAACTGTGATGGAAACCAGGCAGCTTATACACAAATGCAGTTGCATTAAGAATGTAGAAACCCAACGTGTTTCTGTACATAACAGTGCTCAGGAGTTACCCCTTAGTACCGAGCTGCTCGTTGGTAACGCAAGTTGCTGCAGGTCAGAATCGACATCATGGCATCAACCCTAGGTGCTGGGCTGCAGTCCTGCCCTTGCCAGGGCGGAAAGGCCGTGTTTAAATGCAGTTAAGCTAAAGAGCAGGCGCTGAGTCAAGGCGGGGTGGCTCTCGCTTCGCAGGCAGCAGAGACTCGAGCCCGGTGATGCGCTCGAGCAGCACCCTGCCCGTCCCCGCACCCCGGCAGCGCCCCCCCGACGCCCACCGCCTCACGGGCGCCAACAGCGACACCGAGGAGGAGGAGCGAGGGGACCTCATCCAGTTCTACAACAACATCTACATCGAGCACATCAAGGACTTTGCCCTCAAGTATACTTCAAACTACGGTGAGTTCACCTTTACTGGTTGGTAGATCTTACTTTATAGGCAACTGAAGTACTCTTGCTAACCTTGTCTAAAGAAGAGCAGCTTCGAGGGGTGATTTGTGTCTTTTGGTGACAGGAATTTCAGTTCAGGGGCACAGAACATACTCTGCTGCCAAAACGCTAAGCGCTTTCTGATACCATTTGCTTTCTTCTCCTGCCTGTTATATGCAACACTGAGCAATGAGGTTGTGGAGTCTCCTTCTCTGGAGATCTTCCAAACCCAGTTGGACGCAGTCCTGTGCCACGTGCTCTAGGTGACCCTGTGTGTGCAGGGGGTTCGGACTAGATGATCTCTAGAGGTCCCTTCCAGTGTTAATGATTCCATGATTCTCTATCACCCCCAGGCCTCAGATAAGGTTAAAAAGACAGCACACTAGTATTGCCCCAAAGCAGGAGAAATACTGCATTTGTAATAAATACAGAGAAGCCTGATGTTAGTCAAAAAAAAAAAAAACTGAGCCTTTTTTGAGATAGCTGAGTTGGATCAGGAAGGTTCTTGTAGCACCTGTGACGAGGTACCAGCTGTTGACTGGGCTGTTCTCCTGCGCAGGGCGATTCTCCCCCGCTCTCTCCCTACCCCTTCGTGCGAGTCGGCTCCCCGCGCAGAGTGCAGCTCTCCCAGCACCACCCCGTGTACATCTCACCACACAAGAACGAGTCTGCGCTCTCTCCGCGGGAGAAAATATTCTATTATTTCAGCAGCAGCCCATCGAAGGTAAGACTGCGTTGTGGTGTTTTTTTTTTTTTTTTTTTTTTCCTTTAGTAAATCCTTAAATTTACCTTTACATTTTTGGGAGGGAAGGTTGTTCAGGTTGCCCTTGAGAAAACAGTTTTCTGGAAACAAGTGCTCTTAAAATGAAAGGACTTACCAAGCGAGTAGGAAACAGGGTGGCTCCTGTGATGTGTAGTCACAAGCAGCAAAGCAGAAGTTGTCCCCAAGCAGCCTCTTTGTTGAGGGGAGGAGGTGAATCTGTGGTGCTGTTAGTGGGACACCAGGACTGCAGTGTGGGCAGAGGGCACTTCAGCTGCGTGTGCTCATGACAGGGCTCCGAAAGGAGAGGCTGGAGCAGGGCTCTAAGCTCCAGCAAGGGCTGGGTCGGGGCAGTGGCGAGCAGGATTCTGCCACCAGAAGCACCTTGTCTAGAACAGACCTTTAGAAACGGAGCGTTTGAAGCAGGGTGAAAAGCTTCAAGGCAGCTAAGACTACGGCTGTTGGCTGTTGACATTTTGGAATGCACACCATGAACCACTTCCTAATTGCTTGCCATTTTCTCTTCTCCAGAGGCTAAAGGAAATTAACAGCATGATCAGAACAGGAGAGACTCCGACCAAGAAGCGAGGCATCCTGCTGGAGGACGGTACCGAGGCGCCCGCCAAGCGGATCTGCCAGGAAAACCACACGGCCCTGCTGCGGCGGCTGCAGGACGTAGCCAACGACAGGGGCTCTCACTGAGCCCGGGGCGCTGCAGCTCTGCCCCGGTGCCACCTCCTGCGCCACCAGGGTCCCGGACGCCTCAGGAAGAGGCAGGAAAGCAGCTTCCCGCTGGGAGCGGGACAGCGGGAGCCCCTCCCGGCCCTACGGCTCGGCCCCAGCCCTGTGGTTGAGCAACGCCTGGGGCTCATGATGAGGCTGGGGCTGGACAAAGCTGCTGGTACCCGTTTATTTCCATCGCTGGGAGAACCCGCCCTGTACAGAGCTTCCTACCGGGCAACAGGTATCTACATGAACGCGCTATGAGCAGTTGCTTACACTGGTTTTGTCAGTGCTTTGGCCTAAAAAGCTAATACATGCATCAAATCTGAGAGCACTGCAGCAGGATACTCATATTCAGGAGTATCTTGATTTTTACGTTAAAGACCTCTATGAAAATAGTGATTTACAAGTAGTATTTTAAATCCAGGTGTTCTGCCTGGACTTCTCATCGAAAAGGGGAGCTGGGAAGGATTTTTTAGCCCTGAAGGAAGATATTTAAATGGTTTCTTCCCAAATTCAGCATGCTGTGTGCCCCTGTAGACCATCGGGTTGTTTTGCTTTAATATTTGGGCACCTTGTTGTATAAAAGTAGGTAATTTGTTTAAGCATTGTTTTTAGCTGTGCAATGTTTTAAAGTGAACTCACGTTCAAAAGGTGGCACTTTTGATAGGGCTGTGAAGCATCATTTTTAAGGCAGGTTAGATTTGCTGTATATTTGCAATGGCACTTTCTAAATGTGAATATTTTTTTTTCAGGCTCTGAGACTTCAGATGTTTTTCTTTATTGAAGCAATTTGACTTTTGTATTTATTTTCAAATTGATATCCCATAGCTCCTGTGTTCAGCACATGGCATTAAGAATTCACTTCAAACTTAATGTGTATGCAGTAATGAATGCAGGAAGCTGGGGATGGTTGCTTTTTTTCCAGGAGTTTTATACACCTGTATAATTTTTTTTTTTTTTTGTAGCGGGGTGGGGGGCAGGATTTTTTGTTTGTTTTGTTTTTTTAAGGGCAGGGGGGTATTTTTTTAATGGGCTCAATCAGGCTGCCTGGGAGAGATCTCTCCCCTACTAACAGCATAAGGAAGTGCTGCATATGTTAGACTTACCAATTACTTTCAATTAAAATAATTCCAAAAATACCAAACTTCTTAGTTAATGTTTTCTTAATAACTGATGCATTATACCAGTTTGCTCCTTTTCAATGACATAATTGAGGATAGTGTTGTCATTAATGGCACATGTAGTATACAAGATTATAGAAGCTTTATAAGGAGGCAAAAGTCAAAAGCTTCCCCCTTTCAGTCATTCCTGCTCCTCAGAATAATGGGAAGATTTAGGACTTAATTCCACTTCTCTTCAATTAAGGTAAATTAAAAGCATGTTTCATTCTTACTTGCATAACAAAAAGGCTGAAGTTGACCAATTCTGTGGATATTTCTGTAAAGATATTTATGAAATTGTCAGGCCATTCTTGTTACTCTGTACCATTTACCTTACTTTGTATGAAAACATTACACATGTATTTTTCAATAAAGAATTTATAAACTCACAATTACGTTGCTGTGTGAACCCAACCTTGCTCTGTGCAAAGCTGCCAATAGCTGGTAGCTCTTAAACACTGCGGCTGAAGAGCTGGTGCAAAAAGAGAGTATCAAACTGCTCCTCGGAGGAACAGCTGAGAGCTACAGGACAAAGGACATTAATAGATGGGGATGTTTCTTTGTAATCATTATGGCCATGTTTGTGTTGAAATCAAGTATTTAATCACCCCGACAAGACACATGTTTCATAAATACTAGTTTATGGTTGAGCTAAACGAGGAAGTTCCCAGCATTTCTTAATCAAGTCCTATGGGACTGTTGTGGCTGACGAGAGCCAGGTCCTGCTCCTCTGGCTGAGGAAAGGCACATTCTGCCCCTGTGGCCACCCAGGGGCAGTGGCAGTAGCGTTCCTGAGCCTGCCCTATGTTTATGGTTTGTGCAACCACCCTGTGCAGCACGCGTTGGGTGTGCGGGTTGGGAAGGGGAACAGCTCCATGAGGGGAAGGGCACTCTGGGAAATAAATACTAAAAAACTACCGCAGTAGAAGTGTCTCTAAAAATGCTTAGTATATTAACTCATATTTCTTTATATCTCAAATGATCACAGGTTATTTGCTTCATGACTGAAGTGTTTAAAGTGTTAGCATAACTCACATTTCTCTTTCTGAACTAGTCTGTGAAGAATTCAGAACTGCTAAGATAGTCACAAGTGTCTTTCAGGTCACTTAGTGCACTAATGCCTCAGGTAGTGACAGGGATTGCAGTTGGGCTTCAATTAATCTCACCTTTAACCATATACCTGTACTATATGGAAGATGACAGTAACTTCAGGAGAGAAGGGTTGGAATTCAACATGGTGGCTGGAGTACTCATTTGCTTACCTTCCTCCTGGGACAGCTGCTTTTAGTTCACAAATCTGATGGCAGGTGACCTTGTTACTGTTCCCTCCCCTGTATTTAAGGGAAAAAAAACATTTTTTTTAAAGTACACAGAATTCACGGTTCTTAAAATAAAAAAGGACCTAGTATTGGGGATGTGTGGGGAAGGAGGACACCATCTCCATTACAGCCCAAAGAGAAATAAATTCACTAAATGTACCGATAAAACTATTTTTTACTATATTACTGATTCTACTTCATCATTGTTTTTACTAATCTTTTACTGTGACACTTCCTAGGCTCCAGCTGCACTAGAGATTTGTAAAGGAGCCCTCAAAACGCTTTCCCAAACATTTTCCTTGAAACTACCCCCCCCCCCCAAGTCACTTTCCATATTCCTTGCAAAACTAAATGCAAGTTAAAGCTTCCAGCTCGGTCCCTCCATTTCTGTTGTCTAGCCCAGACCTGTGAGAAGAGCCCGACACCTCCGCTCCCCTCCAGCTCCCGGCACCTGCTGGAGCTCTGGAACGCGCAGGCCCCACGCAGAGGCACCCGGGGTGCCTGTCGTGGCCCGGGGCTGCTCCTCGCCCTGTGCTGGCACCCAGGGGGACCCGACACCAAGAACGGAACTGCTGCTCCCTGGGAAGGAGGGCACTGACGGGCACAGACAGTGCCCCCCTGAGCGTGATCATCGCACTGGGACACCAACAGCAACAGCTGGAGAAGCTATGAAGGAGATTTTTATATATATATATATATATATATATATATATATATATATTTTAACAATGGCATAACAACAACACCTAAGAGAGAGATAAATGAGCAACAGACAAAACATTTTTCAAGTATTAAGCTGTCAGGTGGTTACCCCCACTCGGGAGGTACCAAAGCACACAGCCAAGGCCACCCTGGCACGCAGCGAAGCACCCGAGCACAGGCTGCCCCTGAGCTGCGCTGGTGCGGGAGGGCCGGCCCCAGGCTCCCCCAGCCCCACGGGGACGTCACTCACCCTCGGGCGGCCTGTGCTCTCCGAGGGATCCGCTGCCGGAAGGTCCATGGTGCTGGGCAGGCCGGGAGAGCCGCGGGGCTGCGCGGGCGCCTCGGCACGCAGCACCTCAGCACGCGGCGTCGGCCCACGGCCCCGCGCGCTCCCGCACCACCAGGCCGGCCGCGAGGCCAGCAGCACAAGCTGCACCCTGGGTTTGATGCCCCGTTTCACCCTGGCGAGGGGTTCCTGCCAACCCCCGGCTCAGGACGAGCACAGGGCGCTGCTCGTTACCTGCTTCCAGGCACCGGGGAGGGCACACGAACCCCGCAGCTGAACGCCGCCTTCCGCGTGCACAGGCTGGCGCAGGAGGGAGGGAGGACAGGGAGCGCCAGCACCACAGACTGCAGCGGCGGAGACAACCGGCTGCCTTCCGCCAAGATCCGCAGGGATTCACCACCTCTCCACGTGTGCGAGCCCTCTGTGTGTCCAAGGCCCACAGGTACCTGCCAGCCATGTCCTGTTCTCACAAAACCACGTTAGCAAGGCGGAAATGCCAGAACACCTTTAAACAGAGAGATACAACGTTAGCACAGGAGGAAAGACGAGCCAAGGAGCGCCACTTCAGAACAGTGATTTCCCAGGTGCAGAACAGGACCTCTCAGCCTCCTGGGGTTGGACCAAAGCTGTATTTAGCCAAGTCTCTCCAAAGCACTTAACGGGATGCCTACAAACACAAAGGGAGCTCTCTGCTCTCACCCCAGGTCCAAGTTTTAGCAAGTTTCTAAAATACAGACAGACAGAGGGACAAGAGATGGATCATGATTTTTATTTTTGAAGATGTCACTATTAACACACATTAGTCAAGCTATCCTAGTAAACCCTGCAGCATAGACACCTAGGGAATCTAAAACCCTCTAAGATTTTATTAGCTCACGAGACCACCATTAAAAGTCCTGATTTTAGTGTTTACGTAATCAAAGTCCAACAAGGCTGACACTGCTCTCACCTTGTCAGACTAATGTGCGCTTTAGTGACAATATCCATTTACAAATCAATAATACATCATACACTGAGTATCAACCTCAGCTTTACCTCTGGAAAGTGCTAAATGGAGCCATTGAACCAGGTATTTACAATTTCAAATCCTAATATATTTACAATAGAAACCAAAGTATTTAAAACCATTAAATATAGTGTTTAACTCTGCTATATTAGTTTACATGAACACAGCTTACCTCTGGCATCATATTTCCTGCTAATATTTCTGCCAGCATTTTAAGATTAAAAAAAAAAAAAAAAAAAAAAAAAAAAAGCTACTCCTGGAGGGAAAAATAAAAGCTTAAAAACCAACCCAAAACCTCCAGGCGGTTCAGAGCCCTGAGGAATTACCCACCCTAGACAGCTTCCAAGTAGAAGTACTGTAGTGTTCAGAGATACTTCCAAACTCCAGGCAAGCCTTTAAAACCTAATGCATATGTAAAACTTTCAGAGGCAGTAATCCATCGAGCAGGTTTACTGGAGTCACTGCTCCCGTTCAGTTTTTACTAATCCATAGTCAAGAAGGAAACTGCTGCTTGGCCGTTTCTCCTCCGTTCCGTTCCCTCCACCCCCAGCACGTGTCCGAGCACCGCGGCCGGAGCAGCTAGGTGGGCATCGTCTTCTCCTCTTTGCTGAACGGCTGAACGGAACCCGGCTTTACCCACGACAGGCCAGAAACGTGGCTGCTTTTGCAGTGCTGATCTTCCGGCTTCTTCTAGCACAAGAAAGGTAAAGGCAGAGTTATGAGACACCCTAAACCTTCTCACCGCTCTGCCCGTCCGTTTTAGGCTTGCTGGACACTCCGTGACACGGTGAGAAGCGGCAGGTACTTGCTCTCCTTATAACTTTCTGTAGACAGCCCCTTCCTGCTCTAAACATTTATCATGGCTAGAATTAATCACTGGGACACAACACAGCTCAGCCCACACGTGAGCTCGACTATTGCAGTTAAAGAAATAAAATAAAGGGGGGCTAAAGGGGCCTGGCACCGCAGGGGCTCCCTGTCACCTGCCCCAGCGCCGCTGCTCGAGCCCAGTGCCCAGCAGGGCCTGAGACTCCACAGCCTCTCCCGGGGCTCCTTGGGGCAAAGGAACCACATGCAGAACCAGCAAGAATCCAGAGCTGCTGGACAGGAGAGAGACTGGAAAACACAGGGAATAAGAGTAGGCAACTTCCTTTTACAGGAAGGGAAAAGGACTTTCTCAACCATCCTATTGTTTTGAAACATGTCTCCCAAGACATGGAATTTTGTCCATTCCTGCTATCAACAAACCAACAAACCACTCGGGCAACTAATATACAATAGTTCCTGGAGATCTTAATTAAAAAGTGCATCTCCAGAGAGAAAGGGGGAAAAAAGTCATTACTGGTGTAACGCTTGCTGCCTGTCTCAGACGACAGCACATGCTTCCAGTTTAAGCATCCCAAGCCTTTCCTTTTCTTTATTTTTGACCTACAGCTTGTCAAAGAAGGGGTTATGGTGAAAAATAGAGAGTCAGGTGTATTTTTCAAGATTAAGAAGTTGGAATAGAGATCAAATTATTTTGCTGTGGGTTCTAAGGCCACCTCACCTCAAGATCTAACTGGGAACATTGCTACACTGAGCTTACATATAGCATATTGCATTAAGACCAACACACAACCTCACTCGTGTCCAAGGACATGCAAGAACATGAGTGGTTTGCAGCGAGGAAGGGCTGATCTGAGACAGATGGAGAAAAACAAAACAAAACAAAACCCCCCACAACACTAATGGAGAGAGCCCATTGCTCCCTTCAGCCAGGGACTAAAGCATTCAAAGTATTCGGAACATATTTTCTTGCCAGTCCTGCAAAGACACCAACCACCATTTCAGAACTGGAGGCACTACAGGGGGACATGAATTACTTGTCATGTCGCTTGGTGCAGACTCGGGACTGCTGCCTGTCAACTCTGGTCATGTACAGGGAATCAGTTTGAAAGCACAAAAACACTCCGGGGAAACAGTAGAACCTGGCAGAACCTTTAGAAAGCCTTAACTTCTCCAGAATGAAGGCTTTGGGCCTATTTCCTAAGGAGACAAAGAAAGGTTCTACCACACGTGTGTCTCTGCTCAAGAGCCATTTAGATAAGTTATCAGCACTGCTTAGGACTCCTTCATCTATGCTAAGGTTATTTCAGCATGTCACTGCACCTTGTCTCTATAGATACCCATGGTATCAGCTGGGAGCTATATGAAGCAACACTGTTCTTGCTAGCACACTAAGGGTTATAGGATGCACTTTGTGCTACAAGCACTCCCTGTTCAGCTGACACTGTCCTGCAAGAGCATTTATCCTTCTTCCCTGCATTCTCTAAGTCTACCAAGTGGGCCAGCAATCATACTCTGTCTAGCTAATTTTTCTAGTTACCCAAATAATCTTTTGCTTAACAGTCGAGTTAGAACACTGACGTAACTGCTCAGTTACAAGACCCGTTTGTGCACATTTGCTAGCCCAAAAGAGAAGTGGGATAAGGTCTGTTGAGTACATGATCATCCCAAAGAGGCAGCGAACTTGACTTCTTTTATTAGACACTAAACTCTTCTTACAGTGAACATTTGGACTTTGCACTTACCTTTTGACTCAGCATCTTCTCTCTAGCTTCATCGTGGATAGCTGGATTCCATGGAGAAAAACTACAGAAAAATTAGAGACATGTCTTATTTTGCATTTTTGTAAACCAATATGTATACAGAAAAAAAAAAAAAAAAAAAAAAAGTGAAAAGGAGCAGTTTTCCTTGTTTCAATTGTTTTTTCCAGCCAAATGCAAATCTCAGCTTTCAGTGTTACAGCATACAGCCATGAACTGCAATTCATGCTTCCAGGCATCTTTTCAACTAGATGTATTTAAGTTCTCATTTTTATTTGCATTCAGAACTGGAAATTCATGCTGGTGATGCTAAAAGCAACACTATTCGCTCATTCATTTTGAAGTTTATTATTCTATCCCCCCTGCAAAAGGAAGCTCTAAAGATATCAGCCAGTGCAGTCAATCAAGCTACAAGCCTGAAATCAGGAATGTCTGAAAGCAGAATGTGTCTTATGGATATCGCCACTTGGGGTGAGTGCTTTTCTTAAAGTTTTGATACGCTTAATGGAGAAAAAAAAAATCAAGCCAAAAAAAAAAATAAACCAGTGAACAGAAGCATCTGGTTACATCTAAGTTCACTTAGCACTAAACAGGAACAAAGCTCACAGTATCCCTATAAAGTTATCTATTTGTTGAAGTTAATCTATTGCCCATCTCTTACACTTCAAATCAACTGCTATATTAAGTTTGCTTTCAAAATTTTAGGGCATGGTGAGTTTGTCCACGGTACTTACACAATTGCATAGGGATCCTCTATTTTAGGCTGATCAAATAAGTGACTGCTGCATAGTCTGACACTGTCCACCACTTTACTTTTGAACAGCTGAATATCTTTTTCATACCTACAAAATAGAAGTAAATGATGCTAAATGATTGCAAAAACTAAGTTTGCTGTGGAGGCACAGACTTGGCTAAGCCTCCATTTCATATTCTAATCCAATCATCTCTAATTGTGTAGACCACAAACCGATACAGAACGGTTGCAGACCTCTCTCTACTTCTAAGCAAAAGTTTCTCAGCACAGCATGACTATATAGGTGGAAGATACTTACAGCACTGCAGCCTCAGGATTGAGGGGACAAGTTGTATCAATCTTGTAGAAGACTCTGCGAGCGTACATTAGCACTTGCCATATGTGATTATGATTTCGCCTAAAAAGAACAAATCACAGTGAAAAAAGAAAGATTAAAAAAAACATAGCAAAAAGGAAAAAAAAAAAAACTTTCTTTCAAATTATAAGCCAGTATTTTACCTCCACTTTGCAAACGCTCTTTTCACATCCAGTTCACCAGACAAAGGATCTACTAGCGGATGGAAGACAGGCAGATCAAAAACCAAGCGCTGCATTAGAAAAGAGAAATTCAATTTTACAAGCACTTTTTTTCTTTGATAAGACAGATGTTGTTTTCAAACACTAGTTAGCTAGTACTGTCCATAGAGAAAACAACTTGAAATTGTTTATACTGACTGTGAAACTGTAATCCAAGACACTCTCATTACAGGCAGGGTCTTGCCCTCTCTCACAGGCTTATCAGCACATCAAGGAACTAATCCAGCTCACTGCACAAGCACTGCAGCCAACACAGGCAATAACATCAGATAACATCAGCTAAAACCAGAACTACTTCTTCAGCTCTCTGTGACTCAAAGTCTTTTACCTACCTGAGTGGGAATCAATATACATATTTTTAATCCTAAACATTTTTAAGTCTCCTGCACAGTGACACCAAAGTGCCTCATACACTTTATAGTTTGTTTCCTTGGCATTTATGCATTCCTCCAACAGAAGCTTAGTAGCAACCCTGCCCTGGCAAAATAATGCCGGGTGTATCCATCCACTGAGGACACCTTTTTAAAGACAATAGCTTGACACAAAACCTAACAGAGAGCTTCCTGACATAGCAGTCAGCTCAGCTCCAGCAGTTACCCACACACTTCTCCTTTTAAAGAGATTTGGCCAAGAGGGCTGGACGCCAAAGAGTCAGGCTGACAGAAGGAAATATTTTTTAAAGGACTACACTTGCTAGGATACTTTTCCCACAAACAAACCCCAAATGGAACGTAATTCTCTACTATCCACCTCTCTTTTTCCCCATCACCAGACTTCTGAAGTTCTCTTAGTGCATTTTAGAAGAGACACAAGCAATAAATTTTGCAGTACTGTGGTAAGTGCTAAACAGGTTCTCGTATTTTATTTTCTACTACATTGCTACTCAAGTTTAACCTCCTGCAAGAGGTATCCAAACCCAACTTTCTTGCCAAGGCAATAACAGCTTAAGTGTTAGGGTAAAGGACTGGTTGATTTGATAGCCTAAAGCATCTAACTTCACAAAATTCCCTCTACACTGAGGGCACCACTCACCGGGCAGTCTCCATCTGGATAATTATCAGGAATATAGACAGTAAACTTAAACACACCATCCTGGTAGAGCCCATGCCTTATGAAGATTACTCCAAACCACACTGCAAATGAGAAAGCTTGCTTGAGTGGAAGAATCTACTTATTTGTTTATTAATTTGTCGAGTTGAATTGAAACTTACTTATTGCTGATTGGTAAGACGGCTGCACATAGACACCCGGCAACTTCTGCTTTACAACCAGGGTACTGCAATTAGGAACAGCATTTAGAACAGCTCCACAACCACCTTAAAAAGACAGCAAGCTAACGAGAGCAAAGCCAGGACTTACTGCCAGCAGTTTAACAGTGGATTTCTTCCACAAGCTTCCACTCAATTCCCAAGGGTGATCGCTCTCAAAAGGAGAGGCAGGGAACTAGGGAAAAATTGGTCTTTCTCCCTGCTTTTTCTACCCTTCCCTTTAAAGGACTACAAATAAGACACATTGCTTCCTAAAAAAAGGGTAAACCAGAAATGTAGTAGATCTATTGAACACATGGCATCACTGCTGGGTTTTTATTTTTCTACTAAAATCCCAAACTTAAAGTAAAGGAGAAAAAAACATTAAGTTATTCTAACTTAAATTTAACTGCAAATATGACAGAGTTATCACCGCTTCCCATTATGTCTGAGATTTGACCAAGACTTCATCAGCTGTAATAAGATTGTGAGGTGAGTTAAACAGGAATCATAAATGGTAAATGGCAGAACAGAATAGCAGAAAATAGCACTGGAATATCAAATCATGATCTCCAGTCACTAACAACCAGTGCATTATAGCCCATTTTCCCCACCTTTTCCCCCCTTTCCCTTAACCCGTAACTTTCTGGAAGCTCCAGTTGATATCAGAGAGTATCAGAGGGATAAAGTGTGTTCTTACTATTTTTCAAATTAAGAAGTACACAAAGTTCCTAATCAATTTAAAACTTAATTCAAATAAGAAGTTTGTGTCAGTTTTCTAAACAAGAATTCATTTTTCTAAGCTAGAACTCTCACTTTCAACTTAATGGTTAAATGCAAGACTTTATATTTCATCAGGACTCCAGGGAATTGCATTCCAAAAGGCTCTGCATAGTTCAAAATTCCATCCATCTATTATGAAGGAAGTCTCCTCAGCTTTGCAGCACAAAACACGAGTTATATAACTAGGAAGTTTTGCAGACAAAGAGATTAACCTGCTCCCACAGCAGTCTACAAATTGCTAACAGATCTATTTATTTGATCCAAAGAAAGCTCTTTTAATGTGCTAACTACTCATAAAGTTCATGTTAACCATCATTTGAAAGTCAGGAAAGCAGATAGTCTCCCTAATATTCATTTTATAGGCCACAACAGGTGCTGATCAAGTGTTTTGTGTAACCACTGAAAGAAGCTCCCACATGCTGGTGACATTCGACAGGACCCTATAGTCATAACTGCTTTCCTACCAGACATCTGCTTGCTTCTATTTTAATACTTGTTTGCAAAACTGGATATTTCTAAACAAAACAAAAAACAAAAAACCAACAACAACAACAAAAATCAAGATAACTGGTCAGGAGGCATAACTCCAAAATAAAGCTCAAGAAATATTTCAGAAAATCAAATCTAAACACACCCCTTAAAATCTCATCCCATTTTCCTCTCCTCAGCTACCTCAAGAGATTGAGGCTGCTCCAAACAAAAAATTTTGCAGAGTTTCACTGCCTTCTTCAGGGACTATGGCAGAGATAACACACGCAAGAATTGTTATTTTGCTTAAAGCACAAGTCCAGAGGTTTAAAAAAAAAAAAAGCGAAAACCTACAATTCTGCGAGGAGAGAATACTCCAAATAAAAAGGTCCATATGAAGCATGTGTTCCATTTGTTGACTGGGACGAAGGGGCAGGGGACGCAGGCTTGGTTATTGGCACAGCATTTTTTGGAACAGAAGGCAACTGTTTCTTTGTAGAGGCTCGAGGAGGACTTGTTCTTAGTTCTCCAGCCAGCGTTTTCTCTTCAGCTTCAGGTCTCTGTTAGATCAAAAGACAGTCACAAAGATAACAGGTAGGATTTTCTAAGTATTAAACATATGAGCACATTTTAAACACAGGTCTAAATACTGTCTTACTAATTACATGTTTGGCCAGTGTAGTTGGTCTTGGATTCTGTTGTTCTTTTTCTGTTTGTGTTTTTAAACACACTTATATTCCATTAAGCTTAGTCTACAACTGCAAAAGCAATTAACCTCTGGAGTCTGCACATAGTCCTCTGTGACTACTGGAGAGGAAATCTGCAGATTAGGACCAGTGCTTAAGGAGGTTTGCATTTATTTATAAACTAGCACCAGATAATATATAGCTCCAGCTTAGAAGTCAAGTCTATTTCCAGCACACCATGTATCCCGACAAACCATTCCCACTGGCAAACACCTCTGCCTTCTAGAATTCAGAGAGTCTCTGCACAAATAGGGTAGTGAAGCAGAGATGATACCCAGAGAACTTTACACAGAAGAGTTCCCATGAATACTGCATTTCTTACTGTTTTACACTAAAAAAGGCCTTTTCCACTCAATTGGCCATTTGCTAGAGAACACTGTACTACATATAGACCCGATAGTAAACCCATAAGTTTCCCAAGCAAACTTTCAGGTTAATTACTTGTGATTAAGCTGTACTATTGCAGCACTAAGTTGTAACAACATGGCATGATTTATTGTATAGTGCTCTCAAGAATTTGATGCTGCACAAGTGACAGAACCCGTGTCACAAGTTTCATCAAAGGTATGTAATTTGCGCTAGTGCTCAAAGACAGATGTGATAGTCTTTTCCAGAACTGATACTCTGAAAAGAGACCTTATACATTTCCTGCATTAGGTAGACGTATATAGTGTAATCACTCTACACTTAACTTACAGCACCACTCAATGCAGATTAACCTCGTTAGTAAATAGCTACCTTGCGTACAGAGCTTGCAGACATGCTCCAGAAAGGGTTCATTCCGTGTATTCCAAATAAAGGACTGTGATTTTTCAGTGTCTTCAGAGTTTCCTCAGGTGCCTCCAGCTTATATCCTAAAAACACACAGAATTAGGGTTTAGTGGATGCACATAAACAGGACTCAATATACAAATTGGGATCAAATCTAATTCTGCAGACAGTTTACGTTCCTATAACTACAGGATATCACCTTCTAAGGCTAAGATTGATGATCGATATTATGATTATTGACAATAAGAGTGGCAAAGCTGTTATTTATCACACTTCAGAACATTCTTATAGCTGTCCATGAAATAATTTGTGCATTAGAATTGCTGCTTCCTTTCAGCTAAAATGAAACTTTAAAAGAAGTCTCGTGTTCTGCATTTTGTGTTGCCAACAGGAAAAAAAAAAAAAAAAAGATCATCTGTCGGCTCAGTACAGTCAAAGCCTCTTTATATACAAAAATAATAAAAGTTTTCACTCCAAGAGCAAAGCCCAGCACTGGACAGCACTACAAGAGCTCTCTCTGTAGTGTGTGAAGTGCTGTCCCTTGCCACATACCTGTGCAGAGCATGAGTTTGGGAGCTCCCTCTCCTTCCAGTGAAAGCCAGGATCCTCTCACTGAGTTTGCATCATGCATGTGTCATTTTGTTTTCATCTGCATTGAAACTTGGCCAGGAATAGACAAAGCCACTGAGCACAGAAGTTTCTCTGTAGCTCATTTAATGGTTTCATTATGAGCGCTAGGGCTTAACATGATCACCGACTCAATAACAAAGATTTAAGCAATGTCTGGTATTTCACCCCATCATCTACTGTTTGTGCCCTCGATAACAATGTTCTCCTCTTGGGAATCCTCAGGGTGTTACCTCCAGCAGCCTGGCACTTAAAATAAAACAGAACACACACGGCTTCTTGCTACTGCGTGTGCCAGAACTACTCCCGGCTACAGCACCTCTTGCTCCAGCACAGCCTGTTTTCCTACTACTTATCCCAACTCTCCTGATTTCTAACCTGTTCCTCTTCTTCCTCTCTTTGACTGTACTAAATACATTTGGGGACAATTCAGTTTACTGAATTTGTACAACACTGGGTAGTATAATTCAAAGGATGCAAGAAGGGGAGAGAGGGAAGAGTCCAGGCTGTATTACAGCACAGTCAATACTCAGAATTGTTCTACAGCAAATCAATATCTATTCACACATTACATGGATTCATTTATAGAGAAATTACAACATTATAATCAAAGTTCCTTTAAAAAGGACAATAAATGCCTATCTTCTTATGAGAAAAAAAAGTTAAGCTAGATCACTTAGGCAAAGAAAGTCTAGCAATGTTATATCCTCACAAGAAACATTTATAAGTATGTCTAGACCATATAATAGCCAGGAATAAAAAGCAAACACCAAACTCAGAGGAGCAATGAAAACTAATTTGCCCACCTCAAAATCACTCACACAAACATTCAAGCTCTACCCAACATCATGCCATCTGATACATGAATCCTCCACACACAGCTCTTCTTCAGCGGCCAGAAAGTCACCTCGTTGTGAGCCAGTGCACACGGAAAGACAAGCAGGGCTGTTGTGACAGCAGGGAGGGTGGCCAGTCCCCGTATCCCGTTCGCAGAGCAGAGCCAAGGGAGGATACACCAGAGCCAGCAGGGCCTTCCCTCTCCCACAGAATCCAGCCAGACTCAACCAGCAGGGTGCTGGGCCAGGGCAGCAGGGAACATTCCTGAGGGAACTTCAGCGAAGCTGGAGGGAGGAGGAACTGACGCGCAGGGAGTGACAGAGCAACACGGCCTTGACGGGAGAGAAAGCTGCTAGGAACAGCCACGGCCTTGGACACGCTAGTAGCAAACTGGACTGAACACTTTACAGTTCAGTGTGTTTTTTTCCTTTCTTTTTAAGATTAATTAATACACTATTCCAGAGCCAGAAACATAACACATAGGAGGAGGATAGAGAAGGACACAGTCCAACTTCTTGCAGATAAACAGGGAAGTGACAGGGAAGCTGGATAAGTGGCGCCGAGCGCAGCCCGGGCACCAATAGCTCCTTCCAGGAAGCAGCTCCGCGTCCCAGCAAACGTCTTGTTTTCTGGGAGCCTGTTTACGAGTCATTACAAAGCGGTTTCCTGCCTCACATAAAGCAACAATTTAGTCCTAGTTAAACAGCAGAATAACTCCTGCAGGTTCTCCTACATTGCTACCATTTATCCAGCTGTTTCCTGCCAATAAGCAACATGCAACATTGTTATGAATATATTAGTAAGGCATCCCCAGGTTCACTCACTTGTTAGGATATGAGGTATCACCTCGGAGCACTGTTTTCAAGAGCTGTTCAAGGCTTTATAGAGTTTGTTTCTTCTAAATCATGCACCCTCCTATCTGCGCTACAGATAAGGGCGTGAGAGAATTAGAGAAAAGAGAATATTTTGAGGACAAGAAACTTGCTCTGCACCTGTTCATACTTTCTAGTGTGTTTATCCCACGGTTTACCATGCTACGTTAGTTAAAGAGTCACTGGAAATAAAAAGTTGGATACCAGCACATTTAAATCTGCACATGGCTTCTCTCACCTCTCACCATAGAGCAGTTCTGCCCAGGCAAAGCATGGGCCCAGCACCAGTAAAAGGATTTTCTCATCAGTTCAGTCCTTCTCTTTTACACTGGTGTCTGGCATCTGTGGTGTCTAGCGCCAGGGTACCCCAAAGCACTTTGTGGAGCCCCCATTAGTGAAAGTATCACCTTCCTCGAGGGCACAACCCTCCTCTCTTCCTCTTTTTATGGAAGGAGGATAAATGCACAGAATCCTTCCTGTCATCACTTCCATTACATACAGGGCCTCCCGTGAGGCCTGACAACATGCTGCTTCCACAAAAACAGAAAGCAACAGCAGCCCTCCCAGACAGCTCTCCTCTCATTGGTTTCACGCTGGTGTAAATCCAGGCTCAGCAAGTCCTTCTACCAAATATATATGTTTTAAACACAACAGCTGGGTTATTTCAGATACATCCGCTCTGTCTATTCGGAGGGGCCCAAGACAGCACCTGCACCCACCAGCTCGGCCTCCTCCGCGCCGAGGCCCGCAAGCCGGGAGCCCTCGGAGCCCGGCCGGCCCCGGGGCCGCCCCGCGCTGCAGCGCCGCTCCCGAGCGCTCGCGGACACCCTGCCCAGCAGCCGCGCTTCCACCGGCCCAGACACCCCGCTTAAAACCCGCCTGCGGGACGTGCTGAGACAGCCCCGGGCTCCACTGCGGGCGCCACAGCGGCCATGGAGGCTGCACCTGCCAACGACGGGCAGGGAACGCTGTGCAGGCGCTTTCTGGAGACCCCGCCGCGCGTGTCCGTGCACACACACACACACGCACACACATACATACATATATATACATACATATACACATACATACATACACACACGTCCCCGCCCGCTCACCGGCGCCGCCGCAGGCCCCGCCAGCCGCCGCTCCCCGCCTCTCCCCCCGCCGCGGCCCCATTTAAGCCCCGCCCCTCGGCGCGCACATCCTGGCGCGCCCGGCCAATCGCCGCGCGGCCCCTGCGGGGAGCCGCTTGCGCTGCGGCGCCTGCCACGGAGACCCGCCCTCCTGCCTGTGGCGCAATAAGGCTTTCGATACAGGGCGTGCCGTCGCTCTGGTGGTGATTGGTTAGAAGCGCTGCCTGTCTCCGGGGGGCGAGCCAATGGGCAGCGCCGACACACCTGTCACTCTGCGAGCAGGAAGAAAGCACGAAGGAGGCCGTGTGCCGAGCGGGCACCTCCCATTGGCTGGCGGAGCCGTCGCTCGAGCAACCTGCTCTCGGCTTGCGATTGGCGAAGGCGCCGGGGCGGGCGGCGGCGATTGGCGGCTCGCAGCCTGGGCCCGCCCCCGCGCGACACGGCCGTGCGGGCGGGAGCGCGCGCGGCGCAGCGGGAAATGGCGGCGGGGGGGAGCAGCGAGTGGCGAGGGCGACGCGGGGACAGCGACTGTAAAACTGGCGCTGTAAAACGAGCACAGAGCTGCTGGGGAGACAGGCCTCGAGGAAAGAGAAGGAGCTGTGCGTATGAGCACAATACGCAGTGAGGGAGCAGAGCTCAGGGGAAAGGAGGATCAATAGGAAATGAACACAGCTTGGCTCTTCCAGAGCCCAGGAGACTCCTGGGTTGGCCCTTCGGCTTTTCTGCTGAGTGTGCTGGGGCAATCAGGGAAGTGTGAGTCCAAAACCAGCACCATTTGCCAGAACTGGGAGGTGCCGGGAGCAGCAGGGGAGAGGGCGACGCAATCAGCTGCCCTCTACCTCCTGCGTGGAAGCACGGCCAGGGTCAGCACTCGGCTGAGTCACTCTTCTGTCTGCCTGTCCTTTGCCCAGCCACGCTCAGTCTTGAGCCCGCCTACCTCAGGTTGTGAAACCCCTTCCCAAGTTCCTGTTCTTCAGTGCTCCTAGTGAAAGCCAAAACATGGTGCCACACAACTCTGCTAAGGTTCATATCTGCAGTCCTTCTGCTGCTTTTAGTCTAGAAACAGCTCGGTTGTCCAGCACCAGTCTCTGTACCTGTTTATCTGCTTTCTTATCTCATTTCTTCTATATCTCTTCTTGCGTAAGTACTTTCTGCTCACAGCACCCAAACTTATCGTGCCATGTCTCTCTGATGATGTTTCCAGAAATCCTTTCCGCAGTTTTTTCATTAGAGGACTTGTCAGTCCTGCTGTGCTGGTGCTAGATCAGGTCTTGCTCTGGAACCTGCACGGATGACCAGAACAACATTCTTCGTTAAAAGTTCACGTGCACTTCTGTGGCTTGAAAGCAGTGGTGCTGTTTATTTCAGCATGCATGTTCATAGCATCATAAAACTGTATCCCAAGGACAGCGTGAAGAATTGTAATGTTAACTTTCGTGAAGTGTTCCTATAGTAAGAGTGGGCATCAGGTGTTGAACACATTATTAATTCTCCAAACACCAGTAGACTCCAAAGCTACTTGTTTTGCCAACTACAGAAACACATTCATAAGAAGGAAAAATTATGATCTTGGCCAATAAATTTTCATAGATGCTTATTATGAACGACTGATGAGGAAAACACCTTTTCTGTCTGATTGCTAGGAACCATGTGTAACCACCACAATATTATTTGTGTGAATCCAGGATCAGGAACTGCCTGCAGCCTGGGTGCAAGGCCAGAGTGTCCCTGTTCAAAGTACTGGAGTGCCAAAGTACTAAATTGTCCTGTGCATGGCAATTTCATGGCAATTGGCGTAATCAAATACTACAAACAGGAATTTTTTATTGTGCTTTTTATTTTCTCATTTTAAATTTCTATTATTTAAAATCTTAAGTGTGTTTATTGAGTAAAATATTAAGTCAGGAAATCTAAAAACCAAAATGTCAGTGCAACAGTATAATAAATCAGTACAATGGCATAATAAATAATGCACAAAGATTTTCTTCTATTGTCCTTCCTTAACAGTACTGACTGTGTAATTGGAGTATGGCAATTTAATCCCTTTTTGGTACTGAAACCCAAACAAAGTCTATCCAGATAGGTGTTCTCAGGTGAGCTTTACACATCAAGAAAGTTAAATAAAGTAAAATAAAAAAGCAAATGAAAAACGATTTACTCTCTGGTAAATCAGTAACGCCAGAATAACTAAATTTAATATAACTACTTCAAAGAGGCACACAGTTGTTGTCCTATGAGTTGGACTAAAAATAAGAAATAATATAGTGGACTAGATTCTGCTTCTAGTCCCACTAAATCTGAATGAATTTTACTGAACAAAATCTTTGTATTTTCTCTGGTGAAAGAGGACAATCTGGTCTAGAATGCCCTTTGTATATTTGTATTTTGCTTATCTTATTAAAGATTTCTTTTCCATTGGCTTGGTGTCTGTAGAAATTATTATAAGACACTTTAATACAAATCCTGCTACTTTTCGTACATAAAGGTAGGATAAAAATCACCTTACACAAATAGCCTAACTCTTCTGCTTTTACCATTTCCACATCTCACTACCTATTCAAGGAAATATATAAAAGATACTGTGAGCCTGAAGCACAAAATCTTTAGGGCTTGTTGAATCTGCTTGAAAGGGTATTAAAAGGTCCATTGTCATCTGCACGCCAAGATGCCTTTGAAAATGGCATCATCGTATTTAAAGAGATGGGCTATCACTTCAAGTGCATCAGTTTAATTCTCTCAGGAGATTTGGAAGAAAGAAACTGTAAAATAAGGAGCCAAATAGCTATATCTTCATATTAAAAACCAGGTTTCTAGGCATATCTGTTTTACCCAGAAGGCTAAATACAATAAGAAATTTCATTTAAAAATTGTCTTTAGGATAGGATGGAAAAAGAAACATGTTGGCAAAGACTTTCTGCAATATGTATATTCATACTCAAGCCCATAAATTCATAACCTAAAAGATAAATTGCCAAGTACCTACCTCTCTGTGCAGAAAAGGAGATGATGATCATGTCATTTAAGGAATATTTAATATTACACTTAATTGCTCAGCATTCAGAAGTCTTGGATAGTTCTGACTGACTTAATCTGGGACTGAATTTCACACTTTATGGTGACTGAAGTTCTTAGAAATAATGTGAATCCAAGAGATAAGAGCAAAGTTAAAATACGTCTCCCATTAGTTCAAGGGAACACTTGGCACCACTAGGTGGTGATCTGCAGCTGTCCTACTGGCACGTTGTGATCCAGAGGCAGGGAAATGACAAAAATGCTTGGACTGAAACAAGATACATGCTGTATGACAATAAAAAATGATCAGGGCTACTGCTGCTCGCTGCAGATAAATATGTAAGCTGGTCTCCCACTGAAATCCACCGTAGTTCCATATGGAGACTGACAAGAGAATTTCGAAAGCCAATCTAGATAATTACACAAAACATACCCTTACTTCATAACTAGTAATATTAGTGTGATCTTTTCCCTGTGAAAATACAAATGCGAAATATAGTATTTTATCATTTTCAACATTAATAAATACAATTACTACAGAGTTAAAAGCCTGAGCCCCTGAACATCTTTTTTTGGGCTTTCAAATGTAATTCCTTTTGATGTGTATGCTACAAGAACATACAACAACACTTACAGGACAAGTTATTAGAAATGAAAGTGGCTTTTTTTTTTTTTTTTCTGAAATGCTATACTGTTTGATTCTGAGGTTATTTTAAAATTTCTCCATACTGGTCTCCATACTGGTCTCTACCATCTACTGAATGTGGAATTGTCAATAACAGAATGCATCCTTTTTAAACCAAGGGAACAAATTCCTAAAACACGATGATAAACATATATGAAACCTAAACCATATATGCAAACTAAAAAAAAAGAAAGGTACCTTTTAAATGCACGTACAAACAAGTCAGTGGATAGGAGGTTACTGGTGAGGGGCCCCAGCAGCAGAGCTTGTCCACAAGGAGAAACATAGCACATCACTGTTCCTTCATCATCCTGAAAGGCAATAGCACGAACAATAACCTGGGTAATCTGTTGTACTTAACATTTGGAGCTAAAGCCAGAGCTGTTGAATATGTCTGGCCTTTGCAGTATGCCAGAAAGGTACCTGATTTGGGAACACCTTCCCAAAACTTACTATGTACAGAGGCAGATCCAGGCCGGCCTTCACAGCATCGCAGAAAATGCTGTCCAGACCCGTAGTTCCCTCCGCGGGTGCTGGTCTCTGGGTTTCTTCAGGTACTTTGTCACACTGCTCCATTTGAAATTGAAAATAAATGCCATTTTCTTCAGTTTCATCCAACTTTACCCTTTTGTTAGGGCCTGACAAGCCTGGTAACTAAGTATAACAAAGAAAAGATCCAAATTAGTACAAATTAATTTTTCTTACAATGAAAATGCTAGAATAGATGCAGTTGAATGCACCAAAATAAAAGTGCATTTGAAAATATTTTGAAAGATTTCCCTGTGGAAGAGATGAGATGAACCAGGACTACCTGCACTATCAAAATTTGATTTTTAGTTCTTTGTGTAGAATTGCACGATCTGCTGTTGATCTCTGCTCTCTCAGCAGCAACAGTAAAAAAACTTCAACTGCAAACTCACTATAACAATAGAGGGACAGAACTCGTACATATCTCTATTCGTTGTAGGAAGCCTTTCTTTTTTCATAGGCTTAGTTTATATAAAAGATGCTTATGACCATAATAGTCAGACATTTATATTTTGCATTTAAGGACATGATAAGTGGGCTGTGTTAATGGTCTCGACATAGGAGAAGCCACCAGGGACAAATTCGGGATCGCCTCAGAGCCTTGCACCACTGCCTTCTGCAATCTGTCCTGTATCGTGATAAAAAACCTGCATGAATCATGTTAAGCGGGCATGTTTTGCAGATTCCTTCCTTTTTAAGTTAGAAGCCTTAGTTGTTGTGAGTCCTACTGTGCAGAAATCAGAAATGTAAAACTTCTAAAAATGACTCCAAGTACTTCTTATCCTAAAAATGTCTTCTTTATGATTATGTAGTAGTTCCCATTTGAATGGCAAGAATTACTGTTCTCTCTGAGATAAATTTTGATTCTGCATAATATCATTTTTAAAAGAATTCTCCGTCTTGAGGAGAAAAAGGAAGATTTTATGAGTTGTTTAAACAAAAAGTAGTATGTTTGTATCTGACTTATGATTTATGTCAGACTAAATGCCATGAAATAAATTTCAGATAGCAGCTGCCCTGTTTTTTTTTAGTTGCACAAATACTTGCTGATCACATAAGGCAACTCAGAGAGGGCAAGCTGTTGGGCAGGACTCAATTTGTTAGTCACATTTTCTGGAAATGTGTTGCATGGGTGCCAGAACGATACAAGTAATCCAAACGATAAACACTTGCACATAGGGATAATCTAAACAACTACAAATCTATAAAAATATTTATTATTCTTATTTTCAGGATACCTATGTCTATTGGTGAATTAAAATTCCTAAGTTAAGATTTTTTAACAGATTTTTCTTTGATGGTTAAAAAATGTTAGAGCTGTAATGGCTATTTCCTTACTGACACAGGGTTTTTAAAATTTGTTTTTATCTCCGCCTTTCTTTCACGGGGCATTTTGGATTATAATCATGCAAAATAGACTTCCAAAGAAGCATACAAGTAATCTCCCACTCTTCAGAATATAAGCAAGGATTATAGAGTAATCAGATTAAAGAATCTTTTTGAAAAATCAGTTTTGCAGAGAATAGTCATTAAAGTGCATCTGTGTCAGACAACTTTGGCAAATCAGTGAACACAGTCCATGTAAACAACCTTTGATCAGCGGTTTCTACAATATCATTACGAGCTCCAGGTTTTGCTGTAGTGGTAGGATATGATGAGTGAAAGGCAGACCAAAACCCATTCATAACTGCGATTTTCCAGCCGAAAATTAATTTGTTGACTGAAAAATTCCTACATAATTTCAGAGATGATAAGACATACTAAAGTAGGACTATTTTTTTATTTCACTCGCACCCGAAGCCATATTTCTACACAAAAGTCACTTTCCTCCTTTCATCATCTTATTACTTTCCAGGTAAAGTGACATACTAAGCAGGTATGTAAGTGGTTGATAATTTAAAAAAGCTGAATATTTAAAAAACTTAGTGTATGACTGATCAAAGAAGTGAATATGAAGAGTAAAGGCTGGGGACTGAGGGTGAATATGCAAAGGAAACCATCATATTCAATGGAAAAGGGCCATGTAAAGCTACCAAAGATTGTGCCTTCCTGGCAGATCTGCGCCTCCACCTAAAGATCATTTAGGGCTCTTTAGTCCTGAACACATCAGTAATTTCACTCCAATAATACAATTTTTAGGTTCTACTACACCATGACCAAGGTACATAAACTTTAGCCTGCTTGTCTGTGCCATTAGGACTATTCACAAATTAATGCTTTAATGACATTTCTGAGCCATTAGGAGTATTGACAAAATTCCTGTTAACTTCAACAGCCCAGGGTTTCAGCTGAGATGCTTTGCCTATGAACAAGAATCCATGCTCACACAGAATATCTTTAGTTTAACATCTCTGTTCACATCTGTTTCATGTGTTTTATATTTTAGCTGAATTTTGGCTTTTAAATGCCATTTGCAACCTTCCCCCCCCCCCTTTTTTTTTTTCCTTCCTCGGTGGGGTGGTATGCATTTGCATCTCCCATTCAGCTGTTTGTAATAATATCTTATGATGCTGCAATTCTCATTTCTTTCAGTCCTGTTGCACATCCATTTAACAGTGAGCAAAAGCACAATATATTGAGATTTTACATATATATATATATGGGGTATGAGTAGTTTTTGTGCAATTTAGAAGCATGGTTTGGCTGTTTATAGTTACCCTTTATTACAGGGTATTTAATTCTAAAAAGCAAGAGTGTGAACTGAGATTAAATTTAAACTGCGCATTTCCAAACATCATGAGAATTCCTCTATCAAATAAATCTTTCATCTTAATTATCCTTAATAATTTCCACTTTGCAAATGTAAGGTCTGCTAATGCCTTTGGAAGATGAAGATTATGAGAAAGAGACTTTATGAGGATAACCATGTCTCATCTTGCAGAATTTTAAACACCTCCTTTTAGATAGTAAATCTAGTGTTAATTAATAGGGGGGCTATAATATTAGATTGCTCAAATCTCTCTCTCAAGAAACTGCTGGGTAGACTGCTCCCTGATGGAATATTTTCTGTGCTATTTTACATATTGGTTCCAATTTCTAGCAAAACATATTGCTGAAAAATGTCACGTAACCAATTTAATAGCCAAGCAAAGAACTACTGTCACAATTGGACTGCTTTCCATTATTCCAATATTAAGTGAATGATTACAACTTAATTTTTGCTTTGAGCACCTCTGAAAATCCCAGCCACCAAAATTTTGGACACACACAAGTGCTTCAGGCATTTGGGCTGGAGGGAAAATCCCAGTCCTCTGGGAATATCTGACAACTTGAGTCTATGTCCATTTGTATGTACCAAGTCTGGGTCTACAAATGCCTGACTACCCATCAAAATATCCCGACACTTTATTTAATTACAGCAGCTTTATCCCAAGCTCAGCACTGTATTTTGAGATAAATTCTTATTAATTTTCTCTAATACATATTTGATTATCCTATCACTTCTTATCACCTGTTCTATTACCTTGAAAATCCTACCACCACTTTACCTGAAATTAAGATATCTCTCCAAAAAATACAGGCAACAATTCTGTTAAAGACTGTTGCTACTTCCTACTGCAAATCATGTCGTAAGATGCGTTTTTCTTCCTGTTGAGTCACTTTCCAAATTTCAACGGCCTCTTCAGGCAGAAGCAAAAAACTGTGCTGAACTGACATCTGAAACTCAAATTGTGTGTAGAACGTTAGGTGAGAATTTTTAGATAATAACCTATTTTAATGCTTTATTATGACTTTATATATATATGCACAAAGCATTTCTGTATAGGCATATACCACATTAGTATACAGTTCTTACTATAAAATATGCAGGAATATGTCAAGCTGCATCTTTTCTGCTGTTTGTGATCCAGTGAAAGTTTCCCTTACATTTCAGTACGATTTTTAAAAAATTAATAATGCACAAGCATTTCTACAAGTTGTTTTTTTTTTTTCCTC
Source organism: Tinamus guttatus (assembly GCF_059628265.1). Classification (NCBI taxonomy): domain Eukaryota; kingdom Metazoa; phylum Chordata; class Aves; order Tinamiformes; family Tinamidae; genus Tinamus; species Tinamus guttatus. Next base: position 6,647,595 of record NW_028288923.1, read on the forward strand.
AGCTTATCACCAAGGAAACTGTATAGGAACATAATGATGACACCTGGTTTGTGTACAAAAAGGAGAACGTGAGCCAACACGGCACCTACAGTAACACAGCGGCTGTAACTCCCGTGGGAGAAAACCATTAAGCGGTCAATACCAAACGTTTCTCCCAAATTCTTACCACATTTTATAAAGGCAAATCAGCCACCATGCCAAATTAAGCTTATTTAGAACTAAGATCTTTTTAATGTTCGAGATTAGAAAGGATCGACCACCATAAGGACAAGAAAATGGAGCCCCTCTCCATCCCTTCTTAGTGCTATTAGTGGCCAAAATGAAATAAAGATTTTGTTTCAAAACAAACTTGAGGTCCGGGTTGCTAAGTTTTCTGTGACTGGCCTTTTTAGAAAGTTGGATTTAAATCTAATCGTTATTACCACTAAGCATTCTGAATTTTAGTCCTATTGACCAAAAGTGCACTGAAAGTGTCAGGCCTAAAACAAGCTAAATAGATCCATATTTCATGAAAAGCGAACAAGTAAAAAGCAGTTTTTTTTTTTGTTTTGTTTTGTTTTTTTTTTTTACAACTGGTAATGCAGATGTCTATTTTGATCTCATTATAAAATTCTAGCAAACTATGACAAAAATAGTGCTAGATTATTTATAGAAAGGGCTATTACAGGTCATACAGTCCTTCTGCATCCATAGATGGCAGAGTCCAGGATGGTCAAGCGTGGAAGGAGCCTCTGGAGAGCATCTAGCAGGGACCATGCCTGCCTGAGGACCCCAAAGTACAGAGACTTCTTCAGTCTTATTTTAAGGCTTAGAAAACAGATACCGGGTTTTTTTTTGAGTCAGAATAAATCCATACTATTGCTACAGAGTCTGGAGCAGGGATACTCAAGCTAATTCATGAAATAAAAACATCCTTTTCAAGTAACTTTGTGGCATCCAGCTGGAGCCTCCTTCACACAGTGACACCACCCGTTCTGCATGGAGCTCTATACTGCACTACAGCAGTAGTGGCTCAGTTGAACCACACTGCACAGAGCATCAGGTTTAGAACGTTTTATATCATAATCTAACTCACAGTGACAGATTCCAGTGATGGGTTTGTAATAGACCTAATACATTTTTCCCTAGGAAATAAAAGCCATAAGCTATACCATACTTGATAATGCAATTTTCGATCCATTTTACAGTAGTAAATAATAGTCAGAAGGTGATCCCAACTGCTTCATAGGTATGCTCATTTGAACAAAATACAAGCCAAATACCAAACGATATAGGCAGGGGAAAAAAAAAATAAAAAGGAATGAAACACAGTCCTACCTTCTATCTCTGAAAAAGGGTAAAACCAAAAAAGACCAGTATCAGTTGCCTATTACAATTGCTATCACACCCGTCCCCCTTGCAAATGAAGATTAATGTTATACCAACACTGCTCAGATAGCTGGTAGCGATACTTGCTTGTATTAATAAAAAAGAAAAGAGAAAGAAAAGACCAAGAGCCATACACACACACAAATTGCTGGGGAAATACCTAGTTATGGAATAGGTTAATTTTGCCCAAAACAACAGAGAAGGCAGTTACAGGGCAAGATAAACACCTTTTTAATCCAGTAGGAAAAGCTGTAACAAGAACCAATTTCAAACAAGACTTTAAGCAAATATAGCATGAGCGCGAGTCATTAATCACTATCTATTGAGAGGCATAGATTTTACATCTTTTGATTTATTCAAAATGGTTTTGAAAATATTACAGGAAAAAATAGCTTACTCAGCTACTGGATTCAGTACCAGATTGACTGGATGAATGAAATACATTGGGCTACCACCAATTCAGAGGGACTTAATGCTCCTTTCCTGGACTTCTGTGAGTTAAAGGGCTCTCCCTAAATTCAAACTTTTTGCATTCAGGCACCTAAGGGAATTATTCCCATGTTAATATTAAAACAAGTCATTCTCTCTTTAGATAACTGAATACTATGAGGCTGAGCTTACACACACAAAAAAGATGCCTCAAGTTCAATTGCCTACAAAGGTTCGTAATTGCCTTACATATCAACAGAGCCCCAGTTAAGTTTGATGTAGATCTGAACCTAACTTCAGTGCATCCTCCTACAAGCAGATTAAGTCTTCCCCTCCTCCCCCTCCATTTTATTTAAAACAAGCAATTAAGCACTCTCTGCTTGGAAGCCATTTAAAAAACCAGACGTATTGCAGTGTCCCAGTGAGCGGCCCAGTGCCGGGACCGCCATTCTCCCAGCGTGGCAATTCCGGCTGCGTTAGTGCGTGGGAAGGGCGCCCACGTTCCCTTCTTCCTTCCACCATCTATCACGGCAGAATCTGCAGGAAAAGGGAGTACAAATCGCTCCCAGCTTTACAACAGTAAGTGGGGCTAGCTCTGCGCTACATCATTTCTCGGAGCGGGGGCCTTTGCTTTGCACCCTGAGGGCTGCTCATCTGCATAACTAGCCCCTTTCTTTCCCCATTTCTGAATCACAGTGTCCAGCCAATACAAAAGAGATTAGGAGGTATGAAAACCGCACACATTTCCACCCCAGAACAATAACAAGATCTATACTTTGATTTCCTGGGAAATAAAAATTGTAGCTATACTTCCTGTCAGCCCATTCCTTTGAACATGTTCTCTTCATAATTTGGATTTTGAATCTCGTTTAAATGGCAGTTAAAAATTGTATGTGGCAGTACACAATGAAATTTAGCTTGACAGCTTGGACATCAAAACTAAAAATAAATGACTTCACATCCAAATAATAAGTAATAACAATGTTAGCCTGCATAAGAATAGCAGGACTGGATTCAAATACAATATTAATTTTGGGGATATGAGTGACTAGGGAGAGACAGAGGCAAAGAAACAAATCCTTCATATAGCAATAGTCTCTTCTTATCCCCCAGGCAACTGGCTGCCTTTCACCTCGGCGGCAGAGCAATTATGTGGCATAATGACTGCAGTGCAAATAAGCAGAGAGATTTTATTAAACCAAATGAGCAAATCATCTGCGTATTATTGCGATTTGATTGACAGTGACAAGTATCGAGCAGACACGGATGTGAATATGATAAAGCAGCTTGCGGGAAAGCTCTTGATAATGTTACTCTTGATAAAGTTGCTCGGCAAACCTCGCTAAGTAAATAAAGGGGAAAGAAGAGGATGCATATTAATTCACATAGTTTGCAACCTGCCACAGGACTAGAGGAAAAGTTGCAATAGGTTCGGCACGTAGCATTTCATATGAATTTGAAAATTGCATTTATGAGACTCATAGACTTTACAATAATATATTAATATTAAAAGTAAAGGTCATTCCACATAACAGTTAAGCTGCCTGAGCTTCAACCTTTATATCAATAACGCGCGCAGGCTGGGGGCGCGAAGAGGAAGACAACAAGCGCCGGCGACCTGAATAACGTGGAACGTGACGGTGCAAGCGCTGCCATCGGCCAAGGCGTCCATTTACCCCCTCGTACCGGTGCCTCGTACCTGCCACAGCGACACCTGCACTCGGCCGTGCAGGGAAGGAGATGAATTGCAGCAGCGCCCACACCCCAGGGAATTCTGTCTCTCGGGTTAAAACTGTTCTGCTGTATGAAAATGCGAAATAATTTTCTTTCCTCCCCGCCTTCAAATTTCTGGTTTTGTTTTCCTTAATTTGAATGTGAACAAGCACCAGTTTCGTGCTTTGCTGCGGCTAATGCTCTGCTGCTATCAAGTACCAGCCAGTGGAAGATTTTCACCCTTTGAAAAAGAAATATATTTGAGAGGAAATGTCATATAAAGAACACTGTAAAGTGTATGCAGCATTTTAGATTTATGTTTTAATACCGATTTGAATATCTGTTTGGACACATTTCAAAGGGGCCGGTTTTGCAGGACTCAGCATAGCTGAGTGAACTGCGTGGATAAAGTTGAGCTGAGGCCCTCGGAGCCACCATGCTCGGAAGAGCTGAAGCTTGGGACAAAACACCTCATCCCTCTCTAACTTGCTCACATGAAAGGCATGTCAGGGATATATTTTCCACAATGCAAGTCCTCAAAACACTGATGAACAGTCTGTGGGGAATGAATAATAAAAAAGCAATAAATACTTAGCACAAAATCCATTTGTTACAACAACTGTAACACTGTACTCGCACAAATATTTAAATTTGTCATTTAAACACTTGAGAAAACATTAGACATTAGTTCTACAGAAAAGGAACTAGACTATTTAGTAAAGCTGTACTCAGCTAGTCCAACTGTTGGAAATTCATTAATAGTTCTACTGATAATATAAAAAAAACAAAATGAATTTCATACCGATGCAGGTTTTCAACAGTTTTAAATGTTGCAAAAATACTGACACATCAGGAAAAAAAAAAGAATAGAAATTTCCTATGCAAATGGTCCTTTATGCTGTTTTTATATTTTGAATATCATTCTTTTCTTATCTAAGCAGATTTAAGAAATAGTACAGCACACTTAATACTCTGCAATCACACCCAAGCCAATGCACTCATTGGCACTCATAGTCATTGCACTCATAGTCATTAAGTATAAAAGTAAATACTCTGGTCACCAGATTGTGATCACCTTCCACACCCATTTGCTGATATTCAGCATTCTTAACCACAAAGAGCTAAACAGATCTCTATAAAAATGTCAACTAAAATGCAAACTAATCCTGAAAATCTTCATTTTCTTTCAGAAAAGAATATAAAATTTTACAAATAAATTCATTTTTAGACTTTAAGATTTAAAATTTGACACACTGAAAATTACAGAAAAACTTTCAGACAAAATGGATCCAAGGTTCTTCAGAAATAATGAGAAACGACACATACGGGATTACTGATATGAATCCCCCTTTGGGAAAGAACACAGCATTAGTTAAACGAGGCACATTATAGGATAAAGGAGTCTATTAAAATTGTAGACCATTTTACCACGTATATTAAATGTCTGTTGTGAGCTCCCCCTCAGCTCCAGGTGCTCCAATAGGTGGCCTGGCTGGAGGCCATGAGGAAATGTGTGAGGGGATGCGGCCTCCCTGCCGGCTGCCATGTTCTCCACCAACTCCCTGTGAGGGAACGCTCTTTGGAAATGGCTGCTGCAGGGGTCATGGTCAACTGGCAAGCTCAATCCAACTGAATTAGAATATATGATAATTTCTGAGTAAGCAGGAAAGCTAAGAACTGAACGGAATAAAAAATGACAACAAGATAAAATTACAAGCATTTGGGGAAAAACGAGGGAAGCAGACAGAGGAAAAGATATCATGAAATGACGCAAAATGTATCTAAAGTCTTAGGATGGACATTTATAATGAATATTCTACCTCTGAGAAAAGAGAGAATGTTCCGAGAGAGAAGCCAGGACAGGTGAAGTGGTTGTGTCTGAAACTCAGCAGTGGCCGAACCAGAGCAGGGCAGTGTCCCTGCTGCCTCCTCTGCGCCCAGGTTACCCGGATCGTGGTGGGACTCCTCACACACCCTCATCCCATTCATTAGATACCGCCCTCACGTCGATGCAAACCCAAATCCTCGCTGCTATCAGCTGCTCTCTCAGAAGGATTGCAGGAGGAGGCTGACAGTAACAGCAGAAGGGGTTATTTTTTCTTCTTCTAAATCAAACACTCCAAAGGAGACAAACATGTCTCTAACCAACGAACATGCAGTTCTACTCAAACCAGCACGTGCTCAGGCAGTAGATGCTTTCCTGTTGCTTACGGTGGCACCAGAAGTTACATGCTGTATTTTTCATTCTCTCCAATGGTAATTTCTTGGCCATTTACCTCATCAGTAATAATGTTTAGCTGAGTAAAATAATGCTTTAGGCTTTAAGTCTTAAAGGTTCTTCCCTCGTTACCCCCTCAGAACGATGACTGATTTTAGCCTTTTAGAAAAATAAGCTTACTTATGAGACATTAGTGGCATTATTGCCGCCTTTAATATTCGTGACAGTCTCCAGCAAATGTATCACAAGTTGGCATTTATTAGTGCTAGGCACAAGTAAGGGCCATGTTATTTGATTTGAATAACAGCTTGGAGCTACAGTTTGAGTCCAGAAATATATTAGTCAGAAACAATCTCATTTAATAACACAGAAACTAATAAAAGAAAAGTATTCCAACTGATTCAAAATTGAATTTATGAATATTGCTTAGCAGGATTAATGATCAAAAACCAAACCTGTTTGTCATGTTATAACAGACTTTTCTATTTAAATGCAAAGCTAGAAGTCAATGAGTCCAATGGATTGTATATTGCTTTGAAGAAAACCAGTTCATTTTACACATATGCTTTGAAATTGGCAATAAACTTTAATTACAGGGTCAGATAATCAAATTATAATCAAATAGCCTCACATAAAATCTATGTTTGAAATTAATGAGATACAATTCTACCAGTCTGTAATATTGTACCTCCGAAACTTACTAAAAGACATTTCATTTTCATTTAAAAGTCACCTTAAGGACTTTCCCCTCAATTTCTTCTGCATAGCTCAATTTTATTTGGAATATTTCATTTCTAGACCACACAGTTCTAAAGATTTTTGCATATGGAAAAGTCATTTGTTATTCCATAGTTCTCTCTTATTGATAGTGAGAACTTTCATGTAATGATATTAGAAATCTGTCAAGTATATGCATATTATAATTGGCATCGTTAGAGAAAACTGCACTTCAAATAATAAAGCTGCATAGTTGTTCAAGTAGCTTATTAAAATTTTCATGACTGATCTCAGCTTGTATGTACAAACATGTATGTTAATGTACACTACCATGTAATAATTATTTTTTTTCCTGGATAAACAACCGTGATAATTTCTTCCTAAGTCTCCTACCTTATTTGGAAGAAGAAATACATCTTCTATTCAAGGCAAAAGATAGAATAAAATCAAACCGAGCTCTAGCTTTCTTAAAGATTTTCTATGGGGCCTCAGGCAAGGCACATTTATTTTACAGCTTAGCTTTCTCAAGTCGAAAATGGCACTTACAGCATCATATAACTTCACAGGGTTTAGCACAGGACCTTATTAATTGTACTTATCATTAACTAAAGATGCAAAATTTCACAATAGAAAACTCTAAAGCATATTTTTAAATGCACAATCATAAAAGTGCAGAAAATGGCTAATACTTGAAAAACAAGCATTTCGTTCACTAGTCATATAAGTGCTTGATAGCACTCTATATAAATTTTAAAAGCCTATCCCCAAATTTAAAAATCTTATATCAGAAAGTATTGTTGTAAAATTTTACTACTAAGCAAAAAATATTTGGAAGCAAATGCTTTTTTTTAACAAACTGAGTAACTTCATGGTTAAAGAAAAAAATAAAGAGTAAAATAACTATACAACACAACTAATCATCTACTTGGATAAACTGCAGCAAAAAAACCTACATGTGTCGCACAAATGAAATGAGTACTAAGTAAATAGGGTCAATGCACCTGCAACTTCCCCAATAGCTACAAGGAAAATAATTCTTGAGCAGCTGCGCAGAGATATAGACATGTGCAGGAGCATCTAATCACATGTCCGTGCCCTCAAACAGCTGTCTTCAACATTGGCCTTTTTTTTTTTTCTGAGAATATACACGACCCTTTAGAAAGCTAAAGGAAAATTACAACAATTCTCACTGATTCTTCAGGACACGAAATATTTCTAGTTATGAGGGAGAATTTTTTCAAGACAATTTTCACTAGCAAAGCTTCTCAAAATTACTAATATTCCTGATTATTAAAGGCTATACACTAAAATGTTCAGCACTGAGATGAGTTGGGAGACACTGTTCTTCACAGCTCTTCTTGCCTGTCACAAATCATGCTCAAGAGCATGCACCATATTTGGCATCATCTTGTAAAATCCAAAGCCACAGGACTTCCTTAACCTCATCTGAGAAGTTAATCTGCAGCTTCATACATCTCCCTGTTAGAAAGTTTTTCTTGATGTTCCGGCAAACATTGTCTTTCGCGAGTGCGATCTACTTTCTCCCAGTCTTATCACTTTAGAGCAGCCTAAACAAACTTCATCTCGGTTGTTTACACTGTTCAAATATTAGCTCCCACACAGCTATCACTTAGGCAAGCTACGCTGGCTAATACATTAAAGTCAACCACAACACAACCACAAAGCAAAAACTACATATTGTTGAAAGCAGGACTTCTTTTCTGTTTGCTGCAAAGCCAAGTTGAAAATTTTCACGTTTTACATAGAATCTCTGCCTGCCAGAGATACAAATGTCTCATGGTTTCAGACACAAGAATCTCCCTTTTTTTTTTTTTCTTTTTTTCTCTACATATATTTTGCTGTAAAAGAGAAACTACAGTTAAACTTTTGTTTGAAGTACAGAATGCTACATTTGACTGGAAAAGTGATGAACATGCATGCATGCTAGAATTGGGTTTCCACTACAGTATCAGTATAAATTCCAAGAAATACCAAGCCCGAGCATGTAACTGCTTTAACTCTCTGTGAACTTTGTATATCATGACTCCCTTTTCCCTCTCCTGTAATAAGGCTGTATACATACAAATACACACATATGTATTTGCTTCCTATTGGTTTGTCCGTGCTTTATTTCCTTGCAGAGGAAGGGCTGATCAGGGCCCGCACGATTTATGTAATAAGCAGCTAGAAAGCTGCGAGCAGCTTTAACTGAACTTGACACATGAGCACTTGGAGACAACAGGTCATACGGTGCAGATGAAAGTGGATAAAATAGCTGATGCCTGAGTGTGCTTGTGCCAGGCATTTACACACCCACCTGTGCAGCAGCAACTCAGCAGATACTTTGCAGAGGAACACGGGGTGAAGGTCCCGTCATCAGGCAGCTTCAATGGCAAGGCCTTAGGCTGTCTCTTCACAGGGAAGCTTTGCACTCTCCTGGTGACAAGGCAGATTAAACTGAATCACAATGCTTACAGCTTGAATTTTGATCATGATTTAAATTAGCAATGTACTTCTTGAAGTACTTCTATTTCTTGAAATAGAATTTTTCTTGCTTTTCCAAGCCTATACTGATTTCTCAGTTTCTGGTCATCACTGAAATTAACTCATCTGATAGTGTAATCCAGCATGAAGATCAGCGTTACCACACATCCAAGAGGAACACCAGTTTAGGACATCCAGATTTTTTGCAAAATCAAAGGTGGAGGAGAACAGAACTGCCAAGGCCTTGTCTCTATCCCAGGCACCAGGTGAATGTTTAGCTCTTTTCAGGACTGACCCTCTAAGTGGAGCCTGGAGGTTACTGGCAGCCCTCTGTTTGCTAGCTGAGGCATACAGACATGTTGATTTTGTACAAAATTTCTTTAGTGCCAAATTTTATTTTATTTTATTTTTTTCAAGTCCCTCCTTACTCTTCCACAAGACAAGCATATGTTTTGGTGAGGAATCCAAATTCCTTCTCCATGGAGGCAACCAAACTGCTACTGCTAGACATACTGCTGTCCCATTTTTGACATGAGTTTTGGAAAGAAAGAAACCCAACAGCCAGAAGTTTACTAATGTTGGGTTTGTTTCTATTTGAAAAGAAATAGATGCTGAAATCAAGTGTTTCTTTCCCTTAATGCTGTATAAAGAATGTACAAACTTTTTTTTAACAAGTAGACAGAAATAGTTTCTTTGCTCCTTCTCTCAAAACCTTTCTTAGTCAGCACATCATACAATTATAGTGAGGTTATTTTACCGAAAATCTTGTTATCACACACTCTCTATGAGCAACTTTAGATGAAGTCTTAGGACTCAATATACCCTATTCATCACTTCTTATGTGTGTGTCAGTATTTTATTGGGTTCCTCAAAGGAGTCCTGCTTGTCTTTCTCCTGGGAATGTAAAAACGTGTTTGAAGAAGTTATAAAAAGGAGCCCTAAAATGTCCTTACCTCCTGTATGTTTTATTTTTCTAGAGATAAAAACGAATATTTTTGTCAGCAGAATTTCTACATCATTTCCACCCCTACCCCCTTTTTTTCCCCATCATTTTCAGGAACTTCATACATGAGAATTAGTGTTGTTGTTAGTTCACTGCCAAGCACTGAATAAAATCCTTGAGGGTATCCACAAAGGCTACGCTCAGCCTAGTGAGTCTAATCCCTCTTGATTCCTTCTCCCTCGAGGGACAGAAATGAGTCCGCTGAAAACGTGCTCCATGTCTGGTTAAATTTCTGATATAAGTCACTGTGCAAAGGAACTCCTCTTCCCAGAATAGAGGGACAAGCTGCATTAGTTTAATGGCTTTTGCATTATAATCTCACTGCTCTGTAAATCCTCAGTAGATACCAGGTTGTGCTTCTGAGTTTCCAGATTCTAATGACACTTTCCTATAGTTTTGGTCTGATTTGGGCCCATACAGTTATTGTGATCTCTAGAACTTGACAAATTTAAAATTTTAAAGCAATTTAAATCTTCTACCCAGCCCAAGTGCAACCAGCTTCTCCATTTAGTCCATCTCTTGGTTTCTTACAGGCTATTTTATGAAACTGTCCATAGTTGCTAGATCAGCAGGCCCAAATACAGTGTGCACTACAGCTAGGTTCCTGCAGTCTGCTGGTTTACAAGCCATTATGCTACCTGCTTTTTCCTGAGGGGAAAAAAAAAAAAAAAAAAGTACATCTTGATGTTAGCATGTATCCATTGATACACCCAAAGAAGAGGCCCAGCCAGGATAATTAAAATGATTCCCTGATTCCCCAATCAGAGGGGTCACTGTTAATTAAGGGCTTTTACTTTGATAACTCAAAAAGATGCTGCTCTATTAAGCAAGGAGCTTATCTGCTGCTTAGTCCTATACAGTACTGATTTCAAAAATCTGCCTTCAGTTTCCTCAACTCAAGAGGACTAGAAGAAATAGAAAAGGTTATTTTTTTGAGTTCACTCATTCCTTGAAGCAATCAATTCCCTGCTGTCCTGTTTATGGAAATATTTGCAACCAGCAATCAAAATGCCATGTGAATGCAACATCAGCATTATCATGCTTGCGTTCAAAGTCTGTGGCACAGTGTGGTGGATTGGTAATTGCCTGGCGCCTTTCCTTCAGAGTTCCTCAATCTATAGGATCATTGAAGAGATGCGTGGTCTATCCTGATCATAAATTCCCACTAAGAAAATATACTTTAACCATAGCCATGACTGACTTGTGCAATAATTTGTCTTTGGAGAACTTCTTATGCCCCCTTCCACCTCATCCTCCCCCTGACCTCCCACCCTGGTAATAAGCTAGCAATATCTCAACCCCTTTGTGTTCCTGTGTCAACACCACCCCCAAACTATAAGTGTTAGCAGCTGTGCACAATATGAAAGGGTTTTTGAAACACAGGGAGACTAAAACAGGAGCAATCACAAGAGCCTCTTTGACTCTCAAAAGCTAAATCACACGCTGCTGATCACTGAAATGGTTTCCTTTCCTTACCCAACTTATGTAGTGGTTTTGCTGTTTTGGCCAACCTACAAATGAACCTTTTGTAATAGGAGGCCTAAAAACTCTGAACATATGTGAGCATCCAAAGAGTCTGCAAGTTTTGGAGAGACTCAGCTTTCTTTTTGTTGCAAAAATGTTCCTCTCCCTGATTGTATACTTAAAATGATTTGTTTTTGAAAGTATTCATATTTCTTTGGATTCAATTTCAGATTAATACTGGAATTATTAGTATGTTTATAAAATGTATTCTTGCTCATTAAGATTCTGTATGCATCAAATCACTGTAGAGAGATTGCAATACTGCTCTGTAAACCCATAAAACATCGTGATGCTCATGCCAACACAACCCCAAAAGTCATCACTTAAAATCATCACGGACCTTACCCGTTTCTACCAGCAGGCTCTTTCCTGTCTTCCACATTTTCTTCTATTTGCCAAAGTCCTTTTTTGGACTCTTGAAAAACAACCCACTCTAAAAAAAAAAAAAAAAAAAAAAAACAGCACAAACCTGTCACAGCATTAAGGGTATCATCTACTAATGTCAAAAAAAGACCTTCAAAATTACTGTACTGATTTTTATATACATATATATAGCTTACCAAGTAGCATTCCAGTCTTGTCCTGGACTGAGCTAGAGGCCAGGGCAAGGAGGTGGCTGCATGCCTTAGGTGCCTCCCTGATGAATTCTGAAGAACTTCCTCTTCCCCTACAGATAACAGGCATGATAACTGCATTAGCAACTGCTTCTCCCATATGTCCGATATTGTGTTAAATCTGTGATGGGACTTGCTGACTTGGAGCACTCCTCTTAATCCTGAACACAGAGTTTCTTGGACAATTTGCTGTTCTGCCTTTAAGTGGTGAGCAACTAGTCCAAAGGTATTTTGTGCTCCCCTTCAACGCCCTTTTCTTTGCAATATTTTCCCAGAGCAGCATCTGCTAGAGCTGCTTCCTCACAGTTCCAGATCCACAAGAATATTAGAAAATACTAGTTTTGACACACACACACATAGGTACAAATGGGTACTATAACCTTCTCTATTGTGAACATCTGTGTGTATTCCCTCACTCACTTCCTTCTTAAAAAGCTAAAATACCTCCTTTGAGGTACTGAAAAACAAGCAACTTAAATTTAGCTCCAGGAGGTAGCAGGTACTAGGATCTAGCACTCTTTCAGTTATTTAGTTAAGTAATGCAACTGATAACTACCTCTATTCTAAATCAAGGCCATGGGTTACAACCTATCTACTCAAAATTAAAGTCAATACTGGCATAGGAATAAAGAGCATACCAGATGCCCATTAATATGTTTAGACTGTAATCAGTAGAAAGGTGCTCAGCATCTGAGGAAAAAAGGGCAGGCTTCCAAGCAGAAATTAGAGGGGGCAAAAATAAACAAACAAAAAACCCCAAACAACTGAAAATGTAAAAAGTGGAACTTAAGAGATGGGTATGATTTTATGGTAAGATTCCCCATGATAGCATTAGCCTGGTAATAAAAAATGAAATTTAAAGCAAGCAGGCTAGCATATAAAGCAATACTGAATACAACCTTATAAGTGAATTTTCTGGAAATAATTGGAGACCAGCTATTCTAATTGGGGCCGCAAATCAACTTGAAATACTTCAAACCAAATAAGGGAGAGAATTGTGTTAATGGTATACATGGTAAATAGCGAAGCCCCAGAAATGGAGAGATCTGCCATCAATGTTCAAATTTTCTCCCTCTTGACTGTAGATGGAGCCAGAACATAAATAAACACCCTCTTGGCAATACAAGTTTGGAATTTGGTGGAATATGCAGAAAGGCTTTTCAGCATTGTTACATTATTGAGGTTTTAATTTCCAGTACAAACAATGTGTGAAGCTCACTGTTTTCCCATTTTCTCAATATGCTCAACAGATTCAGTTCTCCTCAAAAACCCAGAAAGAAAGAAAAATAGTTGTTCAACCTTCAGTCTGTCCTGCAATTATCACCTTATCTAACCTTCTTCTCTAACAACTGCTCTGCTTAAGGGCACCCCTAGGGCTCAGTCCAGCTGAATTCATTTAGAAAATTAAATCCAAACCTGACTATTCCTATTCATCTCTTAGGCCCATTATTCCTTGCACAGTTTTATGCTACCAAACCAAAAAGTAAGGCAACAACACATTTTGTGAATTTCATTGTATTACATTTTAAACATACTGCTGAAATATGGATTTTAGGAATCTTAGTAAGGAAGGAGGCATCTTAGCACCATCTGACTGAAAGATGTTAGATAAAAGAGGAGCTATTTATAGGAATAAAATATGACTGCAGTTATCACTGCGGCTAACAATACGGGCTTCATAAGTAAAATTAATCCTTTCCTTCCTATACCTCGCTTGTCCAAAAAAACAAAACAAAAAAACCCACAAAATACTTCTTCATTCCTTGCATCAAAAAGAAAACCCCAAACCCTCCAACAAGACAAATAAGTGCAAATAACTAAGCAATACAGTCTTTCATGCTTCTCAATATATTTTGTCTACTTCAGCCTCTAAGAAGGAACGTGTATCAGCAAAGTTCTCCGACTCAAGTTATACATGCAGGGACTGCATCCACAGTAAGGGATTGGTATTTGGAATCTGGGTCTGAACATGCAGAGCTGTAACAACCAGAAACACTTTATTAAGTTATTACCATTATTTTTGAAGTTAAGGCAAACCCTAACTTTCTATCACGGCTGGCAAACGTGCCTGATTCTAGAAGCTGCAAACCAAAAAGTAACTCTAGCCAAGAGAGACTCTTGAGGAGAGATAAAAGGGAAGGAACTGCACGACTCCAAATCTCATGAAACTGAACTTTTGAGCGAACAGTGAACTTGTACAATTAGCAGCTCATGCTACAATACTTAATAGCTACATGACAAGACAGCTATCTATACTTGATAAACCAGCCAGCACTTCCATGTTCAATATATTTACAGTGACTCCAGGCTGAAATGCGAACTGATTAGCTATTCCACATCCTATGCATTTCATTTGAATCATACATTTGGTATTGCTAATTTCCATGAAGATGATTTTCAGACTGAAAATTATTTGCTGATTCAATTAGCATATTACATCAATGATAAAAACACTTAGAAGTATCCAGGTTTATTGCAAGGTAATGGATTCTTAGAGATAAAATAAGATGTATCTTATTTATTATAAATCACTTCCTTGGGTTAGATTGTTCAGGTACTTAAGCTTAAGAATATACTATACTGAATCCCAGCATAAATTTATCTATCTCATTTAGGAAGAAAGTATTTTTTAATCACTCATGGTATACAAAATCATCTGTAAGGAGATGATTTTTTTTAAACTATTCTCATTACCCAAGGAATTTCCCTGAATGACTGATGATAACCCTCTTCTGTTGCTTTCTTTGTTTAGTCATAACACAGAGATATCTGGCAATTTGTACATATTTTTTAATGCAAGGAAAAGCATTCTGTGCAGATGAATGACATCAATTTAGTCTATCCAGATGGTGAAATGTGCTTCAAGTTATATTGCATAAAATATCAGAGATGTCTGTGTTCTAATTAAATAAAAACTTTCTGGTACTGCCTAAATAATTAAAGTAGTCCCTTTTAAAAGCTAAGCTGTCCAAAAGATGCCCCGGTAAATATATGTGTAACAGCTATTTGTTGTTTTCAACTATATTCACATATGTAAAACTGTCTACTAGATTTAGACATTGTGTAATATGAGAGATCTATTTCTCTTTGTGTATAAAGAGCTGAGCAGAGCGGGAAAAAATCAAGATAAGTTGCCAATTACCTTCACAGAATGCTTTAGAGCATATGACTTAAAACAAATTATTTAATTTGCTATAGACTACTCTCAATACATTTTTGGAAACCACTGGATAAATCAAGGCTTTGATCAGCTTACATAAATGAGAGTCTTGGTACCAATTACATTGGTGGCAGGTTGGGTACATTTAAACCAGTTCAACACAATTCAAAAAGCCCCCCTTACATTTCTGAGCTTCCACCTCATGGCTCGACTCACTCCTGAGGCTAAAGCAATCGGGTCTCAGGTACCTGCTGACCTACAGGTTGAATTACGTACCTGGAGCATCTACACCCAGAGATGGGGCATCAAGATATTATGTCATTAGGTCTAATGAGATCATCTCTCACTTCAAAAAAATTAGTCAAATAAAAGAATCATTTAACTAAAAAAGTTGCAGCAATTCATTTTATGCATCTATTTAGTATCTGTGCTAAGGCCATTTTTAGTATATGACAATAGAATTTGTTTTCTGGTGTTCTGGCTTAAATTAGATAACCATTTTTGGATTTTATGCAAGACATGTGGAAAATTAATCACTGATTTACTGCACATTTCCACACACAGTCAAACTAATATCTGATCATTACTGAAGAAGCAAAACTCTGTTTGGCAGTGAATGCAAAAGCAAATATCTAAACTCATGGATGTGTGCAAGAACCCCCCGATGGTTCAGAATAAAAACCACCACACTGCAGCACTTAATGGGGAAGGGTAAAGGAAAGTTTAAATTGGGGTTTTTTTTCACTTCATCAACTACTGAAACTGAAATAGATATTACAATAAAACAAAACTATTTCAGGATCTATTTCTAATACTTGTTATAGGGGTTTAGAATTTATTTATACAATAAATACTTCTGGAACTTTTTAAAAATGCAGAAGATAATTTCTCCATTTTGAACATTACCCATAAGAAGCAATCTTTGGTTACCTGTCAAATATGTTTTTAATTCTATTCATTCTTCTGGATGACAACTTGCAGTTATCCATTGTGCTGCTTCCAAGAATAGCAGATATTTGCTCTGCTTCATTTTGGTTTTCTGCTTTTTGTCCAAAAAAGAAGACTTTTTTGCAAGTTTCAATTAGGCCAACACCACCAGTTTTACTATCCACAGCAGGTGGAATGACCTTTCCCCCATCCCTGACGTGTTTTATGGGCCTTATGTGAAATGATTTGAGAGCCTAGAGGAACAACATATAGCTGAAGTTAGCATCTTCTAAAGGTAAGATTTCATTATTTTTTGCATTTCATTATTTCATTATTTTTTACAAAGCTAATAATAAGGTGGCATTCCAGTTAATTAAAAATCCAGCCTCTTTTTAAGAACTCATACATTTTGTTTTCCTGGCAGGAACGGAAGGGAAAGAGTGACTGGTAACTCTGATTTGGGAGGTATTTAACTACAGGGCACAGTTCACAGATGTTTTTGTGTCCTCAATAGCTTTACCGGGAAGATAGTTAACTTCGATGATATGAAAATGTCAAGAAGAATTACCACAGAATAAGAACTCAGAAAGTTTTCTGAGGTTAAATGGCAACAAGGAACCATCTTTTTTTCAAGTAGTAGTAGTAGTAAGAATAAACCATTTCTGATGAGCAGATAGTTGCCCTGAACAAAAGGAGGAAGACTGCGCTGGAAATAGAGTGTTTGAAAACAGAACCATGACTCTTGCTGGATATTCTGTCATGTGTACAGAGTAGTTAATCCATCTTTTAGCAAGATTAGCTGTCAGATTAACACTTTATCCATGTGAATTGAGGATGTGCTTGAAGAATGATGTGCACCCACATGAAGGAAGGTTTACAGAGGCTGACTTACAACACCGCTCAAGAATGCAAACCCTGTCTTTTTTTTTTTCTTTTTTTTTGTTAATGCTGCCCAGAGCTCTAAAAACAGCCATTTTCCAGCTCTCTATCATGCTGAGTTGATACAAGCCTTGATGTGGATTTGAACATCCATATGTAGACCTTCCATCTGCCACACACATCTACGTATTAACTCCAGGGCATATATGCCTCTGTTCTTCCAGACAATATATATTAAGACATTACATAAAGAGTTTACTTACTCAAAATGCTTTTTAAATCTGTTTGTATACATTCAAATGCATTTGAGTATGCCTTTGGAAAGCCAAGCATCAGTCAATTCACTTACCCAATAGAACAACAGGATGCAGGCTGCAAACAGGATATTTTCTTATAAATCAAAGGAGCCCAGATGGAAGTTTTCACAGGCAGCTGGTAGGTGTCAATGTGCCATTTAAAAATCCACACCCTGAGTCCTGAGTATACCTAGCTCTGCATCTCGGAGATCCCAAATAAAGAAACATAGTAAGAGGAACTTCATTGGGAATGCCTGGTTTCTGGAGAGAACCTCCTGAAAGGTTTTACTGAAACAAGGGACCACAGCTCAGAGGGAAAGACTTTTCTCTTGACAACATTTGTGTTGCCCAGTTTCTTTCAGCTCTTCCGGCCATTGCTTGATTTTTTGCTCTTCACCAGGCTGAGAAAGCTGCTTGTTCTTTGCCTGGTCTATACCTATAGCTTTTTACAAACTTCCAAACTTAATAACCAAGTTAAATGAAGATGTTTGCTCCAAAAGAGACTTGGTTCCCACACCTGAGTACTGGACAAGAGAAGGAAGTCTTGTTAAGGAAGCTTCTTAACCATCCCAGGCAGTGTCTGAGGCTGCCGAGGCCAACGCTTGCTGTCTGTCAAAATAATCAGTGTGAAAGAAGCTTCCTCATTTTCTTGCCTTTGGGTTCTCTGTGTTCAGGCAGGAACCACTCCAAGACTTCTGGCTTGCTTTGCAGGCACACAGGCCAGTAGGTCTCTATGGGCAACGACGTGCAGCAGACCATAGCTCTCAACGTAAACTCTGCCTGTTCATAACCCTAAGGACACTCAACAATTCAGAGTTAACTGTAACAACCAAATCCATAGGAATCAGCAAATTGCATTTAAAAAAACAAACTCTTCATTTACAACTTTATAAGGAATTGAACTCACTCAGAAATGAGTAAGCAGCAGATGTCAGACACAAAACTGAACACAAGTTTTGGTGCAGCCTTTTCTATCAGACCAAGCCTGTGTAAGCCAATCTACCAACTCAGGTCTGACAAAGATGTTAAAAATGTCTTTAAAAAGCACTGTGCAAAGATGCAAGGGCAATTCCTACCCACCTGAAGTCTTACTAAAATAAGGGATCATCCAACAACATCTTCAGCTAATTAACACAGCTGGCCTATTCCACACACTACTCAACTGAATGACAAGGGCCACACCTTATGATGAAAGATTTCTTGTATTCACCTTGGAAGCTAAAATCCACTTTAAGATCAGGCTGTGATTCAGTATTGCCCTTAAGATGTTCAACTGATGGGTACCTCCTACCTGGAACATTCATCTCTGCAAAAACAATAACTACTAATTGCTTTCATTCTTAGTTTAAATACTATCTCAGTAAGAAGAATGACGTTATTGTATGTGTTGATAAATGAAGGTAGTTCCTGCCCTTTTATTTTATCTCCAAAGCACCAGGGAAGACCTGGAGGGTAGGGAGTCATCTGATTTAATCTAGATGATAATGAAATACGAGAACAATGAAAACACTCACTTTTTTTTTTTTTTTTAATGTGTTTGAGCTAAGGGATTTTTTTTGGTCCAGTAGAAGCATTCCTTGAATTGTTTCCCTTTATTTCATCTTACATTTCAAAACAACATTCTTTTCTAAGTAGGCAACAGGAATCGAGGCAAGAAGCTGCATTAAATAAATCTCTAAAATCTTTCTAAACAGGCTTTAGGCTATGCTGTACTTTTTCTTTCAAATATTTCCATGTAAAATCAGATGTTAACTCTCTGAGTGAACCCATGTGCAAACTCTTTATTCAACAGATTAATGGCTGTGGAGCAACAGGCAGCTGAACACATTTCCCCTCACATAAGGTATTCATGACTTCACAGAAAACTTCACATTATCGCAGCTACTTCTCAGTCAAATACACTGCATCTAATGAAGAAGGAAATAAATTGGAACAAGGCTTAATGGGGAAACTAGAGTGAATGTATTGACATTGGTAGGAATTTGTTTCTTTGAACAGGACCGTGTTATTAATTTGATAGATGGATTTTTGCCTTGTTGTACCTTTGAAAACAAAAGACATTCTTCACCCAGGGATACTTCAGCCCTGCCCAGTGTTAATACCTTTCCTTGTTGCTGCTTTTATGCAGATCCAGAACCCCAATAATAAAACAATTCAGTCTCCTGCAGCAGTATATCCGCGAAGAAATATATTATGATCGACATAGGGTATCTATAGGGGGAAAATATTCAGGAAACGAAGACATTCTATCATAAAAGGTTTGCTTTCATATTGCATATGAATATATATCTATACAGAACAAATACAGAAAACAATATATAATTTTATATATATAACAATATATACTAACAGCATGGTTTCACTTCTGGACATTTGATCAGCAGGGACCTGGTAGATATAGACAAGATAAAACACGCAGGTAATGATGCTTTTACCACAAGAAAAACAATAAGCTCATCAGGACTTATGTAAATTCAGTAATATATTTGTGAAAGTAAGGAGAAATTAGGCACTCATACATGCAATAAAATCCACTTTACGACAATATTAAAAATATATAAAACATATAATATATCTAAGTATAAAATATAAAAAATATTTTTAAAGCCTTGAGTCTAAGTTGTCTGAACTACAAAGGTGGGGCTGGAGCCACAGGAAAGACAAACTAGGAGCTAAGAATAAACTTCTGTAGCTCACATTTACTGCTCTGGATAGCTATAGTTATTCAATTCTACGTACCTCATTCTCCCTTCGATTTTAATCCTTGTTCTGCGTGTTGCACTTTGCCATTGACAAGTTTTCAACTCTCTCTAACGTTTTTCCAGGCACTTTTTTCCTACTTGCTTTTTCCCTTTATAAATAATCTGTAGGTGCTACTCAGCTTGGAAAAATGCTTTAAGGATACCTTCTCGGAAACTATAAATCAAAGAATGAGAATACTGTTATTTCCTGAAAATACCCAACAAAACTGGTATTTTAATGTTACTAATACCAACAGTCTGAACTAAGTAGGCAGCTGTTAGAATGTTACGTTTGGCCTTTACTACTGAATAATTTAAGACCCTTATATGCAAATGGCTCTGGCAGACATATTTGAAAGGAAATACTGCCAATTATTTTGTTACACTCTAGCTGTTTAAAGTAGGAATTGTGCTGCACAAACAGCAACACATACAGGGTGACTAGGCCAGTGCTTCGTAAACTTCTCAGAGGTTTGCCAGTTGTGACAATTTCTCCTCCGTCTTTAGAGCACTTTTGCATATAATGGTTTAAAACTGATAACTAACTTGCAATGCTGACAAATTCTCATCAAGCATCTACAGGTAGTAAAGCTGAACTGATACTGTTCAAAGGACAAACAAAAAGTTAATTAACAGGATCCTGAAAAAAGGAGTATTTTAAGAGCTTGAATACTTGTACATCTGCTTGTTTCTTAATGTCTGATTTCACCAAACGAGAGTCTCAAATTGACCTATCAGGTTGATATCTCATAGTAGGGTACTCTATAGTTATCATATAAACAAAATGAGATGTTGGAATGGAGCAGTCTGCAGCTGCTAACTGGACACTGAAAGTGAATATTTAAAATAATTTTTTTTAAGGTTCATGACAACCATCATGTATACAGATTCTATCAAAATTAAATGCTTTAGCTCTGACTTTTACACATAATGAAAAACAGATCAATATTTCCAAAGCATTTGGGCTAGCTTCAGCTCATTTTCCTCAAGTCTCTTCTATCTACTAGACTTACAAATGAAAATTTTAAATCTGGAGCTCAAGTGCTTTACTTACAGAACCAGTAGGAATAAATTAATCTCAAATTTTATTGTGAATTACTATCCTGTATGTAAACATTGTATCAGACAGTAGGGGGCAACTTTCGCCCGCAAGTTTTGCTTGATGCATTTTGATATGGCATGTTATGACAAATATATTGAAATGGGTATTTTTAATATTTATCTAAGTTTATTGTGTGGTCTGTAATAATTCTGTAAAATGCAAGTTTTCATGTTTAAACTCCTGTTTTGTTCTCCAGGCAGTATGCAAAGGAAACATCTAATTTATATATTAGAAAAATGGTGTAAAATAAATTAAGAAACTTCAATCTAAAATCTGTTGAGAAATAAAAGAGGAGAACAATTACATTCCTCTAGTTCACTCTCATAAGATTTGTGAGAAACCATTCTCAAAAAGATTATTTTGATAAATGATTCTTCCTTGAATACATGATTTATAGAAACAATAATCCAAGACCTTAAAAAACAAAGCAGGGACTAATGTAAAAAGTTATTATCAATAGCAAAATATTCACTACTGACATTAACATGCAAAATCAGACTAGCCTTATCCATAAATCCATATTAAGAACAGTTTGATGTAGATGAATCACTTTGTCAATGAAAGTTTTGTCACTACTTACCCTGGATAGCAAATGCTAAAACACAAGCATGGCCTCAAAGGACAACAATAATCCAAGTAGGCCTTTTCCCCCCAGGCAAGCTGAACTGTCATATAACTATGATTTGTGAATTAAAAAAGCATATAACTCATCGAATTTATGAAATTGATTTCCCTTAAACTTTTATGACTCATTTTTTAAATTATGAGAGTGATAATTGATAATGATTGAAAGCAAGGAAAAAGAGGTAGCACAGGAAGTGTTTTCACACCAAACCCAGCCCAGTCAACACAAACACTTGTAATGAAACCACAAAACAAGGCCTAGTCTTGCTAAAAGGTTCACAGGATGAAGTGGTAAAGCCTAGGGTGAGATTTAAGCAAATCTGGACCAATTCATGGTTTCAAGTGAAGGTTGTTGCTGGGAATCAAATCATACAAAACTTTATGCTCCATTTAAGCTTCAAACTTGGGAGTTAAATACACTGGATGACCAACTACAAAGTCAAAAACTACTTCATAAGTGTCCTGAGATCCTCGAATAATTCAGGTGGAGCTACAAATACCACAGACTTTCAGTCTTTGTCAAGACATTAGACTAAGTGATGATGAATGAGTCTTCTAGCTTTAAGCCAAAAGAATCTTTAAGTACAGTGATGTAGCTAACAGTTATTTTGCTAAACCTTAAAATACAAAACTCCTGTTTCAGTTAGTGCACTTGAAGTGTTTTTTCTTCTTAACACACAGAGCATAACATAAACAAGGATTACACGACGTGAAAAACATCCACCCTCCAGCAGTTCCTGAAATGAACTTGCATTTTCATGTTACTACGCAGAAAGCATGTGTGTGACTGGTATCAACAGTACTGCTTTAGTAACCAAACTAATCATAAAAAATACAGTAGCGAAGCAAGCCAAACATCTAGAAAGGAATGTCTATCTTGATCACTTTGTGTCTTTCTGCCCTGACTTTGTCAAACATTAGTAACAGATAATAAGGTACCACAAAAAATTACTCTCTGATTTTCTATCCTTCTTGGTGACCTACAAATTACTGTTTCAGCATTTTTTTTCCCCCTCCCCCTTATTTCACCCATTGCTGAGAAGACTTACGCTGTTTTACCATGTTTTGACAAGACTGAACCCCAGGTGAAACTAAACAGTTGACTTCTACTCCCTTTTCTCCCAGTGGTTTTCTCTCTTGAGTGTCCTCTCATGAGTTGGCACACTGGGATCCAACCTCCAGTTCACATGCCTCATTGCTTGTGCCCAGTCTTGATTTCTGTAAGGATGGACATGGAGAACAATAGGCTGAACAAGAGGACCCTGCACAGGCCATGAAGTTCAGTTTTCTCCTCTCTCCCACTGTGATCCAGGCCAACCTATACCTGGCAGTGAAGCTCATTTTGAAAACTTGCTTCTTCTGTGACACAGGATTCTCTTGCCATGTCTTGCTTCTGCTTCTTTGTTCCTTCCTGCTGTTGCCTCTCCTTCAGCACCACTTCTCTTGCCTCAGGCCCACCTCAGTCCCCAGCGCCCATTCTACAGGCAGCGATCCCAAGCAGCAGTCCAAACTCTTGTTACTGCAGGTGTTCAAAATGACCACATCCCCTGCATCCACTTGACCTATCTAAGTGGACTCCTCCTTCAGTCATCTCACAGGTGCTGCCCAGACCTTCTTTAGCCATCTGGGTTGGCAGGAGCAGGCTGAGGCCCTCTGGATGGGACCACACAGCGGTCTCCCAGCAGCAGGCACGAGCCTGCGCCTCATCGAGGCAGCTCCAAATGATGCAGCTTTTCCTTGCACGGAGAGGAGAAAAGCTCCAGCTCCAAGCCAAAACTGGAGGGATATGAAGGACAACTGCACTGATATGTGCAATTAGGCTAAACACAACACTACCAAATAGGTGTCTCTTCTCTCAATAATTGTAAAGCCTTGTTTCACCATATGGAAGGTACATGTGATAAAAAGGAAGCTGCTACAAAACGCCCAATTCATCACTCAGTTGAGAAAAGCCTCCTTCACAAATATCCCAAATGCAAGTATTTCAAGGATGCCACAGAAAATAAAATCATACCAGACTATATCCATAGCTACAATATGGAAATACCTGAAGCTGTTGTCCTCTTACCTATTAACTGCATATTCCAGATAGCTTGATCTATTTGCTGTCTGTTCTCTAGTCTTTTCTGTGTCTCTTGATATAAGCTGCCAAAGAATCCCCAATACCTGAGGATGCATTTGGAGAGCACAACTGTCACACAAGCTAACCAGCCATGAAAGGCAGCATAGAACTCATTGCCTGCAGCAGTAGCTTCTTCTGTTTCCACAACATATAGCGATTTCATTGTCCTTTCTATTTGTTCCTGCAAAGAGGTTATTTTCATTCCTGAAAAAAGGCGCACACAATCAAGACAATAGTTTAACAGAATTTGCAGTCATCCATGGTTAAGGTTATGGGTCAGATAGGTTATGGTCAAACAAAAAAAAAATTTTGATTTATAGAATCCAAGAACTTTTACCTTTTTTTCATTTTTTGCAAAGCCCTTCTATTAGCTGATTTTAAGAAGAAAGTTCACTTTTCTACCGAATGTCTTCCACTTACCTGTCGTAATGAGACTCTCCCCAGAAAGCAATGCAAATGCAGGAACAGCAAATCTAACACCCTACAAAATTCACAGCAGGCAACTTCTGTGCTCTCCTACATACGTCCGCTCAGAGAAAAATATTATTAACAGGTTTAAAATTACAGAATTCACTGTTTTCCTTCCTCAGCAAGAGTGATGCTGGAGGATCTGACAAGAGCTGCACAAGGGGAGGCCCCATCCTCCCAGTCTGAGGTAGGGAGGGCAAACATAACCCCTCACTACTCTTCTGCTTCTGTAGAAAACTAAGTCACCAAAAGCTTTGTGCAGATAAGCGTAAACTCTAATCTCTAATTGAAAATAAATAGTTTATTACGGTAAATTGTTTAACTTAAATATAGCTAGACCACAAAAGAGTTTGAATATTCCTGCTCAGGCAATGTTTACTATATGCTGATACACAGACATGATTGATATGGCTTTATATATTGTTGTCTTTTTGTTCATTTCTTATAAATTACACAACTGACATCAGCAACCTACCACAAGGAATTTCCGAATGGATTTGGTTTTGGTATGCCACTATATTTGACTGTAACAAAAGGAAAGAAGGTTAAGAAATGTTTTTTAAATGGAGAAAGGTATTCTGTACGATTTCTTCTTAGGTTTGCTGTGTTTTATTTACCATTCACCTACAACTGTGTGTTTGAGGTGGGATGATGGGTGGTGAATTGCTTTGGGAGACTTGCATTATATGCAGTAACCTATTTGAAGTTATCCTTTATCACTGAGGCCAAGGGCTGCCACCTATGTCAGCCTATTTATACTTAGGATCATGTAATCAGAAGGCAAAAATGTAATCTCATGCAAAAGAATTTTCACTTCATTTTTTTTCTTGTATTAGAAGGACCACATTTTTCCAGTAGTTTTTCAAAGAAAGTTCACTTTTACATCTTTAGCACATAAGGAAGTCATTTTGCATTCAACAAGAATGCCAGTTTGTCTAAATAGAAAATAGACTATTTTCCAAATCCACAAAAATGTTAAACAGTTCATTGTTAGATCACGTGCAAGACCTGTCTTGCATTGCTGCAGCTATTGATGTTGGATTACTAAAGTAATATGTGTAATATGTATTTTGTTAGAGGGAGATGGGTTTGGGCAGAGGTTGCACATTTATACTCCTGTTTCTCACAGCTCAAGGAACACATTTCTTGACAAGTTGAAAATTCACGGGTTAATGAAGGGCATGAAGATTATGAGTTGAACGTGAGACTGGTTTTGATTAATCTGATTTTTTTTTTTTTTTAAATAACCTAAAGTGAAAAATAAAAGAAAAAAAATCAGGAAGAACTGGAAAAATTATTACTACTAGAACACTCAAAAAAATCATCTGAACAAACCATATGGTTAACCATGACTGCCTTTTGTCAGTTGCTTCACAAAAGTGTGGACGGAAATCTGACGGCATACTGCAGAGCAATAGGTACTGAAATCAACACCAAATGTCTATAGGCATTTGTATTTCTGTACAAAAATGTTAGATGGCTGAAATAAATTAAGTACTAATAGAACAAAACAACATCATGTTGGTACCATTCAGAGAACTATACCCCAATTTTTTATTCTCAATTTTTTTTAATCCTGAAACATGCAATAAAATGCAGTAGCATAAGTATAAAATAATACTCAGATTGATTTTTCATTCTAATACAAAATAATTAAAATTTAACAGCAATGGATTGTGATATCTTTTGTGACCTCTTTGACTATGATAAAGTGTTGTTATGATTTGAAGTAATAAAAAGCATCTTAAAACATTAAATATTAAGATATATAAGCATATAATAAGATAGACTTACTGTTCAGCAAAATTAATCAGGTTCGCATAAATGCTGCATTTATTCTTGATTCATTTATTCTTAGGATTTCCATCCCTAGATTACAGATTATAACAGGTTAAAAGTACCGACAATAAAAAAGAATTTTGAGATAATCTTACATTTACTTCCTGATTAACATACCTAGGACACTTGGAGCTATTCTGTTGCTTAAGAAAGTATTTCAGCAAAGCTCTAAGCTGTAACAATTAACGGGGAACAACATAAATGACAAGAAAATAAATAGCGAATACATCAGCTGATCCCCCAAACATGCCCTAATTCATTTTACCTAGGATATATAAGTTTCATATCACATACAGGTTGCACCTTAGAAAAATTTCATTAATAGCACAAAAGGTGCTAAAGTATTGAAATATTGACTATTAGTTAATATATTTTAACTAAGTCATATTTAAAAAAAAGAGGTAGCATCAGCATTAACAAGACTTCTGTTGCTTTGTTTTTTTTTAATGCAAAAAGGAACGTATTTACTAACATATAGACCAAAAAAAAAAGTGACACTTTGTGCCTCAAGCTTGACACTAAAAATGGACATTTTCTTCAAGCTATTCACAGCTCAAGTTGGACAAAATTGTGCCAGCATTACATTTCCTACTTTCCTTGCACAGTGCAGAATTCAGCCACAGCATTTAAGAGTATGTTGAGAATACAGACTACTTAATACAAGAACAAAACTTTCTAGCCTATACATATGTTTATGTTGTGCACAATAATACAATCTATCTGCTAAAAAGTCGTCACTGAATATTTTATCTATCTTAGTAATAAACATGAAGAGAAAACAAGATTTATTTTTAAGTCGAAATCTGGAAAATAGAGAGCCTTAGAAAAAAATGCATTTAGAAACCTGAGGCAAATTATACATGTTAATGTTGGAGTCACTGAGAACAGTTAACACGATGTAACCAAATGTCAACTGGAATATTTTGCAGTAACTTACCAAAGAGGTCTGTGTTTAATGAGTATACGAATACTTGGTTTTTAAGTTTTCAGTTTCAGATGGCGAAGATTAAGTGCTACGAGTGTTACTGTAAATGTTTCAGTGAGATGAACATCACTGATTTTCTAATTTTACCACATGGTTTATTTCACAAGAAAACAAGCACCAGTTGCACAGTTCTCCTGCAATTCAGTATACAGTAAGCCCCTCCAAAAAAAAAGAAAAAAAAATGAGAACAATTCACTTCTCTGTTTTTATGCAGGATATTTAGTTTGGTTTGCAGAGTATTAGAAGAATAATGTGAACCTCCTGCTAGAATACCGCAACTAAATTTCTAAAAAGCCACTCAGTTAATCTCAGTGTTGAATCTAGCTGTTTCAAATTATTGTAATGTATAATAACAGTCTTAATGACAATATAGGTGCACAGAGCCAAAAAAAGCTAGAAGTAGGGGCCAAAACGATGAACCAAGAGCCAGCCGAAATGACAACAAACATATGGCCATTAACTTAAGAATGGAGGGGTTTAGGAATGCAGCTGCCTGTGGTCTCCTGAAAGATCCCAAGGAATGAAATGCTGTGAGGATTAGCAATATCTGGATGAGAAGTACTACTCCTGAAGATGGTAGGCCCTAAAATGGAGTCAACCGTCAGTTCATGGTGGAATTCAGAGATTTCTGTGGTCAGAATATATTCATTCCATTGGCCTCATAATGTACATCAACAAATTAATATTGTATGGATGTCATTTCAAAGCCTACTGAAGACGAAGAGCCATTATTGAAGCCATTAGAGCACAGATGGTTCAAACTATATGCAGATATTCATACTTGCATTTCTGCATTATAACTGCTTTTTTTTTTTTTTTTCTGTTGAACTGTAATGAATTGTCTCATAATCTATTCCATCTTCTTGCCATTAGCAGGCTTTGAATGTTCACAAATAGGAGCAAAGAACTCATTTTCCAGAGCTTTAATCACACAAAGAGGGAATGCCTAATTCTCTAAATGAAATGGTCTGTGATCACTGAAGCAGAGATTTAATATATCACGGCAAATTAGGTAGATTTTAATAAATTACTTATCTCTCCGAATACTTTACATATGCTTATGAAGAAACATAGCCTGTTTGCAAACAGTGAGAATCCACAGTCTATAAAATCCTTTGAAGAAAATGACAAATAAAAAAGTAAATTAAAAAATGAAATGTATTATACCCTCGTTCCCAAGAGACAATCCTTTTGTGGCATTGATTCACAGCTCCATTAAAAATATCAATTAAATCCTTCATTGAGATTGGTTAAATGCTAGAAAATTAACTTTCCAAGCTGCTTTCTAGACACTAGTTATTCAGATACAACAAATCATTGTATATGTCTGATGTAAGTTATAAAAGTGACAAAAAGCCAAATGAAAACACAGTTGCCTGTCCCTACAACTAAACTAGGTGAAGCAAAATCTGATATTTTATAGCTTGTTTCTGTGCTTTGACAGATGTTGGCTGAAAGTAAATCTTTTACAGTACAGAAAAATGATTGTGCCTGCCCTCCCCCTACTTCAAATCATCATAATCATAAACAGCTGATTATAATGTTTGGAGAAGGGCAAAAGTTATTTAAAAAAAGGTTGCAGTAATTTAATAAGTCCTGCAACTAGCCTCATTCTTTATATTTAATTGATAGGAACTGCATGCATCAAAGAAAACACATACTGAGATTTAATGTGCATAAAATGGATATTAGCATTTTAAAGAGGCAGATTAACACATTAATCCAAGTAATTTTCATATATTGCTTTTAATAAAATCTTCACAGTATAAAATTCTTAATGAGGCTAATCACAGGCATTCCATTTAGCGGGGTGATTAGGGATAACATAAAAGTATTTTTAATCAGTTTTCTAAGGCTTATGGTTTTTTTTATTAAAAATTAAAAATTTGACTTGCATTTTTATTACTGTTTTATGTAGTAAAAATGTTGAAAATGCAAATAAAGCACATCATTCAATCATGTAGGTATTAATTATTTACAAGATGCTGTCCATTGTGGAGAGATTCTTAGCCTTAGGGGGGAGATATAAAAACAAACAGACTGAAAAGTATACAAAACTTTACAACTGCAAATCAAGCGTCCTTTTCCAATCAATTATACATTAAATAAACTGCAAGAATCACAAAGATCTCATCTTGGAAGAGCTATCAAGCGTGTATTTACACTGGGAGAAGGGGCTTCTGCAGGCAAACTTCCCTTTCATGCCTCCCGGTCGTCTCCGCGCTCCTCGCAGACCGAGCGCAGCGCGCGCAGGGCCTCCACTGTTACTCTGAGCTTCCCAATTACTGCACTCTCATCTTGGGAATCGAAAACTAGAAAGGAAACATCAGAAAATGGTATTAGGAGTTCCATTCGTATTTTTTTTCTGCTAATTTTGTTTAGCATTTTTGCAGATTTAAAGGCAACCTATATATGCTTAAAAAAAAAAAAAAAAAAAAAAAAAACAGCTTTGAGTTCGAGCACTCAGATCTGTAAGGTTAGGAGAAAGGGTTAATTCCTTATGGCAAGAAGCTGGTGCTCAGCCTGCTGGAAACAGAGCACTCCAAGAAGCAGAAAGCACACAAAAGGAAGTATTTGTGCTGGAATTAACTTGGAAATGAAGAGAACTGTGTGTATGACAGTTTGCTAATTCATTGCTCATTTTTCATAATAAATCCATACAACTGCTGAGACTTCAGAATCCAAGCTCCATTAAAGATATATATGCATGCTTATTAATTCTTTGAAGTAAAAAAAAAAAGATACCAATGAACCTATTTTTCTGCATTGTGTGAGAGCCTGGGCCCAATCAGTCAAAACAGGTATTAGTATTTCAATGGCAAATTGTTGTTCCATTTGGTGCAGTGCACAGCTATTTTAATTCCATGCTTTACCTGCTATGATGAAAAATATCTTGCCAACAGTGAAAAAAGAGGCTCCTTCTCAGTCCTATTTAAAAAGCAATATGGCTGCTTAACTTTAACAGGAATTTGTTTGAATAAAAACAGTCTCAGCACAACTTTGTCAGCTTTAGCTGCTTCTTTCTGAGGAACAGAATGACTCTCTATGAGGAGCAGGGGAAATGGGTATAGTAATAAGAAAGGTAATATCCCTCTCATAGATATAATCTACATAGAGATAGTAATGATTAGTTCATATGCCTTAGGATAAGGTGAAGAAATGCTTCTCCAGAACAGCGACAAATAGTCAACATTGCATAATAAGGATTTCCTTTTGACAGAACAGACACTACTAAACAAGACAGTCATTCCTGCCAAAATAATCATCTCAGGGTTTTAAAAATTTTGTGGAAAGCGACTTGCAGCAGTGTAAAAAATCAGACTTATTAGCCTCATCAAGTGGAAGTTATGAGAAAAAGAGCCATAAAATCCAGAACAAAAACAATTTTCCGGTGAGAGACTATGAAATACTTGTTTGGAGGAGATGAGCTTTCAGTAGGTGCTTTCATGTAACTACTCAGAGAGAAGTATTGCCAGAGAAATTATTGGTAGAGAAAAGATTAAGTGGTTCAGCCGTAGAACTGCATCAAGTAGGGGTTTTATTTTTCCAGAGTACGGAAATTTGATTCTTCTTACAATTTTCCTTATCATGTTCCTCAAACCTTGACACACATTTTCAATATTTTAGCTACAGCATGGATGCAAATCATGCATGATAAGGGAAATGCATAAGAAAGCTCACTTATTTCCCTACTGCGCTCTCCATCACATACAGTAATCGGACACAGCAGCAGCAAAGTCGCATTAACTTGCCACTCTACCACACTGGCTAAAAGTCTTGCGATTATGAAGACTATGTTGCAAACACGACTCTGCTGCTTCTAGCCATCAGGCTGGCTCATTTACCTTCGTACCGAGAGAGTTACTACGCCATCCCTAACAGATACACTCCCAGCTTCTACTTCAATTTTTGTGGAGAAAGAATGCAGAGGAACACACGAGGGAAAAATGCTCTTTTGTTAACACTACACTGCGCTGATAAATCCACCAACTGCATTGATACTAGCACTGATGCTCTTACTCGCATGAATTATGTTGTACAAAATAGAGAATCATAGTTGATGCATCCTAAACAATCTTAGGTTTTAAAACTGATTGCTCAAAACAAATAAACAAAACCTGAGAATACTGGTTTTTGTTTTTGTTTCAAATCAAACAGAGGAATTTTAAGCAGTAAAAAGTTACACAGTTTACAAAGATTTTTGTGAACAAATGTAGAAGTCATGAATTAACACTCAAGTATTTTTTCTTCAAACAGACTATCACACGATCACTGAAGCTTGCAGATGGAAGTAGAAATATGACTAATGGTTTTTAGATTACAAAAGGTTACAAGAAACTAACTTCTAAAACTTACCATCGATATCTTGTTCAATTATATCTCTCTCTTTCTGAAGTATCTCTCTCAAACTGACATAAGCAAAACCAATATCTTCACACTCAAGTTCCTGTTCATCTTCTGGGGGGTCACTAACCACCGTAAACCGTAGGCTAAGCATTAAAAAAAAAAAAAAAAAAAAAAAAAAAAAAAAAGATATTTTTACCTTCATTATGGGTGGAAAGTCAAAATCACATAAAAGCCAAAAAGCAAAACAAGCTCTATACTGCCAGTTAAGCTTAAACCAGATCTCTTTATGATGTTTAGCATCATACCATACTATATAGATTAATTTGCGTGACCATAAGAGCACCTCTGACAAACAAGAAGAATTCAAGAGCAGTAATATTTAGTCTGACACTGATTGTGATCTACGTTTTGCAGTTAAAACCTTCTGGTACGATATAAACTCACAAAGAAGTTTTACTGCTTCATCTGCCCTACTGTTTCAGCTTGGATCTGGAGCATGTGTACGAAGCCAATCTGTTGAGCTGCCGCAGCTGCTGAGCCTTGGTTTGCATAGTGTTCTTGGAGCAATCAATTGGATTACTTTTCAATTGGGCTAAAACAAAACTGAAGGTTTGCTCCGGGAGTACTATCCCTAATGCACTCCACTGTGAACAGAGATTTTCAGTCTATGGGACCACCTAGAAGTATCCTGAAGTCTGTTTTACTCTAGAGATCCTCTCCTACTGGTCTGCACTACTTGATAATAAAGATTTTGCCTTAAAATCTAGCTATGCATTTTCTTGCCTTTACATTGCGTGGTTCAGGAGACATGAGAAACATATTTAAGAAAGAGAAACCATATCAAATACCTGCCTGTTATCAGCAATACTAGCATGAAACAAGTATTTCCAAACAGCAAGTGCAAAACATTTGGCTGAAAGTTATTTGGGAATTTTCACACCTCATTTAGAAGCTTGAGAGCATATTTTAGGCCAAGAAAACTTTCAACAAAAAGAACCACCTGAAGGCAGTTCTCTCAAAATAGTATCTTTCTAATGCTGTATTATGCACTTACTATTTAAAGCTGGATTTTACACAGTAATTTAAAACACACTGCACTTATTCCTCCTGACTAGTATAGCTCAAATGTTATCTTCATTATTCTGCTCCTCTTGTACATGTAAAAAACTACCTATGAATGTAGTCTGAATACGAAGCCCTATGACTATTTACCATGCACACTTAAACTCAGCCTGTTTGTCCATCCCAAATGTCTAAGCCCAACAACTAAACAAGAATATTTGCATTTCTCCTGTGAACTTAAACTACACTCACTGCATCTGTACATAGCTTTTCTTTTAAACATCTAATGGCAGTATTCTGGTGGAGCTGACTTGAGTTAGTGGCTTGTGTTGAGGCCAAAAAATGTTGAGACTGACAAGATGACAGGAATTCAGAGTTAACTACTTTTTGGATGTGTCCTGGTGATAGTGTTGAAATCCCGAATGCTTGTAAGCTTTACAGCCTGAAGATTTTTCAAAAAGCACGATACCAAATGAGTATCAACCGAACTGCACAAAATCCAAGTCTACAAGAAAGGATACCTTAGATAATACATAACCAAATAATTTTTAAAGCCTTTAAACATATTAACAACTGCAATATATTTAGAGTATCTCATATTCAAAATGTTTTTAAAATAATGGACAAAAATAATGATTATTGGGAGTTGTTATAATTCAATGGTCAACTGAACTCGTAGGAGAAAGCAGTTGAAATGCAGGTAGGAGAGGATGGGATTACTGTTCAATTGATTTTTCTCATTTACAGCTACCAAATCCTAAAATTTTCACTGAAGTAGAAACTAAAACTAAGCCTAGTAACATCTGGGACAGTACCTAATGGTCAGAGTTAGAAATACTGGTCCAAATAATATGCAAGTATTATACAAAACCAAACAGCTTCAGCCAAACGCATCACAAGAACCATCTCGCACACCCTATGGCTCCAGCACCCTCACAGGTCATCGGCCGGGATGAAATCCTTGTGGCTCCTCAGGAAGGAGGGATCTGAACTCTTGAGCCTGTGCAAATACTGCAACCAACAGACTGCCGCAATCACTGGGATCTTTAGATTTTTCAAATATATTCCAAATGACTTGTCTTAAATTTAGACAATTTAAAAAAAAGAAAAACTCTTTTTTCTCTCCTTCCCCCTCCATAAATTGCAAGAGTTTTCTTTTCAGCTTAAACTGGCCAAAAAAATAAACAGCATATGTAGCCTTGGAACATACTCCCACACATGAACAGCCTCCTCAATCTGCTCTAGCATAAAATGAACAAATATCCCATCTATGCTAGCACTGCCTTATCGGGGTAAGGAACTTTCATTGGAATAGAGAAATCACACCAAGAACTTTTTTAAACAAATAAAGGCTGTTTTTCTCCAGTAATTCTTTCTAAGAATCTAACCTTTCTCTCCAGCTCATTTCCACATTTTGTTTCTGTAACACAGTAACAACAGGTATCAGTACTCACTTCCTTGTAGGGATTCTTGCCTGCTAACAGAACCAGCAGAAATCTTGACACCTCGTTAAAAGTACTAGGAGGGATGATACTGGCTAGTCACTTTAAGAAACACACTGGAATAAAACTTGCCTGCTAACAGAGGGCCAAAAGGAATCAAAAATAGTAGTTGCTTTAAGCTTAAAATACGCATTATAATGCAGCCAAAAATAACTGAAACAAATGTTTATCATTATTATGATAACAATACTAGGTGTTATCACTAGCAGGGTATTTGGAGTGCCTGAGAGAAGATGTGAATAGCAAATTTGATGTCTAACTCTTTCTCCCAGAGGTGAAGTGTTTCTAAGCAGCACAGAGCAAAGCTCGGGTGTTCCCTGAGCCCTTTGTGGTGCACACATTGGTCCGCGGACACCAGGGCTGCGCGCGCCGTGCGACGTGGCACAACAAGGACTTCACGCGGCCGCTTTTGGGAGCGCCCATCATCTCCAGGCAAGAAGGGCTGCACTCGTCACTGGCAGCCACCAAGGCGCCAGCAAAAACCTGCTCGGTCTCGGCATCCCAGCAGGATGGCTGCTGCACCAAGGGATTCCTCCACTTTTGCCATGTGTCTCTTTTGACACTTGTCAGAAGAGCGCCAGGCCTGCACATGCTGCAAGCGCAACCCGACATGAAGAGTGAGCCAAGTTACTCTGCGTGAGTCCAATTTCTATCCTCTTCACAAGCTGAAAGGCAACAAGTGAATACAAACAGAAGGAAGAATAAAAAATACCTATGACACAGTTATGGCAGGTTAAATGGAACGTCACAGATGCCTCAACTGCTTTAAGGATTTGAATGTATAAGTAGTAACTTAGGCTAAGCCAAAAAAATAAAAATATTCATTTTATAGCACGTCAATCAATTGTTTGCAAAGTTTTACAACTAGTAAACATGTCTTCATAATATATGCACACAAGAAAGTTTGCTGACTTATCCCTACTACAGAGAACAAGAAACAAAAGTTACCTGTCACATGATGCAGTTATAAGAAACCGTAAGTGACAAAAATTCTGATATATTAATGAAGAAACACATTGTCCAGCAGGAAGCAGGTAAAGACAAAGATGCTTGTCAAAAGAAAAAATATCATCTTTGTAGTAGGCCACAATTAGTAACCTAAAGAGGGTTTTAAATAGTCTTCCTAAATCTCAACTGCCTTATGCTCATACATTCTAGACTGAAAATCATTTTATTTAACGGCATATTTTTTTCATTCATAATTAATAAAATGTCATTTGCTGAATATCACATATCCTTGCATTTTCTGTCAATAAAACAATTTCATCTAAGGTGGAACAAAAACCAACATTTCTTCAAAAAATATAATTATTCCATAACAAGAAGTAAAATTGAAGGAACAAAAAAAGTTGGCTTTGAAAGCTGTAACGTAACTTTCCCATGTAGATATATACCCTTAGTTATTTGCAAATATAGACTGTAGCAGATTAGGAAGCTGTGAAATTTATTATTTTCAGGACCAAGCTAGTCTGTTTCAGTTATGAAGTCAGGCTACAGCCAGAACTTGGCCTTAGCAGTAACTTTATTTATTACACTAATATCCTGTATCTGTTGCTGTTGGACAGGAGTGTGTGCATAACTCCTCTTAGCACTTGTGATTATTTATCTCCTTGAAAACACATTTGTTAAATTGACTTTCCTTTTGGAAAGGATAGTTGCATGCAGCATACCTATTTATAGGTATTTTAATACGGACCCAATCTTTAAGACGACCATTTCTAACAACATCTATTGTGACGAGGAGAACGTTCACCTGAAAACCTAATACATTGCTTTATAAATATAATATGCTGCCCCTCCTCCCGTAATCTAGCCTAGCACATACACCACTAAAGTGTCAGGCTAAAGCATGTGCAGGCAATTTTCAATGATATTTATATCCTTGATAATTTGGTTTCCTGAACTTTAAAGCATTAGTTTAGTTCAGTTCCTGCTTCAGCTGAAAAAGCTCTGATATTATTTTGTAAAGCCTGTGATAGAAAACATGTGTTAAAGAAATAACTAGGCTAGGTTTAAAAAGCACAGGGCTGAAAATATTTGGTGCATAAGCAGAGTTTTTCCACAAATTTTGTTTCTTGGTGGTCCCTTTGCTGAGCTAAAGCAGGGAACTGGACTACTAATGAAATTCCCATCTTGCTGTTTAGTTAAACAAGAACCCAAACTTCCTTAGAAACCAAACTCCACACACTGATAAATGCAGAATATTTACCTAGAAACATGGAAGACATTACTATAATGGTGAACACAAGAGGAATGCTTCTATGGTTAAAAAAAGGCTCGCTGTTATTTTATCTTTCTTACTTGATCTGAACTTTCCTATAGAGTATGTCAGAATGAGGCTTAGTAAATATAGATGTATTATCATTTAGTGTCATCGTGGCCTACAAACTAGCTCTTTTCTTGCATTGAATTAACCTTCAGGGATGAAAAGAATATTTTGTTCTCAGCATTGTAAAATTCTTAGCAGAGTATACTATCCAATTAACTCATCTATGTGATAAAGTAAGTCTTCTGTTTGCTTATTCAATGGAGACTATTTTCTATTTCCACACCTCAGAATATTTTGTTATGACATTTCCTTTCCTGAAAGGAATCATTTTGTGGTGTTCTCTGCTCCATTCCAATAAAACTTGTCCTCTGGCCAAGGCATGGGACTCAACTTCAGAAGGGAAATTGCCTGAAGAAGGATCACTCTTCTCTGGTGCATCATTATGTAAGTAAATACTTAACAGACAGACTGGGAAGTCTTAGACTTCAAGTACAATCAGCAGCTATTCAACTCTTCTGCAAATTACAGGAGCCTTTCAATTTACAGTTGCTAAATTTTTATCAAGTTTGACCTTCAAGTGAAAACAGAAATAATATTCATTTGCTCAAAGCACATGCAATCCCAACCAAAGAATTTGAATAATATATTATAATGAATTTAGGATTAATTTATCCTTTCTCTCATACAAATATAATAGGTGTTACATCATTTTATACGCAGGTTTCAGCAAATTCTAGGGCCAAGGTACGCTCTTACACTTCTCAGAAAACAAATGTTTCGGTAAACAACAAATGGATTACTCTACTTGAGTATACTTTTAAAAGCAACTATCGATAGCATGTTGACAATAGAGTATCTCTGGCAAAAGAAGGTTGGTAATAACAACAACCACCCCACAAAAACAAAGCAAACTAACACCACACATGAAAATAAAACAACATTAAAAGAGGCTGCCATATTCCATGTCATACAAACCTTCTGAGGGAAGGCATGTACATCAGTGACCACATCAGAAAGTGGATATGATTCCTTGCTGAAAAGAAACTCGCTCACGTTAGTTAACTAACTTCTCTGGGAAATACCCTCAATACAACCAAACAAAATGAGTCAAATGGCAAACTATAAGTACTGTTCAGAAAGACTCTTTTTTGGAAGGATGAAGCAGGGAGGAGTTTTTCAGCACTAATATTTACCTGTCAGCATTTAGATCTGCTTTTTGAAGTATTGTCTTCAGATATTGTCGTCTTGCATGATTATTTTCTTTATCCACATAAATCACTGCAAAGCAAATTGGAATTAATATAGTTAGCTATAAAATGTTTTTTAATCGTTGAGAAAAAAAAAAAAAAGGGCATTAAAAAAAAGACATTTCTTTCCCTTATCTTTCCTAAGGAAAAGAAATGATGCTAAAATCGAATTGGAAAGGTCAGGTGACCTAATGCCATGTCGCTGGCAGGTTTATGTGCACGCTGTCAAAAGGGATACAAGCTGCATCTAAGCATGCCATATAGTTGTCATTTTCTGTTAATGGCAATAGCAGTCACCATTTTAAAAGTCAGTGGTCTTTATTGCTTTGTATAAGAAGGGATTTACTGCATTTTCTTCCACCCAGGAAGCTAGTGATAATGATAATGTATGGCAGAGTGCTTGTCCTTTTTGACAGCCTCAGTAATTTAATCCTCCTTTCCTGCCACAATATTCAATAAGAGGAGCATTTAGACCAATGGACTGGAGAAAATCCACAGCCTGGGGAATGTGTATGAGTACTCAAAGCCTTTTGTTGTTCTAATTTCAAGTACAAACACCAGAATCAGCTTTTAATTTTTTGTACCATTAATAAGACCTACAGTGAAAAATAGCCTGGGATTGGAACAACAATATCAGAAATAGTAACAGGGTTTTAGGAAATTCTGTAACAAGTTTTGGGCATCTTGCTTTAAGCAAGCAGCTTCTTTCTTACACAAGATAGACAGTCTACCAGTATCACAACTTAACTATTGATAGGTTACAGGAAATCCAGGATATGCAAATTAGGGTTTTTTTTTTTTTCTTTGTAAAGCGAGAAAATTTAGTTGAAAAAAATGTAGACAGAACTGGAATGAAGACAATCCTCTGAGAAATAAACATACACTTTAGCTTTTGGGAGATTTTTCATTTGTTTTCAAGGGCAGGAGCAGGAGCCAGAAGGCTCTTCTCTAAGTTCCAGTATCTCTAATATTTACATGCTTCACCCGCCTCCAATGTCTCTACCACTCTCCATTTCCATCTCCATTTTCCTATACACTGGTGGCCCCTTGGTCATGTATTTCCACAGCCACTTCTGCTATTTAAATTGACTTGTATAAACAGAAATTACTAATTCCACCAAAGAATACAGGAGTACAAAAGAGAGACAAACCTCTGAATCAGTATTATTATTAAGTTATTTTCAGATAACAATCACAAATGGTATCTGAATCCTTCAACCAACTGAACCTGGAACTTAACACCTTGCTCCTTGCAGAAAAGGAGGTTTTACCTTAGGTATCATCTTCTTGTTACTTTCCTAGGTTAAAAGCAGTTGTTTCTTCCATCTGCTGTTCTCGTGGGCATGTGGATGACTCTGCACATGTGCTGCTCTCATGGTCCAGGGCTCCTGGGGCCACCACAGGAAACGATGGGGAGGCAGCAGGGAGGCAGATGGACAGCCAGAAAACTTCAAAGGAGCTGCCACATCAACAGATTCTTCCCTTCCCCATAAGCATCCCAACTGGAACTTACTGAATTTATAAATCCTGCATCTAGAATCATGTAAAATGGAGGTCTATTGACAAAACATGGTGTTTGGGAAGCTCTCCTTTTGAGAGCGGGTTTGTGGGGCTGTAAGGCTTTGGAGGTTTCCTGGATATTCTGCTGGCTTTTGCAACACCTGGAGCACCAAAGCTCCTTTTCTCAGTCACTATGGCCAGCAATAGATAAAGCAGTGCATGTGAAGGGAACCTGGCTGTGATGCAGTGCAACAGAGTGTGCACTACTTCATGTTCAAGTCTCCATCCCACAATTTTGGAGAAAGAAAACAAACTTGTAGCTATCCATAATCACAGCAATAATTAAACAACACAAGGCAAGCTATATCGTTTATCTACTTGTCAAAAGCGAAATTCCCAAAATCTTATATGCCCAGATCAATGCAGATCTTACATATTGCTTTTCCACACACTTGTACTGGAATACTTACCCTGGAATTTTACCTTTCAAATAGTAAAGGCAAATATCATGTAACAAGAATTGAAAAATTTATGTTGCTTTTTAAATAAGGAAATGAATGGAGCTCCCATAGCTACGCTAAGACATGTTCAAAACAGTAATGATGCTCAGATTATAAATAATAAAAGTTTTATTTACAAGTTTTTTTATATTACCTATAGATTCATCATGTCATTTTTATGCAAAATCTAGAAGTCTATTAGTTTCCCTCTAAGCTCAAAGTACATTTCTTTTTCCTCATGCAAATCTCATTTTTATTAAAGAAAATATTCAATTAACCTCAAATATTCAATGTTCTCCGACGTAATTAGGCATGAATACGAGAGGCGGTAAAGCTATAGTAAACACAGGCACAGATTTCATTACTATTAGCTTTTTCAGTGACATTATCCAACAGGCGACTGATTAGGATTTTTTCATTATATGCAAAGCTAATCTTAAGTAGAAATCTTATGACCAATTATCAAACTAAAACTCTGCAAATAGCTTCATTAGAAATATGCTATGGAATGTAATC
Source organism: Tinamus guttatus (assembly GCF_059628265.1). Classification (NCBI taxonomy): domain Eukaryota; kingdom Metazoa; phylum Chordata; class Aves; order Tinamiformes; family Tinamidae; genus Tinamus; species Tinamus guttatus. Next base: position 6,687,751 of record NW_028288923.1, read on the forward strand.
CTAAGGCAATGGAAACCAAACTCCATTTTTCTACTGATTCATTAGGATATTTTAAACTTTAAATCAGTCCACGCTTGGACAGTAAATGGAAAAAATCAAAGTTATGAAGCCAGGTTTTGACTATCAGAAATAATATGATATCATATGCCATCTCTAGGAGTATTACAAATGCCAATCTGTACTAATCTGATACAGTTTTAGAGTATTACATTTTGATATGCTTAAGTTTCATCACTGTCCTTAGAGGCAGGAATTTCACATATCACTGCTTCTTCTCTCGCACTTTTCGGTTCTCACTGCATCTGCCCCAACTTTGTTACCTTTTGTTAATGTGGTTTTGCAGAGTCAAAACCTAAAAGTATTATACTTGGATCATATTCAATGTGCAGCAGAACGATAAGAAGGTACAAGGATATATTATTTTATTTTCTGAGTGCTTCTTACACCTTAGTCAAATTCTAGCTAAAGCAACTAAAAATTCAATCAAGCAAAGAAATCGAGATGTGTAAAACCTACTTTTCTGGGTTCACGGTGTTATTTCAATGAGATTTTAAAAATCTGATTTCAAAAAATGTCTAACATACACATGTGCAAAACATGTTTTCAGCAGTTATCAAGATGAATAATTGCTATTGAATATACAGATATATAAAAGAAATGCTTATTTATCTGGCGTCTCAGTTAGTATATGCTGCTAGAAATCCCACTTGTTGAAATGGCAGTAAGACTCAGTGAACAAAACCCCATTTGAAGAGATACTAGTTTTTTTTTTCCCCCCCCTTTTTTTTCCCTCAAATTACTGTCTTTCACAAAGTCACAGGAGCTAACTTAAAACATGGTGTCCTGTCCCTTCAAATATTCTTTCTCAGTATATTCTCTCTCGAATAAGACACCCCAATAAAGCCAAGATGTTTGATGTGACGTTCACAAGGAATTTCAGACTTCAGTTAAGGGGCAACTCAACAGTTTATGAGTATCAGGAGTGAGCGGAATGCTCAAGTTTCTGTATTCATCAATAAGGGGGTTTCTCCACAGTTTGGCTGAAGAGCAGGACAAAGGGAGGGGAGACTGAGTGGAGCCATGAGCCCAGAAGGACAAAAAGAGCCATCTGCAAGGAGATGGGGCCTTTACAAAGGAGGGAAACACGGCAATTGCCCCACATTCTTCAGCAAGGGGGACAAAGGAGTTGGTGAGCTCAGGTGAGAACAGATGGCGGGAGGCCAGAGTTTGGTGTAGGCGGGCCGGGAAGGCTGTAACTTCTGAGTACCTTGGCCAATGGGGAAAAGGAGAGGGCGTCCCTCGGTTGGGAAATTAGGATAAAAGGGGGGCTGCGTCCCCCAGCATTTTGAGAGACCCCACAGGGATATGCCCGGTGGACTCTCCCTTTATTCGAATAAAGTTTTAGGACTCCTCTGTCTCCTTTTGGACATTCAGTTCTTGACAGCGAGATTTTCCGCACAGGAGGACATAAATGAGTTAAAGTAATATATTCTTAGTCAAGTCTCCTTTTAAGATTAGAAATATAGATAGGAGCTATTTAGAGAGTTATGCAGATATATCCTCAACTTGTGAAAAGTCGCTTTTACAAAATGATTATCAAAAGAAGGCTTAATTGGGCTGTCGGTAGCAGCTGTGCCACGTATCCAGCAAACGGACTCACTCGTTGCAGGCACAAGTGTCACACAACACGAAACGCTCAGATTGCATCTTAAATGTAACCAGACTTTAGCAGCAAAAGTTAATAATTGAAATATTACGAAATAGCCAGAAAAATATCGAAGAAGAGCATTAACAGCTGTTATTACTATAACTCTGTGAATCCTACTGTTGCAAATTATCTTACACTAATTGTGAAGTATATTACCTACTCGCAACTGTTCATCTATTAGATAAAAGCATACAGAATATTCCAGATGTAGTACTGTGAAGCAAGTAGCAATACTTGGCAAACTGGCAAATACAACAGGAACTTAAAAAAAATCTAATCATAACACAGAGGAAGTAGGTTTTATTTAGGGTTTAAGAGAAAAACAAAACTGATTAGAAGTGCATCACACTTACCATTACTGTAATTATAGTGAACCCACTGACCACCTGTTGGTTTGGGGAGCGACACCGGCGTCTCCTCTGCGAGGACATTATATAATCTGCATTCTACAAACAGCTGCTGTATCGTGTCATCCACTGCAATCCGTGAGTCAGTAAAACAAAGGGAGATAATTTCAATCCGGATTTTTTCACCTGCCTATTTAAAAACAAAATGCAAATGCAGTTAAAAAATATTTTGTATTTCTTCAAAGTGTTAAACAAACATCAAGTCGCAGAGTACTTAAGCATATAAAATAATCCTGTACTTGTATAAAACGTAATTTCAAACCTGGAACTTTTCTAGTTAAATGAAATACACGCTTAAAAGGTAAAATTAGAATAACATTATAAAAGTAATATCCAAACTTGTCTTCTCCAGAGCCATCTCTTAACATCCTTAATTCAAATACCATTTGCATAATATGCAGCAATGCCCTTTTGCTTACAAATCAATTTTAGTAAATTTTATCTCATATAGGTACGTGAAATTTGACATAAGTCACAAATATTTTCCTGTGCAACACCTTCAAGGAAGGGAATGCTACTGGAGTACCTCACTGATCATTCAGTTTAGACTCTTTGCAGAAGCAAACAATGCTTCTTGTAGTACATACACCTTTCATAAACCTTTTCTTCTCTTTTATAGTTCAGAAATCTATTAAAATTATTTCCTCTATATGGAAATATTTTGACAATTTCTGATTGTAAAATCCAACCACTTGAAGTAATAATTTACCTCAAACATTAGCTTTCTAGATTCAGTGTTACAATTGCAAATCAACATTCTAATTTATTATGGAATTTGCTTATGTTTTTCCAAGCTTATTAGATAATTAATCAAACTGAAAAGCAGGTGTAGCCTATTGTAAAAATATCCTTCATATGGAACAATTTCCATTGCTGTCGAGCCCTTTCAATATTTGATGAAGTAATTTTACACCCTCCTTTCAAAAGACATTTCCTTTTATTATGTATCCTAAGACACTTTAACTAAAAACCCAAATCTGAATATTTCAATAAGGCTGTTTTATTATTCAGTAGATTCATGGAAATTTTACCAGGATGACAGAGGAAATTCCATACCATTCTGTCTCCAGTAATACAGGTACACGGCTTCAGCTGGCAATATTACTAGGATTAGCATAGTATGATGAAATATTTAAAGGAATTTTTTTTCTAAAAATCTAATAAATCAAATGACTGCCAAATGTCATTAAAGTGATGGTCTTTGACTTGAATATGCTTTTCATATTCAAATTTGAAAAGAAAGAGATGAAAGCCTGGAAAGGTTACTCAGTTTCAACTAATAACCTCAAGCACTCTACATTCACATGCATAAAAAATGAAATTGGCTCTATTGTCTAATTTTACTTCAGAAACAATTCTTTTCTTTTTGCACTGAACAGATGTATTAGCATTCGTATTTAAAGTGATATGCTGAGTTGTTTTGTTCCCCCCAAAGTATTTAGCAATTATGTCAGACTACTTTGTATACAGACAGTAGGTTATAAATCAAGTACAAATATAATATCCCACATTATAAAGTATTTCTTTTACATAACTTAAAATTTGACATATTTAACACTTGTAATTGCATCCTGTAGGGAAAGAGTATTATAGCTTTTCCGAAAAAAGCAGAATAGATTCAGCTATTGATCTTATTCTGCTTTATAGTTTACAAGAAAACAAATCACTGAGTCATAATATTATAAAACTGTAAAAAGAAATAAATTGCTTTAGTAATAAACACAAGAATTTTTAAAGGCCTGTTTTTATTAATATTAAACATGAATACAGCATATACAATGCATACCAAAAGCTTATTTTTTAAAAGATTATATTTGCAAATAAAAATATGCAACTGCTTATGAATAGTGATAGCTGCCATGTCATAATTCACTACTAATATAAAAATCTCATATGATGGAAACATGCAAAAAATATATGTAGCATCCAATATATGATAGGAATTAAATTTTAAATACCCATTTATCCTTTTATGAAGCAGAGTGGAAATTTTTTTTATTTTTATATCCGTTCCCTATTTACTATATATTATTCAAGTGAAAAATAGATGGTTTATCATGATCAATTACTTCCTACGGATCCTTTTATTTTGATGTTAAGTTATATTATTCTTTCAAAGCAGAACATAAAGAAATTATTTGGTTCACTCTGCAGTTAGTTACATTACTGGTAGAACAACATAAGCTACCACGTCTACACTGAAGGAAACTTATTAAAATGCTCATTTCATATTACTGGATTTTAACTTCCATTAGTCATCTAATGTTGCATTTAATCTTCAAGTATTTTGATAATATTAAGATATTGCTTCTTTGTACAATAATCTGTCAGTGATTGACAACCTTTATCAGCTAAGGTATATATCACATTTTGTTGAAGTTTCCACAGTCATTGATTAGATGAACATAATGGAACAAAGGGAACTGGAAACTTCAACGAGCATCTTGGAGAAATAGGTGCTTTTATTTTGAAGGGAGAAAACAAAACGGGACAGATGCTGTCTAGGGCAATATTCTTACTTTCTCTATCGCTATTTCAGTAGAGACTTGCTGATACCCTTGGAAGAATCAGGGTAACTTTACAGTGTTACATTAACAGTTCTTTTTCTATCTAAGAACTTCATGCATTTGCTCACCCACAGCAAATTTTAGCAGATGCACAGAATTACAAATGGTCTCCCAAGCAAGCAACTTAAGAAGCATTCAAAACCATAAATATATAAAAAAAATATTATCAGCAAAGTTAAAAATAGCTCTGGTTGAAAATAATCCGTAGGCTTACTCAGTTTTAAGTCTTTCTACGTAATTGAATATTCTAATTGTTACCTAATAGGTGAGGGGTTACCCAAGAGCAGCCCATATTCTGTATTTTTGGATCATGTCAAAAGCTTGCCTTGGAGCATTTTCTTGGTATTATTTCTCCCTTTCCACCAGAAGCTATGGCTTCCTGTACATGCACAATACCATTTGAAAATTCCTACCAAGAACTGACCACCATTATCTACTTTTCTAACCTATCTTACAAAGGTTGAAGCTACCCCCCCCATAGCAAAATTCTTATTGGGTAAATTGTTGCATCATGTTTCTATTGCACTCAGTCATCCTTGGTTTCTATTTAATCTTTTTCATTTTGTGCATTGTTTAGATTTTACGCAATCCCTCCAGTTTATCAAAAGTGGTTTCAAGCATGGCAGGCATAATTGCACACCCATTTTGATTCTTAACTCTAACTGCAAATTGATATAAAGGCTTTGAAAAGAACACAAATAATTTTATTAGCATTTATTTTCGGAAATAAGATAGCATCAGCAATGTTACAAACGCACTTGAAATGAAAATAAAGAAATAAAGACTGCTGAGCACAGTGCTCAGAGGACAGACCCAAACTGGAGAGATAAACACATACTTCTAAGTATTTCGACAAGTGAAGAAGTTGAAAATTTCAGTATATTATCTATTTAAAGGAGGTCTATCTCAAGCCTTATCAGAATAAATCACTAGGAAGAATGAAAAAAAGCAACTCAGGTTTTGCCTGGGGTCTTCAAACTTCCTTCATCTCTTTCATTTTGGCTTTTGTCTCATATTGACCTTGGTAACAAATAAACTTCTTAAAGATCTCAAATTCTTTTGATGAATAGAAATAATATTTCATAGGATGAATATCAGCTAGTTGTGCAAAAGAGGTATAATGAAAATTAACTTATACGTATAGTGCAATAATACATTCATGCTTTACATCTTCCCAACCTTTCACAAACATGTGTCATTCAAAAGTAGAATTACAAGCAATTGGCATTACTTAATGGCATTTAAGAGAGGTTAACGTCAAAATTAATTATATCATGAGATCTTAATTTCTTGAACTGGTAATGATGTTTTTTCAATAAACTGCTATTAATGCAAGAAAATGCACTTGTAGTATCTGTAATGAAGAAAAGAGATGTAAACATACCTAAAGAAAAATGGGACCACCACTGAATGAATTGCTTTTGCCAGTAATTGCCTTATGGGCACATTTTAAGCCAACTTGCAAGCTGACAGCAGTAAATTTTACAGTGATAATTGAATGCTATATTATCTTCTATAAGGATAAAGCATAGACATAGGGGTGAAAGGGAGGAGAGATAGAAGAGAAAAGACAATTTTCTTTTTTTATATAAAGACCATGCCAAAGGAAATGCAAATTCCCAGTTTTGATGTCTATTTTGAGGACCTGAAACAAGGCTTTTAATCAATGTATTATACATCAAATTGATAATGTTAACTTCTGATTATTCAAATGTATGAAATATTCATAGAGAACTGTCCAAACTTTTACATTTCTCAGACTTCTTTTCTCTATTAATTATCATGCCTGGAAGCTTTTTAGTAAAAGCAGCAGCCATCAGCCTGACTGAACCTGACAAGCTAGCAAGGCCCAATTACACTGGCACTCTGTGGCACTTTGATGTACTGGAAACGAAAAGAGATAGGGGCAAATTGTATAGCACATTATGTTAATGACTTGATTTAATCCAGCCACTAAACTTTATGTAGCCTGTTAAAAAAGATGCTAACACTAATTACGCCACTTTGGAAAGGAAAGAAGGGGACAAGCATTTCATACCGACAAAGTGAAGCTCATAAATGTTGTAAATGAAATGAAACAAAATGAAGTAATCTATGATTAATTATACATCATAGACAAGAAGAAAAGAGAAAGAAGCAAGTGGTACAGCTAAGTACTGGAAAATCTGTTAGATTCCTTTTATGATCAACATTTCTAAGAAATAACCATGAACTGTCTAATTTGCAACATGCAAAAGAGAAACAGTACGATCTTAAATGGCTTAAGCAGTTTGGCATACAGCTCAGATTTATAGGATAATTACCATAACAATCTCTAAAAAATCACAAGTCCTATTTACAGTGTTTGATTACTTGCAGGATATTCATCTCAAAAGATAAAAGGCACTGATATTTAATCTTAAAAAACAACAAATTCCATCTCAATTCTCACAAGCTGTATTCTTTAAATTACCACAGTTTTCAAATACAACAATGCCTTATTTTAAAACCAAATTTGTATCGAAATTGTTGCCTTAATAGTTCATAGCTTTTATTGTCTTCTGTTTCGTTACCTACCTTTCTTGAACACATACTTTATTACTGGATAAAGGGGTCAATCGAGAGAAGCAAAACCATAAATTAACCTACACTTAAAATTCTTTCACAAGTCATCTCAAGTAACTTTTACCTAATTAAGTACAGGATAACCAAAAATGTAAACCGCATACCAACTGCATTATCAATTAGTTTAAGGGTGATAAGTATTAGTCATTTTAGTTCACAAAGTTACAGTTAACAATTGCAAAAACATTTCACATTTAACAACGCAATTTCATCTTTTAAAAGACCTCTGTATCAGTTCTCTACCTGCATGAGTGACAGTATTGCTAAATTCCTGCTAGAGCTTATAAAAAAGGAGCAGTATCTCTCAAATAAAACATCACTTGTTAATTCTAGTTTCTTTATAAGGTGTCGCACAGACTTACTTGCATAAAGAATACCAGAACCAAGCTCCTCTAGGTTATTACACATGAGAACATCAAAAAAGTTAACGTCAGTAGGATATAACCTTATGATATTACTGCTCCTTAAAGTTATTGGAAAGTCCATAATAAAATAAAATAAAAAATGGGTTGAGCTGAAAAATACATGCAATTTTACACGATATTGATAGCTTCTATCTATGCAATAGTCATTTCAACAACCAATCAAGTTAGCATACTGCAATGCAACAAAGCTGGTGGCAAAGCACTGTAGACTTACTACAACCCTTGACAAATAAAATTATTCTCCTTTTCCTTAGTAATAGTACAATCATTATATTTATATATTAACTCTACATTTTATCTATCTAGGACATAAATTTTCTTTTACATCCTCAGGATAAAACTTATTTACATATCAAGTTCATAACTTGATACAAAGAGATGCAGCAGGAACAAAAGATACATTCATAATCCAGTGATGGATGTTTAGCACAAAAAAATCAAAATAATGATTAGTCTGGGATGGTTGATATGGACATGGAAGAGTATTTTAAATAAAAATAGGACTTTGGTTCAAGGAGTAGGAAGGAGATAGCTGATGTGATTAGAGGTGATGGGTAAGAGGGGTAAAAGCAAACAAATCCTCAAGTTGACCCAGTATCCTGAAAAAATAGGCCTGCACTGAGCTTGGTAGTCCAAAGCTTTGCAGGGGAAAGATTTCTTTATTTGGGCTGACCCAAAATAATACTTAAGTTCAAGAGATGGCAACATGAGAAATATCCTTTTAAATACTGCATGACTTGTTGCTGATTTGTTTTTTATTAAAATATTTTAATCCACCTAGCCAAACTGGCACCTTTTTCCTATTGGAAGCTCTTTCTGGAAACTCGTGAAACAGTCATGTAATAAAAATAATTCTTAAAAAGAAATATTAACAAAACATACACCACTGTTGAGGCCAGACAGTAGGTGCATAAGTACCATGCAAATAAATACATAAGTCTCTTGGATTATCCTGTCGGAGCATGTTGAGTCAAATTAAATAATCAAAACACACCTTTAATCAGAGACCAGGATCTATGAAAAAAGTGACTGGATGTTTTGAACTCCAAGCAAACAATCTGTTAGTATTTATTACAGTAAATCTTCAAGTTCTTGGAATACTGTAAGGATTTCCTAAATAAAAAATGGTTAGCTTCAAAAGATACTTTCACATAAAATTAAGAGTCATCATCAGATAGCAGGTATAACTATCTGACATGAAAGCTCAGTTTTTCACTTTCACTCAAAAACTACAGTTCAGTTTACATGTAAAATCCTATAAGCTACACGCAAAATATGGCCACCAGGTCAACTCTTCCACTGCCTGGGAAAAAGTGTCTGAACTAGCAAACATATGTTAGTCAAAGACTTCTTAAAACCTGATCCCAGAAATATCAAGCTGAAGGATGTTAGGCTTAAAATATTTTTCTTACATTTGCAAAACATTTAATTGCCAAAAATACTCTAACCTGTTTAATAGTCCTGGATAGTGGGACAATACAATCATCACTGTCAGTTATTATTGATTCAATGGCATCATTTGTCCTTCTATCATCTTGATCTGGTTAAAAAAAAAAAAAAAAAAAAATTGTTGAGAAACCTGATAGCAGTGTATCAAATTTTCTAAGCAATTATCAAATAATAGCGCCAGATTGATCTTCTTTTCCATGCAGATAATAACATTGGCATATAAGTGACCTTGAAAAAGCTCTGATTTTTTTTTCCTCTATTTCCTAAAAACCCTAATGCTTTCCAGAGGAAAGGTGGTAAATGCCATGATACAAGTCTCCAATGAACTGCAGTACCAACACTGACCAGCTTTACATAAGACTAGGATCTGAATTTGTGGATTTTCTCCAGTTTGGACACCATGCCCATATAAAGACCCCCCATATTCTTATTTAAAAAAAAAAACAAAAAACAAAAAACCAAAACAAAACAAGTTGTTCTTCATGCAGATGGACTATTTTCTAAATCATTCAGGTCTCTTCTTTCTGGAATAAAATTACTCACAAACACAAACAGGGAGTCAATAGCATGTTTTTCAAGTTTTACTAATGAAGTGTTATTGTGCGGAACCTGCAAAACAGCTGAATGGAAAACTCTCTGTGCTTTTTGTTTTGTTAATATCATCAAGGATTCAGTTTATTTCCATGACACAAAGCTTAAATTTAGAGGTAAAAGTGGATAAGCTGACTTTTACAACCTTTAGGTAAACATACTTTTAACAACTTCATGTCACATATACAATACGACATACTATCCCCTTGTTGTGTGAAAGGATCTCCGATATCAAGATTGGCTGTTAACGGCAGACAATTAGGAGAACACTCATTAAAATAGTCTTTATAACAGCATAGTTCTAAGAGAGAATATAAAGACATTTAAAATAGCAGCTGAGTTTCCTTTAATATTTCATGAATCTAGGTCAGATACCAGATTTTTGCATTCAATTACAATGCAGTTTCAATTTGGGCTGAAAATAAAACCTACATACCCACCACCTAGCTTCAGCTATAAAGTACACCAGAATATAATTTCTGTCACGAAGCTTCTCATAATGAGGCAGCTCTCACTGCCAGAAGAAATACTTAAAAAATGGAAAGAGATAGAAATTTATTACAGAAATACAGTTACTTGTTCATAAAAATGAATTTTACCTTCTGGCTCCAATTCTTCAGTTATTTCTGTTTCATCTCCAGAGGTAACTGAGCTTTGGTCAGCCAGCTGTCCCTCAGACAGATGTGAGAGGTCCTCTTTTTCCTGTTGAATTTCCTCAGCAATCCTCACCTTCTCACCAGTCAGGGTTTCTTGTTCTACCTACATGCAAAACAAACACAGATAAACTCATAGCCTTTAAAACACTCCTTAAATAGTAGAATTATGGCTCGTGTTCATTACATATGCCCTCTTTTACACAGAGATGTTGTTGATGCAGTGTGGGAGGTAAGCTGATCAATTTTCAATTGCAGTAACAAATAATGACACTAAGGCAACAAGTATCTAACTACATACATTTGCTAAAATACAACTATCTGGTACTCGTCAACATATAGACAGGCTCTTAGATTTCCAATCATATATCAATCACTTGATATACATATATATCAAATCAATTATCAAGTTATTATTATAATCAATCAGATCAATTATTATTATATATATATCCATTTATAAGTCTCAAATCATACATGTATTTCAGCTCTTCCCATTCTAAAATCTTCTTTTTCCAAAAAAGTCTTACTCAGATGGCAATTTTATAAATTAGTTCATATAATACTTCATTCCCAATGAGAAAATTCTCTAGGACTGAATTTTCCAGAGATAGCAACACCAATTTAAATATAACACACTACAGAAAGCCACAAAGTTTGAATAATCTCATATCATACCTCTGAACCATTTGCAACTGTTGCAGTTTTAATCTTCTGCGGAAGTTCCCTGTGATTTTCTACAGTAACAGAGCCCTATGTTATGGGTAAAATAAGAGAAATTTCTTATTATTAGTTATAATACTACATATGTTTTCTTTTTACTATATATGTTTTTTAATATTTCTATTTTTCTTTCATGCACAGTATTGCAATGCAAACAGAAAATTTAGATTTCAGAGAAATCCCAGCTATTTGATTGTTAATAACAACACTTTTTTTTGGTCTGTAACCAGGTAGCGAGGATTGGATTTTGAAAGTACCTAAGGGCAGTACTGAATGACTTCCAATAAAGACAAAATAGCTAATTCTCTCCCTTGGAAAAACATAGTTTATGGAAAATGGTCAAGTTTTGTGAGGCTACTGTATGGATAGCTAAAGATGGGAGGTGCTATGGAAGTAGATGCCTAACATGGTGGATGGCAAACAATTCTGAGAGCTGAATGTTGCGCTCTCCCGTTGCCATGATTCATTGCCGGGGAGCTCCCGATCTTTTGTTGCTTAAATATCAGAGCCTTCACTAATGGTTTTCAGGATTACCCCCAGTGTGACATAAAACAGTTAAAACTTACTGTCCTATGCAACGAACCACCATCCAGAAAAGATACTTTCTTGTCTGCTTGAGCTACGCGCTGCCTTGGTTTAGGTGTTGGTTTCTATAAAATACAAATAGAGTTGAAGACCCTTCATTCCCATATTCTAATCACCTTATTTTGCTGTAATTCTTAGGGTCCATGGTTTTTTTTTGTAGTCAAATATAACTATACTTAACTCGGAAATAATCAATTCTACACAGGTAAGACTAAGTAGATTTTGTTGGAATTTGCACCCATTCCAAAAGTGGAGATTCTTTTCAGAGTAAATGTGCATAACAGTCTACAGCATCCACAGGATGCAATGCGAATTCTAGGTAATGAAAACCTCTACCATCATCTATCTAGCAGAATGACTTATTGTTGTTATTTATGGAATGTTTAATTTTTTTTTCTTGTTCTGTAGACTCACTATATTTTGACACCACTCCCCTTCATCCTTTTGGAAAATGCTGACATAGGAACTCTAAGAAATTGGTGTGAGTTGAAAAATTAACAAAACAGCCTAGAGGTATTTGTCTTGATATTACAATACAAAAGAGAAAATTAATGGGTAGTGGCTAATTGCTTTTCATGTTTTACTCTCCTCATGAAGGTGAAAATTCTCCTTCACATCTATCGATCTTTATGCACAAAGTTTTCCTTATTCTACTCTTTAGAATCTGTTTATGAGCAATTTTAAGAAGCTAACTTTTATATCTTAGCCTCATCCCCCAGGCAACAAAATAACAAAGAGCGAGGTGAAAACCCATTTAAACTTCCACCAAGGGCTTGGGTCTAGCAGCCTGAGAATTCTTTCAGCCCAAGTTATCCAGCTGACTGAGCTGTGGCTGAATACCTAACAGATCTCAGAAATAATAGGTAGCCAACCTCATGGCTATCCTGAATTTCAACCTCAAGCAAAATTATACAAACATATGACTACTTAATTTTAAAGAGCATCAAAAATAGAACCAATAAGCATCAATTTCATAACGTAAATACTTGATGCTTATTATTTCTCTTCTCCTTCCCCATTACCCACCATTGCAGAAGCCCTCTGAAGTTATGGACACAGAAATAATGCGACTTCCAAAAGGAACTTCAAGATGGCGGTTATATAAATATTTGTATTAAGCATTATTTTACAGTAAGGACAAATTCCAGGCATCATGGAAGAAGTAAATGATCTGATATAACAGGTCTTTTGTATCTCTTAGTGTCTCTGAGTTTGTTAAATTACTTACTGTCATTGATGTAGTAAAAGAAGGAGTCAGGGCTAGAGCCTGCACTTCTTTTTCTTCTAGTAATTTAGTTGCCATTGATTTCTCATTTTGAATGTAATTTTCTAAGTCTGCAGCCACTGCCAACCCACTCGGTGGTAAGTAGGCAAACTTCCATTTTAACTCAACTTGGATAGTACCAGTAGCACGTCCTGCAGAATCTTTCAGTTCAAAAGTACCTGAAAACAAAATATACATCTTATCTAAATACCTTATTTTAGAAATATATATGAAAATGTAATACAAATCAGAATGGGAACTAGGCATTAAGTGATTTAGTAGCTGCAATTTTAAAAGACAAACAATATCAAAACATTACCTTTTGTAGTTCCAGATGTCACAGAGGACATTCAGAGATGTAGGATTTAGAAGGAATGTCACAGTTAAGAGGTATAAATCACTATTACTATGTTCTTTCAACATATCCTATTGGTTTCTCAAACAAGCCAATACTATATAATTGATCTTTTAAAATAACATCTGTCTTGAGCAAAACATTTTCTTTTTACTGTTACACTTGTACAATAAATTTGAATGGGTTTTATATATCTGAAAGTTGCTAAATCTCTACCAGAAAACAAACACCTTACATTCACTTGCATAACTTGCCGTTTATGGAGGGGGGGCATTATAGAATCACATTGTTAAATACAACATACATCATGTACATCTCATAGCTGACAGAAATAATAATTAAAAATAATTAAGCAATTTCATTATAAACACTGTACTAAGTTTGCAAAAGATAACAGTCTGCAGGGAGCAGTCCTTGCACTGAAGGCAGGGCAGCAAGGGGCAGCAACCCTAAAACATCAAAAAGGGGCAGCAACCCTAAAACATCATTAGTCCCACCTTGTAACCAAAAGTTGTATTTGAAGGTTTTTTTTCTCTAACATTTGAAGTTGACATTTGATGCATTACAGTCAAGAATTATTTTCGAGTTCTGACACAGACTTTTAGTCATGACTTAAGGAACAGTATTCTCAGGATTTTATTGGAGTTGAAAATTCTGTCAAATTGGAACCATAAAGGATAGTTAAGGATTTTTCTTTGCTCTTGTTCTTACAGCAATTTGAAGAGATACAGAAACAGGAGATAAAGATTTTGTTAGCCTTAAAAAGGTCAAATTCTTACCGGAGATGTATCTGTCATGTGCTAGAGAAATTAGAGGTACATTGGCTTTTCCCAAATAATCACTGTCTTCTGTTTCAGCATCATCAAATACGTAGAAAGTTAAGGGTTCTGATTTTAGGTATCGATCTAAATCTGTGTCCATTGGCACTTGAAAACACATATGGTCATTTATTTGTGGGTTGTTGCTGCTGGGAATGATGGGAGTATCGTGGTCTGCAAAATCGAAGAACTTGTAGACAACATAAGCATTTGGCTGAAGATGTTTTTTCCTGGACTGTAGACTGTTACAACATTTTATTGTAATGTGGAGTTCATTTAAATTGCCATCTGCTGAAGTGCTGACTTGGGCAGTTCCAAATAACTGCTGCTTTAAATGAAAAAGTGGTAAATTAAAAACATTAGAAATCTTATGTTGCCGCACACCAAGAACTATATAAATAGAAAAATAACTGATTGCTTAAATGACACTCCAACTTCTGTTTAACTTTTTACATCAGTATATTACTTGTTCTATAATTTGAGCTATATCTCTCTGACTATAGGAATTAAGAAATAAGAGGTTAATTCGTTTCCTATCTGTGATTATTTTCTTTATTCTCCTAAAACTTAACTGTTCTCTTGTCTTTTGATTATCTATGAAATAGTGAAGATCACAGTCTTAAGAGCAATTCAAATCTAATGCCACTTTCAAATCAGATTTTCAGATCTGGACAGCTATTGTCTATCAAGATATAATTTTTATAACTGTAGTCCCTTTCATATATTTGCTTTTCTATAGTTAAAATTGCACTGGAAATTAATTTGTCTCAGTACTTTTTTCTTCCAAAACCTTTACGTATCCAAACAAATTCCAAAAACACAAATCAGAACATAAATAGTAGCAATAAATGTTTATAGTAGATAGCTAACTCAATGATTTCAAAAATCTTATCAATTACCTACTTGTCAAGTACCTGTATGTACTGTGGAATTCTAAGCATACAGGGAAAGTCATTTTATATAAAAACAGAAGAGTACAAGAAAATAAATAATATAGCTATCTTGATATCAAAAGCGTCTATTTTTTATTATATCACAGGTCCTCTCACCCACTGTACATAATTACCCTGTCAGTGTTCTAGCCATGTTCTGTCCTTTAGTATCTGTGGAAATGGGTATTTACATGATTAAGTATTTAGATTAAATAATCAAACTGAAATAGTTAATGAGAAAGCCAAACCTGGGTTTAAAATTAACTACTTGATTTGCAACTTTATGTCTACATTTCAAGCAATGCACAGAATTGGAACAAATTCATTGTAGCAGGTTGCACACAGTTTGTGTTCCACAATTTCTGCAACTATACAGGACAAAGCCTTTATATTTCTAATAAGGAAAAGCTTAAATTTTCAAACACACAACTGAAGCTACTTCTCAGATAACATTATAGTATAATCTTAAATTCTTGTATAATTTATGCTTATACCATGGGATAAAATATTTAAGTTACTCCAGTTTTACAGTTATTCAGACTGGAATATTTAGGACATGTTAGAAGGTTTACAGTGCTTGCATTTATACACTTAAGCTTGGTTGTTTTAATTTCCAAAGGCAATTATTCAAGACATTCCAAATTCCCTTTTTTCTGTCTCTGACCCTGGTTTAAGCACGATTACATACTGAATTATAGCAACAGAATTCCATCTCCATCTAAGAAAAGGGAAAGAGAAATAATATGACCTTCAAACACAAACTTTAACTTTGAGACCTTTCTTAAAAATGACTCAACCTATAATAGTAATCTGACACTGAGTTGGCTTAACATTCCTGTGTATTGTAACAGAGCAAAGTGTTAAGAAAATCTGACACTTACAGCTTAAGTAAATTAAATGTATTAATCACATAATTACTTCAAATTTTCAGGCCACAAGGTTATTGACAATTTCAGTAAAAATTAATAACTGGTTTAAGACTTAGTCTCTTTAGGAAAGCTATGATTCAGCTAGCTCTTGAACTCTTTATATGATAAAAATGTCATTCAACTGGTATTTTTCCATTCAAGAAGGTTTAAGCTCCTTAACCTTGACTATATAAAGAATTCAAGTAAATTCTTTGAACTGAAAAAGTAATTTTGAACAATTTATTCCATCAAAACTATTAAGGACAAAACCAAACATACCTGGGACGATTGTTCATGCTCCCTAAAATTGGATGTTAGATACCCCAGAGCTTTTGACCTCTCCTTGTAGAGTCTAAGAGCTTGATCCATCGGAACACGTAACCTGATCCAGTATTCTATGGTGCCATAATTTTGGATATTTCCATCGATTCCTAAGCAATAGAGTTATGATTAATTTTTGTTTCAATGTTGAAGTGTTTAACACAGAAGCTAAAAAGCACAACAAATTCAGTATTAGCTGATCTCGTGACGGTGCACCACAACAATTTGGGTGACTTGACACGCTCAGTTTACGTCAGAATCAGGAACAAATCTGCTGGCTTTACTTGGTTTAAAAACAAAATATGAAAAATGTTTCATTTTGTCATCTGCAACATTTACTGCCTACGTTATAGAATCAAATAAGGTTCATTATCTTATTCTCTGTAAGGGAAATAAAGCTTAGCAAGTTTGGTATGCTGAGAGTTGAAAATGCCCCCCAGAGTGGCCGGCAGTTTAATTACTGGCTAAATACCACTTTGTAATGGCTTGTTAAACCATATCTTTGACGTTGACAAGAGTAGGCAGTTACAGGCCTCTAGATGTACCTTGCTGTATCTAAGAGAAAATACCATGTTGTATAAACCATTTTTAGTTTCTTAAGTATTAATATATGAACACAGCATTGCCCCAAAACACATTACTCAATTACTTATTATTTACAATACTGCACCAAAAAGATTTTTCTTTTGATGCGTTACTTACCAACTAAAGTTGCTGAGCTGTAGATCCTGCCACTGTTTTCCAAGATGTCATGGAGTTTCAGCTGGCACACAGCAGCTGTTTCATAATCCGTGCCATACGCATGATGAACCTCAACTGTGATGCTGTTCTGTTGTATATAATGCAAGAAGCAGTCATCAACCTGCACCAGATACTGAGAAGTGAAGTCATAGGATGCAATCAACCCATGCACTACTGGGGTTGTCTGAAGTTCAAAGTCATAGAATGCATAGGTACAAAAAGTCGCAGGTTCTTCGGCACCAAAAGCTTGCACAGCTTCAGGGGAAAACATCACTTTGCTAATATGAACTTCAAAAAGATTCTCTCCTCTTTCTAAATGTAAAGTTTCATCAAATTCATCCACTGGATCATCTGGCAATACTTCTGGCCTGAATTTGTACTGCTTAGTACCATAGGCGATATCTCTTAGTTGAGCTGCAACAAACAAAGCAGAGCTACAATATGACATCTTTGTTTTAACATCAGTTTTGATTAATGACCGAGTAGAGGGAAAAAAGGAGTAATTCAATCATTAAGATTTACTTCTTTTGTAAGGCATTACCAAAAAATCACATATTTTAAACAATATCTGCTGCTCAGTTAGCACATTGACCACAATTAAGAATATTTCCAGCTGCTGCAACACATATAAAAATAAATACAGCCTCCTAAAAAAATTACAACCAAGGGATTTAGAAAAAGCAAGAATGCAAAAGCATTACAGATTAATCAAAATAAATATCACTATCACTGTGATAATATGTAGCACTGGCTTAGCATTTGTATATGTTTGTACACTGGAACTATACAAAATACTATTACTTGCTGGGAAAATAAAGAAAAATAAATGCTTACACAATTAGGACATAAATCACCATGCAACCCTGTAGTACAGGGGATGTCATTTGGATACAAAACTAAGCTTGCTACCACATTAGGCTTTCTAAGGTATCCTTCAGGTCTCATATACACCATTTTTGCAAATAAATGCATTAAAAAAGCATTTTATAGTTTTTGTATGGAAATGTTTTGTGGGTATATTTATTATGCCATAAATTAAGGACTTTTTGCAACACACAATAATTATGAAATCACAGGATAGCTCATTAAGAGATAGGCCATATTTACTGTATTTAAAAAAAAAAGGTTTCTGAGCTTTATCCTAACTCAGGAATAGCTACAGTATATAGTAGTATGTTTATTTTGTTTAGTAACTTTAGCATTTAAGTTAACGGAAGAGTACACAGATAATTTTTCATGAAAGACCTGACTTTTCTTCTATTTCTAAAAATAATAAAGCTCTCCAGTTAAGAAGCTAAACACTCACAAGGATAACTTGCAGCACACAGTATGTAAAAATTGGAGGAAAGTATATTGCAAAAATACCTTCTAACTTTCTGATGCGAGCAGCCCTAATATCAAGGAGGTGGACATACTGCTCCAGTTTTACCTCATAATCTTTCTGTAGACTTTCCATCTTTTGTGTCACTACTTCAACTTCCATCTGAAAAGAGTGTGTATATAAAAAAAAGACTTACGAGGATTGTACTGATATTGCACAAATAGTAGCAATTCAGCAACAAGGCAGTCTGCCCTAATTTCAAGATAATAGAGATTTTATTATTTTCTTTTTATTATCATGAAGTAGCTATTCTTTCAGGTGAATGTTCTTAGTGGTTTATGATTACTTTTAACAGCAGATCTTACATTACCTTACCTAAAAAACAGACTGCCTTTGTTGCTGGCTTCCAAGTCTTAATTATGACTTCGTATCTTCCTAGGGGAAGTTCTAGTGCTACAAGTGTTCACATATTACTATTGGGTTATTTTTTGCTATAAGAAGAGGTTAGTACCTGGTAATCTTTGTTAATTTTATGCTGTACTATTAACATATTCCTTGTCTTCTCAAGTTCTTGCACTGTTTCTGCATGTGTTAATTGCAGATCCCGCAAGGACTGTTCCAAATCTTTATGGATGCCATCTCCTTTTTCCAAAATCTTAAGGTCTCCATTCTGCTGCTGCTGCTTTTGAACCTGAAGCAATTTGGAGAAAATACTGGAACAGACTTTTGCAAAATAATCAGATACATTTGTGCATGGTTAAACATAGCATTGGGATAGTATTCTGGAACTAAATCAAGCAGTAAGGCCAATTCAGTCGCAGTACAAAAATTAGGAAAGAGGTAGACTAATAAGCATAAGGATTACATTCAGGATTGTCATCTCTTATCATCAGGAATCAGTTAAGACATAAGAGATACTTGAAAGCAATCATTCTCTTGAATTCATTGAAAATACTTACAGATTTGCCTTTTATAGAACTACTAACATTTTTAGTGAATGCACAAATGCAGAATTATTACTTTACAGGCTACCTTATTTCTACCACAGAGAATGGTATTTTAATTTCACTATAATAGTAAAAATTTCTTCCCATCTACGTTTTTTCTCCCCTTTCCATTATCATTATGGAATTAGCACTGCAGTTAAGTGGCATAAAGAGCTATATTCTATACACAATAATCATTTCTTCAAGAAAACACAAAAGGGTCCTCTGAAAGAAGACTTGTATTTTGACTTGTTGCCTCTTCTGCCCACTTTATTTTCAATTTTATTGTATAAAACAGAATTACAATTTATATGTAAAAAAAAAAAAAAGAGAGAAAAAGACGAAACAAAAACCCACTTTTCCATAGATTATTTTTTGCTGTAATAAACAGAGAAAAATTACTAAACATGGTCATTGTATTTTCAGTTTTGCCATACTTTGAACATATTCCCATAACTTACAGCATTACTAAACAAAATATTGTTAGTGTTCAGAAAGGAGGTATACGAACAAGTGATAATTCCTCTAACTGTGAAAAAGCCAGAAAATGCTTTCACATCTGGTTTAATTCACTTTTGATGTTGTAATGAAATATGTACATAACCCTAAGTAAATTTTTTCTCCTGCTTCACCGTAACTGAAAAATGACAAATGCATATGTACAAGCTTGAAGCATTAGCTACCAATATATGCACAAATGACACATCCCTTGAAAACCTTGATTATTATATAGAAAACATGCAAGGGGCAAAGTTGAAAAAAAAAAAAAGAATAAATGCAAATAAATTATTTGAAAGTTACCTTAACAAGCAAGAGAGCTTCTCCGAGTTCTGCCACATCAATATTACTTTCCTGAAACGGAAAAACTCAATGAAAAGGCGTTACTGGATGTGAATGAATAATGGAAAGAGACATTCAGAATAACAAGATGCATTCTCACTAGACATGACATTTTGCCTGCTGTTATGAATAAATAAAGTCTGTTATATTTCTGCATTCTTTTAAGAGAAGTACTTGCATTATGTATAAAACATAGAATGGGGGGCTTTTTGGACATTTTCTAAACAGAAAGAGAGTTCACCTTGGTGAAGAACTTCATGTGATTCTTCAGCTCTTCTAGTTGTTGCTTATGTTCCAGACAGTGCAACTGCAGGTCTTTGTTCTCTTGGGTCAGCTTTTCATTTTGGTCTTTACATATAGAGAAAGAATAAAATATTCTGCTTAGTTCAACAATAATTGTAGAAACCATGAACTTGCTTTGTCATATTAACTCTCTGTATAAAAAAAACAATTAAAAATGTAAAAATTCATTTGTTTTGTACATGGAATTTCTCAGTCTTATCATATGATAAGAGTGGAATAGAAAACAACTCCTCTCTGATAGAGCTGTATGGATAAAAAGGCACAATATTCTTTCATTATATATTCCTTTGTTATAACAATCTACCTTCTTCTAGTTTTAAATACTAGCTTTTCTCTAAATCAAAGTTTTAAGGGACAAAAATATTCTTTCCTATTACTCTCCTTCCCCTTCCAATTCCTTATCCTCTAGACGACATGTAACCCAGGTGCTTAAACACTGTAAATTCATATTGCAAGTCAAAGTGATACAAATGTATCCTGTCTACCTAATGTGCAAGTATCAGTCTTTGCAAGTCCCATACACATCAGTAGATAGTGAATGGCAAAAAAAAATACTACTTAGTTGTGAATATGTCCTATTCCTTTTAAGAAAATAGCCCATGATACCCTTTTAATGGTGGAATCTTTCCCATTGACCCTCAGGGCACAATGCACAGTTATCTATTTTTCTACACACAAGATAGGTTTTCGGTTTTGAGGTTTTAACTCAGCAAGAAGCAGGCAGTTGACATTCTAGTCTCAAGGGTTTGGGTATGTTTAAAAAAGCTGACATCAGATTAATTTTAACTCCGTAGTATTTATATATCAAATGACATCTTCCCTAAAAATGAATCATCCGTAATGCCAAACCTCCTGCACACAGCAGCCTCACTCATACACGTGTTGGGACTCCACAAGAGTCACTTTCAATTCAAACATGTATTTGCCAGTAAGGTTTAATTCTCTGCAGTTGGGAGGAAAATGCAATGCCTTTATGCAGTTGTGAAGAGCAGGCACTAAGAACCTTTAGCAGCTAACAGTGAGAAAGCAAATAAGGAAATAATCAAAATTAGCCTTTTGGGGGATGTTTTGGCAGGGGGGAAAGACTTTATTGGATATTGTGAAACATTTATCAGCAACTGATTCCAAATAAACCCAGGATCTGAATCTGTGGGTGCTCCACAAAAGCAGGTAGCGGGTGTAGGGAGGGCTCCTAATGCCAACCTTACTTCTCTCTAAAATATAAACAGCCATTCGACTGGCACTTTCTCCAGGGATAAGGAGAAGAGGTCTCTCTCCAAGTTGTTTATCTTCTTGTCACCTTTTCTTTTTATTTTCTAACAAAAAGAGCAAGCTCATCTCACTTGTTTTCTAACATTAACCCTCCATTTTTGGTAGACCTCTTAATAGAAGCAGAGACCAAAATTTCTAGGCTAAAATATTTAACACAACATGAGAAATAACTAAGCAGCCTGTAGGTTAGGATCAATTCAAATTTACCTTTACTGCCCTTTACTGTAGCAACAGCGTGCCCAAGTTTTGATGGAAAAAAAACAAGCTGTAATTGGATCCTAAATATGTAGGCTTGAAGGATTTTAATTTTTCTGTTTCTTGGGTACCCTTGATGAACATGTGGTATCCATTGCCTATTCTAAATGCCCTTTGGAAGGAGGTGTGCATGCGTGGAGAGAGGACACTGCAGCTAACAGCTGGAAACTCAATCGCCGCTGTTCAACAAGCATGAGGATCCATACAGAAAGATGTAAGTGTAGCTCAGTCAGCTGAGAAAGACAATATCCATATGCCATAGCTTCATATTATTAAGGCATTTTATGTATTTTAGTATTGCTGGGGACTACTTTGCAAACAGTTGCGCTGATCAAATCAAGTGCTTAAATACTTACCTCAAACATGAAGTCAATAAATCTAACTCAGAACCTCAAAATTAAGCACATGCTCAACTAGAGCCATAACCATAAAAAGACTTACTCCAAGTGGGCTAATTTCTACAAGGCTATTTACACAAATAAAAGTTACATTTGAGAATCAGCCCTAAAAGCAGTTTTTCCTTCCTACCTGCCTGTGATTTTGTTTTGTAAATTTTATATTATCACAGCGCATGTAACTAGAAGCATAAAATTCAAAATTCATTCAAAAAGAGATACCTGTATTGGGACTATTTTTGTGGTTTGATAACAGTCTTTACCTAAGCATACTGTTCAACATGCATTGAAAAGATAGTTTTGAACTCAATAAAATTATTTTGCTTTTCTGCAAAATTTCCTGAAACACAGGAAATGCTCACTTCCTGGGGAAAGTGAGGGTTATTTCAGAAATATACCTCTTTCTACTTTGATCTTGTCAAGTATTTCATTTTTGTCTGCTAAATCAGATTTGAGAGCAGTCTCTAGTTTAGCAATCTGCAGTTTCAGTTGCTGTTCCTTTAATTTCCATTGCTGTTCATGGGTCACGCTGAAGACACTGTAATAAAATATGCGGCATGTGAAAAACTTTTAGAAATCAATTTCAACTGAAAATAATAAAGAAAAAAGCTTTAGTGGCACAAAGACCACTGTCATCATGTCTCAGGAATTAAGTAAACATATGCTGGTCTGCTGCTGTTGAAACCAAGGCGCCTTTCTCAGGCTGCGGTTGAAAAACATGAAAGAGTTTGTGGGATGAGCAAAGGAACTGGCCTTAATTTAGAGCTCCAAAGTCTGAAAAGTTGGCAGCATGCAACATTTGTGGGACTAGAAAAGGAATTCAGATGTGTATTCCAGAGTAATCCACAACTCCAAACCTCAGCAACTGACAACTGACAAGACCATTCTTTCCGCATACAAAACCTCTTCATGTAGAGAGTTGCGATTACCCACCTGATTTCTTTTAAATCTGTGAAACATGTAGAGCCTAAAATCAGTTGCTTGTTCAAAGAAATGTTGACCACAAAGTGACAACAGTTCTCATACTGTAAAACAACAACTCTGATCCTGATTAAGACATATATATAAAGTAATCTTTTTCCTACTTCAAGATATAAAATAAAGGAGGTGGGCAAGGAAATTAAAATACTGTTTTTCCTGTAACACATTATTTAGTTGTAAACTACAAATCTGTCTGCAGTATTATGGACTGAAAGTCGGAAATGATGAAACCACAGTAAAATGTGCAACTCCGATTGAGGCAAAAGCAAATATATTAAATAATTTACAGTATAATTCCCAGTAGGTAAAAAAATAAAATAATGCAATGTGGTTTTGTATAATTTATGAGGTGAGTATTATGGCCTTCATATTACTATTTAATAGCTGAATTCTTATTGACTGAAAATATGCCCTCCATCTTAACCTTAACCAATCAGAAATAGTTTATTCACTTAAGTGAAAATGCAAAAATCCATACTCTGTGAAAAATCTGAAATTTATACTTTCAATATTTTCCTGTATGAGCCAGTTCCTCACCTATTCACCACTGAAACTCACTAGAAAAAAGTTGCTTTAAAAATAGAGCTTTTCATAAGAAAAACTACAACCAAATATACCTAAAAAGGAGAGATACAGGGCAGAGGTGCCAGCTACACAACTTGGTTGACTGCAAGGGAATTGCCTCTGCTTTGATAGCAACAGACCTTGTTGTTGACTTGTAAAAAAGATGAGAAAGAATGATTTCTTGAATGACTACTACTTGAATGAATGCCTATCACTATATAAAATGGTTGTGAGTAGACAGAGTGAATTTATAGTCGATAACTTCAAAGATTTTTTTTCTGAAGATCAAAGGAAAAACAACATACTCTAACATAAGTTCTAAGCTCCAAAGTCCTTGGCAAGAGTTTATATTCTTGCTTTGTGATCTGCAGAAAGATCACTTATTTTTCTCTACCTTTTTATTTTCTCACCCTACACCTACCTTATCTAGTTATATCACACTGTTCTCTACGCAGACACTACCTGACAGCGTGCAGAATGCCTTCTATAGCGTTCATGGCCTAACTGAAACCTTCAGCTTGTAGAATAATATACATTTCACTCTTCTATAATTTTGAAGATAATGCAGTGAACCTACAATCCTTATTATAATATCGCATAGGGACAGAAGACAGAGTGGTCCATAACTGCTCAGCACTCTTCGAAGCTTGACTCACTACCAACCAAAAGGAAACCAAAAATTTTATTAAGAGAAGACATAAACGCACTTAGTTTTCAGACTTCTGAAAAAAATCTGCAAGGTTTAATAAGCATCCTATCTCGTTATACACATTCACTATCTTTAGATATAGGTACTTCACAAAAAATGTAGCTACATATTACTGCAGTTTTTCAAAAGACTATCCTGCAGAAAAGTCATTAGCAGCTATTATGGACCTAATTTTGGTATCTGAACATGCTTAAATAAAGAACAACTCGGCAGACAGGATTTTTCTGAGCCTGTATCATGCTCAAGTTAAGTTGCTTATGTCAGTTTGAACCGAGTCCACTTCTACCTCTTCCCTCCCTCAAATTTTAAGATTACTTTTCACTTGAATTCATGTAGAATTTCTTGTACATTTACTGTATTTCATTGGAGTTGGAGCCATCTGGATAACTATAAATGGTCAACCACATCTGGCACTGTTTCCCTGCGAGGCAGTCTGAGCATTGCTAGATTTGCATTACAAGGTCATATGAAAACAATTCCTGCAAACGTTTTATCCAAACGAATTGTTTTCTCGGATACTGACTAAATAATAAGAGTCAACTGACAAATTCGTACTTGTTCTTTGTAAATTCTTCAGATCAAGTTTTGTAGTCTTGGCTTTGGCAAAATTCCCATTAACTTCAAAGGGATTTTCCAAGAGAATGACAATAGCAAGGAAGGAGATTTAAGCCTTTCCCCTCCTACCCCCTAAAAATATTATAGAAAAATCTATTAATTTTCTGGCACCTATGGACACTGCTAGCAAAGACAATGCTGTAGTAAATCTGCATTGATCAATCAACTGAACTAGTAAAAATGTTCCATTTCTCTAATTTCTTAGTACCTGTAAAATAGAATCATGGAACATCAAGCAAAATTTACATAGGGTATATTAAAAGATAGTTCATTCTAAGAAAAAAATATGTTGCAGATGATGGGGTTATAAGAGAACGATATTTGAATTTATTTAAACATCTTTTCACTTGTCCCACTCCAATTTGCAAAGTAAGAAAAGAAAATTTTGAACCAAGACTGCAACTTGATATATTAGCAAATGTTATTTCTTTGCATAATAATGAAGGAGACAAACTGATGTTCCCAAGTATTCATTTGAATAGATTTGAAGATTCATATGAACACAACAAGTGATGACACTTGTCAAGTGATGACAGTCTTCCCCTATTCACAACTCTAAACATTGTGATTATACAGTTGCTACATAGCATAATTAAAAAGTCTTATAATAAGACCTATGAGTACATTTTTTTTAAGATATATTTTTGAATTTCACACTGGAAAGTACAAAAATGAACACACATATCGCAAGAATGCTGTAAACCACACTTAACAGCACTATCATTATATTTACTCATTACTCTAACTTTGCTTTCTCAGACAATTAGCTTGAGGAAACTTACTTTCTAACCCCCTTCAAATTAAGAGGTCATACAGATCCCACAGTCTAGGAAGAGTTCATTTCAAGATCTTTTTTCTTTTTTCCTTTAACACACCTATGACATATTTGACTGTAATTACTTCTTTTTTATTGTTATTTCCCAAATTTTATCTGGCAGCGCATTATCTTTTTGATTGATGATACCATTTATACTGCCTACTACCTATATGAATCTTTATAAAAACTCATAAGAACCCATGTAAAAGTGGAACCAGCCCAGATGAAACGGCAGTGCTGCAAAAACACCCCACTCCCTCCAAATAGTTTCTACCATGTTTACTTATCTGATGTTAGATGTCATAAAACCACTGAGAAGTGCTGAAAGGATTTAAAGTCTGCATTCTCTGCCCCTCCTTTACCCCCGCATTTAGAAAATAAACTTGATCCAAGGTGTATATCTCCCTAGATTTATTCTTCTTTTAACAGTAGCATGCTAAGAAATATATTAGAAAGTCTGATGATAACTTAATGGTTTGATGCCCACAATTTAGTGAATTCTACTTAACTCTTAATTCACATTTTTAAAAGAGAAAAACATATGATTTGAAGAGTATTAGAGGAACCAGCATGAAGACTGCCATGTTTCAACAGTACAGGTGAACTACTGGCTGAATTGAGTATCATAACATTTTCCATGTATACATACTACTATAAGGAATTGTCTTGAGATATTTGCACAAACACCCACGTGCATATGCCCATGCATGCAGGTGCACACTATATTATGCAGGATGGGAAATCAACTTTTAAACAGGACTGCAAATCAAGTTTAATATACATATATGCAATCCCCCACATTTTACCTGCTGTACAGCTTATCGTAGTTTTCTTTTAAGAGTTCCTTCTCCTTCTCTAGATCATTTATTCTATCCTGTAGCTAAAACGAAGAAGAAAGTTCCAAGCAATAAACAGCATAAAAGAAGATTACAATGAATTTATAAAGAAGATTCATTAGCGCTTGGCAGACATTTTCAGGAAGACTTTCATTTCTTCCTTTTATATAATTGTCTTTAGAAGCTTCAAAATGATACTTTTTTCACCACTGGATTTATGTTTGGCCAAGCCAGGTTGTTTCATGTAGCTTAAATGTAGTGGAGAATAACATGTCTTCACTGAATAACAGTATCTAACCATGTTCTGCTTTACGTCAAAAACGTGTGTACAATGCTAAAAAGACTTAGTTCCGTTCTGCTAAGTTAAGATTTATTATAGAGCAGCTATTATTTTTATTGATCAGACAGAAACAACAAGCAAGACCTTTCAAAATACTCTCTTCTAAAACAAGATATAGTTTTAAACTTATGAAAGATGCTAAAACAGAAGAAATTCCCTGTGTGCATTATCAACCTCAGTACATTTGGTTCATGTAAAATACCTTTAAATCAGGCAAATACAGTGATAAAACTGAATTTAAGATGCAACAAATAACTCAGACTATTACTCCTCATATACTGAATAGAACGGGTTTTTTTTGGCCCTATATTTGGGTTACTATTAGTGATGATATTTTTGTCAAAAATCTACTAAAGTAATCAACTGATTTTACTGCTTGATGAAAGCAAGACTAAAGTAGCGGTTAAAGTGATAGTAAGAAAATAGCAAAAATAACTATTCTGATTGTTTCCGTTTAGTTCTTTAAAACCCTGACACCACTGTATTGTTAGCCTTTTAAATACGTTTGAAAGCTATCTCGTCCTTATCTTAGGTGATGTTTTCCCTTCTATACATATAGCACTTCAAACAGATTATGCCCGAGAGAGCTAGAATCTCACCTCCTCTGTCCTTCGCTTGGAAATATTCACTGATTGCAATTCCTTTTCAAGATGGAGGCACTTTAAACGTTCCTCTTTAAGCTGCAGATTCAGTTCATCACCTTTTGTCATTAAAGCATCATGGCTGCTCTTCAGGTTCCTTTGGTTCTACCAAAAGGAAGGAAGAAAAAAAAGATGGATGAAATTGGGTGGAGATTTGGGGGGGGGGGTGTGTGTGGAATTATTCACCCTAAGCAAACGCTGCATGTTCAGCCAGTGGTCCTTTCTGGCAGCATTTAATGCATATTCTCCATATGGTCAACAGGAGACACTCTTGAGCTAGGAAACTCTAACTTTTATTACACAAGGCCAGGAGAAGGTGGCATTCTCAAAGCTCTCATGAACATTAAACCCTCATTTCAGGCTTGAGGAGAAGGACCAAGAAATACATCTGTTAAACAATTAAAAGATTTTGCTGTGGTTACAGTGGTTAGACATACTGACCAAAAACACTGCAGTAGCAAGAAAAAAATGGATGTTGACCACAGTTATGTTAATCACAGAACTTGCTACAGCTCTGTTAACCCATGGATATAAATATCTAATTGCTTCATATTCCTTATGCACTTGGTTATATTTCCCTGCCGGCAGTAACTTCATAAGAGACTTAGGTTTCTTTTACATTTTAATCTACTTCAGTGGATTATATTAAGCATTATATCATATACGTAATCAATTTTAATATTGAATGGAAGATACTGACAGAAAGAGAGAGAGAGAGAGAAGAGAGAGAGAGAGAGAGAGAGAGAGAGAGAGAGAGAGAGAGAAAGTCAGCAGCCTCTCATATCTCATTTCTTCATAAGAAAAATCTTTTGAAGAAGACATAACCTAACATACAGTCTGAACCCAGAAAGATAATCAAGTATATTATTCATCACTTTTTAACGGTCTTTCTGCACTGCTCTTCTTCCTCTGCAGTGCCTGAACTGAATTACAGTAACTTCTTCAAAGCAATGAGAAATGAGAAATAAAGAAATGAGTCTTTTATACTCTTTTCTTTACATGTCTCTCCAAATATCTTTCTTTCTTCCTCAAAACCTTGCAGAGCCTAAACTTTCCAAAGAGTACCCAAGTGAACATGGCTCTTCTTCCTCACCTCCCAACCTCCTTTACTTATTAATTCTTTTCCCTTTCAATGCAATTTCATTACTTTGATCTACTAAATATATATAAATAGCAAGGCTGCGGTTCATGGACCATTTCACTCTTTTTTTTCTTTCTTTAATTTCTAACATAATTTGGAAACAAAAAACTACAGTCCATGTCTCGATTTCAGACTGATACCAAATCTCCCCTAGTCAAGCTGTGATCTATTTATTCCACAGAAAAATCTTCTTGGAACTTTTAATATCTTCCTCAAATATCTCCTCACTTCATCTTCATTGTAATCTTTCAGTAGCATTACTTCTCTCCATCCCGTTGGAGAGAATCTTTCCTCATTAACTTTAAAGGGACCAAGACTTGACCTTTCCCCCCCCCCCCCCCCCTTTTCTTTGCCCATCCAAGATAAATTATTTTCCTGAATATTTTATATGTTTGACTGGTCTGTCAGTACTTTTTTTTTTTCCGTCATGGACAGTTATTTTCTATTCTGTCCTCTCCAGAAATATTTCGAGATTCAGGGCTTGGCAACAGCTATGTTGATGACTTTAGTTTAATGTTTCTGGTCTGGGATTTTGTTCCTTTGGAAAACATGCCTCAATATGGTTGCCAAGCAGAATTAGTTCCCTTAAGAGAACGGATGTATACCACCTAGAAGAATTCCACAACTATCAAACTCTCAATTATATTTCTCAATTACATTTCTGAAATCAACAGTTGCAGTGATTGCTCAATTAACTCGATAGTATTTAAAATGGTAATTGTATATGTTTAGCCTATTTCATACAGCAGTTCTGGTAGTCTATAATTAAGATACATAAGTATACCAGTCTCATCAATTACATAATGAAAATAATTTTCAAGGTCCCTTGTTTTTATAAGCAGACTGTACAACTCCTTAATTCAACTGGATAATAATTCTTTAACAACAAAGTCATCCTCTGAATGTTTGGTAACAATCTATTGACTTCTGATTTTAGTGACATATTTAACTGGAAATGGAAGCACTGTTGTATCCATTATCTTGTGAAAAATACGAAGACAGAAACCATTCATCCTTTTGAAAAAAATCCAGCTCTGACTGTGCATTAGAATCAATGTCCTTGAAGGATATCAGTTTGATTCCTAGGCATGTGTTTCTATTCAGCTCCTGCCAGTATAAAGGCTTAAGAACTCGATGTTTGCTGTAAATTACCAAAAAGTTGCATATGATTTAGAATGGAACAGTTTACGTATCATTTTCTATTGAACAACATAGAAAGGCATTTGAAACCTGTCTCCCCTAGATTTTACATTCTATGTAGTTCACTCCATGCATGAAATTAAATTAAAGCTACTAACAGAAGAGCAGCTTTGGCTCAGAAGATATAGGTATTAGACTGGTGGGGACTGGGCAGGGGGAAAGCAGAGCAAAGCAAAAAGTAGCAGGAGAAAGACACAGCAAAACAGGACCAGAACAAAAATCTTACAGCAAAAGTCTTATTTGAAGCACCTAAAGCAGTAGGATGATGGCAGCAGCAAGAAGAGTGTCCTGAGAAAAAAATGTAAAGAAATGAGGACAAGCATACCCTCCCGCCAACTACGGGGTAAGAGGCTGAAAATGGGAGGCTAAGATACAATAAAAAGAGAAAGGTAGATTTGGGCAGCCTCCAATTCCAGAGGGCTAACAGAAGATGACACACAGTTCTCCTGAGTTCTTCCTGGGTAGCAGTGAATACAGGGATAGGATCCATGTGGTACTTCTAAATAAACAGTTATAAGAGTTGTAAGACTAAATAAGAGACCTTAATTTTTGTCAGGCAGTCTTGACAAAGCCAGAAAACTGAAGTTGTTCTACAAAAACAAAACCCAACTCCCTGACCTGGCCCTTGCAGATAAATACAGTCTTTAAGACTTATTAGATCTCTGAAAAAAAAAAAAATTCAAGGCAAAAATAACTAGACATTTGAGATAATTTAGGTTCAGTGTATTTAGTTTATTTGCACATATTTAACATTGCTTTAAAAGCAGAAACTGTGTATACTTAATTTCTATTTACACATTAGTGACAGTAATGGAACATAGCAACCACATTGTAATTACCTCTTGAAGCTGCAGAAATTTTCCTTCCATTACTGAAAGAGCATTGCTTTTCTCAACCAGCTGCTTATGGACCTTGATCATTTCCACGTTGTCCCGGATGTTTAACCTTCAGAAATGTATTAAAAAAATGCATGATGAGATTTAAGATAGGAAATTAATTCTCTTACTAGTTTTGTCCTAAAAAGTTGAAACTGCTCACAAATCAGCTTTCTACAAAAAGTTTTAGGAGTAGATTTAGTCCTGAATACCCCACAATCTCATCTCAATGTAAGACAATTCACATTGCAGAATTTAAGTAACTCAACATTCCACTGCATGATGACATGTGAGGGTAAATCATTGTACAGACATCTTCGCTTATGGCATCAAACAACATATTAAAGGAAGGGAGAATAATTTTACATAAAAAGATAATATTTATTCCCAAACACTTCCCCCTCATATCTCCAAAATATTTCATGCCAGTAGATTTACCACTTTATGGAGTTTTGTCTCTCAGTTTAAGCCTATCAAACATTCCTATAAATGACTCAGAAATTTACATTGAGTAACAAGCAGGTGTCTTTAACAACACAAACATCGCTCAAAATGCATGCAAAAGTTTTATACAGTTCTGCTAAGATTAAATTGAGCATACATTGTTTAATAAAAAAGATCTTTAAAAGTATTTGCAATTTAAACACTTTTTTTCAGATTTATTTTCCTACTTAAAATACTTCAAGTAGACCCCATTACTTTTTTACCTTCTAAAAGTTCTGGAAGAGAAAACTAGTTTAGGAAGACAAAACAAGAATACAAGAGCTTATATATATATATATATATATATAAATATAAATATATATGTACGTATATAAATATAAAATGTAATGAAGTCAGAATAAAATCTGCAGTGGTTGAAGGAAGTCACCTCTTTCAATACTTATTTTAGACAGATACTGGAAAGCCTGTCATGATGCCCTGCTGGAGCAAGAAAATGGACTACAAAGCTTACACATCTGTAAACCAGCTGAGAACACAAAATTCTTTTCTTATTCTTTAAAATATCAAAGCCCACGGTGTTTTCGCATTGCCCAGTTAATTGTCCTTACATAGAAGATAAACACACTCACAAACCTGGGATCCTCCCTAAGAAACAGCCCTAATGCAACGTTAAAGCTATCATGTGTCTCCAACATGTTATCTACATAAATTAAGCTGCGGTGAGTCAAGACAGCATCAGTCTCATGCTAGCTATTTTAAAGCTAATGTAGTGGCACAATTTTATTAATCATGTTCCACACATCAAACAAAAGCCTCTGATGCTTTCAAAGGCTTTGTCTTTTTCTTTTTTTCTTCCTTCTTTTTTAAGCAGTAGGCTTTTTTTTTTTCAAGAAAAAAAAAAAAAAAGGAGCAGATGATAGTGAAATTTATGATGTACAGATGTAAACCCCATGGCTCCCGACTATCAACATTAACTATTTTTTTCAACAGTGAATGAAACACTATTTGGTGAGTTTTGGTACTGATATTATCAAGTCAACCACTCAAATTCAGAAGTGAAAAAACACTATTTATGGGGATTCAATTCAATTTTGATAATTATAAAACTGCTTATCTCTCAGATTCTGCATAGCAAAACCATGCGCTATTCATGTATTAGTGCATTATACTGATCACAATTTCAGCTCTCAGTATAGATCAGAGCAACCACATTGTTTTCCATGACACTTTTACAGTATTTTTTTTTAATCTTTTTAATAAAAGATGTCTAATAAATGGTTGATGCACCCAGGCACATGATGAAGGCCATGCCATTAACATCTGGCACAATCATTTCAAATTTCATGGGAAAAGCCGAGTTACTTGCAGAATATCCCTTTGCTTTCCATAAGGACTGTCACAAAATAGTCAAACAGGTTATGTCCAAGAGGAAGTCCATCTACTATCTTCTCCCTCCCCTGCAGCTGATCTATTCTGCCTCCAGAACATCTTCCTAGATATTCTGATGTAGCTGAAATATAGGGGCTATATGCAGATTTCATATAAAGTAAGTGACTTCCATCCTCTCTTCTGCAGATATTTTGCTCAAAGACTAGCAAAATACTCTATAAGACTACCACTAGACTAAGACAGCTCACTCAATATTGCCTCCACTGCCAACCAAGTCAAAAATTTGGCTTCAGAACCCCAAGACACGGAGGTAGACTGGGGACAAAAGTTAGAAGAGCCTAAAGCTCCTTTTGGAGACAGTACCCTGAGCTGACGGACAAACTGAGTTAGCTCTAGGGGCCTCCTGCCCCAAGTATAGAAATAAGAAACACAAACCCTATCCTTCCAGTCTAAATCACATTTTAAAGCTGCATTAAAGAGTCTGAAATTGGAAATGGAGTTAGGAGAAAGGGACTTCTTAAAGAGCTAAGAATTATGCTTAGGGTTAATGTCTAAAGTACACCAAAGAGATAATCTCTTTTCCAGGCCTGTATCATTTGGATTAAAATAATATAATGGGGTCCCAGTAATGGGCTGGGGACCGGCTGTGTGGAATGGGGGGCTGACAGCAACCTATACCAGAAGGAAATGATTAAAGATCATGACCCTCACTGTACAAATGTACGCCAGTAATTCCCAGATGGCTAAGCTAATAAAATTGAGGCCTAATTAAACCACATCCCTTGAAATCTTGTCTTTATTTCCATATGAGCAGGCCAAGGCTAAAATTCTGAAACTGTAGTCCGTAGAAATTTCTTAGAGACCTGACTGCTATATTGACTGGACTAGTGGTGCTCAAGCTTTCGGAGAGGGAAAAAAAAACACAAAACAAACACTACCACAACCTCTCTTACCATCTATCCCACAAAATAAAAAAACTATAGTTTTCTAACATTGTTAGACCAGTGCCCCAGATATCTATGTGGATGACCCTCAAGGACCTCAGCCGGATTCCAAGTTGATTATATATTATTCTTTTCTTTATTTCTTAAATAAAGGACAAGCTCTGGTTTTGGTTCATTTAGCATAGAAAAATGTATCCTGGAAAACAAAGCTATTAACAGCATTTGGTACAGTATTTTAGTGGAGAAATTATGGAATGCACATTTTTCTCAGTAGGCACCAGTGGACATTCTCTATCCTATTCCCCGGCGTTCTTACCCAGATCATGTAACTCTTAAATACTTTACATATCTTTTATCAGGTTTCAAACAAGAAATCTGAGTCCACAAACCATAAGTTAGGCTAAGTATCATGGATTTCTTGGAAGTAATTTGATAAACATAAATAGGTTCTGCATTACTTTTGCAGACTGACTTAATATAAAGAGTCTTGGCTGAATGTTGAAATGTATCTTCACTATAAAACTCTTAAAATTTTCACAGAAATAGGATAGTCAGTATCCAATTTGGAGCTTTATTCAGTTTCTGGCTGCTGCACATACATAAGAGGCCTATCTATAGAAAATGAACACAACACAGGTCTTAGATTTGTATCACAGTATTTTCAAATAATAAAATCTTTACTTTGAAATATTATCTGAATATCCTACATGTACAGTGAGAAATTATTTATGATGAAATAAAAATTTAATAAGATGACCTTCAGTTGAATCTGAATCAGTTGATATTGAATTCTCTTAAATGACAAAAATGGAATTCTTACCCATTTACACAAAACAAGTTTTTATTTCCTTATCCATCTCCTTTCTTCATTAGAGCTTTCCAGGGCCATTCGGTAAAATGTTTTACCACTTAGTTTCACAAAAAAAAATAGCAAGAAGAATAAACAACTACTAAGGCTAAATAAAAACATTACAACAATGCCCTTCAAATGACAACTTCCATTTCTCACAATACCTTTGGCTTGTTGTTTCTTGCTCTTTCAGGTGTAAGAGAGACTCTTCAATTTCCTTTTCTTTCCTTCTTAGCTGATTCTCAAGCATCGCTCTGGCATGTTCTAATTCCTCAATGTGTTCCCTTTGTGACTCAATCACAGTCTCTCTGCAAGGACAAACATCTTATGTTCCAAAAACTGACAAGTAGTTAATAAAAGAAAAAAAAAAGTCTAGAGCAATCATTTAAAAATGTTTAGCAAAAAGTGTATTTCTTAAATCTCTCTTGTGGTAGATTTAGTTAAGAGTTAAATTGGTTATGAAAATAATTAGAGCATTTACAGTTCATGTGAAGCCTAAATGAAAAAATAAACCTCAGATTTAAGCATATTATCAGACAATAGGAGCAACACTATGATACTTTTTACATAACACTGTGTGAATTGGAGAACATTTTAGTTTGTTTAGCAGAAACTAGCTGTTAAGATCAAAATTATCTGTAGTTTCCTGGAGTCTACATGCTAAAATCATCTGAATTCATTGATACCAAGTCTATTTAGGAAGGGAAATCTCCTTTACTAGCTCTCCCAAGAATGCTAGAACTTCAATAGATACAGCAGCAATAGTAATTTTTAGGCTTTTATTCTAGGTTAGATAATTTTAGACAGGACAAGTCAGATGGGCTGCCTTTAACAGTGGAATTTATCCAGAAAACGTGATTAAAAACAAGGCGGAAAACAGTAAGGAGGTGACAGGTAAGTATTTTTAGTAGGCTGCAGCTTGGAGATTTTGCTTCTCTAGGCAAGCTCTTCTCAAATACCTTTTTCACTAACATTTTCCATAATAACAAAAGGTTTCATGAATAAGCTACAGTTCTTCAACTACATCATATACATCTTCTAAAATAGTCATTTCTAAAAAATATTTCTTCTTAAAGAAAACCACAAATTTTAACTGTAATGACAGAAATTAATAAATATGACAATCATACAAATTTGTTATTTCAGCCCTTGCATCCTCAAGAAGACTCTGTCCATATCTTGGGAGCATAAGGTGAGGTGATCTCACTTCTAAATCCTGAACTCTCATTCCTAAAACCAACAAAAAGAGAAACAATTTTTTGTGATGCTGAATGTAAAAAAAATTAGCAGAAGGACAATATTCTCTCTATATAGAAACTTTCTCTCTCATGTAAACATCTATGACTCTCATACAGATTGCAAAAGAAGTATCTTTATATCAAATATAGGAGGATAGAGATGTTCCTAGTATCTGTCACACAGCTCCTATAAAAATTAAACTCCAGGCAATAGTGTTCACTGTTCAGGAAAGGCATTAAAAACAGTTCCTGAAATGTTTATTTTTTTTTTATTTTGAAAGATAAATATAGATGGTATCTTCAATGAAGAAAAGATTTAGCAGCAATAATGTAATTGAACAGGAATATGAACTTGTAAGTAACTGTTCTCTGATTGCACATCCTTCACAAAGTCACAATGAGAGAGCCATTTATCTAGACAAGCAACTACAGAACCATTCTAAATAACAGTACAAATAATTTGCTGAAGTCCTTTGGTCTGGACTTTCTGTAGACATCTCCCTCCCCAGCGTCCTCATTCTCCACAGTCTGAGGATCACTGGCTTGGTCAGCATGGGCCTAATAAATACATAAATAATAAATAAAAAGCACTTTTAAGAACAATCATATCACTAATGATATAGAAAAATGTTAAAACACAAATACTTCAAATTTGAAGTTTTACTAATGTTTAAGTCAAGGAGGAAACATGGTAAAGCCTATTGCTTTTCACTGACTGTCTAAAAATTACTGGACTTACTTTTTTGGCTAGATCAATACTCAAAGTAGCTAGAGACCAGCCGGGGAGGAAGATGGACAAAAAATGCAATAGAACTGACCATCTGCCTGACCCAAAACTCACAGAAGTTAATGAGACACTTCTGCTGACTCAAAGTTCTGAACCATGGCCAACATTTACCGATTTGTGTTTTTTTTTTTTTTTCTCCTATAGTACGTTATCTGTACAGTGTGTAAGTTTACCAAATGCACATACTCCTACAAATGTTCTTACGAAAACAGGAAGGTTTTAAAGTGTAATTTCCAAATGTAGTTATCACAAATAAAGGACTGAGAGCAAGGATGCCTTAAGCTGTAAGTCTCGACTGTAAAAAGTATCATTTAAGATGGCCGCATTGGGGTATTTTCTTTCCAAAGTCCACACATGTAATAAATTTTTTTCAAAAGGTCTGCAGTGTTGTGCACACATGTATCAAGAGACTAGAACAAACCTTGAAATTAAAAAAGGAAAAACATGTGCAAACAAACTGCAGATGTACAGCTTTGTTAGAGCATGTTAAGGCTAAACTTTCTCATATATTTCTTCTTTATAAGCTTTTAACAGTTACAGACATTTTAATTTATACTAGGAAAGTATCACAATTTTAACTATTAGAACATGTTTAATAGCTATTTTATTTTCAAATCTCTATTTTTCTCTTATGTCTATCACTGTGGATTCTCAAAATAGGGACTTCTAATGCAAACAAGTTAACATGGCTGCTATAAATAAACACAATAAAAAGAGGAAGTTCGTCATCTCCCCTAACAGTACCATTGCCTAAAAAAAAAAAAAAAAAAAGGGAAGACAGGAGCAAAAAATAGTGGTGTCTGTATAAAACATAATTTTTAATAAAAGTGAATGATACCTTTCTTTGCATGCTCCTGCACCCCTGTCACATCACTCACTTTTCTGAGTCCGGTGTTGATGCGAGATTGAACGTAGCTGTACGGGTTAGGCCTGTGGCCTTGAATCTGCAGCTGCTGTTTGGTTGCAATGAGTTTGTTGTGGAGGCCCTCGTTTTGTTTCTCAAGCTCCCGAACTTTCTCCTGCAGATGCTCAATCATTTCTTCCAGCTCCACAGCCTGACCCAGCCGCTTGGGGCCGCCACCAACCTGCTCACATCTCTTTTTGTCATTAACAAGCCGTATTAACTTGGTGGCCATTCTGGGGAAAATAATAAAAAGATGAAAAAGAATGTGAAAAGTCAGCATAAAAAGCATTCTGTTGAAAGAAACATAATCACTGTGAAGACTTCAGCAAAGAACCTGAATAATAAACTTCAGGTTTTGATATAACTATTACTGCCTGTGAAGAACTCTTTGAAGATAATTGAAACCACTGTGCAGCAATCTGCTTTATAGCACTGACAAATAACAGTTTCCTAAGGCTTATCATTTAAGGTTAGTAAAGGGAGGACACATATTTACTCCATATGCTCCTTATATGTAATTTTTAACGCATGACCTTATATAGGAACCTCTGCATGCTGTTAAGTAAAGTTACAGATTTGGGATGCGGTGGGGCAAACTATAAAAGCTACAATTCCACAAAACATTTGACTATTGAAATAACGCTAATAATACACAACATTCCGAGGATATATCATTCCCAGCGTTTCAGAATTTAAACATACATTTCAGTTCTAAAATGCTCAAAACGTATTGGTGGGGATATTTAAGAAGTTACTCAGGAAAGAGACACTCAATAGTTCACATTACCATACTAAATTTTATACTGGTAAACAATACCAGTGTGCTTCAGAGAAGTAAAGGTTAGTGTTAGAATGTAATTAGATACAAAGTATGGTTTTCATCTGTCTTTAAAAGAATACAAATTTTGCTTTTGGCATTTCAAGTGTTGTACCTTTGATTTCCTTTAGTTTTGATAAACATTGGTAAGCTAGAACAAAAGACAGAGAGGGCACATGGGGGTGATGTAATACACAGGAACAGAAAACATGCCCAGCAGTGAATGAAAAAAACTTGGCATATAAAGAAAGAAAAGGTGGCTTTGATGAGAGAGACAAGTTCAAGACTTTACAAAATTGGTCGCACATCTTCAAGACCTGTATCTAGTTTGCAGGGAATCTATTTTTGCAGACCCAGACAGAAGACTGAAAAGAAGGACACACTTCATTTGTTTAAAGCGGTTTGTTTTATTTTTGTGTAGTTGTGGACAGAAGCTTCTACTTAAAAGAACAAAAGTGAAAAAAAAAAAAGTAATAACTTTAGGATGTCACAGAACATTATTTGCCTACAAGCATTTTTTGTTTGTTTTTGAGCGTATTTCTACGGCAAATTAAATCCAAACTTTTAGACGTAAGGGGTTTTGCATGAGGTATGCTGGGCAGAAGATTTAACTTCAGGAGTTAAGATTTTTCTCTGATGATCTTTTTTAGGTATTCTATTGAAAATTTTACACTTTCGGTGCCTTTAAATACCAATTCGGATATTCAGTGTGATTTTATCTACATAAATGACGACTGCATTAGGTAAAGCCAAGCAACCTTTTTCATTTAACAGAAATGGAACGAACAAGCAACCTAACCACTCTGCCACCTTGTATCTGACAGCAGCCTAACAGCAGAGATGCAAATTACTTCAGACTCATCCATTTGCCCCATCTCACCAACCCTTGGCTTAACAGGAAAGAATGTAGCGGGCTTTAGAAAAGCCTGAAATCATCTTATCCACAGAGAAAGCACCTTCATGAGCCTTTTCAGGAATTGGATAGCTTCTGATCAAAATATTGCTTGGATCCAGCAAAGTTTATTAGATTAGGTCCAACCTAATTTCGATATGGTGTTTTTACATTAATGAGCCCTCCTGGAATATGGTAATACCCAAATGCATTCTATTATCCACATCCAGTATCCAGAAGGGATCCAGAGCGGACACTGGATATGGTTTCTGCAGAATCCAGGCTGGGTGTGCCAGCCAGAATTCACTAAGCTGGAACTAATAAACCCAAAGTGCCCCAGCTTACCTGTGTACATTTGGGTCTTCTTGGCTGTTTTTATATTTCTAAAGGTATTTTTGGATTAACTTTATGGAGGAAAGAGAAGGACAAGAAAAGTAGCAGTATCTCATTGCATTGGCCTTCTTGAATATTGGATGAAATGGATGATGAATAATTAGGCTTCTGTGACCTCTTCTTTAATTCCCAGAATGTCAGTTTTAATTTAGCATATAGCATAAGCTATTAACTCCAAGGTAACCATCTGGCAAATAAAGTTATAAATGTCTATCTCACTACAGAGGGCTCTAAATATCACTCACCATAAAAATATGCCATTTGCCCTAAAGACAACAAGAAGCCAATATAAAATGAATTGCAAGGAACGCTTTTGTTACTCCTGAAAAGACATGCCATTCCCAAAACACACACCATCTTCTATTTGGTACTGATATGCCAAATCAGTACAAAGGCCATCATACTGCATTTATGGATAGCTCGCTCATCATAACGTACAGTTCTCCAGTTCTCCTTCCTTCCAGCTCCTTAACAGAATCATCTTCATCTCTCCCCAAAAGAGCCCAGAGTCTTTTTTTTCCCATCTGTATTGACACAGTGGTAGTAGTTTGTACATCAATTTCCCTATGAACCAGTATGAACTAGAGAATTCTCATTCATAAAGATGTAACATCTTTGCCATCGAGAAAGTAGTTTCATGGAGAGCAACAGTCCATGCTTTCACATTACCTGCTTACAATCTGTAAGAAGACATAGACCAGAAACTGCAACTGTTCTAACAACAACAACAAAATCTGTAAGATGGCTGTTAAAAGTCTTTTTGATTTTTTTAAAAAGATTGTTTTAAACTCCTTGATTTCTGATGGACTAATACTAATTGCCCTAAGAAAATAGGTCTGATTTATTTTTTTAATTAAACCTTTAATTAGAAATTATATAGCCTAAGCTTGAGGCCTGAGCCTCAATAAAACAAGTTAATAATATTAAAATAATGCAAACAATACACTGGAAACATTCACATCCTTTAAATCCTCACATTTGCTTTTGCATAACCTACAAAACCTACTTTTTCTTCTTGCAGCATTCTCTTTCATCTTCCTAAACTTTATTATCCCTTGTTATAGTTTCACATATACATTATCTTTCAGTCAACATTAAAAATGTAAACAGTTCCCATCACCAGAGGAAAACTCTTGTCTTTTGCTTAACTCCTCTCAACTGCTCAAGCTACCTTAGTCTTATTATATGACCCAATGAGGCAGTAAGAGAACATTGTTTCCAGGTATTTTATTTTTATGACTATAACTTCCCATTTCTGTGTAGAAAATAGTTGCACACAGCAATTTGTGGATTTTATCAAGCACAGCTTAAGCTGTTTGAAAGGTAATACAGGAAATGCTAAGGCTTTGAGAGACAACTTGAATAAGTGCTCTCAGAAATCACCATGACTGAGTTTCTCGATGATTAATGCTATAAATAGCAAAGACATTATTTTGAGCAAAAATAAAAAAGAACATTAAACCCCATACCTTTTAATTTTATCCTCTTGCTTATTTGCATGTTGTTTGAGCAGGATATTCTCATCACGCAAACGAAGGAATCTGTCTTCCAGCTCCTCACGGCTCACCCGGGATACAGCTTGCCGAGCTTTCACGTTCTGTGTAGCTGATGGTTCTACCCAAACCAAGACCACTTCATATTACCTTCATTATGTCCAACAGCACATAACCCAAAATAACTCATTTTGAACTATCAGATCCAGAAAAGATCAAGAGTTTTCAAGCAGTTTTATGCTTTACACTTGCATGAGTTTGTTGATTTTTTTCCAGTTTTACAGTTATATTAACCACTTACTTATCCCTCCCCAATAATTAAAAATAAGAGATCCAAATGACAATAGCAAACTAGTTTTCTACGAGGCAACAGAAAAGAACTAGCTTAATAACATGGTACTGTCAAACATACTATTTAAAAAGTAAGAGTATGGTCACTACAGCAATTCTTTCTTAGCTGCAAACACACCCTCTTGAAACGCTAACAGATTAACTCAAAATTCTGTAAATTCACTCATGTACAAGACTGAACCCAGTGATTCCACTCTAATGTCAACTTGCATCATGTTAGAATTGCACAACACTTTTTGTTCGTGTTTTCTCAGGGAGGCCTAATCTTATCTTCAATTCAGGAAAAAAGACAAAAAGTTCCTCCCTCCAAGCACACTTTTTGAGGGTGCAGTTTGCAATTCAATGAGCTTTGCCATTTTTAGCATCTTGCAGCAATGCCCCTTTTAAAAGAGGAATATTAACAGAGAATGGGTCATGGTGTCTTTCATCTTTGAGAATTTAACCCAGACACTTAATGTTATTTGAATTTAATTTTGTGAGTGTGAATGTCAGAAACATTTTTAGAAAGAAACTAAAGAAGGCACTGATCAAAGTCTGTAACTGTAATAAGTAGCAGCTGGTACAAACCTTGCAATCCTCCAGCTCCAGCTAGACTTAGACCCACATCTCTCACAGGCAGGTCTCCCGCAGTCTCATCAGCTGGAGCAGACATTGCTTATCTGTGGAGAACAAAACTCAAATGAAATCCTTCTTCCATCATAAATTGTTCACTAGAGTGAACTATAATTACATGCTATATAATGAAGCAAAAAGTAATGACAGATACACTAAAATGACACACTTAAACATTATTATATTTTTACCTCATATATATGACTCAGGTCAACATAAAGTCTGAGGTTTAACCTTATGCCATTTTGATCACTGCACCAAATAGGGTTTCTTTCTTAAATACCAGCTCCTTTCTTTTGTTTGTTTTTTGTTTTGCTAGGTGTGTCACAGAGCAGTAATGTCAAGTCCCATACATTGAAAAGCACAGGTCAAAGGGAGCTATGGCAATTATGCCATCACTTAAGTACTTCCAGATTCTTTCAATCACTGTTATATAGGAAAATGTTTCTTGGGATTTGTGCTAGAAACTCTCCAATGACAATTCCATCATAAATCAGAACACATTTCTTTCTTGAAACAACAGAAACCCTTCTAATCTCAATTTGTCATCTGCCTAAGCTATCAATGTGAGAAAGCAGTACTTCCGTTTCAGTAATAAATGAACATATTTGGTAACAACTGCTGCTGTTGTTGTCTTTCTTTTTTTATCAGGGCAGAGAACTGGCCACAAATTCAATTAACACCGAAGTAATGGGGCGGGGGGGCAGATGAAATCTATATAATTGATGAATGCAAAAACATCTAAGAAGCACCAGGAAATTAGCACCACTAGCATCAGTACCAGAGGACAAAACTGACAGAATATAATCTGTGAAATGTCTACTGATTCCTCTACTACCAAAACAACAGCTGAAGAAAAACTCTTCTTCTGTCAGTAAAGTTTTCTACCAGAAGCAAGCCTCCTTATGACTTGGTCCAAAAGGAAAGAAAAGGATAAAGGGAAATCAAGTTTTCAACAAAGCTTTAACAGCACAAATTTTGCTACTAAAATACTCATACACAGTTCTCTAAAAGAACTGCCATTGTGAGAAAAAGTTGCAAAAGTAGCACTGGTAACATCTTAGATTGCTGAGTCCAGCCCTGTCAGCAGAGTCACGTTATTATGTTCTCCATGGACTTTTTGGTCCTTACAACATAATTATGGAATCATTCAAAGCACTAATCAAGCCAGTCTGGCTTTTAATCTTTTGTTTTATTCATAATTAATATTTAGAATAAAGTTTTAAAACAACCTGTATACACTTTTCATATGTATGGACAAAATATTCCCATGTCATCATTGCTGAAGTGTCCAACCTGATTTATACTTGTAGATTTGTGTTAATCTATTAATCTAATCAGTTTTGATGGTATCTGTCACTGAAATGGTAGATAACCCTTCCTGATGTTGAGGTTTATGCCCTGAAGTCATTTTAACCAATGAAATAATTTTACTGATAGTTCCACAACAACTAGAATCCAGCTCCTCAGTGTTCTCAGCTCTTTTTAATTTTCATAGAAAACTCTCAAAACTCTCCATAACTTGTTAAGTTAGTACTATCTACAGTCATTGTCTTTGATTGTCTCTAGGTATCATGGACATTTTTATATATCATTTTATCAGCCTTACTACCTAAGCTGAGATTAAAAAGTGAAATGAAACTTTAGCTCTGTTCATTCCAAATTTGGCTCATTATAGCAGCAAGGAAAAAATGCTAAGATTACATGTGTTTCTAGGACAATAATGAGTACTAAACAACTGTTTTCTTTTTCTTTTTTAAGAACTTTCAGAGAGGTCAAGAACTAAATAAACATTTCTATCAGCATGGCTGTTTCCACAACCTTAGTGGTCCACCAAAACTCAGACATTCTAGCACAACCACAGGCAGACACTGCTGTTTGCCATCTGCCAAACAACCTTTGCTACTGATGTCAGTCTCTTATTTTCTGTGTGGAAGAAGTCCTGTGTAGAAAAAGAAAGCAAACACACACACGCTTATTCCTCAAATAAGCAATTAACCCTGCCATCAATAAACCATTACCAGCAACA
This sequence comes from Tinamus guttatus, assembly GCF_059628265.1. Lineage (NCBI taxonomy): Eukaryota > Metazoa > Chordata > Aves > Tinamiformes > Tinamidae > Tinamus > Tinamus guttatus. The sequence goes on from NW_028288923.1 coordinate 6,732,036, forward strand.
CCAAAAACAGGCATATTCACGCTGGGAGCCAACAAGCAGGATACGCTGCATACGAAAGCCAATTTTCTTGGCAACATGGCATAAGTAGGAAACAAGCAACACCTACAACTCTCAGAGGGACAAAATGAAGCAGATATCAAATCTGAAGTCCAGAAAACTCAGGGGATATTTCAAAAGTAGTAGGAAATGTTATTGTCCCATTTTCTCTACCAAATGATGGAAATAAATCATGAGCTTTCTTTTCCATCCTATCAGAGAGAGGAGGAGTTTCTAACTATCTTAAGGAAAACAGTATATGGAAATGGAAACAGAGAAAGGATAGAGATATGTGTTAGTCGTGAAAACCCAAATTCTGCTCTTCAAGTGGCAAAATATAATTAGAGACTTAGAAGTTGGCATCATATCTTTTCTGTCTCATTAACATCATAAAGAGAACTTAGGTCTTTAATGACCATCATTTACACTTCTCTGAAAGATGACACTTCAAGCAGCAAATCATGTGTTACGTGTGCTTGTTATTTGTTAAATATTAACTTGGTCTCAATTACAAATAAGCAAATTTACTTTCTTTACATTCAGTGGTTCCAGCATTATCTCTAAAAGCATGAGATTTCTACACAGAGCTCCACATTACTTCTTAGAATCACTCCAAAGTGATTACATTTGGCAACAGTACTACAAAAGTGCCTGTACAGAAGCTTTACATATAGTGACAGAACTTACAAAAACAGTAGCTTTCTTGTAAGCCACATGATTTACAACATCATTGTGACCACCGTCAGAATCACACAAATTACTACAAAAAGCTGCACCCAAGTTTGCAGCAATACACACAATCAGACAGAGCATGAATACTTCAAACTGAGTAATAAGACTCAGGCTTTAGGCCCATATTCTTCTAAAACTCACAGAAGAGCTTCTATGCTGGTATTCCAAACTGAGAAGGGAAGACTTAAATTCACCAAAGTTTCCCACTCGCGGGGCTAAAAGGAAGGTTTGCTAGTGAAACCTTAACAAATAAGGCACTTTCTTCAAGGGCTCAACCTGAATTCTGAAGTTCTTGAGCTTTGGGCATGGCTCAGGTGATGCCCTTTTCACAAATGACCCCAGCTTCCTGGTAGAGAAAAGGGAGAATAAAACCACCAAAACAGGAAAAACAAAAGCACCTGTTTTAGCCTATCGGGAAATACAAGTACTTCCAGCCTATGCTCTTATACTTTTATCAAATCCTTTAAAATGAATGTTTGCACTCCACTGGGCTTGTCGTCTACAATTTCCCTGTTGCTAGGAAAAAGATATCTATACATATGTACACTATCCATCTTTCAGCCAACATGTGCTGTAGCATTGTGAATTTTTGAGGGGGTGGGAAAGAGAAACAACCAAAGAGTGGCGGGGGCGGGAGGGAGGAGAGGAGGAGGAAGGAGATGAAGAGGAGGCAGATATGGGAAGCAGGAGGAAGCCAGAGCAGCACATCCCGCTGCGCTCTGTATGGAGACGCATCCCCAGACCCGTAGGTCCCAGTGCGAGGAAGGCAGCGGGCAGCAAACCGCACTCATCCTGCCGCACAGGCCTCTCTGCTCCCCTGGGCCGGCCATAGCGCAGGGGGCTGCGGCGGCAGCGCCGCCCGCGTCCCTAACGGAGACCAGAACCGGGCAGGGCTACTGAACAAACACCTCGTTTCTACTGTTATTAATTATTACTGTTTAATTCCCCCGCGCTGCAGGCCCCGAGCCCACGCAACACCCCCGGGGGCGGCTGCGCCCCTCACCGCGGCGCTGCCGCCCGTACTCACGGCCGCTCTCCCGCCTCGCCGCTCCTCCGTTAGCAACTGCCTCGGTTGCTACGCGAGCGTTTCCGCTACCGGGCGGCCGGGCCACGCGCTTCCCGCCGGGACTTGTAGTCCCATCCCCGGGAGCGCCGCGGGAGCCGCTCGGAGCGCGGACAGCGCCATGAAGAGGGGAGCAGGGGAGCGGGAGAAAGAAACGAAGGTAACGTCTCTTCCCTCCCGGCTCCCCTGCGGGGTGCTCTGCGTGTGTGGACGGGAAAACGGGCGTTAAGCGGGAGGCGTTGCGGCCGTTGGCGGCGCGCGCGGGCCAGGGCCGCCGCGACCCGCGCGCGCCGCCAACGGCCGCAACGGAGTGGGAATGAGGGCAGGAGGGTGATACTGCCTCAGCTGCAGCTCCTCAGGGTGCCGGGGGTCACAGCCGTGCGCGGGGCGGGTTAATTAAACACCTCTCGCTTAAAATCAGGTGAGGGAGAAGCGACTTTCCCCCTAGTGCGACTAGTAGTGTTGGAAGCAATGTCGATTGCTGCTGCTGTCCCAGAGCTCTTCTCCTCTTAGGCCTAAGTGAGCAGGTTAATTGTGGTCAGTTAAGCACTATTTTAACATTAAGCTTTTCGCTATATATATTTGTATATATATGTATGTATAAATTGGATTATGTGCTTATGTGTAAGGCTGTTATGCACTTATATGGCAAGTGTATGAATGTACATAGAGCATCTTTAGGTTGTATTTAGGTATATATAGCAATGCTAGTTTTTTTGCTATTCCAGGTGCCTTTCCAAGGGTTTGTTCCACACCCCATTTAGCAGTACTCTATTTCTACTAGTATCTTCTGAGACCAAGGAGATGTTTGTTATCCTTTCGTTGATTTCGTTTACAAAATACTGATGTAAGGAGTTACAAAGTTAATTATTTAGAATATTTTGCTTCTTCAGTTCATACTGGTGAAAGGAAGCATGTTTCCTTTATGAGCTTAGGAGGAAATCTAATAAGGTGTTTTTTTTTTTTTCCATATGGAATGGAGTGCAGTTTTTGGTGTTGAAATTAATTTATGGTTTAACATTTATCTTATTACAGGGAAATTCTTCTATGTAATGGCATGACTTAGCAGCTTTTGTGTAAATATTTCATGTAAAAATAATTTTAAAAAACTATTTAAGGCCAACCTGGTTACTTCCTAATTTATTTTTCTGTTATCCCTTCTCTTTTAAGGAGGCAACTTCTGTGTTTCATTTGTGTTCTGTTTGTTCTGTATGTGTGAAAGCACACCCAGACCCAAGCTTTTCCTTCTGATCCAAAGTGCCTACATTGCAGAAACAGGGTGTGCACTTGATTCATTTGTTTATTCATGATATCCATTCAAAACCTGGTTTTAGCTTATGGCTTGCAATATAGCTAATGATATTTGGCAATCATTTGTGTTAGAATAATTGTACTTGAGAAGACAAGGTTGCAGTATAAGGAGTAATTGTGAATGCTTGAACAATATTGACCAAAAGTCTTGAGGGGCAAGATGCAGGTGTGTTGGAAAAGCCAAGTTATTCCAGAATGCAAGGAAGTTCATGTGGCACACAACTGCTTCGGATGTATCCAAGTGTCTAGGTGCATATGCAGAGAAGGATAAAAAGGAGGCACTTAAGGGAAACTTACAGCAGCAAAGAGTTTTAGGTGCCTTAGAAGCTGGCTATTACTTGCAGAAGTTTTGAGGAAACTGAAAGTGAAACAAAAGGAGCCAGTAGTGTCTTAGAGAACACTGTGAGAGCAGGCAGCAATGGGAAGAAGATATACAAAAAGAATTGTATGCTTTATTTTTAAAGAAACAGCTTTATACTATGGTTGCGCACATTTATTTTATACATGCAAATTTAGTCTTTGGATTACTGGCAAAAAAAAAAAAATGTTCACCCTTCAGTCTCAGAGTTTAACCATTATTTATGTTGTTCACTAAAAAAATACCAAAGGCAAGGGAAGGGTGTATTTTTTGTAGTAGCGCTGCCAAGACTTCCACTTAGGTCCTTGGAAAATTTTTCATAATAAACTAAATATTAGTGTGGTTAACCTGACCTCTTATGGAGATTAGGATTTATGGGGTCTGTAAAGGAGGGAAATGGTTGGATAAAGGAGCTGTTTTGGATTAGACATCTCCTGGCAATGTCTCTATTCTGGAAAATTAAATAATGAATACAAATTTAGTTGTGTTTTGCTAGATTCATTTACAGTTAAGTAAATGGAAGCCTGGTGATTGACTCTTGCTTTGTAATTAAACTGACTTTTTTTTTTTTAATGTATGAAAAGCTGTCCATTCACACCTAGCCTTGTGAGTGAGCTTTGTAAAATCCAGATGGTTAATTTTATATTAAGACCCAAGTGGCCACAGGTGGGTTGGTTAAAACCAAAGTGGCCACAGGTGGGTTGGTTCTTGGGCCCCACTGGGGTGCAGTTTCTCCCAGTGTTGCTACACTAACATCTCTGAGGGTTCTACACAGGACTGCTAAGGTTTTGTTGGTCAGCCCATGCCCAAATGGCTTGTGCTTGGGATTCCAGCTCCAAATGCCTGAGCAGCTCTGCATGCACCCAAACCGGTGGCTTCACAAGAGATGTCTACAGTTGTATCTTGGTGAGAGTTGAGTGTTGGTCTGCTGTAGCATGTGAACTTCCTCCTTTTCAGTGAAGTTGTTGTGCAAAAAGGTCTGTCTTGTGCTGTTCAATGGACTCTTGGTAGAAGTTCTGTAGTGTGTGGTGCGCCTTGTAGCAATGCTGCTGCACTGGTTTGAGTACAACCAGGTGTGCAGCAGTTTGTGCTAGTGGTGGTGTCCCAAGCCCAGGACACTTCAGGAAGAATGAAACTCCTTCCAGAGTATCTGAGCAAGTCAGATGTGTGAAATAATCACTCAGTTGTCTTAAATACCCTTTTGAGATGCTAGAGTCCTGTGGAATGTTACCCAAAGTTTTAAGTGGACAGGAGAACATAATTATTCAAAGTTTTTAAAGTTATCTCTAAGACTTGCATTTAGGTGGCTTCTGTCTTCTCCATAGCAAATACCACTTTTATGTATGATCTTAACATAAAAATGGAGCTACTAGCCTATATGTTGTTCATTAGCAGGAGAGATGTTTTAACTAAACAGCCCACCCCGAGAGTGGGGGGGTGTGCATTTTTTTATACTTTTATTTTTTTTAATTTAAAATTCAAAGTTTGTAAGTTCACCTTGTAGTTATTTTGATTTATTTTTCTTGGTTATACTGTTGGCAGAGTTTTGGTCAGTTCACAATGAAGGTTTATTTTTGCAGGGTGAAGAAAAGGTACCTCATAAAAGGAAACACAAATGTTGTGTTTGATAAGTTCATTTGGAATGTTTTTCCCTCTTAAACTTGGGGAAAAAAGTGTATATTACTTTTTGAATGTTTATTATCCTGATTAATATTCACAGTTTATTTATGAAGATTCATGTGTAATGTATGAATGTGCTCAAGACTTGCTTCATTTTCTCAAAAAAATTTTTCAAGTGCCTTTCAATGCAAATCTAATTTCCAAGTTCCATTAAGTCTCTCTGTGTCTTTCTCTTGGTACTGCTTGCATGTTGAGATCCTATGGCCTGCCATGTGGAAGGCAGGGTGCTCAACTTCTCTGAATATTCTTTGCTTTTACTAGAAACAGATTTCCTTGATGTCTTCTTGGAACATACTGTTAAGCCAAGTTCAGTTACCTGTAGCTGTTTATGCTAATTCACTTTAGCAGGAGTGGTTCTTAACAAGAGCCAACAGCACTGAGTTTATCCCACAGACATTAGTGTTATACTTATGCAAGTCCCAGCACATCTAGGACCATATTCCAATAAAGTTATTGTCATACTACTAATAATTTATTATGCACATATCTGAGTATTCACAAAGGGTTTCAGAACAGTGTGCATGTGCAATTTCACATTTGAGAGACACATTAGACAAAGTGGCAAAGAAATATAGAGCTTTAACAACAGAAAGCTCTGCATGTATTTACAGCAAGGAAAGGGGAATACACAGTGGGCCAGCTGAGGTTGTGAATTTCAGACTTCTCACTGAACAGCATTTCCTTGTCTTTGCTGTCTAGGAGGGAAAGAAACCCTATATTGTTAAAAATCATTAAATAATTAAAAATAGGATGCCTTAACATAGGGAGAAATGGGCAAGTATTCTCGGAACACTGAAGAGCAAGCGAATGATTTTTAGGATTAATGCTGAAAAAGTTACCATACCATGCAGTTATATGGATCAGCTTTGTCTTGTTGGATATGGATAACATTGTCTTGTTATAGTTTGTTCATAGTTTATTAATTTCTTTTTTCCCCTTTGCTGTTCTGCCTTACTTCTTAAGATGAAAAGACAGCCTAACTTTTCTAATTGAAAAATTAAATAGGTTCCTTTACCAAGTGGTATTTCAGAAAATAAAAGTTAATGTAACAGCTGAGAGGCAGTTAAATAAGCTTGTTGCCGTGTTATAGTTCTGCTTAGGTAGATGGTGTGCACGTTTTAGCAGAATCAGCAGCCAATATGCCAGTAGTGATTTTTGTGGTAATCACATTATTGGCCCTTAACACTATTAATGAGACAATAATTAAGAGATATGGTTGATAGCTGCATAACATGTGATTTGTGTATTGCAAATGGTCAGGTAGAAGTCTTGCATATGCAGAATAAACTGTGAGAAGGAACGAGTGGCAAATGTGCCTTGCTTTTAAATTCATCACATCCCTGCTGCTTAAATTGCCTCAGCTGCTAATGCTGGAACCATTACAGTAATGGACTCAGCAAATGAAGGAGAACCAAGACATACACACTATTACTGCAGGGGTAATTTTCTCTTCATCTGTAATAGCAGCAGTGCCTAGTATTGATCAGACCATCAAGATAGTAATCCTCTGTAAAATTACTTGTTATAACTGAAAACGTGTTAATTCAAATCAGTCTGTGTCCTGACTTTGTACTTACTCTGGATTACAGACTACTAGATGGTTTATTTTTTTGTGATTTAAAGCCTTTATATTGATAATAGTTAGAGTGTTCTCTGCAAGAGCTAGTGCTTAATCTTAGCTATGGCCCAGAGTTGTCTTTTTGTTTTAAATAGGACATCACCCACTTAATTAAGAAGTGAGTGTCTGTCTTGGTGATCTGAATTATATTGGTGCTTTGGGCTTCCCAGATTTATTAAACATGTTGCTTTACATTCAGTCTCTTGTTTTTGCAGTAAATAAGAACAGATCTATGCTTCACACATTAGACGCTTATATGATCTCAGAGCTAAGGATAAGAGCGGCATGGACCTTTCCCCAAAACTCTAATTCATGTCTTGGTTTTTGTGGCCCATAGGGCTACTGTGTGTGAGATAATGCTCAAGAAGGAAAATGCCAAGGGCTAAGTCTTCTGTTTACTCTCTGATCCAAATGCTCTACTAAAGCAAACAGTTGTACAGTCTGAAAGTTACTGTATTTAGGTCTGCCATATCCTAATTTGCAGTGTTGAAATTTTTCTTTATTCTGCCTTTTCTGGTCTTTGATAGTTTTATGTATTAAGATTGTAAGCTCGTCTGCTATATTTATACCCTGTAACTACCTGGAGTTCTGATTTTTGGCTCAGTTGTATGTAATATTACAGGTTACAAGTGCAAAACACAGGTGCAAAAAACCAAGAACACCAAGTCAAAGAAAGCAGTTGTGTATTTGAGCTCTCCAAAAGTGCTGCTGCTTATACAAATGTGTCTTACAACTTCAGTGTTAATGTTTATGGATATAGCTGAAAAGGAATAGACTTGCAGGGCGTTAAGTGCTTCCTGCCCCTTTATAGAGGTAGTATTCCTCATATACATGCAATACCTGGATATAAGCACAAGTTCAAGTCTTAGGTGCAGCTCATCAAGCCCCTCTTATGATCTGAATCGGAAATCTGGGAATTCTAGAAGGGCATCCTCATTCTTAAAATATGCCCCTCTGGCAGATGCAGTATGTAGGCCTAATTTCACTTTTATTTATACATTTGGAAAACAATTAATAGTTGTTCTACTTGCTTTTTGGCCAGGGCACAGGAGTTGGTTTCATTTTGGTTTAGGAAAAGTAGGACAAGGCAAATGCCCAAAGTATGTTTCTCTTCAGTGGGATTTGTTATCAAACTGGCTTCAGCTGAAGCAGGATTGGGCTTGTGTTTTTAATAATTAATCCATATCCTAAATTATTTAATTAACCCTTAATAACCTAGAACATCCAAAATATAAAAAGATCCTCTTTAATTAAGACTGAAAAACATTATAGTGTATTATTATGTTCTATTAGGTTCACTAGCAAAGTGGAAGCAATTATGAATTTTGATCAGTGTTTAGAACATGGGGCAAATTTGGTGGATCTTGGAATCCTTTTGAATGGGGAAAGACAGTACAGTCATTTGGAAACACTTTTTGGAGTTACAGGAGTCTAATTATGGGAAGAAACTCTGGTACACCTTATGTAAACTAAACCTTCCTTATTTTATTTTTGCTTTGGTATGCATGCTACACCACTTGGTAAAAATAATTGTGTTTTTATCTCCTAGAATTTGTCCAGTTTCATTTTGCCCTTTTATCTGCTGCTCATCCCACCACTTTTATTTAAGACTGTAAAGTTACTTTAGTGTAAGTGCTGTTGTCACCTTTGCCCTTAGCTAATCAAATAGTTTACCTTGAGGGAAGCATTTATCTCCCACTTTCATTATTATTATTTTCGTAGCTGTAAAGGTATATATTTTATGTCTGCAGAAGGCTGTAACAGTGAAACGAGGTATTGATCTGCTGTATTTGACAATTTCTTTCCACCTTGCCATCGATATCATGTCAGCCTCTGTCTGTACTGTGGTTGACCTCACAAATAGCTCTTTATGTTCCCATTGGATTCAAATGATATACTATGCTCAAACCTAAATCAATGAATGATTATAAAGTTTTTAGTATTATTTCATAACCCCCAGGCAACTTGTACTTCATGCACTGAATGCTTGAGAAGGTACCTAATTAAAGTGTGTTGCCAGTTCTGTTCTGAAGTTTAAGGTTGTGTTGAAATAAAATGTTCTGTAATATTAAATTCAGATTCTGATTTGCCTAGTTTTTACCTACTAAAATTACTGAAACTTCTGTTCACCCCAGTCTCCAGTTTACAGTGGCAAATGCTTTTACTAAGAGCAAAATCGTCCATTTCTGGTGTGTTGTTTTGGGTGTAAAAAATGTCCGCATCTTGCTAATGGCAACTGAATGTTTCTAATGAAAGGTCATGAGTGATATGCTACTTTTTTTTTGAGGAAAAAGATGGATGTAAAGATAAGGTTTTCTTCTCCTGCAAGTGAATGGTATGTGCAAATAACTGGGGTTTATAACCACTATCTCCTATTGCTGCTGTGTGGAAGGATGCACTTTGGGTTTACTTCTATCCATGTAACTGGTAACATTTGTATTAAAATAGACACTTTATGGCTGTTTTTTAATTGTGAATGGCTAAAAGGGATTTACGGAAGTATTTAAAGAATCTAAAAGCCTAATTCTATTGGTGTAAAATGTATGCTCAAGTCAAGCAACGAGCTTTTTGAAGTTTGACTTGTCTCTAAGTGGTAGGCCTCTTGAAATGTGTGAGTACTGAAGATTTCACACAAATGTTTATGCCAATTAAAGAGCAGTTTTCATGTTTGGAAACCATTTGTGTGGTGGCTGTACTGCCTCCTGGTTTCCTCCTACCAAGCAGTGTGCAGGGTGTCATTGCAGTGGTTAATGAAAAGCAGCAGTGATGCTCTTGTGCGCAAAGGAAATACTTCACTGTCTGGTATCTAAATCATGTGCTGACCAACAACTGCACATGGTAGAATATTGTAAAATATTGAGCAGGGCCTTCTGGTGCATGTGTGTGCACCTAATCACGCACTGAAAACAAAGTGTTTAATCCCAAGAAGCTCTCTAGGAGAAACTTACTTTTGGTCTTTGTCATAAGTTAGCAGTGACAAATATAAACAGTGGAATGAGCACCTCTCTGGGTTGAGAAACCCATTTAGAAGCAGAATTTAGTTAGAAATTTTCTAACACTTTTTTTTAATGCTTATCAAAAGTAACACTTTCCTAAGATATTTAGGAAGAAAAAATGCAGAAAAGTGCAGTAACAGTTTGGTTTTTACTAATAGTGAATGAGATCAGGCCATTCAGAATTTAATATCTTGCTTTAAGACAAATACAGAAATTCTGTGGACTTCACCTGGGCTATATTATAAGAAAGGAAGAGAGGAAGCAATTATGGGGAGGGGAAAACAGACCATGGTAGGTGTAACCCACTGGTTCCTTAACAGGTGGAATATGCTTTTTCCTTTCTCCCACCCTCCCAGCGTTTAGAACTTATTGATGTGTTTTCCTAGAACTCATTTATTTTTCTTCTATAGATAGGGTGCCCTTTGCCTCTTTTTAAAAAAGCCTTGACATTGATCCTTTTGTCCAAAATGCATGTTAAATTATGCTTGTGGCTTCTTGAATTCATCGCCGTCAAAAAAGTAGGCTCGTTGTTATCTATAATTTAAAAAGTGTTGACAGTGTGACTTGTGCAATAGGAGATACGAAGGCAGTCCCTGCCTTGAAGCGTTTGTGCTGTGTGTGCCTGTGGATGTGACAGACAAGTGGTTTTATGCTTCACAATCCAAATGTATTCCTCATAAATAATGACAATTCACTTTCTCTTTGGTTTGCTTGGCACACAGTTTGTGAATAAGGGCTTTAATGTGTTGGTATCATGACAGAAATTGGTACAAAGCAGTAATGTCACAAACAGGATGATATCAGTGACCCAGCAAAGAGAAACAAGCACTTTGTATGTTGATCTGTTTTGTTACAGGGCAATATTTGGCCCTGTAAGTGCAGGAGAGAGATGGACTGTTCATGAGAAGGGCATAAAGAGCTAACCCATATGATCCCTTGTCAGCCTGATTACATTTGGTGTCGAGTATTCATTCGTATGAAGGATGAGAGGCAGCACTGTTTATTTAATAAAAAGTATCTATTTTTCCTCAAGTCTTTTATATGTTAATGGAGGCAAATGTGAATGTGATGACATAATTTAAATGTGTAAGAAAAAAATAAATCTTTTTGGCAATGGGTTAAAAGATGTATATGTATTATGCAAAATAATGTAATTTTGTTGTTAATCATGCTGTTGAAACCATAACTCTGCACAAAACTGCTTTTAAACAAATAGAAAATATTGTTATTGGACCATTTGTTAAAGAAATGGGTAGAATATTTGGAGACTGATGCGAAGGGTTTATTTGTATGCTTTAATGTGTGCTTCTATTGCATCATTTATATACTAATAAAAAATAGAATTCCAAGTGATTTTTATTAGCCCTGATTATAGAATGTTAGGATCTGCTTTTTAATATTGGAGGAACTCATGGTAATTAGAAATGGGAGTATTACAGATGTAGTTTGGAAATAAATGCATGCGGTTTTAAGAAAACTGAGTTGTGAAATACTTGAATTTCTGTTTAATATTAAAGAGAAGAGAAAAAGGTTGGGTTTCTTTCCATTCACCCTTCCCTCTCTGCCAAATCTGGCTTGCTTAAGACAACTGCTGGGCCCTCCGTTGAACGTTGTATTTTGCATGCATTTGTGATTTGAACTAAAAAAGTCAAATTGGAGGCGGACAGCTTGACTGGCGAGCTGTCAGCTGCCTCTCCAGGAATTGGCAGTGGTCTCATTTAGGACCTTGAGCGCTGTCTGCCTGGACAGAACGAGCCCGTTTTGCATCTTCTCCAGGAGACACCCTCTCCGGCTGCCGCGCGCTGGCCAGCGGTGCATGACAGTTGCCCTTCAGCGCTGTCTTCTCCCGGCTTAACCTTTGACCGGCCGCTTAGCGGCTGCGCGGCGGCTGGAGCAGGCCCCGGCGTTGCTGAATGACGGGCCCCGGCCTGCAACGTGCTCGTCATGATGGGGCTGTCAGAAGTTGCCTGCCGTTGGGCTCCATCAAGGTTTGAAACCCATGTGCAGCAGCCCATACTACTTAACTTCCACGGCTGTCAACAGGGTGATCAAATGTGCATAGAAAATGTGCGTTGAATACATCTTTGCTCATAATATAGGGAGATATTTTATTGTGAGTATGCTCAGTGTATTCATATGACTTTCACAGGGCCAGGAGGTTGAATCTGCTGCCAGGGTAAAAAGTGAACTGTTGTCTCCTGTGGTCTAAGTTTCAAATAGCACAATTTAGATTTGAACAACTCTGCCAGTTAAACTCTCAGCTTGTCTTGCGTATCCTATCAGCTTTTCAGCCAGCAGTGTAAGCAGCAAGACACTAGACCAGTGGTGCCTGAGGTTAGCTGTCAAACTGGAATGTTATTTTAGCTCTTGCTGTAATGTAATATTAGAGAAGGAGGTCAGGCTGTGTGATTTGTAAAGCAGTTGTGAGAACTTAAAATGCCTGAAATGTTGTTTATTTCGGGTAACTCCCCGCTCTCCTGAAAGAGATTGAGAGAAGATAGAATTTATCATAATATAGGAGAAGGATAAAAGAAAAAGAAAAAAGGAAAACAACATTAGGACAATTGAAAATGGTCATTTTTCTCTCATGTACAGAATAATTTGCATAAAAGTGCATCAAAATGAAATCTGAAAAATTAGTAAGGGTGAATATCACAAAACAATAAATGCTTGTCATGAGAAATCTTTAATGGGTAAGCATACTTGTATCTGCTAATAATGAGAGCTAAAGGCATTCAGGGCTGAACTGCATTCTCAAATGAATGGAATTTTTAGCATTTACTTAAGTAGGAACACAAGCTTGGTGCATAAATGAATTGTGTATTCAAACTATATAATAACTAACAAATTGTTGCTGTTTGAGAACAGTCTGACTCCTTTCATTTTTGATAATGCATTGTGTGCTTTGTATGAAATGTATAAAATGTAAGTATTCATGTGTGAATTTGTTTATGTAAGGGTTGTACATATACTAATACTGCAAACATACAAAATTAGAGAAGTTTTTGGTTTGTATGGTTTAAGACATGTTGGCAGAATCAATATAAAATTTTTATTATTATTTTCCATTAAAAGAAACTGTACTTTTCCCACTGTATCAATAGAACTTTAATCTAGTGGAAATTAATTATGCTCTTCCTAGCTATGTTCTTAACAAAAAAAAAAATATTTAGAGCCTCTAAGCACAAGAGTGATGTTTCAGAAAGCATCACGTACCTGTTTGCTCTAACTTTGGGTCCCTCTTGTCTGTTTTGCAGTAATGTGTTAAGCTTTTCCTCAGCAACTGCGCCTGGCTGTGTGGAACTGAGCATCGCTAGGAAATACTATCACTGTGCAGCTCATCAGTTGTGTGTGTTATAACTAAATAACGTGTGTTGGTGGTGTGGCTCTCATTCTGAAGATGTTTTTAGCTCAAAACTACGTAAGGCTGTGGAGAAATCAGTTTATTAACATGAAAAGTTTAAAGACTGTAGATGGTTAATAAAGGATATTAACAAATAAAGTGGTATCTTTTGCCATCCCTATCTGGCATGCAAAAAGAGCAGTGCCAAAAATGTATTTTCTAACTTTCTGTAGACATTAGAATCAAATGTTTGAAAGTGACAAGTTGGTGAATAAGGGCAGTTGCAGGTAAGTGTCACGATTGTTGTAGTGTGCCGAGCTGAACATTGTTCTGACTTAAAGCAGTGTTTTCCCCAAGACAGGATAATTCTGAAGTTGCTTTTAGAAGCAGGTCTGCTTGTGGTATTTTTTTTTTTTTTTTCAACTTCCAAAAATGTTCACAAGCTTCTTGTATGTAATTGAGAAGTGAAACTCGCATGATCCTCTATTGTGTTAAAGGAGAAATACAAATCCTATTACCCAAAATAAACGTGAGAGATACCTTAAGGGAAGTGCTTTGTTGTCACCTACACTCTCTGCAGTACAAATATCAGCTTGTCACAAAGGTCGAGACCTCTGTAGTGCATTCTTTCAGGGTACAAATCTGTCTCTCTTCTGGCTTTAATGCAATAGCTGTGAAATATCTGTATTAGGTAAAATAGAGGTTAAGGCACCTTAAGGGCACTGAATTCTTATCTCTTTTTACTAGCAGTGGTGTCAACATGTACTAAAATGTGATGACCTACTCTCCTCTTTGATAAAAGGAAAATGACCTGTCTACTGTGGATGGTGATAGAGGTGCCTGAGGCAGATTGTATTGTCACCTTCTTTAGTATTGGCATGTATAAAAATAAAAAAGGCCAGGATATTTCTGTTTACCATAGAATTATTTGACATTTCTAGCTATTGATAAAATATACTCTAGGGTAGAAGGAAGGAACTGCGTTATGCTGCTTAACAAGGCTGTGAAAGAACTGCCGTATTCCTTTTATTGTCTGAGTCCTTGGTATCACAGAAGATATGAGTTCCAACAAGAAATTCTTTTGATGACTTCAGACCTTCCAAGGTTCAAGTTTCAGTTTTAACCCTGCTTTTTATTTGCCTTTGATTTTTTTCTATATGCAAAAGCCAACATTTCTTGAGTCATGATCTGGTACCTGTATACTATACAGTGTACCTGATTTAATCATGTTCTTATCAAGTAACTTAATATCATTATATGGTGAAAATAAATGTCCAATTCAAGGCCTTTTTATGTTCCATAGCATTTATGATGTCTCATAACAAGTTAGTAAGTTTGTGTAGTTTACTACTATTTGGTAAGGTGAAATATATAACTTAGGAAGGTGATTGAAATTGTGGATCTAGAACACCTCTATATCCTTAAAGCTCTAAGTGATATATTTGTGGCCTTTTGGCAAATTAAATACAAGACAATGTTCTTGCTAATCATAATTAAGACTCAAGAGCAAAGGAAAGATACTGTTATGCTTTTTGTTAACATTTAAAAATGGAGTATGATTTGGAAGTGCCCTGAGCTTTGTAAAGGTGGTGATGAAACAAAATTCCTTCCTGTGTGAGTCCTTGTGTACTAGTTTGTCTTGGATTTGGATGCTCAGATTTCTAAAATAAGATGACTAAACAGGTCCATAAGATAGACTTGTTTATGACACTGTATTAGAAGGTAAAAGCAGTGACTGTTACCACTGCTTTCCTAGGAGCTGTATGGGCCTCATGCCTGAATCACTTTCTCTTTGGTCTTGAGATAGGTTTGCAAATATGACAGCTTCAGTTATATGACTAAAGTGCACTGCACAAAGTTATTTTCTTTTAATGCTGCAAGTCTGTGCAGTCTATCATTTGTTACTTATCATTAAAAAGAAGCCTGAACATCTGAGAGAATATATGGGTAGTGTATTAAAATACTGAAAATGTACAAAGCTAACTTTAGAAAGCATACTTTGAAACCTCAAAAACAAATGACTAATTTAAAATCTAGCCTCTTCAGTGGGCAAATCTGGTACTGCTGGCTACTCTTCAAAAAGAAACTTTTATTATTACATCAGTCAAACTCCCCTGGATGTGAAATTGGCTGTTGTATTCCATACTGAAGTGGAACAAACTTGATTTTTCTTGTTGCACTAAAGTCTGGACGAGGCTTAAAATGTTAAAATGTGCATGTTTTGGAGAGCAAAGCTATGATATCTTAAGAGAAAAAGTTTCTTTGTAAGTCATGGAAGTATGGAGAGCACATGCCTCGGTCTAGTTTCTGCAGTTTGATGTGTTTCATCAAACAGAACAACTTGCCTGATGTTTTGAGTGCAGAAATTTTTACTGGGATCACATGGTGTCTGTAGGTGTGAACAAGAAGCCTTAGAGAACTTTTCTGACAGCCTGTAGAGCTTTATGACATTATGGCAGCAATGCTGTGTGTCATGTTTGTAGCTACACACCATGGACAAGTGCATTTTGCTCACCGCAGTGCTGAGGCAGGTAGAGTGACCTGATGCTGTGCAGCAGCTACTTCTGTTTCATGCTACATAGCATTTGTAACTTCATCCATTTCTCACAAAATTAGTAAATAGGGGAGTTTTTTCAAATATGTCCTAAGTCATGCTTAAATTGCAATGTCTTCAAGTAGTATTTTAATCATGAACTAAATCTAAATTTTGGCTCACTACCAATGTTTAGCAGTGATAGAGAATTAGGTTAACCTGTGTTTCTGTAATCAGAACATCTTAGTCAATAGATGTATTGGTGCAGTTGGTTTTAGTTCTAATTATTACTTAGTGTGTCTGTTGCAATATTTGCATTTGCAACTGTTATTGAGCTTTGTATGTAATAGATGGAATTATGTTGTCCACCATTTACTTTACAAATAGCCTACAGAAACATTCTTGTTAATTTTATCCACTTCAAGCCCACAACAGTTCACAGAATGGAGAGACAAATACTACTTGCCACTGTTTAAATCCTAATGGGATAAAATCTATAGATCTAGTATATTTTTTGGTGGTTAATACAGTTCTAAGATCATCTGGTGGATTTTTGGAGCAGAATTTTTCTTTCTGCAGTGTAAGAAATTGAAACTATGTATGAAGCTATTTATTCATATGTAATATGAATAAAACGATTTACATTTAAAATAATATTTTTTGAGGATATTCCTCAATATCCTCCTCAAGAAGAGTATATCCGTTTTAACAGAAATAGAGATATCTGTTATTAATAAAAAACAATAATAATTGTTGTTAATATGAAGTATATGGAGAAACTTTAATTTTGGTGTGTTTGCCTGGTAACAAGAATATACTTGAAATGCAGGCAATATGTTAGACAGTTATACTGGGCTTGCCAGTCCTCCTCTTGAATAGCACCATGTAGGTATAGGAAATAGTATAAGGCTGTGTCTAGGCTAGGTTGTCTTCTCAACCTAGCAATTGAGAAAGTTTCTCACCTCTGTTTCTTTTTTTTATTTCATAAAATAAGATTTAATAGTCTTAAAATTACACTGCTTAGAGAATCAACTGTTTCAGTGGTCTTTGAAGAAGTTTGTGCATGTGCATGCCAATATCCCAGAGGTGTGTGTTTCCTGCTGATTCAGGGTATTTGAATTGTGTTCTTGAGAATGAAAGAAATGTGGATTGACCCTATAAAACAGAATTTGGATATTTCTCCAGGGAAATATAAAATTGCATTTAATGATAAGATTTGCCTAGTTGTCACTTTTAGTTGAAGATGGTAAGTAAACAAGTAACTTGAACTTCTCCTATGCTCTTGCAGGATGTGTCGTTTTACCTTGGAGTTTTGATGCATCTGTTATTTTCCTTATAGGAGGTATAACTCACCCCATGTTATTGAAGCATGGGCTATTTTTGCTCTTTGTAGATTCCCTGTATCCGCTGCTGATGGGTTTTTGGATAAGTGGAGATGAAGTCCTGTCAGCTTCCTGTTCTCTTTGCTGCTTAGGCTTAGAGAAGGCCATGTGTGTGTTTACAAGTATATGTGCATGCATACATTCATACTTTGCCTCTAACCAGTTGTACAGTAATGCCATTTTCTTAATACATCCTATTAGCAATTATTTACTTGGAACTTTTCGTAGGTCTGCTATAAAGTAAATTGACTTTTGAGACTTATGTGATTGTTTTCTCAGAAACGTACTTGAGACCTTGTTAAAAATTACGTAACAAAGATGCCAAGAATGGCACACAACTGGTATTTTAGAAGAGAGTTTTGATATATTCAGTGGTTTCTTTGGTTGTTCAATGAGTCCTTTTTAAAGGTTTTTGCTTACTGTAGAAAAATTACATCAAATGCGGGATAACAGAACACTGTCAAGCTAAGAATGTTTTATATGGACAGCATTAGACAGGAGCAGAAAGATCCAGTGCACTAATAGGCTCGCTCACATGAGCTACCTAGTCCACTGACAGGTTTTTCCTTTGTTCTCCCTCTCGACCCACTTTCTGCCAGTGATTTGTGACATATTTTGCAAGAGATCAAATAAGCCCTTGACACCTGATTGCAATGTAGTGCTTGTTTACAGTTGCATTTTTGAAGGACCTCTAGACAAGATGGAAGGTTTAACTTAAAGTAATTAAATTTGCATCTGGTCTGTGACAGGAATTTTCTTATGTATGCATCCCGTTGAGCAACTTTTACCATAATTGGCCAGGAAGTACCAAAGAAAGATGCAGGTAGACAAAATCATTGTTGCCTACTCCTAAAATCTGTCACTGTTTCCTAAGGACTGCCTTGTACCTGGCTTGTGCTCGGCTCTTTGAAGTGCAGGAATGGCTACCTTGTTTGGAAGGTGGAAGAGTGAGTTTTCCAAAGCGTTAGACCTTTCTCTAGGTTCTCTCATGCCACCCTAAGTGACAAACTTTTCCTCATGTATAATTTTGAAGTGTTTTTTTACTGCCCTGTCTGCTCTGAGCAGTACCAAACTACTGCTCAAGTTCCTTATCAAGTTCCTTATTGAGATGCTCCCTAATAATACATGGTTGCCTGAATTCTCATGTTACTTTACCAATATTAGTATCTTTCTCTCTTTTGATGTTGAAAAGGTCAGTGCAGCTTCTTACACTTCAAATGTAAGAAGCCAAGACACTCTGCGTAACAGATTAAAGATGTGTGAAGTTCTGTTCTTGCATCGTTTCAAATTTGGACATTATTTTGCACAATATTGGGCTAAAAGCATTCTCTATTTGAATTTAAAAGCTAGAAGAGTATTTTTATTTGCTTTGAATTTGCTGTAATTAATTCTTACATAAAATGTGTGGTATATTATGACCAAGAGCATCTGAAAGGGGTGTTGTAACATACTGTCTCATTGTTCTTGCTGAGATTTCTCCCATTAGTGGGATTTTAAGTGACAAGCCATGATGTTCACCTGATACCATTTGAAGTGGTTTTATGAGGACCAAGAATTATTTGTCTTGCATGACCTGTCCTTATTGCCATTTCTGAGTACAACATAGCTTAGAAGAAGTAATTATTTTCAGCTGGCTGGCTACAAGCAAGATTAATAGCTTGGGAAAGGGCTGTAAGGAAAGGCTGCCCCAACTGGCTTTTGTATTATTCTTTGTTTACCCTTCTCTCATCTCTCACCTTTGGGCTACAACAAAATGTAATTTATTCTAGTGGTGCTTCATAGGAGGTCAGAGGCCATATTTTTAATGAGGGTAGGCCTGATTGGGGTTCATGTTTAAAAGTGTCATATTGTAGAGGACAGTTAACAAAGTTCATGTCAATAATGTGATTGCAAGATGCAGGATGATCTGGTGCTTAACAGGAACCAGACCTACTGGTTGGTGGGAAGTAGATTTTGTCTCGTGCAAGAAAACTGAAAGCATCAGCTGTGCTTCTTCCAAGCACAACCTTCTGTGAAGTCAAGGTTGTCAAGGCAACAGTTGTGAAGGTGAAGCACAGTTTGTCAGGTGGAGCAGCCCTGGTTTAGTGGTGTGCTCACCTTAGCCAAGTGCAGCTTTTGGTGTTGTGCTACAGTGAGAGACATGGCTATGTATGACTGCTATATTGCTATATATAAGCAACAGCAAAAAAGCTAACAAAAAAAAAAATAGCATGTTAAGGAAGAAGGTCTTAGGGCAACAGGGGAAGGGAAAGAGTTTACCAAATAGGTAAAAGGTGATTTGATAATTTCTTGTATTTGAATGCTGAAAACCCAAATCCAGACCCTGTGTGGCTTTTGCTTATTATGAAAGCCTCTCTTGTGCAAAGTGATAAGCAGTAGACAAGAAAGGTGGAATGGGCCCCTCAAGTTACATACAGAAAAATTGTCATCTATGAGGAAAAGAAAATCAAAATCTGAACATTTATCCATTGATTTTTTTGCCATTTAAAAAATTTTATTTTAGAATAGGAAGTGATATTTAGCTTTCATGAATCACTGCATGCTAATGGTGGTAAATAATGACTACTTAATGGTAACCACCCTGTGCAAAACAGTAAGGGATATAGGACTCGCTTTGCGTGGAGTTTCAGGTGGCTGCTTCTAGACTACACAAACAGTGTGAGAACTTTGGACAGGAATTGTGGCAATGCTTTTTTCCTGATTTTTGCATGGTACGTGCTGCAGCATTATAATAAAATAGCCCTCATCATGTCCCTGGATGGGTGATATTTTTATGCAATGTTGAGATGTGAAGCACATGGAGACCCTGTTCTAGTAATTTGAATGCTGGGTTTCCTAAGCCCACCAGCCCCTACCCCTTCAGCCTCTCCACACTGCAGTCCTGCTCCTTCCCTGCGCAGCCTCCCTGCGCCTTTGCCCACCTGAATCACACGGTTACTAACAGGTAACATAATGTTGGGACTCCCTTTCTTTTCTTGAGTGTCACTAGGTCCTGAACTATTAATGCAAATCTTCAAAATGATTCTTTTAAATCTACACTTGTTATACATTATTTTATAATCAAGTTGTAGTGTTTAAAGAGAAGAAAGAAATGAAAGTTTTCAAGTGATTAAATATTAATTTAATTCACATTTAACCCTAATTTACATTAAGGATGTTAACTGAAAGGCAGGTCTTTTGAATTCAACGTTTTCATTTCTTTCCAGCCTCTTGATGAATAGCTGGTTCTTGTCATATGTTCATAAAGGGTGATGGTCCACTGGGATAGAAGGGATAATTGTGCTGTCTTGCACTTTCTGTGATGGTCTGTTTATGATACTTAGTTTCCTAATAAAAAAGACTAATGATTCCCCTTTGTTTAAGGTAAAACCAAAATGAAAAAAACTTTTATGAGTGCTAAGACCATCCTGCATTTTTTATGGCTATTAGTTTTTCTTTTATTTCAGCAATATCTTTTGAAAATTATGACAGCAATACATTTAAAATTTGTTAGTGTTAAAAGCTCTGCTGATGTTTTGAATGAGAATTTCATAAGATTTCTCTGCTTAGATACCTCTGTTTAAGCCTTAATGACTGAGCAAACAGACCAAACAAGTGTTTGCAAACTCAGCCCCTCCTGTAGTCAGCTACTGTTTTGTATGCAGGTAGTAGTAAGACCTTAGATTTTAATATATGGTTCTTGGTTTTGCATATCTCATACTAGATTTCACCATTATATACGTCTAGAGAGACTGATTAATAGATCCATTTGATCCTGGGTGTGTGTGAGAAATCTGACCATGTGTGTAATTTGTCTCAACAGGACTTATCTGAAGAAACTGGGAAGCAGTTTTCTCATGTGTTTTATTGGAAAGTCTGTCAAGTGATAATGTAGTTTGAAAAATCTTGTGTATGGATATTAGCAGTGATATATCTATTTTATCTAGCATTATGAGCTTAGATAAATAGGAAAATAACATGATGCATGCAACCACAAATAGGGGTAAAACCAGTCTGAGATTTGCTTCAATTACGTTTCAGAGAAATATGTTAACTGAAGTGAATTCAATGCACTCAAATAATGCCCATTCAAAGCTGTGTTTCTTATGTGGGAGTTTTGGCAACCTGTAACTAATATTTATTTCCTTAAACTGCCTCCAAAAGCCTCAAAGAGTATAGTCTTGCTATGGTATGAGCAGCTAAAGCCTGTGTCTAGCATTCATCACATGCTTGTGCACATGTAAAATACTTTGTGAACAATATGCAATACAATCTTATTGCTTTAAAAATAGCCCTTTTCATCAGAGTCACTTTAATTGTGAATATTCTTCAGTTAGGCATTTTGGCAAATGATAGACTCTTGTGCACAATGTTTAATAAATTATTGAACTTTGAAGAACTGTTGGGAAGCAGGGCCGTGCTGTGACTGAGCGTTCGACATGAAAAAAAGCCATCCTTGTGTGTATCTAACAGGCAGTAATAGATGCTTGATCAGACAATATGAGCACTGAGTGAAGGATGGTAATAGCATTAAATATTTACATATAGCAAAAGCATCTTGACAGCAGAAAGGAGACCGTCTCTGCAGTAGGGTGGATAAAGCCAGTACAATTCAATATACATTTCTATAGGACAAATTTCTTTAAATAACCAGCAATATTTTTCTGCAAGATGCATATTATCAGAGGAGCTGCTTAGGACTTACAATTACTGTATTTCATTCTCCCTGTTTTATATGAGCTTCAAAATCTATGAAGCTTTACTGTCACACAAAATAACTGTGAAGACTACTGGTATAATCTGATGTGTCTGGTATGCCTATATCACTGCATACCTACTACAATGTAAAGTTGATTATGGAGTTTGAGAATATGAATTAATAATTGGGTACCAATCCAATGCTTAATATTAGACAAAATCCACTTTTGGACCACCGTCTTACTGGAAGCTCAGAATTACTCTGTTTTACTTGAAAATACTTTAGGTTTACTCTGGATTTCCTAATGTAGGAGCTATATTGAGACTGCTCTTTATGTCCAAAAGAATGTTGAAGTGTGGCTATATGCAAAAGAATACAGAAATTCTGAAAACAGAAAGGGAGGGCCCCCTATCTCCTTTCTTATACAGAACTGAGCAATTTTATGGGAATAAATTCTTTCTATGGTGTCCAGAGTCCTTGGGGTGCATGGCTCTTGTTTATGTGCCATGGTTTTGTTTCATTAAGAGCCTGCCAGCTCTGACTGTAAAACAGTAGGTACTGCTTGCCTTAAAATAGGCTTGATTTTTTTACATAATTTTCAATGGAAATTACTGTTTCAGAAGCGTAATATTATAACTTGATTTTATAGTGAAGCAAGAGCAGGTGAATTATGTTGACAATTCTTGGGCTTTTTATTGCATTCCAAATAGCTCTCAGTTACAGGAAAGAAATAAAACAAATGTGACAGAAAATTCAATTTTTTAATACTCTGTGAAGCTTGTCTTACTATGATAAACATGTTTACATTTAATGATCTGACATGTTATGCAATTAAACCAAGTTAATATTAAAATGGAGTAATGCTGTCACTTTTATGTGTTAATTTCATTTGTTATATCAAGAGATATCAACTGTACAATTTTAGAGTTTGTAACTTTAAGGGATCACTGAATTTGTTTAATATTTTGTGTGAGGAGTATTGTGGGTATTTGGATACTGGAAATCCTTTTATGCTGCTATCAGCTTTCCGTTCTTATTGGAGAAATGCTTGTCCATGCTGACATGATCCAAAAAAAAGTTCATGAGTAATCAACATCTATGGAAGCATGAAAATCAAAACAATTAAGGTAGATGACCAGGTGAGTGTTGACTAGTCAAGCCTTTTTGGAGGTGTTAGGGAAAATACTTGTTTCGAGCTGTTACAGTGGGAGCATAAACACTGGAGGAAAAGACTGGTGTACTCTGAGGAAAACTAATATATGACATGTTTTACAAAAGGTTGTGGAAAGGGAATAGAGGAAATTGATGTGACGTTCTACTCTTGACTAAGTTTTAATTTGAGGTAGAAAGTTTTTGCAGGTTGCTAGTCTTCTGCGGATGTAAAATTGATGTAGATTACAGGGGTAGGATGTTTATAGGTTGGTACTAAATGTGAGCAGAGTAGCCCATATGGGGACTGGCCTGAAGATCACTGCATTATCTGACACTTTCACAATATTCCACATTTACTTCAGACATTGTCAAGTTTTGGAAGGTCTGCAGCACTTGTATTCTGGGTGGAAATCTGATAGCATATGGGAAGGCTGCACATCTCAGGATGCCTGTACAGCTCAGGGTTCTCGGAGGAGACACTCATTTTGGAATTGGAAATCCATGTATGGGCTACTTCTACAAGAAGTTTGGGAGGGAGCTTTTTGAGGCAAATTTCTGTTATGGCAATTGGTACTTATTCCCACTTAAATCCTCATAGAATGCTTAAGGTTGGAAGGGACTTCTAGAGGTCATCTAGTCCAACCCCCCTGCACACACAGGGTCACCTAGAGCACGTGGCACAGGACTGCCTCCAAGCAGGTTTTGAAGATCTCCAGAGAAGGAGAGTCCACAACCTCTCTGGGCAGCCTGTTCCAGTGCTCTGTCATCCTCACTGTTAAGAAATGTTTCCTTAAGTTCCTGTGGAACTTTTGGTGCTTCAGTTTGTGGCCATTTCCTCTAGTCCTATCAGTGGCTACCACTGAAAAGAGGTCAGCACCATCTTCTTCACTGCCTCCCCTTGAGGTACTTATATACACTGATTAGATCCCCTCTCAACCTTCTCTTCTCCAGGCTGAACAGGCCCAGCTCCCTCAGCCTCTCCTCATAGGGCAGATGTTCCAGGCCCCTGATCATCCTTGTAGCCCTGCGCTGGACTCTCTCCAGCAGCTCCACATCCCTCTTGTCCTGTGGAGCCCAGAACTGGACACAATACTCCAGATGTGGCCTCACCAGGGCTGAGTAGAGGGGCAGGATCACCTCCCTCGACCTGCTGGAGCTGCTCTTCTTAATGCACCCCAGGATCCCATTGGCCTTCTTGGCCACGAGGGCACACTGCTGCCTCATGGTCAACTTGTCGTCCACCACGATGCCCAGGTCCCTCTCTGCAGAGCTGCTCTCCAGAAGGTTGGTCCCCAGCCTGTACTGGTGTCTGGGGTTATTCCTCCCCAGGTGCAGGATATTGCACTTGGCCTTGTTGAATTGCATGAGGTTTTTCACTGCCCAGATGTCCAGTCTGTCCAGGTCCCTCTGGATGGCAGCGCAGCCCTCTGGGGTATCGGCTACTCCTCCCAGTTTGGTATCATCAGCAAACTTGCTGAGGGAGCACTCTGTGCCTTCATCCAGGTCATTGATGAATAAATTGAACAGGACTGGACCAAGGACTGACCCCTGGGGGACACCACTAGCTACAGGCCTCCAACTAGACTCTGCACTGCTGATCACCACTCTCTGAGCTCTGCCATCCAGCCAGTTCCTAATCCTCCTCACTGTGCACTCATCTATCCCACACTTTTGGAGCTTGCCCAGGAGGATGTTGTGAGGGATGTCACAGGTTAGTCAAGGCTGTCAGGTTACTCAAGCATGATTTCCCCTTGGTGAATCCATGCTGACTACTCTTGAGCACCTTCTTGTCCTCCATGTGTCTGCAGACAACGGCCAGTATGAGCCGTTCCATCACTTTTCTGGAGACGGATGTGAGACTCACGGGCCTCTAGTTGCCTGGGTCCTTCTTGCCTTTTTGGAAGACTGGCATGAAACTGGCTTTCTTCCAGTCCTCTGGCACCTCTGCTGTTCTCCAGGATCTTTCAAAGAGGATGGAGAGCGGCTTAGCTATGGCATCTGCCAGCTCCCGCAGCACTCTGGGGTGCATCCCATCAGGGCCCATGGATTTGTGGGTATCGAGTTTCCTTAGGTGCTCTCTGACCCAATCTTCCTCTACCCAGGGCAAGTCTTCCTCTCTCCAGGCTTCTTCTCTTGTCCCTAGGGCCTGGGACTCTAAAGGGCTGCCCTTGGTAAACACCAACGCAAAGGTGGCATTCGGCAACTCTACTTTTTCTGTGTTATTCGTAACCAGGGTCCTCACCCTGTTCACTAGCCCTGTTTTGTGACACAGATGTTGATAAATAAAAAGGAGCTAATATCTGTGCTGTGCAGCAAGTGAAGCTTTTCCAGTTGGTTTTCTAAGGGGGGTTGCAATATCTAGCTGCTTTGCATAACCAATTGCCCAGCACAATAGAGAGTTTAATCCCTGAGATTGTTATCTTAATCTGATCCTCTAAGTGGGAACTGTATCCTGTAGAGCATCTTCAGTATTTGCACATCATTTCAGCTGTGTGGGAAGCAGATATGTAAATAGAGTAGGTTCTTTGTGCATCTCTAAGAACAGGAGGACCTTCAAGGTCCTGACCCTATAGGGGTTAAAAATGGAGCTCATGCGAGACCTGCCTATAATCCTGTTTTAATTTCATTTTGCTGCAGTTGGGGAGTAAGTAAATAACATTGAATGAAACTTTTTTTCCAGGTACAGCTGTTGTAGCCTGTATAGTGTTTTCATAAGCTGTTTAGTGCCCTCCTGCAGTAACAAGTCTACCTTTTTGGACTGCAGATTTTTCTTTTAATTGTTCTCTAGTGTGAGGTTCCAAAATGTACCCTAAAATGTATTAGTCTCATTTAATTTAAGGTTAAGGTGATTGAGGATTGGCTTTTGTGAAGCATGTGAGGTAGTAATTCAATGCTAGCTATGGAAAGCAGCTTTGAGGATGATTTCATAGAGAAATCAGAATTATTAAAAACAAATGGTATTCCCTTCATGATAGATGTAGGGTAGAGAAGAAATGTTTTCAATTTTTATATTGTTGTATAAAGCTTCCGTCAATAAGTTGTGCACTGAATGGGCCAGTGAGTATAAAGACTTTGATAATATGTTCTTTTAATGGAGAAAAAAAAAAAAAAAACTCAACCTTGTGAGCACAATTACCAGGTATCAAAGTACCAATATGTAGCCTGAGGAAGTCTGTGTTTTGCTATTGTGTGTTGTTGTTTTTCTCCCAGTTTGTGCTCATGACACCTGCATGTTGATTTGTTTTTGCCCGGTGTTTTTATTCAAGCATGCATATTCACTTCAGCCTAAACTCTATGTTGGCCTCTTCAGCTTTTCTTGGGCTGGGAATTTCAGTGCAGACTGTTTAGCTTGTGTCCCCCGAAAGCTTCATCCAGCTCTGCTGAGCAGAAGCGCTACAGAGGACCGGGAGTGCAGAATGGCTGCAGGACCCTGGGCAGCGAGAATAAATTCTGAGGCTGGAGAATAGGCTGGGAATCAACATGAAAAGTGCATGGTCTCTGCAATACATTTTTGGTCTGTGAAAGCACTCCAGGTTAAAAAAAAAAAAAAAAAAAATGAATAGGAAACAGTGGAAATAGCTTGATCCATTAACCAAGAACCATTTTGACTTCCATGTTTGGGAACTGTCTGTGTTCCCACAAATGTAGATTAATACATGTTTTCAAAATGCATGCTGTAAATACCACTCTCTTTGTATTGCACAATCACTTTCCAACTTTGTTGTTTTAACTTTCAAGCATTTTGGCATTTGAATCTTTTTAGGATTGTTTTGATTTAAAATTTAATTCTGCAAAGCAATGCAGCTCCTGATGTGGTAAGGTGCTACAAATAAATAGGTATTTTTTGATTTGTTCCTGGGTTTTTTTCCCCCCAACATTCATTCAGACATCCATTCTGCAGAATACTGTTTGAATTCAAGGTCAGTAATGATCATAAATCTCCTTTTTGTCTCGTTTTCAAGCATCATATAAAAACAGAGTATTTTGAGTAGATTAAGAAGTTGGCTTGAAATTAAATTATCAAGCTAGAAAGGGTTTTTAGGGCATGGTGCAAGTTTTAGGATACACTGCTCTGTCTTCCTGTGGAAGCTCCTTTGCTTGTGCATTATAAAAGCTGGTTGTAATAAAAATGTGTCATAACAGTTGATCAACAGTTTAAGCAAGTGAATCATTTAGGTCCAAAGGAAGGAGAGAGGGTTTCTTGTCATGGAGTCTTTGCCCATCTTCTCTAGACAAAGAGGGAGCTATGAACTCCACGCTTGGGCTGAATTAGCTTTTGAACTTTTCCTGTGCTGTATGTCTTGAGACACTAAAGTTAAAGCGCATGTCACTAGGTGGCACTGGAACATCGCTCTGTGCCCAGTGCAGTCCTGAGCTCTTCCTCCCTGCTCCTAGAGCTGCCTGGATTTCTAAGTGTCAGGGAAATTGTTTTATTGGTGAAGGCCATAGTGTAATATATTCATCTACATCTTTGGCAACCATTTAATGCCCTGGAACATGCCCTCGTACAGCTCTGGCCTGTTGACTCTGCTTATTTGGTGTAATAATTAGCAGAATTTCTCACTAACAGGGGTACTTACTAACACCTCACACTTTCCTCTGTGTTTTTGTACGTGATGGGTCTTGCATTCTATGAGAGAAGTTAAGCAGGTCAAAGCTTATGCCCTGTACAACACAGCTTGTTTTCTGCCCAATAGCTTTGAATAGATATATATTAACTTCTCTTTAATCCCTGTGGTATGTAATGCAAATGAATTGGAGCCTTTTTCTAACAGGCTATTAAAAATTAGTAAACACAGGACAGCTTGTCAGCTTCCACAACAGTAGAATGAGCAGCTAGAAATTTCAGTGTACTGCCTTCTAAAGTGCACACTTGTTAAAGCTTGCTGTGTTGTCATGTCTAGTTTGGTATAGATGGCTCTACTTTGTCTTATAAGAACAATTTTCATATGCTAAAGGTGATCTTTCTGTTGTAAAGGTGTTCAAACTCTTATTCTACCTATTAAGAGAAAGAGATAGAAATTCTGAGTTAAACATTTTTAATTTTTCTTGCACTTTCAGTAGCTGAAAATGAATAAATCTGGAAGATTCTCTGATGCACTCAAAGGAAAGGTCCTCAGATAACTGCAGTGGTAGGAATCCCTGACATGAATTTCTTTCCAAAGGCAGTGCTAGGGCAGCTGCCAGAGTTAAGGGTTCCATAAATTGCTCTAGAAGCTAGTCCTTTTGAGATAAACTCTGATGTGAAAATTAATAAAATTTCTGTGTAATGAATGAATTCAAAATACAAATTTTCAAAGCATTTGTCATATGCAAGCTGAGCACTGTGTTGAGGCTGTCAAACCATTTCACCTAGTGTCTCACGCAGTTTCTAGACTGTATAAATTTGATAGTTTCTGTCTGAGACTGAAATCACAGCATGTGTGGTGTAAAATGTTTGTCACTATTTGCTGCTGCCTGAAATGTTTAAACGTAAAAATCTGCCTTCCGATATATTTTTGTATGCTACCTGGCTGGTTCTTTTTTCAGCAAGGCCTTTTGGATCCTCGTTACCACTGAAGCACTTGCATTTGTAGAAGGTAATACTGCATGTGAAGCCAGCAAATACGAACAGAGGTGGCGGTGGCAGCTTTCTCTTAATGTCACTTCCTTGCCCTTGGCCTCTCTTATTAATGCATCTGAGCTGCTGTCACTCAGCTGGCTTTAAAACAGACATGCAGGATGTCAAAAAGATGGCCTATTTTTTTGAGTGTCGGGTTAAGAGTATCCCTACCTATAAAACCGCTAATATCAAATTATAGAACAGTTGACTCAAGTCTGTGTAGGTGTTCTGGGGGGAAGTGAGATTAATTTATTCTCATTTTGGATGTATGGTCTTTAAAAAAGCCAATAGAGTTTAGAATATTATAGTGCCCAGGATCTTTTCACTTAAGCAGATACTCAGAGTGCCTTAAAGTCAAAATTTTACAGAACGGTCCTTCCATGTCAGGTTGTACCCCAATATTTGCATTTGTGATGGATCCTTGCCATCCATGTTCCTCTTATGCCAATTTACCTGAGGGTGGGCTTGCTATGCTGTCATGTATACAGTTATTTACTTAGAAATATATACTCACATGCATTTTAATGCTTTTCTGTTTAGCAAGTTATTTCATGGATTCTATTTGCAAAGTATAGGCAGTGATAACAGTAGCACTGTTTAGCCTCTTAGGCCCGTAAGGAACATCAGTGTATGGGGAAAGGGAAAGAAAGTTTCCCTGAATGGATGGACACGGATGACTTAAGAAATAACTTTTCTGCATGGCCATTTTGCCTAGAGCTTTTGCTCTGTACAATTGCACCCTTGCATCATTGTAAGTGATGGGAAAAGTTGACAATATGCGAGCTTTGTTTGTATGCTGTTCAAGTAATATTTTTCAGAAAACTGGAAATTAAGTATTAGCCTTTGCAAGAGCTAGGACTGTTTTAATTGTGACTACTATAACAGGATATTATTTGAAAAAGCTTAACAAACACTCTTAAGCATAGTTGACTTATGCTTGCACTATGAAATGTGTTTGGTTTTGGCACAAAGCAAATGGTTTAATAGAGCTACTTTCATAGCTGATGAGTGCTCTGTTGCAGGTTACATCTTAGTGCACCCTGAGCTTATTCTTTAAGTTCTACTAAAATAGTGTAAGAATAAAATGTTAATACAGAAAAATTGAGGGATCCTTGTGTTAACTTTCATTTGTATTAACCTTATAATAATAGCGTAAGTGTTCCAAAGGCTATGAAATACAGACCCTGAAAGACCTTGGCTGAGTTTGGCTGTCATGATGTATTTTTTTTAATATCAATATGTAGTATGTATACACACTAACTTGAGGACTTGCATGAACTTCTCAGTGTGTTTTATTGCCTCCAGTTCAGTTCATTAGGCTCCGTGTGCAGGAGGTCTTGGGGAGATGTGGAGAATTCATTGCAGTCAATGAATCAAGTCATTGTTTGGGCAAGGGTGAAGCGTATGCAGAAGCAGCTCCTTTCTCATGAGGGCACCAGTGTGTGTGCATTAATTGCGCACCTTATATAACTGTATTGAACATTGCAAATTGTGCTCTGTGCAATCTAATATACCTGCATAAATATCAATTTTTATATTAATTTTACCTAAATAAAATAATCTGCTTTATCTCCTTGAAAAGTGTTTTTAAGAAATGACCTAAGTGTGCTCCCATGTAGCTTCAAAAATAACATCTCATTGGCTGTGCTGTTTTGGAAGTGATGTTGACAATTTGTATGACACCAAACTTGTTGTAACCGGGATTGTAAATCAGTGATGGTTTCCTTTAAATTTTCTGGGGGAGAGGAAGGGGAATTGCACAAAGCTTTTGCTCAAAGGCTCCTCTAGTGTGAGAAATATTTAAAGGGAAATCTGTGACTATAAAAGAGAAGGCAGTTGTCCTTGAGAAAGGACACATCACAAAGGTGGAAGGGAAGAGGCGGCAGAGCTCTGCTGCTGCAGCTCAAGCCCGGGGGAGCTCGTGTACCCCTGCCTTCTATGTGCTGCTCTCTGCTCTGCTTCTCTTAATTGTGACTTATACTCCCAAGAATCCCGAGCCCCTTCTTTTGAATACCTTGCCTCTGTATTTGGTGAAATATAACTAACACACTGTTCCTGGAATATATTTGCTTTTATCTTTAAGGCTTTCAACCCTCTTCCTGTCTTTACATTATGGAGTGAAAAATCCAGTTAAATAATCAAATATTCTGTCTCTGAAGGCTGTAACGGACTTCACGATTTGCAACATTTGTAAGTGCTGCTGCTTTTATAGTGCTTATAGGGCTAATAAAATCTATGGAAAATAATTTAGTTCTATGAAAATATTGAGAGCTGACAATTTTGTAATGGCCTACAAAGATGTTCAAGTACTGTGTAGTAGGCATGACAGTTACAGTATGTGAAATTTAATGCTCGAGCTGCTTATTGATCTTCCTTGTAGCCAATGGCACGGGCACAAGCCTTTGCACTTAGCACCTGCTGTTCCTACATTAACACCATCTTTAGCCTTGTTATCGAGGGGACTTAGAAAACCACACTTGATACTCAACTTGGATATTTACGGGAATATCTGTTTTTTCTTGTTCTTGGTTTCCAAGTATCTGTTTTAGTTTCTCTTTAGTTTTGATGGCTGTTTTTTTCTGGGTGATGTTTTAACACTTAGAATTTGTGTTATTACACATGAGATACTTCAGTCATTAGCTATCAAAAGACACACAGACAAAATTCCTGCAAGGCCTAATATATTCTGTAAATGATGAAAAATACAAGATAATTCATTGCATCTTTCATCCTAATGATGATTCTGGCAGCAATTTACTTAGATAAGATGATAAATCTGTAGAATCAGCTCTAGTATCCTCGATGGGAAGTATCTAAGTGGGCAAAGTTTCAAATTCAATCCTGGTTTTGGTCTTTTGGGTATGAAAGACACTAGGTAGGTTAATATGGCCGGATTTCCCAAAGGAATTTGACTGTTGCCTCTTCCTTTTGCCACTCTTCTTTCTCACACTGGTTGGCAAAGTGCATCTCCGAGCAGAGCTGTCAATGTTGGAGCTGATTGCCTTCCCCCTAATGACTTGAAAGCATTTGTGTCTTCATGCCCCAAATCCAGATGTTTAGCTATTATGGTGCATACCCTCCTGCAAACCTCTGCTGCAGTTACTGCAGAAATTCAGTGCTTTAACACCTTTATTGTAGAAACCAAAGGCTGTGTCTTGTGAAGTAAAGGGCAAATACATTGAAAAACAAGCAGAACCCTCCCCTGGCACCCGCCAAAAAAAACCTGTGCTTGCTTCTGAATAGTTTCTCTGAAGAAATCACTTATTCTCAGCATCTTTATATATATATATATGTATTTTTTTTTTCCACCTGAGAGATGTTGCCTGTGTTGGAAAGGGATATAAATGTTGTAGGAAGTAGTCAAAAGCCTCTCTTGTTTTTCCTATCCTGAAAAGCTTACATAGTTGGCTCTGTAGTTAAGGATTTAATGAAATCGCTACTTATCTACAGAGCCTAGAAGCCTGTTGCAGTGCTGTGGCTGTGCATGTACATGCTTCTGCACATGTGCTCCATGTGTGCATGAAGACGAACTAAGGGTTTGGAGGTCCATTTGAACTGTGATCATAATTTTTCCTGTGTTTCAGTTTTTTTACTCCACACTAATATAGGAGATCCATTTTCCAATGGATACCTGCTGGAAGGTATGCAAAGGAGAGGGAAGGAGAAATAGACAGCAGCGGTGAGATGCTTGCAGGAGAAGTCTGGCCAAAAGTGACTGTGCTTGAATGATTTATCATTTCAAATTTCTCTTGCATTACTGCAAGTGTTAAAGTGTGTGTGACTGGTCCACAGTTAACTGGGTAAGAAAATTGGCAGTCCTCTTTCATTAACAGCCCCTGGCCAACAGGACAGTGTTCCTGTAGGTTAAAACAACAATTAAGGGGCTCTTAACGTATCAAGGCAGGTCTTGGAGAGGGAATACTGGTAGCAAATACATTTTTCACACATTACTAAGCTGCTTCAATGCATAAATTAACTTAGTTCAGTTACATCAGTCAAGTATGTTGTGCATATGCATGACTGCTCTTTGTGTGTGCATGTGTGTGGGAACTGGGATCTGGGCCTGTTGCTTTATGAGGAAGGGTAAGAGAGGTTGAAAGTGGTAAGCAAAGCCAAAGAGCACCTTAGCAGGGAGGAATATCGAGCAGTCTTTAGACAGCTGGTCTGTTACAGGACTGCTCTTAGTCCTAAAATCTGTATGCATTACAAGAGGTTGTTTTTCATAAATGTTTGTTGTGACCAAATCAGTTAAACAGCATCATAATGCTCTGAATTGGATGGGTTTCTTCAGCGGGACAGTGAGGTGTGCAGGGATTACATTAAATAATTAGCATTCTGAAATGTAACGTTGGGTGCCTGTTTGGAAACAGGTATGGGTTCAGTCTTCTTATAGTATGACAAGTACAGAACAGAATGGTCGTGTCTGCCACTATTTTTGACAGACTGGATCATAGCTAGTGTAGCACAGACGAGGCTGTTGTTAAGTTCTCTGGAAATGTAATCCTTCTGTGTGAATAAGGGACACTATAAAATTGGCCAGATGTTTTAACGAGTGGAGTTTATAGAGGTAATCTGAAGAGAGATTTTTCTGCAATTTAATGTATGTGTTAATTGAAAAATAAGAAGTGCAACAGTACATTTAGTGTGTGTGTGTGGCTACTCTGCCTTAATTTCTGACATAGCTGGATGTAGGGAGTCATGGCAATGGTCTTGCTTCTTAGTTGTTGCAAAGTTTTAATAGCTAGCACTTGAAAAAATATAGATTAATAAAATGTTGACTTGAAAATTTGTAACTATTGAATATCCTTGCTGTGAGTATTTGCAACTGCATTTGTATTGCTTTTTGTTTGTTTTAGTTTTTTTTCAATTTCTTTCTTATGTGGATTTCAATTTTGAGTCCTTCAGAGCACCTGAGGTGGTTATATAACTTGCTTTCTTCATGCATGACCTGAAAGAAAAATGTTTTGTTACTGTTGGGCTTTTGTAACAGGGAAAGAGTGAAAAAGAGATGCAGACCCTTGTGTGTGTGCAATCCTCACATGAGGAGGAAGCCAGGAGGAAAGAGGGATTTGTAGAACCCAAAGGCTTGTTTCTGAGCTTTTTTGTCTTGCCTGAGAGTGAGGCCTGACTGGGTAACCACAATACCCTTTGGGAGAAGAATAGTGGGTAAAAACATAAAGATATTAGCCCTTTAAGATAACCTCGAACTTTTGCAGGCTCTTTGGATGATGTGGCAGGTGACAAGACTGAAGTGTGCATGCTTTGCTAAGTTTAATCCTTAGTCTATATTCTTAAGTGTAAAAGCTGTAGCTGGAAGTTAACAGAACTTTCTGGCTCCAGAAAATTGGCCAGTTGCATTGGTTTAAGTCTGCTCAAGTGGGCAAATGTAACTTTTCTTTGCATTTTGTACTCAGTATTGCAAAAATAAACTTTTTGTTTCTTAATGTTTAGTTTTTTTCTGCTTTAAAAATCATTGCAACATTCTAGCCTTAAATCTGTCAGTGCAGCTTCCAGTCAATGGTCTGCAAACTGTAAGAACGCTGTTGTCTGCTGACTTGTTTGATAGTGAAACTAGGTGGTGTTCTGCCTTTGAAACTGTAAGACTTTCACTAACCTTTATAGTTTATGTATTGAATTTTGTCTTACCATTAAGAGAAAAATGAAATCTATTGAGGATGGTATTGACATCCTGTAGGGAAACATGTGAACTGTAGAAATTCTTATGCTGTTGTGTTCCTTGGCCAGAAAATGTCTTTAAGCCCCGTCTTTCTCCTTAGACCACTTAATCTGGAAAAAACAAGCTAATGTGTTTGTAAAACAACTTATTTTGGCTTATGAATTTATATGTGCATTCACTGTGTTGCTGTTATTTCTCCTGCTTTGTCACTTTTAGGGCCTTACTTCTGTGGGTTACTTCATGGCCAAAACGTACATACGGTGGTTG
The DNA here is from genome assembly GCF_059628265.1 of Tinamus guttatus. NCBI lineage: Eukaryota > Metazoa > Chordata > Aves > Tinamiformes > Tinamidae > Tinamus > Tinamus guttatus. Next base: position 6,766,464 of record NW_028288923.1, read on the forward strand.
AGAAGTTCTACCTAATATTATACAACCAACCACTGCATTCATTAGTACATTCATTTATTACTAATAAGTGGGTAGAGATTGATAATGTCTACAAGATAGTTCATCGTACATCCTAAATTTGGGTATTAATGCTTCTGACATTCATTCTCAAGTCCAAATATAACAGTACTGTTCATAGCAGCTATAAAATAAGCTAGTCACAGAAATTATGAAATAAGATATTCATGGATATTTTCTTCTCTCTGGCAGCAGCACATAGGAGGCTGCCTGAGCAGCATCATCGTTGTGGATGATGATATTGAAGTGATGGGGCATGTAAAAAGAGTTTTCACCTATTGGCATTGCTAGTGTATGTATGAAAATTTCATTGCCTTTCAAAGCATAAGTGTAATACTGATATCTAAATGAACTGTCATTCTGCTAATAAAGGCATGATGTGAGGCTCTGATTTAGAAAAATGTGCTCTAAGATACCCAATACCTTCAAATAAGGACACCTTTTTTGAGCTGTAAAAAAGATTTACCTATTGAAGTGCCTATAGACAGTGCTTACTTAGCAGTCCCGAGACTTGGCCTGCAGGCAGCGGTTATAGCTAGAACTTGGACTTTTCCTTTTCAGACTTTTTGGAAGTATTTGCGAGTAGCTTGATGTTTTTGGCATCTGTGTGACAGCCTCTTGCATAAGAGATGAGCAGTGTGTTGAACCACCCAGCTGTGTGTATTAGTCTGTACATCAAGCTGAGGAGCAGCACTTAGCCAGAGCTGACAATCAAATGGGAGCTGGTAGTACCTATACACAAGAGGGTGTTTTAATGCTGGGTGCTTTTGCCTGAGAGGCTGGATTTTGACAAAGAAATTGTCAGAATCGCTCTTTTTTCTGCCTTTTTCTCCCTCAGCTGTGCGTATATTGAAATACAGATTTTTTTTTTCTGTAGTTTTATTTTACAGATAACAAAGGCAGACTAATATTTTCTGTGATTATATGTAATAAAATTGTAGCCTCTTCTTATAGAGGAGTTACTCTTTTGGAATATGAGGTATACTAGCAAATAATTTTCTGCCAACTTAATCTGATGTTAGATGATTCTTGGTTTTGCCACTGAGTTCATGTCAAATATGTACTGTGTCCCCAAAGGGAACTGGAGACCTGGTGAGATAACATTTCTAGTTTGTAAATCTCAGTGATGTTCTTGTCAGGCTGGTTAGAATCAGTGAAAGCCGATTGCAAGTGTGGGGATGAGTTAGTGAGAGCTGCGTGCTCTTGTTTTAGTTTGACTGGTCTGGCATCTATAACCCTTAACAGCTTCTAGTCGTCTTTCTAAACTGTCAGAGAATCAGGTAGGTGTTAATACTTGTTCAGCTTTCCTTGTTCGTGCATTTGCTATAAGCAAGAAGTTGGTACATGGAATATTCCCCCCCTGTCTCCCTCTGGCTCCAGTCTTATTTGTACAACAGGATAATTGCCAGAATTGGCAAGATCTGTTTTGACCTTTATATGGGAATTCTCAACCAAGTGCAATGCAAAAAGATTACAAAAAGTTGTTCTTTCAGAAGAACTTAGAACATGTTGTTTTTTGTAATGAATTCTCATGTCTATAGAAGTGTCAAAGGGATTAGATGTCGATTAAACCCTTATTAACTACTGTTTTAATGAAGCCTCACTATCAAAGACATATATAGGGAATAAATTTGTGGTGACATCTATGTAACAAAATATGAAGTTACTCCTGATAATATTACTGATATCCTTCTTAAACTTAATTATACATATTTGCATCAAAGCTCTAACACTGTCACATAAACTATATTCTGTTTCCTGCTAGTGCCCTTATTGCAGATGTTTTAAGGGTATTGAAACTACAATTATTTCTTGTAATAGTTTCTATACAGTAGAAAATACTGTAATAAGCTTGAGAATTCAATCCCTTAATTATTTAAAATACTCAAGCATTTAAAGTAGAAGATAAAATTAGTAAGAAATAAGAAATGAGCTTCAAAGCCTAAAGCAGACACTGGCCATTATACAATATGAACACCTGTACATAATGGATTTTTCTCAGTTTAATAAGGATTAATTTAGGAAGAAAATCTACATGCTCTGAAACCACCTAACCAGAATTACTGCTTTATTAGTAGAAAAGCTCTTTAAATTACTTAATTTGTTTCCTTACTTAAGATACATCAACTCACAGGCTTGTGTTTTTCTAATGCAACAACTGGCTTTATTTAACCGGTTTTATTTAACTTGCATAATTTACCTTGTTTTAACATGTCTTTGGACTAATTGTGTTTCAATTTTATTCCCTAAACAGAAAAAGAAGCTTCTTGAAGAGCTTGGAGAGAGTAGACTTCCATATATGACACCAGGAGATGCTGGTTTCCATCAGTTGGTAATGTATTTTTCTTTAAACAAGGTATCCAGAGTGAAGCCCATGTTCACCTTGTATGCTTATTCATAATTGCTTTTCTATTGCACAATGATTGGTGATTTAAAGAACAACAAGCTTTTTTGTGTAATGAATCTGAAATGTATTTCCACTTACTGATTCCCTATGCAGTACAGTCTTTTTAAGCTAGAATCTTAAGCACAATATATAAAATACAGTACTTGAATTATTTAAATTTGTTTAATTAGAATGTTATCTTAAATTTGCCATAAATAGGAGTATATAATGTGGTAATTGGTTAATCTGACATGAATATTTCCTATAAACATAATTGTTTAAAGAACTGCTGAGATACTGCTATAGAAATGTTTTCATTTTTTCTCATTACCTGTACACCCCTGTTTGCAAATGATACATACCATACAGTCATAAACTTTATATACTGCACCAGGTAATGCTCTGTCATTACTATCCTATGATGTGAAATTACAGTAGTCTCATCTACGCATCTGGAGACAATACTTAAAATTGCAATTACAAATTTCTGTGATAATACTTTTTTTTGTGTACTGTCCAAAGGCCTAGAGCTACAATGCCTGGACTGAGACAAATGAGACTGTTCATGATTCCTAAATGAGTTGTTTCAGGCTTTTGGCAAACATCATAGCAATGCACCTGTCAAAAGCATCTTTTTGCAGCTTATTTCCTGGGTAAGGTTTAGGAGATTTAGAAAATGCCAGCATTAAAAAGGTTATGGAAACATACTGAAATTAACAGTAGCATAAGCCAACTTAGTGAGATTCAGAGACTATTTAACATTGTAATAATTTACTGACATATTGACAATATTGTTGTCTAGCAAGGGGCTATTCAAGTGTTTGAGAGAAAGAGATCATAATTTTTGTATTAATTTACATTGAGTTTTATATGCGCATTTCCCATGTTTTTATCAAAGATGAACTATCAGAAATTTATGGTTTCTTGAAAAATGCATTTAGACTTTCTGCGGAGCCTGAGCCCTGGCCCTGCATGGTGAAAGTCCCGCGGCAGAGCCGGGGTTTCAGCGCTGTGCTCAGTGACACGCACTGGCTCAGCAGGAAGCTAAGGAGCCTCGGCAGCTTTCCGAAGCTCTGATATCCTTTCAAAGAATGCTTAGCAAGAAAGATGATGCAAGTGTCATATCACTATGAGCGTTTCAAGGCTTTGTCTGTACTGCTTTTTAAGATGATTTTATCTTTTTAAAGATTATTACAAATTTGTACATGTGCTTTCAGTTGATTGTCTTTGCAGAGACTAAGTGCATCTCTGTGCCCTCCAGAACTGGGCCCTGGAGCACAGGCTGGGGTGGAGCTCATGGATTGGCTAGGATTTTGCGATAAACCTAATGGACTAGATGATGGGTAGTCAAACAGGATCCTCTATTAAGGCAAAGCTGTGAGATTTCCTATTATATATATATATATTTATATATATAGGATATTATATTATATTAGATTTTATATATATATTATATATATATATATATATTATATAGTTATGAAGTTATATATATAGGCATATATATATATAGTATATATATATTTTATGGAGGTGCTATATAAGTATATATATATTATACTTAGAAATAAATAGATTACCTTAGATATATACATTCAGATACATAGCATATTTATAATACCATTGCTCACCCTCACCTTAGACTCACTGCTTGCCTTCTGCGAAGTTTGAATCATTCTTCACTACCACTGGTAAATACCCACAGTTTGTGTGATAAATAGGAATATGAAATTAAAAACACTGGTATCCATGTCTGTCATGTTCTAGACTCAAGCTTAATAACTTACCAGCTGAGCCTTACTTGTTCATGAATGTATGAAATACTTCTGTAAAAAGAGTAATCTTTTTGTTGTCGTTTTTGTTTTTTTTTTCTCCTTTAGTGGAAGACCAATATTCCAAACTAATTTTCAGGGCATCTGATACAGTACCCAAGGAGCTCCATCAAGTGGTACAAGAGCCTTTTGACCTTGCGAAAACATGACTGTTTCTTTCAAGATCTTGTAAGGATTAAAGGAAAAGATTTTGTCACCCCAGTGTCTCGTATATTAATTGGAAACCCGGGATGCACTTACAAATACTTGAACACAAGATTATTTACAGTTCCTTGGCCTACTGAGGTTGTGAATAAAATATTGCAGTCCTCAAATACATGATGCTTGTAAAGCATTAATGCAACTTAATGACTATTTGCATACTGAAGCAGTCCAGGCCTTACAAGGACAAAATTCATCTGGGACTAAAGAAACCAAAGATACTGTTGTAATAGATAGGGAGCAGAGTTTTGATACTTCTATTAAGGAGAAAGAGTCTGTTTTAAAAGATCAAAGCAGTAGTTACGTTTCAGAGGATGACTACACAAGGCTAAAGAACAGAACATCTTTTAACTTGACTTTATTAAATTATATGGATCCTCTGCAAATGCTGTACTTGAAACAAGAGCCTTATTTTGGAATGGGGGATATGGCTGTGAGCTGGCACCATGACGAGAATCTGGTTGCAAGGTCAACAGTTGCTGTGTACAGCTACAGCTGTGAAGGTGAGTGATGGGGAGGTAGCACGGGAGAGCTGCACTTTGGATAAATATTTTAAATCCCTGGAGTTGTCCTGTGTTTTCCTCGTGTACATACGTAAGCTCACTTGCATGCTAGCTTGGATTCCTCACTTGCTTCTGAATCCGCTGTCCTACTGAACATCATGTCTTTCACTTCACTCCGTTCATGTCTGCTAACACCCGTACACCTACACTGACTGCAGCTGGCCTTATTGCTTGTTTTCAAAGTACATTTAAAAAATTGTTCTAATTAACTTCCCGAAGAAGAGCCAAGAAATCAAAATCTGTCAAATGTCTACTTCAGGTTAACACAGGTGCTGATTTTCTATCTTAAAATATTTTACTGTAGTTGAGATCATGGTATTTATTGGGTGATTTGATCAGATATAGACTTGCCTCCTGCTTTATGATGAGTTTACTATTCTGCTTTCTTTGGAAAGGATGTTTTGGTTTGCTTTTGTGTAAAAGTATTGCTTTATTCCCTTTTTCCTTATACTTTTTGTGTTCAAGTGTGCTATAGTGCTAATGTACGTTTTACAGGGGACCTGGCAGCACTTCTGTAATTGGGGAGGTGGAAGTTTTCCAGTTTAAAAAAAAAAAAAATCTATCTCAGTTTTTGCAGGCCTTAGTTATTTTTAAAATGTTAAATAGTTTAAGTGGAGGAAAAAAAGTATAGCTGGAGAATCAATAAATAATTTCTCTTTTAGTTTATTTAGAAATTACTTTTTTTCTTACCATTCTCAGCAGAACTTTTTTTTCAGGACTTCCAGTTTTCAAAGCAGAAGATGAGAATTTAGACAATTATCTGGTTGAGATGAATTTGGAAGTGATCCCTTATGTTTCATAATTCACGTTTTTTTTTTTTTTCTTAAATCCTTCCAAAAATCCTTTGATGTTTGCCTCAGAATATGGGAAAAATTCACACTGACTCTTGCAGATTTTGGCTCAAGACCATGATATAGAAATAACAGCTGATAGTTTTGTACTTGGCTCTTTCTGTTAATAGTTTTGAAACTATAGGTCACTTTGTTACATAGCATTTGGCTGAAATCACCATGTTTAGAAACTATGTTTTCCTGAACAGAAAATATCAGCTATCAGAGCGAACAGGATAGAAATGGTTCCCTTGACCGGTACCACTGTCACTTTTTTCATGACTACTATTCTGTCTTTTTTTTTGCCAAAAATCTTGTCCTGTAAGTATAACTTGTCAGAGATGTTTTTCAGTAATATTTTAGGCAAGTGATCTTAAGTTAATACTGGGGTGGTAGAATGTCTTGCCATATGCTTAAAATCTTTTTATTTTAATACACATCTTCCATGTGCAAAGAATGGAAAAATTAGTCCATAAGTAGAAATTAACAAAAATGGTATATTAGCTTGTTACTTGATTTTTTTTTTTCCTTCTTACTCAAGAGCTCATTATGTTAGATGAGTAAAAATTATGCCCTGAGTAAAAATTTGTTTGACAAAGGTAAAAAGAAAGATTTTAGATTTATATGTACCTAGTAATTTTTTCCAAAATTAGGTGATTTTTGTTTTAAAACAGTGTTTTTCAGTGACTAACTTGATGACTGTGACTTTATATTATGCCTAATTTGACATTTGTGATTATTATGCAATGATTCAAAAAGTTTGGAATTGATGTATATTGTAGAAAATCTCTTGGCAAGAGCTGACAGTCTTAAGAAGCCCAAGCTGGGGACAATATGAAAGAGAAAAGCTTTATTTACAGTTTTAGAAGAAAATGATTTACCGAGTCAGCTAATTCTACAAGAAGTTTAATGCCCCTTGACCCTACTCGAGGCGGTTCTGGGAACTTTAAAGGGAGCTCAAGGCCCTTGGAAGGGTCCTGGACCCGTGGCACATGTGGTTGCCCACCTGCAGGTATGTGCACCAAGAACTGCATGTGCAGGCACGTATGGATATTCCAGTTTGCTGTGTGACCCAAGACACTGGATTTTAGAGGATTACGTGCATTGTCATTTTGCTCTCATTTGGCTGTTCCAGACAGCAGAATGGAGGTGTTCAATCTCATCAGTGCTTATAATATTCTTTCCAGTTGCAGTAACTTATTTATTGTGTCTCTTACCAAGCTCTTCCTAACTCTAAGATAGTTACTAAACCTTTGGAGAAGCTTAGTGTGACTCCTGTTCACATTTTCCATAAATAGCTTTGCTTCTTCTATCAATATTTTTCATTAGTACTTAAGCCATTAATCCATTTAGTTAGTATTATGTCTGAATTCTGTATTATATAAAGACTGCTACAGAGTCATTATAGAATACATAATAAAAAGAGTAGGAGAGGTCAGAAATTTTTAATGAAACAGTTTTTCATGAGGAAATGTTGAATAAATGGGTTCAAAATGTTCCGTTAGTGCCATTCAGCCCTATTCATTAGGGTGTCACTGGTCTCTGCAGTGCTCCAGACCCTAAGGACTTGGAATGGGCAAACAAGTGCTTCCCAAAAGCTTCCCAGCTATGTGTATATATGTGTGTGTGTATTTATTATACAGTTCCATGAAGGCAGAGTCCCAATCAGGCTTTGACTAGCAGGAGCCCCAGAAGTTGAACAGCCTGGTGGCCATAGGGCAGCTGTTTGTTTGCCTGCCTTGAGAGGGGCACAGCTCTGAGGAGATGGCTTTTTTTTTTTACTTTAAGTGGTATTTTTACATCTGTTCTGATATGCCTTTATTTGATTAAATGTTATTAAAGCAGTTATGTAATTGAAACACTTTGATTTTCTTGTTCATTGTTTGATGCCATCATGAAAGTTTCATATTTGATGCTTTGATCAGTATGAATTGCAGTAGGAGCTGGTTTTAGCATGCCAAAGTCATTTGAGAGCCAACATAAAGATATTAGAACACTGTTGTTCTGATTAGTATTAATGTTTCTTGTTTCAAGTGTCAGACTATTTCATAGCAACCTCAAATGAGACACTTCTTGAACCACAAAATAAGGCAGGCTTAAAGTTCATCTTAAAATATGAAATAAAAGAATAAAATAAATCTCACTAACATATTTTAAGCCAAAATAAGATAGTAAAATGTAGTCTATTATTAAGACTCATTTTTTCTGAATTTTAGTGTTTGTATTGCTTGAAAGTGGTTACTACAGGTTCCTATGCATAATTAAATGCATTTAAAAATGTGTGTTCAATTATATTGTTATTAACATAGTTCTAAATTAATTGATTTATCCTTTCAGAATTTGCCAGGAAATAGGGATTCCAAATTTTGACTAGTTTAAGATTTTTAACAAAAAAGCATACAGAGCTCTACCATGGCATGGGAGCATTTAATGTAACAACATGTTCAGGATTTTAATACAGTGAATTAATAATCCATCCTTATTTTCTGTGCACTTCAGAAAAGCAATTGTTATCCACATATTGTTAGAATAAGAGCATTTTGAAAAATTGGATTTCTTCTGAGGGCATTTCTACGTGAATGATTTTCCCTCAAGTTCTCATAAGGTCTGTAGAAAGTTTCGTTGTTCGTAAAAGTGTTAATTCAGTGATTAGGACATTCTTTGAAGTAAAAATACCAACTTAAAGGAGATGGAAAGTCATGTAGTAACCAGAAGTGCTCATCTTTCTCTTTTCTGGATGTCCCACCAACAAAGTTTTAGATGGAGAAGTAGTTTCCACTAGATACTTTCCTATATTTTCTTTGGCTTGTTGCCTGTAAGGCCTGCTTGCTGTAAACCTCTTGGAGTAATAAATGACTGGATCTGTTAGCAGACAAGGTAATGTTTAAAGATTTAACCAACTTGTGATTAATTGCAGTAATGCTTGTTTTTCACATTAATTTCTCTTGTAAAATGGTAGCTGTTTTTTCAGTTATGTTAGATGTAACATCACATTATAAAGCAGCTTCATTTCTACAATAATTGGGAATTAATGAATTTTGACCAAGTTAAATCCCTGAAACTGCAGAAGTTGTTAAGAATTGGAATCACTCTAAACCTGTGGCTAACCAGTAATCTCTTCATGTCTTGTCTCATGGGTGAACGTTACTGTCCACCTCTACCTAGGTTTATAGGTATACCCTCCTATAAACAATCATTACGTGGTTTCTAATGTCAGTAATGTATTAAACAATGTTGCTTGTAGAAAGAGTAAAAATGTTTCGTGGAAAAATACTCTTTCTTTACAGTGAATAGGTGGTTGAAATGGTAAATTCTGTAACTTGTAGATGTTGGGTAGCTAGAGTTATTTTCTGAGATGAACAGTTTTAATGAGCCAATTATGCATTAAAACCATAGATTTGAAGCTCCTTTCTTTAAAACAAAGTCATCATTTGAATGAAAATTGTTTAGTTTTTCTTTCTTTTTTTCTGACCACACTGTCAACTACTCTATGAAATACTCTCCCTTAGCCCTGCAGGGATACTCCATATCCCAGGCATGAATTGTTATGAACAATGTTGGCAGTTCCTTTAATCCTGTGTTTGTGAATTTTGGTGGCAAGCAAAAGTTAAAATGTTAGTGCAGTTTAAATAACCTGTTGCACACTGGCTTTTCAGTAATAAGGGAGAAGGAATAACTGGGTAGGTCCTTGTAGTTCCACAGCTGCTCGCAGTGAACAGTGTGCTCTGCTGTTTTCCCTTGCCTTGCATGCAGCACATGTGAGGCACTGTGGACGTGGACAAGTAATATGGGCCGCAGTTTTTCTGGTGCTGGGACTGTGCCTCGCTGGGTATTGGCTTTTTGAAGCCATGTGGTTTGCGTACTAGTTTGCCTGCTGTTTAGAAATGTTCTGCTCATTTTAGGTGCTTTGCAAAATCTATTTGATGCAAAAAGACGGAAATCTTGTTTATAATTTAGAGGAAACAAATTATTGAAGTAGCATTGGTTTTGTTGATCGAGGGTTTGTGGTGGTGTTTATGTTGCAGCTTCATAGTCTTCAGTAGCCATCTGGCTACGAGAATATCACGCTACAGGAATGGTTGACAGCATGTTTTTGATTTTTATGTTGTTCTCAGAATGCAGCCTGTTCTGTAAGGTAGAGTCGATCAGTTCTACGATGCTTTACTTGAACATGCTCTGGTCTTAGAGCTCTTTAATCGTGGAATTTAATTTTTGTTTTTGTCCAAGAGGAGTTAATTTGTTGTCCTTCACTTTTCATAATGTATCTGTTCTGGGGTTTTTAAGGGAAAGCAGCTTAATGGGTAATATTGGAGCACAGCAGAGCCAAATTAGATCAAAGGGAGGAGGAAGAGGTTTTTTTTTAGCTATTATATTATGAAAATAATTTAAATATCTATTTCATTAAATTATATATTTGTTGCCCAAATTATTTTAATATCTGCGATAGTCAAACTGCATAGGGTAACTCTTTGTTCTATACTCATGTAAATGGTTAGTTGGAGTCCATGTTAAGTAGATGTTTATAGTTCTTTTTTTTCTTAACAGTGTATTGGCACATAGATCTTTTTTCTAAGAAATCATGTTAGATTAGATTTAGGATATGGTTTGGCATTAAAATTGAACTTAAGCGGGGAACATTTCAGTTTCGGAGTGCCAAAAAAACTCTCAAATGGTTCTTGGAGTTTTTGATGCCAAATAGTAAATAAACCTTTCAAGTTTACTTTACTTTCTTCACTAACCTAGATCATGGGAAACAGTTTGTGTGGTGTTCTGGACCTAACTGTGATCCAAAGCCAAAAAGGTGGAACAAGAGAGCTGGGACATCTTTGCAATTTGACAATGTTTGCAATTTGAATAGAAGCACAGTGTTTTGGCCCAATTTCAGCAGTTAGTTCTCCTTCCACAGTTCAATCCTTAATTATAGGTTTGATGAGTCATTAGTGCTGTGTTATGATAAGTTTGTTACCTAGTTGGATCTTTACATTTGACATGCAATTGTAAAGATTTCTACCAGCCAGATTCTGTAACTCTTAACTGAGTAAAATTCAAAATTGCAGATACTTAAATTGTGTTTCCATTTAATGCTGCAGCATTTGACAATTTCAGTATAATCTACTCCAAAATAAATATGTGCTCTTATGGTCTATTTGTATGGAAGGTGCTGTGTATGTGTAAGAACCACATGATTTATGCTGAATTACCTGCAGTTTAGACATATCCAGATGTTTTCACTTAAATGGGAACCGTAATTATCTAAACTAATGTACAGTGTTCAGTCATGCTTGAGGTGTCACATAGAGAATTTTATAATGACTTCTTGTTATGTATATATGTTAGTCTGTGCTCCCCAAACATACACCACAAATTTTGAGGAGTATTTTTTCCCCTCTCACTTAGGAATAGCTTGCATTTAAAAGCTAGTAGCAGCTTGCTTCCATTTGTTTCCAAAATAACATGGCAGGAGCAATCAGTTTCAATTGCTGCTGATAATTATAAGGTGCAATCATGGAGAATATAGAGAAAAGGAGTCTGTGAGCTACATTTGAACTCTGTACTTAAGCAATAAAAAATTTATCAAACTGCAAAAAATAAGTCATTTTAACGAGCACATTCCAAAGGTGCTGGATTTATGAGGAGACCCCAGGATACTTTGATTGAAATTGCTGTCTCTGATTGTAGTTCTATATTTTATTGGTGCCATATTGTGAGCAGTGCTGCTGCCAAAGTGAATGGGAAAGCAGCATAACAGACAGAGTTAACCCACAAAGGTTACCTCTTTTTATAATATCCATGATGTATTGCATTAAAAATGCCTTGAAAGCCATCCTATTTGCAGTTTTCAGAAAGCATTTTTTCTTAAATTAAGTTACGATTTATCTGAACAGGGCAGAAAATATGAAAGCCCCTGGAAGACTTTAGTATTGATTTTTCTGAGTATTTGTTAGCTCTTGTTTTCTCATTTGTGTGCTCCTTGATGGAAAGGCCTAGAGCTGATCCTGAGCCAACGCTTCAGTTGGATGAGAGCAGCAACCGCAGAGGGACGGGAATATGGGGACTGAATTTACAGTAGGGGTTTCAGTTAACTAGGGACTTCAGATTGGTTTTGAGAGGCTTTTGGCTCTCTGATTCCTGAATTAGGCCAATCTTAATCAACATGTAACATTATAAGAATTTATTAAAAGCTTCTCCTAGCTAAACATGTTGAAGAGTCCACACGAGAAGGACGACCTGAATGTTTTGAAAGCCAAATTCAAGGCTATGTTTTATTTATGTGTGGAATAATAAATGCTATAAATCTTTATTTTAGTTTGTTTTAGAAGTAATTGAATAATAAAATTTTAAAAAATATTATACAAAAGCACATTTGCAGTGGACAGTGAAATGGGCACACTCAGCTATTAACTTATAAGCAGTAATTAGGCAGGCTATATATAGTCGACTATTTCTAACCATTGACTGCAGTTTGGTGCCAAGTACATATTAAAACTTCAACCTCCTCTATCAAAATGCTCTGTTACATTAGTCACAAAACTGTTATGCCGTAGCTCCCAAATACCTTTCTATAAATGCTGACTCTCACGCAATTTATAGTGCAGTGAAGTGAGCCCTCAAAAGAGTTCTGAGGGATTAAGCTCTAAATATTATTTCAGTGGAGTGGATTACTTTTTCCCCCCAGCTCAACATATTCATGTTGCTTAATGATAAGAGCAGCATTGTGACAAATGTATTGAAGCTTCGTTGACTGTGGCCCATGGTGTCTATCGGGTTTGGCTGGTCTAAGAGTTTGGAGGGAGGAATCACACAGGATCTCCACCAGGATCCTCCATCCACTTCAGTGATCTGGATGGTGTCTTTGTGCAAATTACCCAGTTTGCTTTCATTTGGCGACTGGTGAAATTATGAGTATGTAAACCAATGAATTTGTGCATAAAATGCTTTTTAGTTGATTACTTAAAATTCTTTCAGAAGTTATCTATTTTACACTGGCCTTTTTTTTTTTTTCCTGGTTACTAGTGGTTACTATAGTTTTAATAATGTATAAAAACAATGTAAAAGTAACCATAAATCTCCCATTATGTGTACCTGAGAACTTCCAAGGAACTTGAGCTCATTGTAGACTGATTTGCCTTTGCTTTGTAGTTCATATGATTGTTTTTATCTTTATGCATTTGGTTACAAAAAATTGCTGGTCTCATGGCGTTTTTATATCTGTTATGTACTTTTGAACTTGGAGAGGGTGATTGTACCAGATGGAGATTACAGAAACTTTAAGCCTATTAACATTGTATCAATCTGTGATTTCATTAAGTCTGTGTTGTTAAACCAGATTTTGTATCTTATGGTTCTAATCTTGTCTGATTTTTCTGTGGTGTTTTCTGCCCCCTCTCTCTTTAAAGGTTCTGCAATTGAAGAAAGTAATGAACAGAACCTGAAGGGAAGAGACCCAGCTGTTTGGCATGTAGGCTTGAAGGTAGCATGGGACATAGAGACGCCTGGATTAGCAATGCCCCTTCACCAAGGAGACTGCTACTTCATGCTGGGTAATTTTCACAGCCTGGGAAGGGGAACTTTGGGTTGAAAACAAGAAAACTGGCAATTACTTAAATTAACATACATTTGCTTCAGTTAGGGCTCTTGTCATTTACAAAGGCAGAAGACCTGGCTAGAATCTGTAGTCAATTATGCCTATGCTTCCCCCATCTGTAGTGTGTTTTAGAGAACCATTTTCTTCCAATGTTTCTTTCACTGCGGAGCTGAAAAATGAAAATATTCTTTCTGAGCCTTTTTTCTGTTGTTATGCAATCCAAACTCCTAGTTCAACTCAACCTTTAGATCATAGGCAGGATATCCCTAGCTGCTGTAATTGAGTTGTCTCAGTTCCATCCTTGTATTTGTAGATGTTAATTCTTTTCTCTGTTTTCAGTGCAGTTTCACAGAGTAGTAAGCACTAAAAAAATGCTGGCACCTCTGCTGGATGTTTTTTTTGTTTGTTGTCTTTGTTTTGTTTATATCCCAGTTCTTTAGTTTGGGTTATAGATTGACTATCCATCCTGTAAACTGTGACAGTGGCAATCTTAGTTTTCTGGTTCTGTGATTCTTGATGTTGATCTGTGGGTGTTTTATTGGTCACCAATTTTAGATATGGCACCTTTTCTCAATCTAACACTTTCCTAAGTGTATATTCAAACATACCATTTTCCAATATTGTAATTTTGCTCAATCATAATAAACTGATCTGTCATAGTCCAATGGGCATGTATATTCTTTCTGTGCCTCATATGTAGAGGGTCAAAAAGAAAAGGAATTGAATTCATTGGTCTGAGCAACTGGGCTGAAGCAGTGAAGTGCCATTAAAAGAATCAAGATTGTTGACATAAGAGCTATTCAATTTCTTTTGTTGTGTGTTTTTTCTTATAGTTTTTGCTTAAGGATTTTAAGTCGCACAACCTAGAACACGAACAATGCTTTTGTTTGTACATTCAGTGATTTGACTTCAGGAGAGAGGGTGTTTGCTATTGCCCATTTGTGTAGGTGGATTTACCTAGAGTGATCTATCCCCCCTGCCAGTTAGTTGGGTTGGAATGTTTCCATTTTTACCTTCTGGCCTCCTCATGAGTATGAACATGGCTTGCTTAGAATTTTTAAGGCCGCTTACAAATATGTACTCCATTTTTTGTTAGCTCATCAAATCCTGAACTGAGACTGAGGTGCTTCTTAAAGTGAAGTTTAGATGATGGTTAAGTATTCCTAGAAAGATAATTATTGATCTGTTTTTGTGTTCTAACATATGTCTGTCTTGAACCATCTTGTTCAGTAATCCTTACTGACTGGAAAATTTGTGCCTAATCAACCTTGCTGGCCAAATAGATTCAGAAGGCAAGTAGTGAAACAAAGTTCTTAACTTCAGTATTTTTACTGCAAAATTCTATAAATTATAGTTGACTTGAGTTAACAAAGCCTAAGTATTTTTCTTATTCCCCCAAAGGAATTTATATTCTGTTGCTGAAGTATTTTGGGGAATATGAAGGTTGGGTCAGAAAGCTGCTTTATTAAACACTGACATCCTGGTCATGTTTAGATGGGAACGAAGGATATATTAAACATTATTTGGAAGATGATGTATTCATCACTCATTCTTATTAATACTTCATGGAGAGCTACAGTTTTGAGCTCTGTTGACCAGATGTTTGATAGTCTCTTCTGCGTTTTTATAGCCTTTGTAATTATTTTTCCCCACTTTACCTAAGATATTTAAGTGGCTACTGTCTGATTGAATATTCCCAAAATAGCAGTATGATTTTTTGGACCTGAGGTGGTTTTAGGATCTTTGTCCTCAGATGTCAGTGTGTATCAGAACTGCTTTTAGGTCAATTGGTTACTTGAAGTAAGAGATGTAGCATAGGTGGATCTATGCATTTTTGTAGTGTGTTTTATACTATTCATTTTTTGTCAACTACTGTAAGAGATCTCTTGAGTATGCTAAGAGGTGAAACATGAAAACTTTGAATAAAAGATAATTTGACTGTAAAGAAAGTAATTTTAGATTCATTTATCTTGTGTTTCTACACATTGTACTTGCTAGAAAGTCATCAGGAGCTGAGTCCTCTCTTGCAAGTGAAGCACTGTGGTAGCAGCAGTGGAAGCAGCATGCAGGGCTGCGTAGTGCTAAGACGACAGTTCTGCGACTCTGGACATTAGGTGGTAGCTGCTCTTCAAGTAGAAAGGATGGGCTGGCAGTAACGTGTACTGTTCTCACTACCATCTTAGTATTTTCTCCACCCCTAGTGAATAACTGAGCATCAGTGCGAGTCTGTTCTTTTAATTTTTGCAATGGTGTAATGCTTGCTTTGTATAGAAGTTGCAAAATATTGAAATGTCAAGTATGGTATGTTGCTTATAATTAACAAGACAGCCCCTATTAATTCTTTTATCTGTAATATATCAACTATTTGCTAGTATTGTACATCTCAGTCTTGTGAGAGCTTGGTAACTAGATATTTCTAATTTTAATGTGTAAATCCAATAACTCATTTGTAAATTCTGAGCTACCAGATATTTGGAGTTTTTTAAAATTATTTTTTAAGTAATGTGTTTTTTCCACCTTTCTTAAACTCTGTAAAATGTTCTTTGTTATTCTTGGTAGGATTTTATTAAAATGAAATCTTCAAATACAGGTTTATACCTGCATTCTCAGCACTCCTGAAATAATATAAATAATATAAATTAAATAATAATAAGCTTTAATTTGAAAGCATACTCGCACTAAACCTGGTGGTAAATCCATCCATTTTAAGACTGGTTATTACAATAACATAAATGTTTTTTTTGATTTAAAGAAAAATAAAATCCCAAGTAATTTTCAGTATGACAGTGTTTAAGGCTCTTGTCTCTAATATGAAGAAGAAAAAAAAGATTTGCTGAAGGACTGCAAATCTGCCTAAAAACTCAAATCTGAGCTTTATATCACTCATGAAACGGAAACACTTTGGCCCAATTTAGAATAATATATTGGTCTGCAGAGGAAGTGCATACTGAACCCTGCTGTCTCAAGTATACAGTCGAGGGGTGTCTAATATGAAACGTGTTGGGTGCCTGCAATAAATCCAAAATGCGCGGAGGTGAGCGAAGTGCCCCATCTGCTCTGCTCCAGAGCATGCTTAACTAGGGTTGTCATGCTCTTACTATTAAATTGCAATTCTCTCCCTAATCTTAGTTAGACACGACCACATTTGCAAACAGATTTACAGTTTTCACTAATTTTCCTACCATGACTTCAAAACATATTTAACAAAAATACTCGCTAGCCTTTTTCAAAGAGAGAAGATTTACTTTTCCACAGCTGTTTCCCATAGATCAAACCCTTGCTTGAAGGTTAGGGTTTTAAAACAGCATGAAGATGAACTTGGAATTTTATTCCTCTCCCTACCACCAGCAAAACATAGTTCAAGAAGCATGCAAAAATTATTTTCATAACCAACCAGAAGTCGGGTGCACAGATTGCAGAGGCTGGCTTGCGGTTCAAGATAAGTATTTAATGGAAACACTTCCACATGTATATAGTGGCTCATTAAACTATTCCTAGATATTTAATCTGCTTCTATATCCACAAACTGACTTGAACCCTTTTTGCTCTCCAGCATCTTGAATGTGTTGGAGTTTAACCCAATAGTGTTTTTTTTCCTTGACTCCACATTTAATCCAAATGTTATACTCCTTGATTATTAGGACTTCGAACCCTAGAAACTTACTTGTCGTTACCAAACTTTGATCATGTAGTTTGGCAAATCCCAGACATCTTTTTTTAGTTCAGCTTTTTAATTCATTTTGTGTTTTGTTTGTGCACACTTTTTTGTTTAAAAACTAAAAATATTTCTTAATTAGGGCCAGATTATCTCTCTGGCTTTCTGTTACGGAAGTAGCGTAAGATGTATTCCATTGACCTCTAGTTTCTTGGGGAAGAATCTGTAGTTTTCTTGGCGCTTTCTTTCAATTTACCTGTAGTAAAACTAGTTTGATTTAGGTTTCTCCTCTTGAAGCATTTCTAAAAGATGGGTGAAGGAGTTGGCTTCCATAGACTCCACTCATCTGTCAACCCTCGCATTTCATCAGAGAATTCTACTTGATTTGTGAGGGAAGTGGAGTCCTGCATGTATTTAAAACACTTAATTGCATTAATTCTACCCATAAAATGGTCAGATGAGTTTGATGAAATGGTATAAGTGTAACCTTCCACCTTTCTACAGTTACTGCTATGCTTATGTTTTTTTAGCCTGGGTTTATCAGACACAGGTCAGTCTTTAGTGATGTAGTGTGCGTGCAACTGCCTATAAGTGGAAATGTGGACTGAAATGGAGGAAAAGCATCTTAGTGATTTTGGAAATTGCACTATGGGCTAGTAATCAGAAAATTCTTCATTTATTTATGATAATTAAGAGAATGAATCGTGCAGGAGTACTTTACATTTGCTCTTGTAAATAGTTGGGTCAGTAAGAATATGAAAGCTTTTGCCAGTGCTTCTAATCTCACTTGTCTGTTACCTGCTTCTCAAAATAGATGGAGAAAAGAAAACTGTATAAATAAAAAGCTCGATTGGAACACTTTTTAAGAAGATAGAAAAGAATATAAACCCTTTTTGCTAGCTCTGAGAGCAGTCTGTAGCTTGTGCTTTGTGTTTTCCTGAGATATGTTTTTCCTGAGATATTTTTCGATGTGTTTTGTTTAGTAGCTATCTGGATTTTGTCCTCAGTCCTTACTCCTTTCTATAAGGATTGGTTAAGAGTTGATTTATTTTCTTCTTGCAGTGTTTGTTGTATCTTAATAATCTGCTCCATTAAGAAAGTCTATAGGGATAAAGCCTTTGTTTCCTTGAGATTGCCTTGGATTGACACCTTTTTTCTGCTCTAGAAGTTAAGTATAAGTATGTTAGGACTACAGATATTTATCCATTAGTCCATCCTTTTCACAAAAGGAAAATGCAAGTGCAAGACTAATATTACACTATCCATATGTTGTCCAAAGATGACTGAACTATGGTTCTAATTTGGGATTGAGAGGGAAGGAGATAGTTGCATCTATTATGAGGCAGCACCAAAAAGCATTCCATATTACATCTTTTAATAGGATCATTATACTATTATTATGCAGTTATCCTGTTATAGGATGCCATTCTTTAAAATGTAGGAATAATAGAAATTCTTTATCTGAAGAGGTAAAGAATTGGTTAAAAGAGTGCCTCATAAATTCAGAGGTAGAAAAAAATCAGTCTGAAGTGAATTTTGGTATCAATTTGTATCATCTTTTATTTGTTATGAATCTAGCATAAGATCAGAGATGAGGACCTGGACGGTGCTCATGCTGGCAGTGTCTGGCTGCTGAGAAAATGACGCGCAGTGAGGCGTGAAAAGAGCCAGGGCAGGACTGTTGTGAGCAGGATCAGGCCAAAAAGGGTAACTGGCAGTAGCCTACTCCCAGGAAAGTACCAGAGATGATGTTTACTACAATGATTTTACTTTTTCCCTGAAGGTGAGAGGAATAGCGGTCTGTTTAGCAAAAGGTCTGTTTTGAAACTGTTTTACAGTGCTACCTGAGAGTTGTATGCATTTGCAGGCAATCAGATCATCTGCTAAGCATATTTACTGCTTATTATTTCGTCTCTAAAGTCAAAACTCTCTTGCATTTGACCCCCAAATTATTTAAGCAGACTTCAAGTTGATAACTTTGTTTGCTAAGGTGGCTTCAGCCATCTGTACACAATCATACATGTGATTAATTTCTTTTAATAAATCTTGCCTGGGTCTGCCTCAGCTAGTGGTGCTATAATGGGACCTGGCCCTAAGGTGGCAGATGAATCATTGAAAAGTGGCAGGCAGTAGGTAAGAAATAAAAGAACAGAACAGCCTATTTAAAAGGAATGTGGATTTTTGCCATATATATGCATGCATGAAACGGTTTCCATGTTTCTTCGGTGTTCCACTGGAGACAGAAAGTTGAAGTTCTTTTTTTCAGCATTTGGGTACCAAGTTTTGTTGCCAAACAAGACTATATTTTGATCCTTTGAATGCAAGCAAGCCCTTTCCAATATAATCAGTAGTTTTGGGAGGCAGATTATAATGCATGAAACACAAGCAGTCTTGCCTTTTGTATAGCATCTAGTGCCATAATAGTTATTAATGCAGGTAAGTATAAATGGATTCTGTGTGTGACCAGTTTAGGATTTGATTCAGAGAAGTCTTTTTGGTCAGAATGTTCTTTAGCCTGTATCCAACTTCTATGAGTTATTTGATTGTTTTTTAGAATTACAATTTTAATTTTGCATCCTTTTTAGTGTTTTAAAATTGATAAACATAACCTAATCAGACCTTAAGAAAATAGTCTGTGCAATTTATATTTTTTTTGTAGGTGTGGAAAAGTCTGTACTACTGCTCTACTGTGTTCTACCTGAATCTGCATTGGATCTAGGGTGGTTCTGACATGGGTGGCAGCAGCTTTGCCTTAGCTCTGACACCAGCACAATAACTGGGTGTCATGTTCTCCACATGAATAGAATCTTTTGCTGCTAAAGGGATGATGTCCCATTTAACAAAGGGTCATTTTTATTTTAAATGCTAAATATTAAAAGAAAAGAAAACTTATAGTGGTCTACAATGAAGGCCTTGCCAAGGATTTGAATGAAGGTGCAAATCCAAATAGTGTGTGTGTTTTTTTTTTTTTTTTTAATTGTTACAGAGTTTTAGAGCATTTCTATTTTCAATAATAAAATAACAGTTTAAACTTTACACATTGTGTTCTTTTCAGATTGATAGACTTTATTATGATCAGAAGAGAGTTTTCAAAATGAGGAATTTGGAGATGAATGTTTTAAACATATGAATGTTTAAAATATATTTACATGACGATAGGATGAAGCCTGATCATTTCTCACCATGCTCCATTATGTTGACTGAACCTGTGTTCCTTGAAATAATAACAACAATAAACGTTCTTGAAAATATAGGTTCGATTTAACCATCTTGCAGGTCTCTCTTCAAAACTCTTTTTTTCCCTCTGGTGACAATTCAGGTTAAATGACTTGGGTGTGGGGGGAATGTTGGGTGGCGGGGGATGTTTTTTTGTGTCTCTACTGACTTTGAAACCTTTTTTTTTTTTTTTTTTTTTTTTTTTGTACATAGTAGAGATCATATAGTGCTATTTGATAGACGTTCCTGCATTTGAGAGGACAACATTATTTTAATGCTTAGGAGGCAGTTTTGAGCAGATACAGCCTTCTGAGAGCCCAACTTTTTGTCTCCGAGTTGAGCAGAGACCCTCAGATGATTTTGAGGATGGAAGAAAAGATGATGAAATCATGTCTTTGTATTTTTAAAATAATGTTGATAACTGCAAAATACTGAAATTAATTGCAGAAAGTTTATTTTTGAGAAGAGAGATTATAAGTTCTGGATAGTCCATTATTTATGATGATAACTTTAAAAATTCATTTGGCTTAGCTGACTTTTTTTTCAGATGGGAGGTGATACTAATTCTACTTCTAAACTGTGTAAGGTGGAAGAACGCGTAGGTATGGGAGATCTTTGTAACACCAAGGTAATGATAGTTATCGTGGTATACTAAACTCTTGAGCTCTATCGTGACAATACTGTATGCTGTTTGGATTTTTTGCTTCAAATGCTTCATACTGTATCATGAGTCTGTATCAGAACAGAATAAGGTATATATATTTTTTCTGTACTTAAGGTGGTCTTTTCTGTCTCTAGATGATCTCAATATGACGCATCAACACTGTGTTCTGGCTGGTTTTGTACCTCGATTCAGCTCAACTCACAGAGTGGCGGATGTAAGTATCAAAAATGAGTTTCTATTTTTTGTTTTGTAAAGTTAATATTCTGATACCGTAAAGCCAGCCATCATGTTGTAGTGTTCTGAACTGTGGTTCACAGTTACGTTGATGACTTAGATGTTTAACTTGAACTACTGCTGTTCATTTATCATTAGATCAAGGTATAGTTTCTCACTGTATTTAGTTTACCTAATGACACAGCTAGGCCTATAAAATATAAATTAGCAATGTGTGCTACCCTGCACGTTCATGGGTTATTGAAGAAATATGGTTGCATGTTTCTTCATTTCTCTCTGAAATGCTTTACAGCTTTTTGCTCTGTTCATATCTTAGTCCCAGTTGAAAGGCAATATTCATGATGAGATAGAAATGTTCAAAAACATATGTCAGCAAGGTCCACTGGCAAAAACAGCCTTTAGGGCAGGTCAGGAGCAGCTAGGAGCAGTCATGAGTAGGTTTTAAATTGGATCCTTCTGGTGCTTCTAGTGATGGAAGATAATGTAGGTGATGTAGAGTCCGAGAGCCTTGTCTGAGAGCTGTTTTTGGATAACAAGGGTTCAGCCTATTATTTTCAAGTATTAAGATACCTTTTTTTAGTAGACTTGTTGTTCCTTTCTCATTTTTATCCTTAGCTTTATGTATATAGTATTCAAATGGAAAGGTATCCAGATATACAGAGATAGGCAGTATTGTTAAATTTATTTAAAAAAAAAATCATTTTTTCAGCCAAGCAAAATGCACTGCTGTTGAAGTATGTGACACACACACATCCAAGTACTCCTTTTCCTCTGACTTTTTGTAGTTTGCTCGATGACATAAGTCAAGTGGCAACAAATACAAACACTCATACCTATATAAATTAAAAAAAGTACAAGAACATGAGAATACTACTTTTTCTCAAATTTCTTTAAGAAGTTAATATGTTAAAAAATTACTGTATGAGAGCTTTCATTTCCCCAATAGATGTATACTGAGCTATGTTGAGCTGAGCTTTATATCAGAGTCAGCTTTGATATAAAGTTGTATAGTATGATGTGCATTTAAACAGATAACAAAGTATTTTTTCCTCTTTTGAATATTCCTGCCTACTGTTCCTGCCTCTGTGCTTTTTTAGAGGAAAATACACATTTATTTTCAGATTGAAAAGCTGCTTATATGTTGTTTTTAAACTATTTCTAGCTCACATGCACTATGAAAATTTTATTACAAAAATGAGACTGGGCAGTCAATGTACTGTGGGTAAGTTTGAGAAATATTTAAGTTTCGAAGTGCCTGTGTGCCTATCTATATATTTAACTTTTTATTTTATTTTTAATAGTGTTCAAGAGGAACATTGGAGTATATATTTGGTCGATGCGAACTTGCACTCCAGAATTTACAGACTGATTCTGATTCAAAGGCTTTATCTTTGAAATCTCTGGGAGCTGCTGTTGTAAAGCAGGTGGAAGAAACACATAATGAGGTGAGATTTGCAGACAAAATATCTCAGCCTAACTCCATGAGCAGAATGCATCTCGGAATTAATGTCAATTAAATGTATTTAACAACTCTCAAGATACTGCTGTGTGCAAGTTTAAAATGTATTTTTGCTCAGTTTTGTGTTTGAATGTAGTGACTGGGATTAATTCATGTCTGATACCTTCGTTCTCAAGTAAGACTGAATTTTTTCTTAAGATCCCTCTGCTGGTAGGTTCAAAGAGTAGTTTTAGTGAGATTGGCTTTATGGTGCAAAATTTGATGGTGTGGACAAACAAATACCCTGTTGTTTTTAGAAAGGAAAGAGGGTGCAGGGAGGGGAGTTAAGCCAAGTGCAAGCAAGTAAAAATCTTACCCAAACTTTTCAATTGTTCATCAGGCATTGAGATGGTTGCCAGTCTTTTACAGAATGCCAGATGTGAGAACATGCTTTAAAGCATGTTCTGAAGAAAATACAGGGGAATAGTTTTGAGGAATAGCCCAGTTCAGCTGGTGATGCCGCAGTTTGAAATAGGCACGTGCGGCCCTGTGCTTGCTGCTGCAGCTGGCCCGGCACTCCGTGGTTTGAAGTGCAGAACAGCTGTGGCAAATGCACCAACTTGACAAACCAACTGCGATTATCAGGCAATGTTTTGTGCAGCTCTGGAAGCTGGTAATTTTCCTGTAATATAGAAGTAGGTAGTGTCATGGGGAATGTTATTTTGTGTTAATAGAAGCAGTTGGTGGGATGACATAATGTTTTGGGGTTATCTTACACTACTGGCATTTTCTAAGATAGTTAACAGAATACTCTTTTTTTTCCAAGGGCTTTAAAATGACAGATTGTTTAGCTCTTCAAGAAAGCTGTGCTTCCACCTGAAATGCTTTTGGCTCTTGCAAACTGACAATTGTTGATGGTAATCTCTTAGAAAAGTAGTTATGGTGAGCTCAAATATCAGTGGTTCCTTACAGCATTGCTCTACTGAAACATGTTGAAGGAGCTTTGCTGGATTTATACCAAGATAAGCATGATTGTCTTTATACTGGGACATCTATAGTATGTAGGTAATTTTCACTCGAATGAAGTTTGTGCAAATATTTTATTTAAATTGCCATCTGCTGGGGAATATAATACAGCATCTTGTTACTAAAGCTTTGTAGAGCGTTCGTTTATATTGGGTTTAGAGATGTAAAATTGAGCACAGTGATGGCAAAAGATTTGTTCCCTTCTATTTAGCAAAATGGTTCCTAGAACGATTGAAAGAAGTCTGATGCATGCAGGGCTTTACAAAACATTAATCAGACTCAGTCCATAAAACTCTACGCATATGTGGTTTGCACAGCTAGGGCCACATGCGCAGCTGGTGTAAATTTGCACGGGCCCTTTAACATCAAAGACCTGTGGCATTTACATCAGGTGAGAGACTAGCCCCTGGTGTTTGCAGTCACCTGAATAATTTTGCTGTGTGACATACAGGGATGTTTCCTGTTACACATATGGGATATGCTGTAGCAGAAATGATTGTTTAACTTGTACATATTGCGCACTTAGTCTCAGTGGCCACATTGGATCTATATTTCATTGGCAAGGAGAATACCCACTCACTTTAAACTTTTTTTTCTTCTAAGGTCACCTCTTCACTTGAAGGATAAATACCATATGTTGAAGTGCTGTTTAAACTTTGTTTTTTATTTGCTGCGTAAGTAGGAAAAGTGATCTGTGGCTTTACGCTATGGTAAATACATGTTTCGTTTTTGCACATCATTGAAGTGAAAACATAAGTTATCTGTGAGGCAGATTTTTTTGTATATAAAAAAGTTTCCCAGCGTATTTTACTCCCTATATGATAAATCTGTGTAGTTTCAGGCATTAGTATTGCTTTTAGGTTTGAGTTTTCACAGGCATATGAAGAACATGTTTCGTTTCTTCAAAGTACCAAGTTGTTCAGCTACTGATGAAAATAAGCATGGTCAGGATTTGATTACGGTTTTCTTTCCTGGATTTCTCAGTATTTTTAGAAGTCAAAACTGTACTAGGAAAGGCAAACACAGAATAATGAAGAATTTCCACCTTGTTTTGACTGTGTATTTCTGTTCTGATGTACAGCTTGTTGTGCTGGATTTTAATTGCCTTGTAAATTTTCTATCTTACTGTAATATCATTTGTATCAGAAGTTTTGCATAAGTTTTAGGCCAGATAACTACATGCAGCTATTTTTCTAAACTTTGTGTTTCCTAAAATGTTAGGATTGTTTTCTTCTCTCCTGCTGGCACTTGCGAAGTAGTGGTCAGAGATCATTAAATGGAACAGGACCATAGAGTTGGCATCAAGCTACAGGCTACCAAGCTAAAATATAGTAGTGTAGCCCTGGTGTCTGCTGAAATGAAGAGCAATGCCAAATGAGATCTAGACCGGTTAGCTCTGCCTGCTGGAGAGCAAAGACTAGGAACAATCTGGAAGAGTGAGGTAGGATTCTTCACTCTTGTATTTCTGGGCATGAAAATTGACTTGCTGATCTGATCAAGTGGGGCTGACCTGAAGGGCTGAAGCTTTAGTGGAGATTTACTTTTTTCCATTTTTGTCCAGAGCACAGAAACTGGCAACCAGGGAGAATTTCAATATTCCTTTAGACCTAGTCTTGGTGTTCTGGCTTTGCATTTCAGAAAACAATTGTCTGCTACTTTGAGTAATGCAAAATCTGGTAGTTTCCTGTTTTGTGAGATGCTGTCAGGAGTTCTTTATTGGCCACACCAGATGAATCATTAAATATTACTTGTAAAGCAAAGCATATGAGGAACTTCTTTAGAATTTGATGGTGCTCAAGTTTGTAAGAGCAGGGTCTCATCTCATGGGCTCAGCCCTGATGACTAAATCTTTAATCGCATGAGGATGGATGGGTTGCTCTGCTTGGGAGGTGCTGCTGCTCTTGCGTGTGTTTCTCTGCTGAAAATAGTGGCTCAGTTCAGTACAGTGAATGCACAGGGATATAGAGAGACCTGGGCTACCTAAGCTGAAAGATACGTGGTGGCAGAACCTGAGGTCACTGCTGAGAAAAGGTAGTAGCGTGCACAGCCGAAGGAAGGTTAATGTGTTTTAGCACATTACAGTGAAATGAAAGCATGGTTAGTGGCTGGCTAGCACAGAAGAGAGAAAATATAGCTCACCTACATATGTGGCATTTAATAACCAATACTTTTAAATAATTGACGGAGGTGCACTGCCTCACAAAATGTCAAATGCTGCTGTTGGCCTTTTACTACCCAGTATTGACTATAACCTAAAACTGGCCTTTAATCATTATTTAAAGGACAACTTGGAAGTATGTTGAGGTTAGGCATGAGGCCTGATTCTAAGCATGCTTGACGAGGTAACTTGGCCATAAGTCTTAAATGAAAATTAATTAGGAGATAGCAATTATTCCTAAAATGTGAAGCTTTTTTTAATGTTAATGTGGTTAGTCTTTGTGCAGTTCAATTATGTGAACTGCCTCCTAATGTGAGTTAATGTTGTTCTGGCATATAGGAATCTCTGCATGAAAGCTCATTCACAAAATCCTCCACAAGAGGAGCTGTTAACATGAGTTTGGTCAAGAGGGTAATGTTGGTTGCAGGCTAGAATGGAGCTTTCTTTTCACTGTGGTACTGTGATTGAAGGTACCCTTCCTTCTACTCATAGAAAGTGAGGGAAGCAGCTGACTTAATAGGAATGCCTTCCTGGTGCCAGAAAAAAGCACTGCAGAATAGAGATCAGTGACAGAAAGAGATAGCATAGCTCTAAGGGATCTTGGAAAGCAGATAGCTTGTGCACTTGTTAAAGCATGTACTGAGTAATGGATGCAATGTAAAGTGTTCAATTGTTAATTTAAAAATAACAAAGTGACTTGCCAGAGCTGGAATTCCTGGAGAATTTTTAACAAAACTAAGTATTTGTGCTTATACATGTCTGAGATGAATAAAGTCACCTTTGCTCATTAACACGGTATTTTTTGAATCAATAGCTACCTGCTCATGAGTAATACTGTAATATTTCAAAGCTGGTACTTATCAAGCAGCTTAATGGATAAGCTGGTGAATGAAGCACTGCTCCCCAAACACCCCGTTGTGTTACCTAAGTTAGAGGTTAAACTAAGATCATGTGACATAGTATGAACCTGAGTTTGAGCCCCAGTTTAAAAAAAAAAAAAAAAAAAAAAAAAAACACACCCTCTATCTGAACTGTTCTAGTGATCAGCCATCCCAGAACTCTGTATACCCGCTTCCAACAAAATGCAACTTGATACTTCATCCCCGGTTAATCCTATAGAAGCAATAAACTTTAGTTGAATTTTGCTAGGAGGGATGTGTGTCACCAAACTCAACTGCTAAACTTGCAGGTGTTCGTTTTTTTTTCTTCAAAAATACTTATCTGCCAACATATAGGTTGTTATGTTTTTCTGAGAGTGGTTTTAATATGCTTTTCCTAACTTTTACATTTAAGTAGCTTTTATTGAAATCATTACCATAAAGTGACCACACGTTTAGTTGACGTTATCTGAAACACTTACCTGTCTCTCTGCTTTGAGGTAAGAAGGACAGTGAGGGCTTTGGGCAGTTGTTGTTCTTGCCACTTCACAGTTTCTTTGCTTGAGTCCTCAGCCCTGAGTAGGGGTGAACAGAACCACCTTTGTGATAGCAAGTAGTGATTAAAGCAGCTTTGAACTGTGTGCAGTAACTACCACAACAAAGATGGATTTGTAAAGACAAGAAATACAAATTTTTATTGAAGAAAAAGACTCAACAGGAATTATAATAAATGGAATTATTTTGGTGAAAGATTATTTCATGAGTTATCTTCGTTTTTGATGTTTTGAAAGTTTACTATTAATTCTATCTTAAGGTTGTTGTTCCTCTACATGCAATTAAAACCAGCCTAGTGTACACCTCCTTTGCTTTATATTTTAAATGAATGTATAGCCTTGCTTCTGAGGGACTTGATATTGTTCCATTTGAGGATTTGTTTTCTGTGTAAAGCACACTTGTCCCATAAGCTTCCCAATGGGAAAACAACTTTAGGTGCTCAGAAAAGCCAAGGGTTGCCCTGCGAGCACTGCTCCCTCCGTGCTGCAGTGTCGGAGCCGGGCCAGGAGCCCAGGCAGTTTGGGGACACCCCCCTGCCCAGCACAGGTCTGACAGAATAGGGCTCTAAGTCGTGTGTTTAGATCCAGATAATCCAGAAGTTATTGGTAGTTACCAGATTAACTGGTCACTACCTGAGTTTTATTATAATACTACCTTCCCATTCCTTAGCTACTGACTAGTTGCATTTGGGTAATGTGATTAGTGCAAGTTTCTTTAGTCTTTTGTGTAATGACCAAACTCCTTCCCCAGCCACAATGTTAATTAAAATAGTCACAGTTGATGCACGTTTGACTGAATTATGTGGAAGCTTACACTTCTGAAGTTTGTTATACATGTCCTATGGGTAAAGAAAAGATTTGTTTTTTGCACCTCTTCAGGCTTGATGGGAACGGCTCAGTTCACAAGGAGTAGAAGTGAAAATTAACAACTGGGTGTTAGGAGGCATTTGGAAACAAGAACTTCAGTTCTGCTTTTGTGTGGAATAGCCACAGTATTGTATTGTGGAATCCATTGGCTCCCCAGTGTGCTGCCCCAAAGGAACACAAGTGACATGCCACTATGTTTTTGTCTTGCAGGTTGAGTTTGAATGGCTTAGGCAGTTTTGGTTTCAAGGCAAGCGCTATTTGAAGTGCACTGATTGGTGGCTTAAGCCTATGACTAAACTACAAGAATTTTGGAGGAAAATGGAGGTTATGGTGAGTACCACTAGGGTGTAGTTTAGAACTTGAATTCTAGAGCACAAGAGCCTGCACTATGGTGTGTATGTTTACATTTGTGTTGTAATGTCAGGGCTTACTTCAAGCCACATGAAAAGTAGGATCAGTGTCAGCCTCTGTTGCCTCCTTTTTTCTCTGTCCCAGTAACCGAAATAAGTACAAGTAAAAATCAACAAACCCAAGATGAAATTTCAGTTGTTTCCTTTCTTTGCTTAAGTTTGATAGCTTCCAAAGATGCCAGGTGAGAATATGGCATCATGCCGGTTGATACATGGAGCTGTCTAATGGTGTTGTATGAAAGTTGAGCACAACAAAATACAAAACTGCCAGTGACAGCAACGGTGAATGTGTCTGGGTGGAGCTGAGAGTAAGATATGAATATCTGGGGGGTACATGCTTTGCAGTCCCTGTCTGCACTTGCACCACAGCAAGGACCCATAGCAAATTCTAGTGGGTGCCAAGCTAATTAGTTACTTGAGTAACAGAAGTTATGGCATTTTTAGTATATTTGAAAGCACGTCCTTGCCTTCCTTAAACTGCCTTAGTGATTTCAGTGACAGCCAGTTATCCCAGCAGAGCCCCAGCTGGGAGACCTCGTGTTGGATCTACGTGCTGCTCTGCCTGCTCGTGTGTGTTTATGCAGACAGAGCTGCACTGACAGGAGCGTCCGTCTCACCAGTATCCTTGGGGCTGCAGCAGCAGCTTCTCAAAGGAATTTCTGCTGGTCACGACGTGAGCCTCAATTTGTCCATAGCTGTCTTAGAAAAGTTTGTGTTGTAGGCCAGGATGTTGAATATAATTTTAGTAGAGATGTTTTTGAACCCTCAGAGTCTTGTTGCAACAAGAAGGGTGCCAGTCAGCTTGGGAGGAAAAAGTTTCTCACTAACTGATGTGTGAGACCTCTAAGCTCTTCCTGCAGCAGCTGCTTTCAAACTTGAAAAGTGGGATTTCCATTTGTAAAATCAATTGCTGCAAGAAATCAGTAAATGCCAGGCTCTTCAACAAAAGTCGGGAAATGATTTTCTAACTTGTTTATTTTTATGTAACTTTTTGCATTTTCATGTGTTCACATTCTGCTGATATTTGGGGGATCTCCAATGAACTTTTTCATTATAATAACCTTTTGGTTTGTTTTTCTTTCAAACGACAACTTACCCTCTTGCAGCACAGACTTATACTAGGTAGAGACAAGAATGTTTGATTGTTATTTTATATCCATTGTGTGTCGAGAACATGGGAAAACAGCAAACTCGGGAATTCTCAAGGGTTAGGTTTTCTGCAATTGGTGTGACATTACCATGTGGCTCTAATTAGAAACATGGTGGCGTCAGTGTATCTCCTTTCAACAGGCCTCAGGATGATATTTATCAGCAAGCTGAAGGTTTGGGCCAAGACAGAAGCTGCTTCTAATTTAAAATTTAAAAATTGTTTTAATGTTTTATGACTTATAACACATTAATCACAATTAATTTCAGCTATTGGAGGAGACAGAAGAGAATTTTAATTGAGAATGTCTGTGTTGTTGAGACACGATGTAAATCTGATGCTTGCTGTGGTTGGGACTTGGTGGTGGCTTTTTTGTCTCCCAGCCTCCAGCGCTGGGACTCTGAGGAAGGGACAGGAGGGGGCAATGTTGAGCCGTGGTCCTAGCGCCACAACAGGCACCGGCTTCAAAAAATACACAGAAATGGAGCATTAACATCGGGAATTATCCCTGTTGCTTCAAGTTAGCTATAATCTCGAGATTCCATAACACAGGAAATCAATTGTGGGTTAACAAATTCAACAGCAATTTAACATAAAAAGTGCTGTGTTTTGCTATGTGTTTGGCTTCCACAGCATTAAGTTAAATCAAAAGGGTGTTTCTGAAGCTACCTAGTAGTCTACATTCAGTGTTTTTACTCCAAATTTCTAGTTTTAGCTGTATGATTCTTAAAAAAAAAAAAAAAAAAAAAAAAAAAAAAAAAAAAAAGACTGCCTTATAATATGGAAGAGTGCTTAAATTATGAATGTTTTGCAGCTGATCTTGTTTCAGGAGAGGACTTAGGTGTTATTTCTTAAAAGGAAATAATTAAGCAATGTATTTTTCTTTACATTTGTGAGCAGAACAACTCTCGACGTGTTTTATGTGTGTGTGTCTGGAGTGTTACGAAGTCAGGTTTGGGCTCTCTGTGTGCTTTTCTCCCTGTTTAGTAATGCAATGAAAAAAGAGGGGAGAGTCTTATAAAATAATTTCTTATTCTGCTACCTGTAGTTGCTTTGGTGTCACTGCAAGATAAAATACTTCAGAAAATTTAACTCAGTGCCCTCAAACCTTTGGGCTTTACCTAATGTTTTCCTGCATTGTAGTAGGTACCCAGTATTATTGTAACGTGTATTTCTGGCATTTTTTTCCCTGGGGAGAGTTTTACTTATAGCTTACTCTTGTGATGTAAATGCTAAACCTTTCATTTGAATGGCATTCTGATAAAACATCACTTTTCCCACAATATTACCTCATGAATCTATGAACCATTAAACCTAAAGCAGTTTAACCAGTCGTCTTTTCTCTCTGTCTCTTCTTCCCCCCTTGAAAATATGAAGGCTATTCAAATGTTTGAGGATTTTTTCTTTTTTTTTTTGTTAAAAGTCATCCAAGATTAACACGTTATCATGTGCAACATCAGGATAAATGCTTGCTGAATTCAAAGGGAGAGTTACCATTTGAAAAAGGACTGTACAAGCTTTGCTTTCTGGGTAAAGAGAAGTCTGAAAAGCTTAAATCTCATGTGATGTGACGAAATCTTGCTGTAGCTGTTCTGAGATTCAGCGGAGAGACAATTTGTCTCTCAGGGTCTGATATCATGCAAACCTCAAAAATCTGACATTTATTTTAGCTATAAAAATGTTTTAACACCATGCCAAATCAGTGAGAACTGTAGAAATCCTGCAATCTCTTTTTGTTTGTTTTGTTTTAGGCTGATTCGTATTTGAGTAAGTAAAATGTAAATCAGTGCAGTTTTTTGTTTGTGGAATGAAAAGTAAATAGATATGACTATACTGAGAAATATCGAATGCCAGAGAGTATTTTTGTTTGTTTGTTTTCCTAGTATTCCTTTAAAAAATGAAGACGCTAGTAGTGCTATATGGTATGAATTGTATTTCCTGCTTTGACAGTCCATTTAGCAACATAGCGATGTGTTTATGTGGCATTTGGCCTTAATAACCTTTATTGACTTTGGTGAGTAAGAGCCAAGACTGGGATTATTAAAATGTATCAGTTTCATTGCAGTATAAAATCGCAACATATATAATTATGTTAGGTAGGCTAAGCTCCATTTAATCCCACCCGTTTATGCAGGAATTTGGCAAGAGGAAGAAAATCATAGTACTAAAATGTGCAGAAACATATGACTGATTCTGAGTTATATTTAACAGCAGAACTGTTTGCTTACTGTAAAAGGTCTTACTTAAAGGAATGAAACATAGATCTTAGAACTCTTTTTTTAATGTTATAACTTAAATACAAATAACTGTTATACCATTTGTTTTACATTTTGGCAATCTAAAAACATAGCTAATGGTATTGAAATGCTGTATATCTTAGTTTAAAATGCAGAATAAAACCAGAAGGACGCATATTTGTTGTATTTATACTGGGCAAAGAGATTTCTTGCAGGCTGGTATCTCTGTATACAACAGTTTCACCTGGATTTGTAAGAGTTCTTAATAACTACTGAATAATCATAATTACTATTTTCATCAATATTACCCTTTTATCAGTTTATACAACTGAATTGAAGTTGGAGAATCAAGCTATTTTCTTGGAACATTGTTTTCTTTTCCCCCTTTTCGAGGGCTACCTCATTATTTGCTGCTGTTGCTGCCTGTGAAGCATGTTGTAGTTTCTGCTGTAAGCCACTATTGTCCGGGGCTTATAGCCCGGCGGTCAGAATTGAGTCTGGGCTGAAACTTGAGCTACAAAATCTCAGCCCAGGGCCATAATATATTTTCATACATTTTTTTCTAAATTAAAACAAGGATTTAAATATGTGTTTAAATCAGGATCTTTCAGTTCCAGAATAACCATGATAAACTTAGAAAGGCAAAATATGATTTTTTTTTTTTTTAAAAGGAATCCTCCTAGCTTTCACAGACTTTGGCATTTTGAACACCTAACCAGTTACATTTTTTGGTGTTGCGAACAGGCTGTTTGTTGAGCATTCTCAGAAAATGCAGAGCAACTTAACTGCTGTTTGAACGGGTCTGACCTTGTCAGCCAGAACTCAGGAAATCCCGAGGAAAGATGTAAATTCTGCTCGTGGCTCTGCCGTGCGCGCGGGCGCTGCTGTGTGCCCTGCACCCGGGACCCGCAGTGACGGGGAGCTTATTTGCCTAATGAGCTGTGAAATCCAGGCACAACATGGCAGCTCCAAGACCCAAATTTTAGCCGTATCTCTTGTCTTTCTGGGCTGCTCTTATCTGCTTATGCCAGACCCTTTGAATAAATGGTTTTGGCAGGTTATATTTTATGTACACCAGGAGTCAAGTGTTCCTGGAAATGTACCTTTTATCTTAAACAAAATAATAAAACCTTAAAATGTGATCCTGAAGGCTTTTTTTCCCCAGTAATTTCCTTGACCCCTGTATTTTTAACTCCCAGAAATCTGAGCAAAGGTTCAGCGTTGTTGACAGCAGAATTGCTAACAATTTTTTTTTTAAAGAAAAAAAAGTTGTCTTCCACATCTTTCTTAAAAAAATATTTACAATTCTGAGGGAATTCAGACTTAAGCTTCCAAAACAAAGTGTGTGCTGAAAGCACAAAGGACTGTGTTTATGATTCTCTTTGAAGTGTTTTTGCAACAGGATAAGGAAAATTTTAGAAACTGTCTGATAGTGTTCAGGGTAAATACTTAAACCCCTTTAGAGAATTTCACACACAGATACTGTGCAGCAGAAAAAAGGATACTTATGTTTCCTAAAGCTGCTACAGCCTACAGCTTTGTACTTAAAGACAGAGGTGTTGAATAGAATTCTACTGAGGATACATCCAGTGACAATATCTGCAGGAACATCAGAGCAAACCAGTGGATAGCACTTTCTATTTTTAACCCTTGTGTGAGCTACTTGGGATCTAAACTATGTTGATAGGAAGCACTGTAACATTTCTATTACAAACTGGGAATGTTACAAGGGCACTCTTCCTACTCATACAGCATATCCTGAAAATTACTCTGCAAGTGTTAAGGTTGTAACATAAACTAGCATAAGCCAGGAAAAGTTTAGGATGGGCTACCTCGATTTGTGTGCTATGGGGAGATGAGATGTGTTTGACAGCACAAATGGGAGGCCCATGGGTGGTTGTGCAGCTGTGCACGTCGTGTGTGCCACACCAGATGGTGCAGAGGAGGTGGCCGTGCTGACCTAGTTCGGGGCTCCTCTCAAAGCCAATTTGCATCTGAGCTCAAGTTTGTTTTAGGTGCTCTTGTGCACAAAACTGGGCCTTGGTAAGCTCCGGTTTTGAATGGCTAGACTTGTCTTGTGCTAAGCTTGTACTTTCTGAGGGTTTATTTCTGTCATCTTCACTCTGTATTTATGCAGTCAGTTGCTTATGATCTGTATGTCATCGTATATACTGTATGCCTACTTACCATATATACTATATGATATATAGTTACATATATACATATGTACTTGTATATGAAGTGCAGTGATCTCTGCGTTAATCTTTCAAAATGCAAATGTATTCAACAAATCAGCAGAAATCAGAATCATGATATAGGTTATGTCCCGGTTTTGTACTTGAATAAGTTGATGTCCGTGTCTGAGCTGAGCAACTGTGACTTGAAAAGGCTTCTGCATCACACGTAGGGCTCTCCTCACTCTGTATAGGTTACCAGTGCTAGGCTGTTTTCTTTGTGACTTTGTGCATAGGTACAAGTGAATACATACAATGCTCCGTGGGTTTCTTTAACTGTGATAATCTTCTAGTTAAATTCTCTCTCTATCTTCAAGGATGTATGAAGCTATACTTAGAGGGCACTGCTTGCAGTCCTCAGCAGCAAGAAGAGCATAGAAAGCGTTTTCAAGAGCCTTTAACTATGCTGGGTGGTACTGCAAGTCACCCAGTGTGTGGTAGAGAAAGGGAAAAACTCAGGTCATGGTTCCTGCTGCATCTCTGTGGATGTAGTGTCAGTCCTGGACAGAGATTTTAGAGCTGGGTCTGGCCCTTCTGCAGCCAGTGGAAGCTGTAACTGGTTTAGATGGAAGCAGAATCAGTGTGGTGAGGCTGGTGCATATTGTATTTGATGGTGGGCTGTTCTCAGTATTTTTTTTTTTCCGCTAGAACTTTGGATGGAATCCATCCTGCAACAACAAAAGAGCCTTTTTGTCAACAGTCTATTTACCAGCTTATGAGGTTTATTGCTTTCTATGGAAATAGAGAAAGAATAACATTATATTGCAATTTTAATAGTCAAATTCTTACTTTTAAAGCCCCTCGTGACATTTATTAGTACAAAAACTGAATAAAAAGTGTTTGTGTAATGAAAATAAGCAATATTTGCTGAAAAGAAAAATCTGTATTTTTGAAATTTGTGCCTGCTTGTGTGCATGTGTATAGTGTATATAGTACTCGTTGCCTCTTGTTCTTAATATACAATCATGGAAATGATCAGATAGAGAGCTTGTGGTTTTGTACATTTGTATATTTACCTCTATGAACATATTGCATAAGTACATTAGAAGATTTGATTTAGCATTGAAACTGTAAATTAGAGGGGCTTGGCAGGAGTAATTTTTCTTGTGACTGTTAAAAACTAAGGAAAGTTATAAGTTCTAATGAAAGTGGAAGCAAATGGTAATTTGACTTCAGTATTGCTAAACATGGTTTCATTACTACCCTCTTTTAGTAGCTATGTAACCACTTCATAAAAAAGCCTATAGCTATTTTAATTTCCAAATGGGTTTTGCAAGTGAAGGAGATGAAGTCATCTTAAAAATTACCATTTCTAGGAGTGATGCCTTTAATTCCTAAGAAAATCACAAGTTAAATTTATTTTTGTTTTGGATTGTCATTTTTAACACTGTGTTGTAACGTCTTAGCAATAACATTGCAATTTTGATCAATATATAAAGAAATAAAAACTTCTGTATTTGCCATGGCAGAAGTTAGACTGGTGGATTAGCTGCTAATTGTTTCACTGGCCCTCGATTTAACTTGTGTAAGTAACTTAAGTACAGTTTTCATAATCAGCACTGGGATCAAAACTCTGAGGTGTTAGTTGGATTTTAGATTGTGGACTCTTCCTGATTTTAAATTACTTGTCAATAAAATGAGGATATAATTTTTACAACTGAGAGTTGCTTTTAAGTCATGTCCCAGGGACCAAATGTTCTGGAGTTGAAAGAACCCTGTAGATTTCTGCAAGGATTTGAAATGTTGAACTGGGGCCAAAATTAACCTTTTATTTTTATTTCTTTATTCCTCCCCCCTTCCAGTTTTCTAGTTGCTAGGCCAGTTCCACCCACTTAGGTAAGATACCAGGAGCTTGCTGTGTTTTGGCACACAGTTTTACCTTTGACACGCTGTTTGCCCTGGGAGGTGGGGGGAGCAAATGTATTTCAGTTTCCAGTCATGTTTTTTATGAGATCTGGGGTGGATCATTTTTGCAATTTTCATTCTTATTACACATGTTTGTGCTTAATAATCTTGGGACTGTAGATAAAATAAAATGCAGCCTATGCATATAGCATTTACTACTCTGCAGCAAAATATATATATATATATATATATATATATATATATATATATATAAAGGGGCTTATCTCAAATATCTCATCAGGTTTTGGCAGTTCTCCTTGAACTGTTAGAGAATCTGAACTGTGTAATTCTCACAGCAAAGACTTTAATATAATATTTAAGTGTAGCAAAGCTCTTTCAAGTTATTCCCATGTAATAAAATGATTGTTTATCACAATTGGACCAAATGGCATCTCTTTTCATAAGACTCATTTTGAATTTTTGTAACGATTAGGGAATGATTAGACCAGGTTAGATTTTTGCTGGTTTCTAAGAATGGCAGCAGTGGAGTTATGCTCAGGATGAAATTCACCTAGTGGTTAGTATACAATATTCTGCAAAATACACTCAGTTAATAACTGAGAATAGCACATCAGTGTGTTCTCTGGCTGCCTAGGTTAAATGTAATTGTCAGTAACTGAAGTGATTTTTGAAAGTGTATAAGTACGCTCTAGTAAAAATTATATTTTTGGCTCAATGTTTTTACAAGTGGTTGCTATTTGTGGATAGATTGAAGCCTCACCAGCTTTGTTAGCTGCCTCCATCGTTTGGTAGAGGATGTGGTGGAGCACAACGTGGAGAAGTGAAAGGCAGGGAGTCTCACCGCGATTCATGTACTGGCCAAATAGTGTCTACTCATTCTGCTGCTTTACTGCTTGCTCTCCTGTTCTGTCCCATTTCTTTCATTTCATAGCTGGACCTCAGAATTCACTCCTCAATGACTGGGTATGTTGCTGATTTTAGGTATAAATTAGTTTGAAATTAGCCTGTACGAACCCATTCATGTGGATGCAGTGTAATACAGAAGTACAGAAAAGGTGTATTCCTTCAATACACAAAACAGTCTGAAAGTCTTTCAGCAACCAAACTTTATATTTCTGTGTTCCCTCCTTTTCATGGGGAAGAGGAGAGCATACCGTGGTATTACATGAACATGGGTAATGCATCTATCCCCAGGGAAGTAAGGATGAAGTAATGTAAGTTAATTCTGTACTGTATTTATGTAGATGCTGACTATAATGGCCAATACAAGTGCTGGCTATATCTTAGTCTGAAATGTGATGTTACGTTTATCAGGATTAAAAAACATATAATTAAGGTGGTTAATATTTCTCACTTTTATGAGCCTTCTTATGTAGGTGGTATCTTCATTAATACAACTTCACAGTGACTGACTTAGTCTCTCAGGGATATGACAGTAGAGACAGGCTACCATGCTATTACATGTTACACTGAGGGCTTGGCAGATCGTTTTTCCATTGCTCATCTTCTCTTAGCTTTCACATAAGACATACACCACACAGGTATATAAAATGTGTGTATGTTCATGGCTCAACTTCAGCTGGGGGATTCCACCAAAGAATAGTGAATTCATAGTATCAAAATTTAGGAAGCTTGTGGGTAAAAAATGAAGGGTTGGAAGATAGAAGAATCTTAAAAACACAGAAGACTGGCAAAAACAGTAAAGAAATCCACTGTTTTGTCTAAATTCTGTGTTTAAAAAAAAAGCATATAGGACTTTTCTCATTTTTTTTTGCTTGTTTGTCTTCTAGATGTTAAGTGTAAAATACTTTAATTGAATCATAGTATTAGCTGACTTTTTCCAACAAAACAGCAGATTTAGACTCTTTACTGCTAGTTTCATAAGAAAAAAAAATGTATATATATACAGAGAAAGAGAGAGCACAGAGACAAATATTGAGCACATAGATGTATAATCCCAAAGGAATAAACTGGCTTCTGCTAGACAAGCTGAAAGCTGATTAAAATATTTCTCCTCCTTTGGGTATGCAACAGCTTTTGATGATGGAGAGTGTATTAATATTCAGCTTAGCTGCCTGTCGACACGTCAGACAGGTCCCAGGAAAGACTCTGAGACTGACCAGGTTTGCTCGCTCCGTCAGAAAGCTTTGCGAGACGCAGAGCAGGGCCCTCATACCCGCAGAAGCCAAGATAAGCAGAATGCCATTTACTTATGTCTTTATTTCAGCAATTACTTGTAGACATTTTGAAAGGATAGAAAATTTTAAAGAATTGTTGTCATAGTGTGAGCTATTTAGATATGATAAAGGAGTATTATGTTAACTGTAAGGATGTAAAGAAAGGATGCTATAGTCGGTTCAATTTTAAATCCATTTGTTCAAGTTGTTTATAAACATGCTAAGATTTCAACAGCAATATCCAGAATTTCTTGGATAGCGTTCATTCTGCAATTCTTTTATAACAGATCTGAGGTTTTGGAGCAGTAATGTTCTCTCAACTTGAGTATTCTCTGAGATGATACCTGCCTTCTAGACAAGAATTTATCAGCTGACCCTTCTGTTGTTTTCTGCCATGCTGACATATGGAGTGTTTGCTTTTTCTCCTTCCATGGTGACTGAATATATGCAGTATCTTTAGAAAACATGTAATCTGTGGTGCGAGGTGCTGTTAGGATGGCTCTAGGGCTAAATACTTCCTGTAATAGGTGAAAGAGCATGGCTTAATCAGCTTAGTTAATTAAGTTGTGCTTTTTCTCATGGAATAGTTTCAAAGTATATTTCACTTAGAAATGGTATTTCTCACTTAGGGAATGACACAAGGTTGGAGAAATCCTGTGGGATTTTTAAAGTGGCCTTGGGAATGGTGAAATTTGCCAGTTAGTCTGCCGTGTGAATATGGAAATTAAAGGTGTGCGTCCTGTTACCAAAGATTTACAGGGGAAGTTTTAATGCAATTTAAAATGTAGAGGCTTCTCAAACTGAAAAAACTCTACTTTTTCCCCCCCATGATATTTCTTTACATGTAAAGAGCTGTCTGTGTTCATGGTGATGATGGTGGCTCCTGCAGATGCATGAGCTGCTTCTGTTACCCTCTTTGTCATCCTTTGCAGATAGACCAGAATGGCCTGATAGTTGGATGTGCATCTTCTCTCCCTACTGATCTGCAGAAAATGTCTACAAATTAAAGCAATGTGAGCTGAGCTCTCCTTGAGCTGAGTTATTGCTTGTGTTCTTCACAAGACATTCCATGTTGAGGCAATTGTCCAAGTTTACTCCTGGAGAAAACTTGGGATTCTGGTATTAAGGGAGCCCTCCTGTCAGGGAGGGGAGGCAGTTGGTTAGAAAATTGCAGGCAGAGCTGCCAATAGTAATCACTGAGCAAGTTTTACTTTCCATCTCCTTTGGTTCAAAGGCTGCATGTCAATGACGTGAAAATAAAATGAACTAATTGCTCTTCAAATATGTGTGTCTATCCTCAACTGTGTGCACTTCTGCATATTAATATATTTTCCTCTAATTTTCGCAAGATCAGTGTCCAGACCTGGTAGGTATACTTGTGTTTAAGTGGTGAGTTGGGTTGTCATATCTGTTATTTAATAATCAGAAATACCTTAATTGGTGTTTCGTGGGCTGCTTAGAGGAAGGAGTTGCTCCTATTTTACCTGCCTGAGGAATTACTGTCTAGTGAAATTTCTCCAACATATGCAGTTATGCCGCTCTAGTATTTTGTGCAAGTCATTTAGTATTCTAGACATTTGGGGTGTAAGATGGTTAAAAAAGAGGTTTTACATATTTCAATCTTAGCAGGCTGTGTGTAATGATTTATTTGTTTTTATCTCTTTTTATATGTTTTTGTATCGAACGAAATTTCTTATTTGAAGCTTTTGTGCAGTCTTAATGCTACAATTAATATGCTACTGAGTTGTATTGCACAAATAATAAGGGAGAATGGGTTCTTGTTTAGGCAAAAGTTATTTAAATTGCATGCAGGGAGTTATGTAAAGCAAGTTAAGATATGTTGGATTTTCATGTAATAAAATTATTCATTTAAATAAATTACTTTACCCGTGGGGGAAAAATCAAGAGGATTATATAAACATAGACTTAAACAACTCTTAATGTATGTAACTCTAAAAATGTGTGAATTCTTTTGTGTATATGTGTACACACAAATATAGGTTTGTGTACAGAGATGCAGAGAGGGGGATTTGTCTGTTTTAGTACTGAGCTGTTCTTTTTAATAATTGAATTTGCAGGATCTTCCTGAGTGGATCCAATACGTTTGTTCCTCACCTTAGTACCTCCCACTGCTTCTGCATAATTCTATGGCAGACTTTAGTGTTTCGTGATTATATGGGGTGTTATAATTTCCTGATGACTGGTTATATTATTTATAATGCAGAGGGTGCTAATCCTTTGGTGATTAGCACTCTGTTTGAATTACCAGAGGTCAAAGGTACATTCTTTTATTTGGGCTTTTTGCAGGGTTTCTTCCTTTGATATTTTTCCACTCAATTTGTGTCCTCTGTTTTATCTGAAAAGTACTTTCAGGTAATTTGCGAAGGGGAAGAAGAAACTTTCTTCCTTAGGGCCCCAAATGTGTTTCAAGCAGAAGTTGTTAGAACGTTAAATTCTCTTTGCGTTGAATAGTTCCTCCAGAAATCATCCATTTAAAAGCAGCATAAATCTCTTGACCAAAAAACCATAGGTGAAATGACCTCGAAGAAAACCTGTCTACTCTGCCTCTAACACAGAGGATACCTGTATGTATGTTATGTATGTATGTAGCACATATACTAGCGAGGAGTGATAGAAGAGCAAGGAAATATTAATATTAGGAATCCAGAAGTGAAAGGAGAGCTGCTCACCTGGTAGGTATTTCGGAGTTCAGATTGCAGCATATTTTTAGCTCAAATGGAGCCTGTATTGGAAATCATGAGGGATCTGATTTTTCTCTGCCTTTTTCTAGCAAAATGGTAATTTATCTTGCCTTAGTGTTTTGAGAAAAGTCATTGTCAGATGAGGCTGGTCAACCTGGGCTGGGTTTGCTTTGCAGATCTAGAACCTGGGCCAGTAAACCCCTGGCTTTAAAGGCTCTGTGGTAACTCAGTCACCAGCTGTGGCTTTCATGCTCAACATCTGCATCAAGTTCTACACTCCATCAAAAGCTTAGATTGATCTAGGTTACATTTTAATCTATGTACTAAAATTATGATTTTTTTTAATGTTCCTTTGCAGTAAATGAATGGCCAATAAGTAAGAAGCAGAAGCACAAGACTCCTATCCAGCAACACGTTGATGAGGGTTTTATTTTTGCTGCCTGTTGTGTGCAAGCTTTTTCTCTGCTTTCCCTCTGGTGTTGCTTGGAGCTTTGTGAGGTGCTAAGATTAGTGCTGTTCTGCTTTTGTCAGAAGCCTTCCTGTTTGCAGTGACAGATAGGTGAAAAAGCAGTATTTGTTCTGCTCCAGCATGCAAGAAATGTAGCTCTGACACTGAGGACAATTAGTCCTATGTTGTGGGATAAAAAACAGGGGTGTTCAAGTTTTAGGTGGACTTTTTTCCCGTGCATGCTCCGGAGGAAACCTTGCTTATAGCACTGCGGCTTCCTACATGACTCTGTGTTAAAGATTATTTTAACTGCTGTCTGCCAATCAATTGCTGGCCTGTGGTTAGCTTTATTTCTTTTACAAACACAAAGCACTAGGCTGGCTTCATTCTTTCTTTTTTTTTTTTTGTTCCTTTGGTGTGTAAAACTTGTATTTCAGTAGTTTCATTTGTACTTAGAAAAGTGACTTGCTCAGTGACTTGCTTCCATGGGGTCTGTTTGTTTGTATTTTTCCCCTGTTTCTGCAGAAATATAGCGAGCACCGCAAAAATGATGAAAAGCAACACAACTTGAGGAAGGGTTCAGTGGGAGGCAAAAATAAAGGCTAAAGTGGTTTTGTGAGCCACTTGGAAGAGAGAAATTGGGAGGCAATAAGTAACAGCAAGGGAAATGATTGTGAGAAAGCAGAGTTTATCCAGGAAGGAGAAGGACAAAGTGGAACACTGATAAATGGGGATAAAGGTGATGGAGATGTAAAGAATTTTGGATGTGCAAGAGATTCTGAAGTAGGCAAGAGAAGGGTAAATGGCAGGGTGCTTTTACAAGTTTACTTGTAGTCATAATGCAATTAATATGAAAGTAGATGTCTTCTCTTTGAATTATTTTTCCCTTGCGTCATCTTCAAGAAGACTGAAGAGTTCAGTCCTCAAGGGTTGTTCCACGAGGACCTTGCTGCAGCAGAGAAATCTGAGCCTAGAAGTCCCACGTAGAGCTGTAGTACCGTGCGTGGGCTCAGCTTGGGAAGGCCTCAGCCGCCTGATGGAAATGAAAGAATCCGCTGCTCTAAAAGCTGTTACTGGTGCTCTGTAAATCTGTTCTTACTGCTCCTGGGGTGGGGTGGGGGAAAAGGTGGAGGCAAATTGGAGGGTAGCAAGAACAGACCAAAATAACACGTAGTTAAAGGCATATTGATAACATGCAGTTAAAGGCAGATTGATATGCACTTTAAATATGCAAGTAGTAACATACAGTTTCGTAACTACCCCTTGCTTCAGGGGCGATGGGGCAAGCTCTCTGCTGATTTGGATGAATGTGACTAGAACGATATAGTTATCAGTTTTAATACTGAAAATTATTTCATGTAGAAATACATATCATATTGTAATTTTGCTAGTCCTGTTTTGAAGTCTGCTGAAATCTACCTAACTCCTTTTTACATCTCTTGCAAACAAATACTTTTTTTCTAATGTTGCACTGTAATTACTATTGTCCTTCGTTTTATATAAACATGTGCTTTTTAGTACAAAACCATATTTGAAAAGTTTGCATAATAGCCCTAATGTAAATAACACTGTGTCCATTAAGTTTATGAATTTATTATTTATGTTAGGCTTTTCATGTGAGTTTTCCCAGAAACAGAATTTATACAATTGAATTAGTTACTAGGCAGTCCAAGTATGCTACGTAGAGTAAACTTAGAGATGTACTGCAAGAATTCCAGGTATCTGCATTTGCTTGTCATTTTACTATCTCATATTTGTATTAAGCCAGTCACTAAGTGTGTGTGAACTGTGCTGACTTCTGATATTTTAAGGACAAATTGCATTTTAAAAGTCCTTTGTAATGGAAAAGTTGGGGGGGGGTTGTTTGTTTGTGTTTTTTTTTTTCCCTATGGTAAACTTCTAAGGCTAGCTGATGCTGGAATCACAAGACAGTAGATAGTCTATACTGTGTCTGAGCTGGTGCTCCAGCCCCTGATGTCCTGAGGATATATGTAATCGCTCCAATATAAATGTTTTAGATCACAATGACAGCTGTGGAAATTAAACATAGCCAGCAAAATTTATTTTCTGTCTAGCCAAGTAAAGGAGAGGACAGATGAAATAATTCCCTGGGCAAATAATTTCTTATGAACAGTGATGAATCTCTTTTACTTTATTAATTTTATTTTACTTTAAAAAAAATCCAACTCAAGGTTCTTTACATTCAAGCTTATCTTTTAATGATGAAATTAAATGGTCAATATTGTTCCTTAGTCATGTTACATAGCATATTACAAGCATTTCTCCAAACCTAAGGAAAATTCACTCCTTAGGATAGCATCCAGAGGAGTTGTAGGGGTTTGCAAATGAAACAAGCTTTGAACTTCTATGATAATCTGGGAATAATTTCCAGTTTTCTAGAAATTTTATCCCTCATAATTCATTATAACAGTATTCTGGTTTTGGAGGCTTCAGAAATACTTTGCTTTATCCTGCTTTAAAAATCTTAAAATATTGCATCTTCTGTAGCTACTGTTTTATAAACATATCTGCTATTTGCTTCAGGGGTTACTTTAAAAGTAGAAAACGCAGAATCCTCTTGTGCAGACTGTGGCCATCCAACTTGCAGGGAAAAAGAAGCAGCACAGAGAGGCTACCTTGCCAAGAAGGGGTGAATATTTATATTTCCCCTGAGATTCTTTCCTGGTTTCTGTAGTTCTGGGAGGATTTCTTTAACCCCAGGGTCTGGCTGCATCTTACCAAACCTGCTGTTCTTGACACCTGCTTGGTGTCCCTGGGGAGCTGCCTTGGGGCACGCGGCTCTGCCTGCTCTTCAGAGGATCCCGTCTGTTTAGGTGGGACAGGCTGCTCTGTCTGGGCTGCTTCTTGTTTCCTCAGCTACTTCTTAAGTATGTCCCTTTAGCAAAGTGTCCTTTGCAGCAATCGCTATTAAAAGTAATTTGCCAGTCCTCTTGCCGAAGCATCCCAAAGCTTAAGATGAGAGATGGAGTGCTAGGTTACTCAATTGCTGAATCTATTGCAGCTTCTTTTGACAAGGTGGGGGAATTAATGTAGGTCATACCTTAGAAATGAGGTTCTAAAATGTTATTGCTCTGATCTTAAAAAAAAAAACAAAAAAAAAAAACAAAAAAAACCAATGCTTTTGTGACCCTTAAAATATAGAGTTTTTCTGGAAACTGTGTTGGTTTTTTTTTGTTTGTTTGTTTTTAAAGTTTATTGCAAAGTAAATGGTTAAAACTGAACTGCAGTTACTTGAAAGAGACAAATATACATTCATTATTTCCTGAGTATGTTGTTTTTATGAGAAAGCAAAGGAAGCAATGGCTGGGTGTCATTAAGGAGTAGCTAGTGGAAAGTGGTGAAATGAGCAATGAGACTTGTAAAGCGTCATGAAAACTGAAACACCAGGGTACAAAGTACCGCTTATCCTCCCTGATACGGATACCATATGGCAACATTAAGGAAAGTGGAAAGTAAGAAACAAGCATCCTATTATTCCTCACACTTTCATTTGCTTGCTATTTTCTTTGGGCAAATGACTAAAGTTGTGCATGACCCTTCTCCTGGCACAGTACTTATTGACAAGGCACCTGTCTTTCCAGTCAGAC
The DNA here is from genome assembly GCF_059628265.1 of Tinamus guttatus. Lineage (NCBI taxonomy): Eukaryota > Metazoa > Chordata > Aves > Tinamiformes > Tinamidae > Tinamus > Tinamus guttatus. The sequence goes on from NW_028288923.1 coordinate 6,811,437, forward strand.
TCCTTGAAGTTTCTTTGGTGTCCTTCCAGCCTTGGCACTTCTAAATATCTAAATATAATTTTACTGTTGCTTTTGTAATAGTTATAAAATCTCTCTGTTTTTTCCCCCTTGATTGTTCTTTAGTTAACATATGTACTCATTTTCTGCTATCCTAACCCTTTCGTCTCTCACTGAAATCCTTGAAGTCTCTTCTCTGCCTTTCTCTTTCCCTTACTCTCCACGTTGCCGTGTCTGGACAACGTTCTACAGCTCGTTCCTGTAGCTGGACTCTTTGGAGACAAGTGGACTGACTGAGCGTACTTTGGTTCCAGACATTAAAAAGACTGGGTTTGTGCAAAGACAGCTATGCAGTCTCCATGCTTATAAGTGATGCATGCAAGAGACCCTTACAGCAAGTTTTAAAATAAAGGTAGTTTTGAACCTCTTTTGTCCTAGCAATGGTTGCTGTATCAAGAGAACACAAGAAAAGCTGCCAGAAAGGGTTTGTGGCAGGGCAAGGAAATTGCCCGGAATTTACCAGTGGGTGTCAGGGAGCACTAGTTTTATGCTTTTTGTGTTGTAATTTTGAAAATTAATACTTTATGTGTTATATCAGGCTGTGTTGTGGGCATGCAGTGGCAATATCACAGGTAATAAATTATTGCTTATAGTACTGAAACTGCATCACCCTCTCCTAATTTTAGTGTCCCAAAGAAATGCAGCTTAGTGGTTCTCCATTATGGAATTGAATGCAACTGTTTCAACTTCACTGTGGTCTAGGCGTACTGATATTTTAAAATTATTTAATAGTTAAAAAAATCACCATTATACCAATAGTATTGTGATTTCATATTACTTTACTCAGTGGAATAGTACCCTATATCTATATGAGTGTGTGGGATGTAGGAGGGAGGGGTGGTCCAGAGGACTCTCTTCTAAAGATGTTCTGTTTGACATAGAGAGTATTAGAGGTTTGAAACAACCTAATATATTCTCACTTTTGGATACAGGGGAAAAAAAGTGAAATATGAAGCTATTCCCGCTAGAAATGTTATAAATCTTACAAAATACATAAGCTTTCTTTTCTGACATACATCAAAGACATAAAACTTGGGAGATTAAAATATGTTTTTAATCTTGGCTTGATGAGGAAAACTTTCACTGTAATATTTATTATGAGAGGCTCTACTTGTGTTGCCTCTTCCCTTTGTTCTGTTTATATATGACTTCCTTTCTTCCAAAAAAAAAAAAAAAAAAAAAAGTAGGAAGTATCGCTTTCACAAAGCCAAGGGATATTGCAATGGTTTGTTCATTTAAGCCGAATTGTAGGCCCACGTGGCAGACACAAACTTTTCTTTTATTGTCCTGGGTCCCAGAGGAAGAGCAATGCTTTCTGATGGCTTCCCATGAATGCCTTTCATTTGTGGAGGACTTTCAGTGGCTTATGCTGACTGTACAAAGATCAAACACACAGGAAAATTGTGGTTTGGAGAAACTTGGCCAATATCTTTGTTTCTTTTCTCAGAAGTTTTTCTTCTCTTACCTTATTTTTTCAGGACGATATTAGGATAATTAGTTGTAGTTGCTGATGGAAAAAAGCTTGTTGTGTCATTTTCTGTTTAAAGTTGAAATATTTTCCTGCTTATCAGGAAATTTGTATGTATGTATCAAGAAAATAGTAACCATAATTGCAGACTTTCTTTATTGTATTTGGAGTCAATCATATCCAGAATTAGACGTAACAAAAAAAAAAAGTTGTGGCTTCTTGGTCCTGCAATTTGATCTACATTGGGCCGTTGCGCCTGCAGAGTTTTGCTCAAATCAGGTTGTGCATTGGCATAGCCGTTTGTCAAACAGATCTGAGTGTAGGATCTGAGGCATTGAAGTCTTTGTTTCAAGAAATAATCATCTTTTTGAGCTTTTTTTTTTTTTTTTCCTTTTTCATAAAGATTTTCTTTTTGATTCGTGATTGATTTGACTAAGTATTTAGAAAAAGATGCAAAGACCATAACAGCTTTTTAACTGGGTGATAGCATGTTCTGGTAGCAATATGCAATTTTCAATTGCGTTGCTCATATAAAACCTAATTTTTCATGCACGTTTAGCTTATGTTGAAGGATTATTTTAATAAAACTCAAATGGCTTAATTTTCTGAAGTAGAAGCTGAAGCATCTTTAGAGGTCAGATGTAGCTGAAACTGGAACAGCTGTACAACATGCATCCTGGATTGTTTTTAATTGTCTTCCCTTTCTCCAAGAGCAGTAATTCTTGTTTATCTTGTCAAGACCCTTTGCATGGAGCACAAGCGCATCATCCTTGAAGGTCGCATGCTTAACCCCCTGCGCGCTCCCCATGTAAATGGGCCCCGTTTTGTTTTCCTTAATGCGTGAGGGGTGGGGGCCGGGCAAGGCTGTTCACGAGGCCTCAATAACTTGGGGGAAAAGTGTCTTAAAGCATATTTTGTCTCCGTACTGCAGGAGATGAGCATTGCTCATCATTGTGCATCCAGCCAAGAGCCGGTTTGGCAACGGGTTTTTGTGTGGTGTTTTGTTTTGGACCTGTGATACTTTTTATTCCTTTTCTTAGCTTTTTTATCTGAGGCACTGAATTCACCTAAAAATAATAATAATAAATAAGATCTTTTCCCCTTTCCTTTCCTTTATTATGTATTCAAGAGGGTTGTATGCAATGGTTTCTTCATGTGCACTGGATATGTAAGTGGCGAATGAGCAAGGCAAGGGGAGCCTATTATCTCTAGGAGATGAACCAGTAATACATGCTTATCAAAGCAGAACACCATTCTGAATATAGCAAGTTGTAGTTCAGTAGGAATTCATGCCTACAACAAATAATACTTTGTGGATTTTCAAATTGTATTAATCAAGATAGAAAATTGGTTTTTGTTTAACAACTGGTATTTGAGATGAAAATGGATAGAGCTTTCTGAGGCGAAAAAGTCCTGTGAAGTTAAATTTGTAGCCTTTAGTTGTTGTGTTTTAAAATTGGCATACCATGGTAATAACCTGCTTTCAAAAACGGTTATAAAAACATGATTATTCTTAAAAATAGTTGCTGTGTTCTTAGGCTTTGGATGCAGACATCTTGCATATTTTTTCTTCTAAACTATCTAATTCATTCTGTGTTCTCTTTTCATGGGGAGGGTGTATATACACACACAGATATACATCTAAAATGCATGTATATATATATATATATATAAAAAGAAGCTTACTATATTTTATTACTTGTGCATAAGAAACTTTGACTAGCCAAAGAAATTTAAACAGGATGACACATGCCAGGCTTGAAAGAACTTCTTTTTAATGTTTGGATCATATTGATATTTCCATATTACAATGCTTTTATCTGTTAATAATCACTTAAATGTTCTTTAGAAGTGTATCATTTTAAGACCCAAGCAATACAGGAAATGTACATCTTACAGAATTCCTTCGTGATAGCAGAGTTCTGATGATCATGAGAAAAAATTCAAATATCCTATCAAGACAATTGATTTTCTCATGAAATGTTTTAATGGATTTTTACTAAATGATTCTAGAATTATTCCTGTGTTTTATTTGATAATGCATATATCAAAAATTGCATAATAAGATCTTACATAAAAATACAGAAGGGAAGAAAACAAATATTGAATAGAGAGCCTGTTTTTTGATGAAATATGTTCCCTTTTAAAAAATAGAAATTTATATCCAGTATATGAACAGTTTGGATTCTCATTCACGTAGATGATCTCCCTTCTTGGGCTCTCAATACTTTAACATGACGCTGTAGTGCAAATCAAAGCATGATGTCATGTGGATTAATCAATGCTTCGTAGAGCTCTAGTGTAATTAGTTATGAACTATCATTAAAGGTTTTGTATGCGAGGACATGGGTCAAACCCATCTCTTCGTACTGCTGTTTTTCTTTGCTCTGGCAGCACAGAGGCCCAGAAAGTTTTCCTTTTTTTGGTTAGCTGAGAGCCCCTCCACTCTGGCATGTGCTCAGTCCGTGTAGTTATTTCTGCTGGAGGATGCTTAGCCAGCTCGTGTTGATGCATCCTTGACATTGCTTTAACTTTTAGCAGTGGATTAACTGATCCTTTTCAAAGAGTGTAGAGGTGATTAGTCAGCCACCTTTGACCTCTCTCTTAAGTTGGACTTTGCAACTGAACTTGAGAACCTGTATCTTATTTCTTGTGTTGAAGAAGCAAGCATTAGTGAATGGTAACACAGGAGCTGAATGAGTAACAGAATATTCTGTTTCCCAAGTTGTCTTCTCACCGTTTCTGAGCACAGCGTGATAGTGCATGTGTTACTCCAAATGAATGTCCAGAATATTCAGCAAATGAGTTTGAGTTCAGAAAGTAATTGATGGGCATCTATTCCCAGGGATCTGTTGATCATTCTGTTTGTTTTTGTTGTTAGGCACATGAATCACTTGATGAAGTTTATTTTCCGTGATTGGGTTATACATATTTTAACGAAAGCTGTCCGAATAATGACTTTTGATCTACAGTGAAGTTTTCAGATAGTTGGTGATTCAAGCTTTAAATACTTGTGCTCATCTATAAATACCTGAATGCTGAGGGAAAATGAATATGACAAGATCACAACATTTAGAGCTTAATTAGACTTCCAAATAAAAATATTTCTAGAAAAGGTTTCTTATGATTTATGCCCTTGTAGGTGACAGGAAGTAATTTAAATTTTTCAGAACAGATTCGTTGTTCCTCTAAGCTACTTCCGTGTTCTTGTGTGTGCATTTGTTGTTGGGTTAATTGGTTAATAATCTTCCTTTTAAGAATGAACTAACCTTTTTTTTTTTTTTTTCCCCCCCTCTCCTCCTGAGAAAATAAACTGATTACTGAGAACTATATTGCTCCCTTCCTAAGGGTGTGAAGTAGAGCAAAAATCCTTCCTTCAAATTGAAATAAAGCAAAGATGAACCTATATGAGAAGGAATATTAATGGAAGGGAGATAGTCCTTTGATAGCATGGAATTAGCCATGAGTTGGCATTTATGTAGTTGTACCATTAGATCTCCCTGACGGAGAGGGATAACAACTGTGGGGAGCGACCTAACTTTGGAAAAGGTGGAGGGCGGCCTGCGTGGGGGCTCCGGAGCTCTGTTAGCGTCCTGTGACTATGGGGGCACCATCTGTTTTGTGCCCTAATCTAGGGAGAAGAGGATATGGGCATATGTGTCTAGGATTATCCATCACTTGATTTTCATTTGCTCTGTGTGGTGTATGGGTCAAACTTTGTTCGAAAAGTACTCGGAGTACAGGAGAGAAAAATATGTACTTGCCTTTCAGGAGGGATCTGTATTTGCTTTAAGGACAGCATCAAAGATTGTGACTGCATAATTTGGAGGGGCTGTTAGATGAGAGGCAACTTGGTTAACTTCTCTGTGTTCACCTCTGGCAGTCCCCTGTTTTCTATTTGCTGATGTATACATTTGCCTTTGCACTTAGATTGCACATCTTCAATAGATCTGCACTATTTGCATGGACTATAAAGTGCCTAGTGCAATTTTGAATATAAATATTTAATTGTGTATTATAACAAACACACTGGAAGATAGGCATTAAAACCACTACCTCTTTTTGAGATGAGAAACAGGAATTGTAGCTTGTTAAATAGTATGTGGCCAAATGTTACTGTCCTGGTCAACCCCTTTTAATGAGCATTGTCTGTTTTTCACTGTCTGCACAAGGCCATGTTCCCCATGCATTCAATGAATATGTGTAATATATTAGATGCTTTGCCTTAATTTTCTGAGCTCTTCCCAGGTGCATGCTCTACATTCCTTTTCTGCCACTCTTGCCCAGATGACTAGTATGTATGTACTACTAACACAGGTAGGAACTTTTAACGTATGTAACGCTGGGGTAATGAAGCTCTTTAGTCAAGTGTGCCAAAATTTGGCTTCTGAAGCGAAATGCAAGTTCTGTTTTCACGGGGCAGAAATGTTTGCAGGCTCTCTGTGGTTATATTTGTGAGCATGATAAAAGCCTTGAATCCCCGATGCCATTGCAAGACATGATTCAGCTGTACGTGGCGATCTTGCATATGTACTAAATCAATATTCCACTATGGCATGTGTCTCAGGCAAAGCCTGCCCACAGGCGCTTTGGGGCAGAAGTGGATTGCTCTTTCATTTGTTTGTAGCTAGTAGCTTCTCCTGTCTGTGGTGTTTAACCCATTGTGTAGCTTAATTCTCTGTGTTTTAAAATACGTAAAACTAATACCTCTCATACGCCCCAAATGTTTGCACAACTATTTTTTATCAGACGCTGTGCTAGAAGGTAATGTGTCTAAGACAGTAAAGGGGTTTATGGCAGCTACGTAGCTTCACAGATGCAAGAAAAAGTGGTGATCGAGGGTTTGGGTGGCTACTGAATTAAGGTTATTCCTTTTCAAGGAATAATCAGTCATCTAGTGTTACGCTAGACAAAAGGCAGTCACAATCAAAACTGCAGTCATAAAGACTCACTGTATTCTTGTCCTTCATAGCTGTATTAATTTCAGGGAGTATGAAACAAATGAGCAAAAGGAAAAATTTGGGACTGAATTGCAATGCGTATTGAGTGCTACAAAGAATGGAGATGTGTAGTTTGGAGATTTTGATATATGTCTATATATGCATATATTTTGAGAGGCTTGCAAGTCACCTGCTATGCTAGAACTTCAGTGTAAATTAGATCAGACAGAAGAGCCTTACATACATGCAGAATTATTTCAGTTAATTCCAACTAGTGTTCATTTAGGTGTTTGCTTCCTACTGTGAGTTGACTGAACTACCAACTTCGTCTTTGGAGACCATAATTTTTGCCTTGCTTTTCCCCCAAGTAATTCATAATAGTTGATGACATCAATTTTCAGCGTGCTAAAAACAATAGTAATTTCAGGGTAATTCTTTTTCCACACGTAAGATGGAAAAATCACTTTACTGTGTGTTTGTTCGTTACAAACGGAGCTCACTTGATGGCGAAGGCTGTCACCTGCAGAGTTACCCTGCGCAGGCTGTGCGGGATGATGCAGCGGCGCAGAGCGCACCCGGTGCTGAGGGGAGCCCTGCGCCGCGGCCCGGCCGGCCCAGCAGCAGCGGGTGGCAGTGAAGCATGGGCTGCCACGCAGCCCTCCGAGCTCGAGCGTTTGCCATAACTACTGCTTGCGTGTGAGCAAAAGGGGAAAGGAGGTGTGTACAAAGCAGTGAATTATAACAAAGAGCACTTTCTGCTTCAGTTCTCGTTCAGAAAACATATGTTCAGCCATGCAGGCAACAGTTGGGGTAAAGACACACTGTAGGTTTGGAAACAAAAGGCATGTTCTTTTCTTGCATTCACAATGTTTTCAAACATATTCACTTGTTAGGGACTAGCCTGTCAGCTGGATCTTCTTGCAAGTGTGATTTCTTTTTCCTGACTCCTTTCAAAAGCTTTTTCCCCCACAATGTTTTACACTTCATATAATCCACTATGCATGGCAGGCCTGCCTCAGTCTTTGTGCTATTGACGTTTGAGGGCCGTGCTCGGGGAGAATGTGGCTAAAGGGTAACCTTTCACTCACCCATACAGCTGAAGGTGCTAAGCCACTCTCATTCCAGGCATCGTGAGTGGCTCAGTTGCTCTCTCTGGCTGGGGTGGGTTACACATCACCTTTAGAACCTCGCTGAACCGATTAGTGCAGCAAAAGTCTGGGGTTTTGAACTTCATACACTGTTTTATCGGCAACTGAGTACTGGAAGTCTTTAAGACCTATTTAAATTGTGTTGAATTGTCCAATTAAAAAAAGTTGTTTTTTCCCACTACTGGCAATTCATTCACTTTTGAGATGCTAGAATCATCTAAAATAACATGATTGTTACCTTTGGATTCCTTTTCCTAAGCATATAGTTGGAGATTCTAGTGTAGGTGCAGTTATATAGTTATAAAAGTAATGGTTATTTCCTTTATGATATAGGAAAAGACTCTAACTAGTTTAATCTGTTTATCTCATTTAATCTCGTGTAACTAGAAAATATGCTGTTTGACTCCATGATGTAGTTAAATGGTACAACTTTCTAGTGTAGACAAGATGTTAAGTTTCTTTGAAAATATCCAAGTTATCTACTCTCTGTAGGTTTTTCTAGGTCAAACTACTCATCTATCAAGTCAGGTATTCATCCTTTGTTGTCAGCAGTGAATACCTCAAAGAGAGGCAGAGCTCCCTACATTTTAATGCATTTAGACTCATTGTATTTAGAGCTTAAGCATATGTCTCACTTTAAGCATTCTGCTCTATAATTGGGTTCCCTATGTGCTTAATTTAGATGTGCTGAAACACTTTAACTAATTGTGTGCTATTGAATGCAATGGTGGGGGCGAATCCTTAATCTTTGTGACAGTGCTTTCATAACAGAAACTTGATACTCTGCTCCTTTTACCCTGCAAAAATACAAATATTACATATCTTAAATCTTTTTAGACCTTTATTTAACTACATAATGTTTTTATCTTGTTTTGTATTTTTTCCTGTATTGGATTTTATCATCTTTGAACATACCAGTGTTGACCCTACAAAAAGTGGAGTTTTATGTTGCCTTGTGGATTTTTCATGTATCTGTTGAAGTTTTGAAAGCGTTAGCTGCCTTCAGAAGCCTGGGAAATTACCACTCGGGAACATCCAGTGATTAGGACTTCCCGCATAAGGTTTCTCAGCAAATGAGGATAACTTGGACAACTAGAAAATCCACAGACAAGAAAACTCTGTGTAAATATTTTCTACTTGAAGGTGCCAACAAATACATCCTTGCCAACATATGTCAAAACTGCCAAAAGATCTGTGAGGATAGGGATTAACTTCTTAGCACTGTCATTTTAAGAGCTTTGAAAGGGAGACATTATTTAAACGTTTTTCTCTGACTGAGTATGACTGAGAAGATGTTAACGGTAGATAAAACTAATATAGAGTAGTTAATGATACTGACATGTATTCCAAGTCTGCACCTTTTTCGTGAGCTCTGTCAGACATCCCTAAGAACACTGCAGCTTTAAAATAAATTGGTCTTCCTTCTCAAATGAAGTTTGGTGATTTGTCTCCGGTCTGATAAAAGAAAGCACATGCTAGAATATTGCTTTCTTTCAGATTTTTTTTCTATAGGCTCCTTAAAGGTAAATTACATTTTTAGGTGATGTAGGGACTTCTCTGAGTCTTAGGACGAAAACAGTTAATAATGATTTCTTTTCTTCCAAGTCCCATGAGCTTGCCTTCATTGTATAGTTTGCATATAACAGCTAGTAGGAGTACGATGTAGCAAACCTTAAACAAATCTATTAGGATCACCATGGCAAGAAACTTAGAAAATGGCAGGAAAAACGAACAATGATTTTGTAAACCCTCCAAAGGTCAGAAAAAGGCTTTCAGTAAGTATGCAGAGGCTAGAAATCAAATCCCATTTCCTATCATAAGAAACCAGTTGTTTTAGCAGCAGTGCTTAATGTACTGTATGTGAAAGATTTAAGACTAGCTGGAAAGCTTTGCTTCTGTTTTATTAGGCTGCTATTGAAAAGCCAACAGCATAACTTCAACTAGGTGCTTTGAGATTTCTTAATGGGCTGTCAAGGGCAAGACACCAGGTCTGTGCTATACTAGCTCTTTCCTGTACATTAAAACAACAGGGGCCAAATGATCATATACAGAAGTATGAATTACTTGATGCTTTCTCTGTTCCATATGGTCAGCCATGTCTTTGGCAATTAATCATGTACAGAATCAGTTGAGTGCTCTCTGAAGCATTGAAGTCAACATTTAGTTGTACCTGTGCCAGTGGGGGCAGTGGGGGTTGCAGGCGTAAAATAGCAAGATGAAGAGCTGCTGGCGCCGAAGCCGGAGCAGCTGGCTTCCATAAACAACACTTTTTTTTCCTCTTTACCTTTTTTTTTTTTTTCCCCTTTTACTTTTTGACAAACATGAGCCATTTTTCAATATCATCCAAAAACATGAGAGTTGCTGAGTGAAACCTTGATATCTGGCATAGTGGATTAATAAACAAAAGGCAGAGAGCTGAATTTAATGTGCCCAAATTGTTGGGTGATAACTTAAAACATACTGGCTACTTGCATCGTATCAATGAAATCGTGTGCATTTGCTCAGGTTTCAAGTAATTATTTAAAGTAAAGAAGGAGGAAAGAGTGGTTTGTAATCAATTACTACCTTTTTATTTCATGGGAATTATGACATGTCAAATTACATGACTTAATAGATTTCAGGGTTTTTCTCTAAAAACACATTTCTAGCTGTACGGACTTTCATCAAAATATTCTTTTTTCACTAATAGAAGAAGTTGCAAAAATAGCAAGGAAGATGCAGAAAGGCATTAAAATTTTTAAGTCGTGCTTACCAATTTCAAAAACTGCTTTTTTCCTTCCCATGTTAGTTAGTGATTATTGAGCGTTGTCTGCCAGGCTGGAGTGGAAGAGATTAGTAAAGACTCAGAAGTTTATCCTATTTAAACTGACGAAGAGGAAATTAAATCTTAACTTGGAGTGAAAATCTCATTTGCTGACCCAATAAAGTGGGACCAAGAGGCAAACTGTCCCAAGTGCCACTTTGGTTCAGAATGAAAGGCTAATTTGTTTGACAGAATATTAGGCTTCATGTCTCCAGCTATACAATGTTTCTAATCTTAAATCTACCTCCAGAGGCTTGGAGGAAGTAAAACGTAGCCGTATTGTGACTACTGGCATCTTGGCTGAACATATCCTAGGTATGGATCCAACCTGGGTATGGTTGTAACAGTTTTCATTCAGTGCCATGTCACTGATTTGTGTTGTTAGTGGGAAGGAGGCAAATGCTACATTGCTCTCTCTTGATCTTATAACTTCCCTTTCTCACACAAAGCAAAAAGATGCTCTGGTAGTTGTTGCCTATTAGGTCAGCTCAGCTCTAGATCTAGTTCTACCGTTTTACCAGGAGGACGGTAAAGGATGTATCTTGTCCAACACAGTTTTTAATGTGGAGGGCCCGATTAGCAAGAGATCTAAATCTGCATATTTTTGAGGGATGGACGTGCATGTGTGTTAATACCATTCCATTTCAAAGAAAATGCCCTAAATACATTCATAGCTTTTTAAGGAAAAATGGGGAAGACTTGGTGAAAATATTAACAGTGCTTTCTGGTAGAGAGCCATGGTGCCAATGAGACAAGAAGTTGCTTCCCCTTAGTGATAAGCAATTTGTGTAATCTCTTTGCTTAGGTTGTCCAGGATATGTTTTTGCCAGCTCAGGAAGCAGAAGAAAGAGAGTTTCAGCAATTTGTAAACATTACCACCCTCAAGAATCTCTGCTAACACCGGGATGAGATAAGGCAGGCTGGGGGGCTGGTCACAGTGTTTGTTTATTCTACTGTCCTGTGGTCCCCAGTGTGTTGAAAAACACTGAGTCACTGTTGGGTCCAGATTAGAAACCTGAAAGCTTCACTCAGCATTGGGCAAAAGGGGCCTCTGCAGACAATTATCTCTCATTATGGAACATTAAAAGAATTGAGACACAGGGTCAGATTTTCTTTGACGGGATGTGCAGCTATAGTGATGTTCAAAAGAAGGTCATTCCTGCCCTTTAGAGCAGAGGTGGCATCGCCTGCATTTCTGATGGTTTTTTATCAGTGTTGATGTGAGGAAATGGCTTTCCCATCTGATAACATCTTTGACCGAGTTTCTTGAACCCTTGACCTTTATCAGTCAAAGTATATATTGAATCCTCTTGTTAAAAAATAAATTCCAAGTTACCTGGAGAGGAGAGAGAGAGAGAGAAAAAACATACAAAGGAAGGTGTTTTATAATATTATTTCTCTGAGTGTTATTTCATTTATTAACAAATTTAAAATTTATATTGAGACAATAATTATAGCTGGTTATTGAGAAATGCCTCTAAAAGCAGCGTATCAAGTAACATTCCAGATAACTCTGCCTTCAGCGTCCTGAGGAGAAACTCAGTTAAATTGCTATGTGGTCGTGTTGCATATATGTGTTGTGTTGCTTTATAGTGCCATTTGATCCTTAAGGTAGCTGAAACTGGGCTCAGTAAAGAAGCATTTTTAGTATCAGTGTTGAACTATAGGTTTGATTTGAATTGTGTGCATCCCACTTTATATTTCCAGAATTAAGATAAACCTGTAGGTATAGAGCAGATGGTAGACAGGAGTATCAAGGTTGTAATTTGGCCAGACCATCAGAATTCATACAAAAACACTCTGCAGTTGTGAATATTTGGAGCAGTGGTCACTCACCCATCTCTTCTGACTGATAACTGTGCCTTTGACAGATTTGATAGTTCATCATATCCTTTTTTTCATCAAATTTTACCTGAAAATTCCTTAGATTTTCTTAGCTTTCTATGGTTTATACTTTGGGAACCACTTACTTAAGGGATCTTGATTTTTGATGCCTAGAAATAGTTATACTCCCAGCTGTATGGTTGCATAGTGTCATGAAACTGTGGCTTTTCTATGGTCCCAGAGAGAAGCAGGTTTGCAAACTATGACTAGTTTCACCATTTCCTGAGGAATTTCCCACGCTATTGTGATTTGTAAGGCCACAGAAGAACTCCAAATGGGAAATATTGCTGTACTGTGACTTAGCAGTGTGTCTGATGGTGCTGTAGTGCAGAAATCACCTTCACCTGAGTGCTGTCTGACATCTTGCACACAGGAGCAAAGAATTTCAGCCTTAATAGGTGTATATGGAAAGGTATAACAGGCATACCTGCAAGACAAGTTCCTTTTCATCTATTAAGGGATGCCAGTTTCTTCTTGACATGCTGGTATGGTCTTACCCCTGAAAGTTCCCCATTGGATTCTGCTTCAAACTATGTGGTGGCTGGAAGTGAGCTAGAGATCTGGGTGGCTGAAATTGGTTGATACTAGATCTCGTGGAAAAGATGTTGTAAGTCATGCAAGGGAAACCTATGTCAAGGAATCCTTATCTGAAAATACTGTCTGGCGCTGTTTGCTTTCTAATGTCAGAGTGGGGTCAAGAAGGTGATCCTTATGGATAGAATTTTTTGAGTTTTTTTTCCATGAAATGTGGCCTTTTGATGGGAGTAGTTCATTGTGATGGGGTAATGTGTTTTGGTAGACTAACTGGTAGAGATCTACAAGAGAAAAAAAAAAAAAAAAAGACTTTCTGGATATTGTCCTCCAGTATTGGTAGTGTTGGTAGAAGTGTTTTCTCTCTCTGTGGACCTTAGTCTTTCTGCTTGAAACCATCGTGGTGGTCACCATGCCACCTCTACTCTATGTGCTTTACAAATAATATAACCAGAGTATTATTCCTATTCTTCCAGAGTATCTGGAAAGGCAGAAAAAAAAAACTGTCAGACCAAGGATAGATTTTCTGTTTTCACAAACTAAAGGTAACAGCAACCATCTATCTCCTGGAATCCCCAGAGGAATTTTTGTGTGTGTGCATTTGGGCAGGGCAGAACATAATGTATATTCTGATGTTTAGAGGGAATCTATATGCTCTATCTTTTTGTCATGTTATTCCCACGAGGGAAGCCATGCTGCTGGTAGCATTTGCAGCTGTTAGACTTTGGTTATACCTGAGTTGTGTTTTCAAGCTCCTTTCCACAACTGTTTGAGTTTGAGGGGAAAAAAAAAAAAAAAAAAAAAACTATTTTTACATTCCTTTATGAAAAAAAAAAAGGCTTGTGCAAGCAGTCTGTCCCCATTGGGTCATCCTTCTCCCAAAACCACTTAGATACCTCAGTCTTTTTGCTTATCCGACTGAAAGTTAGACTATCAAAGGTGATCAGCTGAAAATCAGCAGGTTAAGAAAGAAGCAGCAAATAAATTAGCCTGAAGGAAGAGTCTGCAGCCTGAGCGGTGGCTGCACTGCTGCACACCCAGGCAGCAGATGTCCACGCTGCTCCGCAGACGCGGCGGTAGGAACGAGCATCAGCGCGTGCTGTTTCCCACCCGGCCGGAGATGGCCAGCAGGGAAAGGAGGAGAGGGAACCTGGGGGCGTTAGGAGCAGAAGGGCAAGATGGAGTAAGGGAATTAGAGTTATCTTTACTGGGTGGGTGAAGGACACAGATCTGCATGTTCACTGATTCACCAGTTGATGCACTATCTGGAAAGGGTGGTGACTTCTGGTCTACGGACACAGAATGAGATTTTAGTTCAAAACTGACCAAATCTATTCATTGCTTAAGCATCTTTTGGTAATTTATAATTTATTCCCGAAATGAACAAGTTATTTGTTTGCTTGAAATATTTTTTGATAAAGAGAATGTGAGGATATCATTAGAAATTCCTTTCAGAAGATACAGTACAAGTGGGAATTTTCTACATTAGCCTCAGCAAGGATTAAAGGGAGTGGGAAAATCCTCCAAATGAATGCCGTATTAGGAGGGAAAACCTCTGATACAGTTTAACACCACAAAACATTAAAACCAGTCTTGAAAATGAGAGCTGGAATGCACAATGTCTTGTTGTGTTACTTAAGGCAATGAGATCTTAAAACTTACTGTATGTGCCATGTACATTGATTAAATACCAAATATATGGGGGACATTTTGATCATCGTTTACAGTATTGATTTGTCAGCAGTTAAACTAATAAAAAAGTCATTGATTTACTGTCCTTATTTGCTTATGGGCTTTTTATTAATTTTATACCTTGTTTCCTATTTGTGGATTATAATTTTCATAATTTCTTTTAAGACCAGCCTGATCCTCTGTGAAGTTGGAAAAGAAGATGAAGCTGTGGAAGAAAGGAGAGAAACCATCAGTTGCCTTTTGCTGGTTCTTAATGAACGACAAAACCTACGTAAAGAATGGACAGCAAGGTGAGAAATTTCAGCAAAACAATGTGATGTGGGATTGAGAAAAAGCATATCAAATATACTTTTGTAACACTTCATGGGTAGAGGGGAAGAAAGGAGCTTGATTTTTAAAGAAAAGAAAAAGATTTTTACTATCTGTTAGCGTTTTTCTCTGAATTGAGTAGCCAGATGTTCCATTTCTGATTTCAAAGTTAATTCATGGGGTGGAATGCTCCCTTACTGTGCTTAATTAGTGCAAACCATTGATAATAGCTTGATAGGCAGTATATGCATTTGAAGATTGCTATTGCCTTAGAAGCCATAAGGAATTCCTTATATTACTTATATATGACACTGTCGTCAATATTCTTTGCTGGTGTAGATATGCTAGATGTGCTTTTGTCCTTCTTGCCTGCCATATATCAGTTATGATCATATTGACATTTTTCTCGTGGTGTCTTATTGGTGTTAACCAGATTGTGTTGGGTGAGATCAGCAGGAATGCACTTATTGCTAGAATTCACAACATATGAATATTTTATTCTACTTCAGAATTATTAAATTGAATCTATTACCATGGTAAAAAAGCAGGTAAGTTGCTAACAGTGGTTTTTTTTTTTTTTTTTTTTTTTTTTTTTTTTTTTTTTACAAGTTGTGAGTTTTTTGTTATCATTGGAAAAAGGTTATTAGCAGGTAAACGAATGTGTTTCATAAACCACAACAGATATGTCATATTTCTAGTTCTTTAGTGGTATGCGAATTCATAAGAGAGAATTTCCATTATATGCTGTCTTATCCTTGCAATTTCCCTCCTCTCTTTAGTTGCTGAGAGTGAATCTCACCTTTTCTTCACATCTCCTTTTGAAATCTCTAGAGTTGTGTGTCACAATCTGTTATGTGATATTTGTGGATTAATTCTGATATCTGATTACACAAATGAGAAGGTCAAACTCCCAATCTACAGCAGCTGGCAAAGCAGTAGAAGTCCTAAGCTTGCAGTTGCATACAGTTCTTGGCCCAATGTGTGTAACTTTTAGGGTGTTTTTTTTTTCTTTCATGTTCCATTGCTGTGTTACTGAATAATGCAAGTGACTTGACTATATTGGAAACTGGGAAGATCACAGGAGAGAGGAACACAGAGAGGTGTGTTTCTTATGTGAACCAAAATAGAAATCTTCCTGAAGAGAGGAGATGTGTAAACAGTTGTAATGAGGGGAATAGTTTTTTAGGGTTCTAGTTGAATAGTGTTTTCCTAATATACTAAGTCATCAGGAATCATGACAAGAGATGGATTTAAAAATAATCTTTTTACAGCATTTCTGGCCTCTACTTATTCACAGTTTAATCGGAAGCTGGAGCCACTGTTGCAGTTGTAAACACAGTCCCCGTTGTCTCCGGCCCAGCTGCTGAAGCCCTTGCGTGGGGGCGGGAGAGCCTTGCAGGCTGACGAAGTGCAGGCCTCCTTAAACTAAACACCTGAAAGAAAGTTTCAAGAGCACTGTGCCTTGAAAGCTCCATAAGAAAGTGTCCTTTGAGTATTAAATATCCATAATTCCCTTTCTTTCCATTTGATGTTTCATGTCCTAGTGACCTATCGGAGTCTCATCCATATCATCTGCATAAACAGGCTGTTACCATGCGCCTCGCTTTGCCTCCTCAAAGTCCCAGCTAGATGTCTGGAATGAAGCACGGACTGTGGTAGCCATCAAGCATACGGTGGTGAAAGTTGTAAAATGTTGGCTGTGGTACTAGCAGGGCTTGCCCGTGTTTTAGAGATCAGGCTATTGTGTACTTTGGAGTTACATGAGAAAAATGTGCTTGGACAGGAAATAATTAGCACTTGTCAAAGGGCAGGCAATAGGTTACAGTATTTTACTTTCAACAGACTATCAGGGGATCAGCTAGATTAGATAATAGATTTTTTTTTTCCTCTGGAAGTTAAATACAGATGACTCTAATTACATTGTGCATTAAGGAGTACATTATGAGCAGTACAACTTCAAGAAATTTAGGTCAACTAAAGGAGAGCAGCTGGCAAAAGCTTTACTCTGCACTTAAGTCTTCCCAGAGCTCTGTAGCCTTGCTGTTGTTTCATGGGTTTCATTTGTGCCATTGGCACCTTAAAAAAAATAATAATAAATGGTAGGAATTGCTAATACCAACTGCCTGGACTTCTACAGATTCAGCTTTTCTCAGAGAAAGCTATCTGACCTTTTTTGTTAAATCCATCTGTCTGCTAGGGTAAAAGCATGTCCATGAATGGCTTCCCCTAAGTAGTACCACTGTTTCTGCGTGTTAATCAACTGAAATTACTATATATTTTTTATTTATTTCAGCTCTATAGTCCAAAAGACATGGATGTGCACTTAGTGTTGTGGCTTGCTATGCCATGTGCGTAAGCATGTGCTTAGTGCTATGACCTTTCAAATGCCCGTGACTCCAAGATGTCATCAGTATCTTAAGTGTCTGAGCAGGTCTTTTAGGGATCCAAGTTGTTCTCTACTTCAGGTAGAACTCGGTGAATGTTGTGCAAGTGTTAAAAGAAATGGTCCAGAGTTTCTCAAGGCTCAGATTTGTTTATGCTGCATGACGGTGTCTGATGGACAGGTTGTTATAGCTGTTAAAGAGTTGCTCTAGCCCTTTGAACTGACCCCTTCTTGACCTCTGCTTATAAAAGGTCAGTGTTCAGCTTGCAAAGCAAGGGAACCTTGGCTTCTACTGTAGCAAAAAGAGGGCAAAAAGAACAGCTGTGAATTTTGGACTGCCCATGCAAGCTGTAGTAGACTTTTTAGGGTCACTGTATGATAATGAAATTGTTACCAAATTATATGGAAATTTAACAGCAATAGTGGGAAAGAGAAGGTGGAGTCCAATGCATTGGGTTTGATAAATGAAGTGTGAAGTTACCCATCTGGCTCTAGACAGCCCTCTTTTTTTCCACGAAAGGGAAACGTTTAAGAATAACCATGGTACATCTAGAATCAATGACCCATACAGAGAGCTGGAATAGATCAAGATTTAATGGTGACTGTGGAAGAAATTATCATTTGAAAAGTGAGACAAAGGATGAAAAAGTACAGTTTAATATCTGCACCTGATTCATTTTCAAACAAGATTATAATATTTTGAGCCCACTAATGATGCTATTGACATTTTTTAATTGTACTTTCTTAAAATGTAGCTAAAACTGTTACTTTATCATGCAGTTATAGTTTGGATAAAAGGCAGCGCTTGAGTTTTAATAGAGAATTGTGCTTTTCTGACCAGGCAAATGCACGGTAGAACTGGACAGTATAGTTCAATAACAATTGTAACTCTCCTTCCTCCTCTTAATGGAATTTGTCTCATGTTACTTTAAGGTTTGTTAAGTTTGATTTTTTGCTATATTCTCATCTAACTTTACTTCCATTTACTACCAAATAAATTTGTCATAAATAAATCAATGATAGGTTATTTTAGAGTAATACATAATCACATTCAAATTATTAACTACCAGTAAAAAAAAGTGTATCCATTATTAAAAATCTTTTTCATGCAAATATTTTATTGGTCTAAAATATTGCTGTTATGAGGTAGACTGTTGTCTATTAGGCAATTTCCCTGAGTGAAATTTGCAATGACACTACTTCTCATAAAGAAAATCCAATCAGGTAAAGTTTGGGGGAAAGGCAAAATGAAATAACAAGCTAAATGACAAGAAAAATAAGATTACGCATGATGGTTGTATTTAGTTCTACTTCATCGAATTCGGAAATCTTTATAATAGAATTTTCTCTAAGCCATTATGACAAGTTGACATAGTGAAAACAGAATAAAAGTTCAATAAATAACTTGAACCGAAGTAAACACTGAATTCTTCTGAGATTTAATATTCTTATGAGATAAGCAGTGCAAAAATGTTAATTGATTATATCATTTAAGAATCAATAGCTTATATCTGTGACTCACTGGAATAGCACAATAAGAAAATCTTTTTTTAGAGACCTTTACTATGAGCAGTCACATTTGGTAGATTGGATCACTATATACTTCTACAGTTAATATATTCTATATATCTTTGCCTTATACCTTGAAAAAGAACCTCTTGAGTATCTGTTGAGAGTAGGAGCATCTGTTTTAAAGTCAATCTGCAACCCTTAGTCTTTAGTTTTTTCTCATCACCATACATGCCTTTGTCTAAACCCTTCTTAGAAATAATATACACTGCACAATTTTGACATACAAATGTAAAAGTATATATATTTTTCCAGATGCAAGAAAGGCTCATCTTGTTATTAAGATGGTCCTACTGCTCAGTAATACCTGGATTTTTATGTGGATATTTTGCATGCAACTTTAAATTATAATAGTGTTTTTTTTAAGTGGCTCTTGTGACAATTGAGTTGTAGTCTGTGGTAGAGCTTGCACGCTCAGTAATAATAATAAAGAAGAATGAGAGAGTAATCCTAAGAATAATAGACATGTTAAAAGGGGCAAACAGGAGTATTTTGAGATATTTTATTATTTTCTTTTTTGAAGAAAATGCTAAACATTTCTTGGGCCCTACCTTTTTAAAATTTTATGTCTTTTGTTAGTTAGTTTTTTACCCTATAAGCCATACCAATGATGGTGACATATTCTCTTCCTTTACAGAAAAAAAAGTTCCCTGGGTTAAGAAGTTAGCATGGACTCTCTCTACATATCTGAATTGCTTTAAAGTGTAACCAGTTTTATCTCTGACAGTTCAGACTCGTGAGACCAGAATAATGTTCTTTTATGTCACAGGACTGTCAAGAGGATAAATATATGAAAAACAGTGAACTCTTCAGGAATGGCCGTACGGGGAGGTGCACTAGTTCCTAGGATGAGACAGGCAAATCATGGTTATCAAGCCAACTGTGATAGTTAATGATGGGGAGATATTAAGGTTGTTTTAAACTTCTTTTTTTCTTCTGTAACATTAGAATTTTTTTCTTTTTTTTTTTTAATTGAAGAATCCAGAATCCATGTTTGAAAAATTAGCAATTGCTACAGAGGTGTGTGATTGCCAGCAGGATCTTTGATAAGTCATCCTGGCTGGGTATTGTGTGTGTCAGCTCAAACTAATACTTGGTAAGTGAACAAGAAGCAAGTTTGCCTTCACTACTTGGGTAATTGTAGCAAAACAATCTAGGCTATTATTGTTGGATTTCTTGATATTCATATCTTGTGTGTTCTTTAGAAAAAACAAATGGAACTATTAAGCATCCATTATAGAACCTAAAACAGTTTTTAAGGAAGTAAATGTCCATTGTACGTAGATGTTGTCGCTGAATACCATATGTAAATTAGATGAATTCTTTCAAGGAGGATAGAGAGAAAAAAAAAAAGAAAACCTTGTGGCTTTTGAATGAATGTAGGAAACTGAGACTTCAATGAAGTTGTCAGGTCTCCTGCTGCAGTTATGCTTAGACATCAGCTGCCTCCATTGACCTTTGACTTTTCTCCCGTTGGTTATTACTGGGTTGCTTTTGATACTCGTGACCCTTCCTGTTTTCTGCCTCTGTCTTTCACCTGGTTTCTTGTATTGAGGAGTCAGCGAAGCAGCCAAGCTTGGGATCAATAAGTTCGAGCACCCTACAGAACAATGCAAATACTGCTTAATTCAGTACTGCTGTTCAGTGATCGCTGTTTGCTTCCAAACTGTCTTGACTCTTGGAAAGAATTTGTCTGGAAGATGTGGATGTTTGTAGAATATTCCATTTCTTACCTTGGGGTGCAAAAAATCTTGAAACATTTAGCGTTATATAAGCCATCTCCTATAAGTCACAGAATTTCAGCTCTACGTGTGTTTTTTTTTCTGTCTAGTTCCTTCATTAAGACACTTTGTGGGGACTGTTTACTCTGAGGGCTACTTTATCATTTTAAAAGCCATGAAGAGTTACATCATCTGGAAAACTAACAAATATAATAATTTTTTTTTTGCATTTCCTTTGATTTCATACTTTACTTCCCAGTAGACTACACGGGCTTTTCGAAAATTGAGACAGTGATGCTTTTGAAAGTTGACAACTGACACAAATGCAGCCCTTATTTACTGTACAATTAGATTCCAAAGCAAAAAAGGTACAGAATTTTCCCAGTTTGGCAGAGTGCATTTTATTTTTATTTATTTATTTTTTAACCAATTGGTTAAGTTTGTTGGAGGTTTGCATTTATTTCCTCCAGATAGGCCTTTAATGTCAGCATGGGTGACATTTCCGTCTTTCTGTAAGCTTTCCTGATTGCAGAACAAGAGAAATTGTTAGTGTTGTTTTTCCAGTGGTTTGACAATGATTTGCTCCCTACCACTGGGAGATCTCAATGCTGGGAACAGAGAATATAGGGCTTCCAGACTGCAGGATGCTGGAGACTGAGGGTATCACAGAGGTGACAAATTTCTAATCTGTGGAGACAGTGTTAGCCACATGGTCAGGCAGTTTAACCACAAAGTAGCATTAGCATCAGCTGTCATTATTCCTGCAAGAGAGAATGGTGTCTGCCAGAGGCAGGGGAGAGGAAAAAAGCAGGGGGAAAAGTGTGTTGAACATTGCTCTCTAGCTACCTGTATTAGCTAAAAACCTGGTGTTTTGAAATGGGAATAAAGGGTGACTGGTCCAGAGAATGAAGAATCATCATAGATTTATTTTGCTTTATACACTAAAGTTTCTTCTCCAATATCAATCTGTACTTTCCTTTGCCTTCAGCAAAATAGTCTTACTGTCATGGTACATAATATCTCCATAAAGTCTGCTCACCAACTGAGTATGAATTAAAACTCTGTCTGAAAGGAGACCTTTAGAATTTTTCTAGTCTAAAGGCAGAATATCTCTCCTCTATAAAATAATAGATATTTTATCCAAACAGGATGTTAGTGTTGCTGTTGCAGTTGCTGTCACTGTTTAGTTTTATGACAGATAAAGGTAATTAAACTGGGAAGATCTGTGTTAAATTTTATATGTTGTATATATAACCAGTACAGGAGAAAACAGAGGACATCATAAAGGGTTTACCTAGGCCAACAATCTTCTTAGGTCATTGCATGAGACATGAGTGAGCAGGATGCTTATAGAAGTACCTAACTTAAGTCTTAAATGGTGTCAGCCTTGTGTTATTAAAGTTTTTCCACATATATAGCACTTGATGGCTCTAGGGATTGGTAATGAAATACAAAGCCTTTTGTTTTCAGGTCAGTGGTTCAAATATGGTTCAGGTAGATAGTGCCAAAAACGATTCCCACTGGATATCCGTGTTTGATGGCCTATATAAAATGCATTGGGTCTCTGATCCTGGTAGGCAGGTGTGTATATCACATAAAGCAACTGTTACAGCTGACACTAATTGGTACCCTTGCTGGCATTCCCGGAGCAGCCAAAAATTAAATGGATGTAGAAACTGAGCAAGATGCTGTCAATGCTCTATGCAGTCTAGGCCATGGTTGTGAGGGAGTGATAAGCCAGTGAATATCAAATGTGGCAAAGAGGCAAAAGAGCATGTCAGTCTGTTGCATTTTTCTCTGTTTTTGCTTCTGCTGGAAGTTGTGACGGGCACATGCAGGTATCACGTGTGAAGGGGAAGGCCTCATGGTTGGCTGCTGAGCAAGGTGCGGGCCATTGGCAGGCTGAGGGTGGAGAGGCACCAACTTGCCAGAAGGAAGTTTGTGTTTCTTCTGCTTAAGGTATTCTCTAAAATCAGAAAACACAAGAGCTGTTATATAACATGAATTGTTTTGTTATTTGTTTAATTTTAGTAAGTGACCCCAAATGGGAATAATGCTTAAGGATCATATAATGGTAGCAGATGACAATCCTCCTATAATTCGTTGAGAATTTTTGAAGTGGAAGCAATACCTGCATTTGCAACTTATTTATATTTCCATAGTGTGGTATACCAGAGATTCTGGCCTGGGTTGATGACAGAGCTGGGTTCATAAGTAAGAAACATATTAAAGAAATATCTGGGAACAGTAGTGATATCATTCAAAATGAAAGAAGTAGTAATGCATAAAAAGATGGTATGAAATGTATCAAAAAGATTTACTGAGGAACAAATGCTCTCAAAGCACAAGATTTGTGGAGGAACCTGTGGAAAGGCTGTTTGTTAAGAAGAAAAGTGGAAGTAAGATAGTAGTAAAGTAATAAGATTTGGAGAAGGGAGAGGGTGTTCTGCAGGCAAAGGAGAATTTTAAGAGCTGCTAATAGGAGGGTCTACCAGGTCCTTTACAAGGATAAACTGAAGGTTTCTATCAGCTATGCCTGCAGATTTGGTAGAGTTAAATTTAGCCCTTGGTGATCCTTTTTTTTAAAAAAAAAAAAAAAAAAAAAAGATAAAAATGTACAAGTGTTAGAGTTTTAGACATGGTCACAATTTTTTTTGCCATTTTTGGGGCACATTAACTTTTTCATTTTTATTTTCTCATCGAAAGTATCAGTCAGATAATTTCAGGGAAGATTTCTTGGCTTACACGTTGATTTATGAGGCTTCAGGACATAATGCCACATTTTAGATTCTAAAATTTGCTAGTTTTGTAAATCCTCCTGCCATTACATGAATCTGTTGAATATCTCTTATGAGTGAAAACAATGGTCTTAGTCAAACTTTAAAAAGAGTTTATCTCTAAAACTGAAGTAATTTTTGCTTTGCAGTGTCCACTCAGTTTACTAATATTGTTATGGATTTTGATGTGCTGAATAAAGGAAGTTTTTTTCCTCCCTGCTTATTGGGTTCTAAATGGTATTTTCATCCAGTTTTAGCAACAGGCTGTCTAAAAATGAGGACAGTTCAACATGTGGTCTTTTTGAGATCTGAAAAATCTTCCAATAAGAATTATTTTTGGCCACCTAGTATAGGTTGTTTTCAAGAAGTACTCAAGTAATGCAAAATAACTGATGTATCCACTCCAGAATAGATCACTCTATTTGGGCAGCATGTTGATAGTAATACATAATTTGCCACATATTTGGTCTAGCCATTTTGTGTTAGAGCATTCAAAAAGTGTTTTAGATACTCTTTGATTTCAATTTGGAGATAATAGTTGCAAATTCTAAAAACGGATATGGGTAGAAGGGATGGGGAGGAGGGAGGAAAAGGGGGATTTGAGAGGATGGGAGGTGAGATGTTGAAGAGCAGTGGGTGTCTCTTTCTTTTTTTTTTAAACTGTTTGGCTTGCCTGTAGGTGACACTGTTGCATCGTTTAGCTGCACATTTTCTCATCTCTTGTCTAGGGACCAAAAAAAAAAAAAAAAAAAAAAAGCTTCATTAAAATAGTTTGAGGAGATTCCAACAAGTATGATGTCCTAATGATTCCTTAAGTCTTGGGTAGAGGGCAGAGCCTTAGGGAGAGGAGCGGCACATTGTCCTTCCCAAAGATGGCAGCAGTTTATAACGGGAATTGCTGCTTCAAATTGGGGTTGCCTTGACAGGCAAGATACTGCAAAGATTGTTATCCATGTTTCTAAAGACAAGTGCAATAACCAAGATGATAATACACTTGGAAAAAAAATCTTAATTTGTAGCTAAGTTATGGTACTATCAAGTTAAAATGTTTTTCCTCTGCTGAAGTCATTTAAATGAATGCTGTGTGCCACTAAGTGAAGCCTCACAGAGGCTTTCTCCTTTGCTGTTAAGTGTGCTGGCTCCCGAGCAAATGAAATATTCCACGAGGCTTGAGCAATCATCTCTCTCGGAGCTGCCGTGTGCCTGCTGCCAGATGTTCAGGTGCTGCTGCTGCTGCTTTGACATGTATATTTCTTCCAGGCAAAAAACAATATATACATCAGCCCAGGTGCAAGGTGGCCTTGCCAGCAATCCTGCCTCCTCCTGGCTGTGACACTCATCCGCTCCCCGTCACAATGTGTACATTAGACGGGGATTGTAATTAACCCCTGGAAAGCATAGGTTTCACTCAAGTGATGTGCACAGTAATGATATTGTTAGCTTCCTTGCTTTCCAGTTTCACCATCAATTATGCCATGTGTTTCATCCAGTTGGTGCCACCCTCCCAGTGTTAATTATAACCTACAAGACTGTTACAGTTAATTTTATGGCAAGCATATTGTCTCTTCAAGGCTCCACAGCAGCTCATAAATTATCTTGAAGGTAAAATGTAACTTGGGGAACTAGTTATGAAAATTCCATCCATCTCGCTTAGGAGGTGCAGCTGCTACTGTCAGCTGCCTCGCTGCTGCCTTGTGAAGGAATTATGGTGGGTCAGGTTTAAGAGGCTCGGCCCAGGCTGTCACTGCGGAGAAAGGCTGTCCTGGCCCTGTCAGACAAGTACCTTCTGCCAATCCCTTGTGGCTTCCTGGGGCCGCCAGTAAAAGGCAGGCGGTGCAGGTGGAGAGTCCCCAAGCTGTCTCTATTCATTACTTTACAGAAACTTGTTTTAGGTAGGCAGGTACGGAGACCTTTTCACTGTTGTCATAATGTTAGGCATCATCTGCAAAGTGCAAGCTGGATAACTCTATAAATAACTCGCAGTTACGTTGAGCCGTGGTAGCGGAGAGGAGACGATTAGCACTGTAGACACACATGAGAGCTCGCTGCCTTGTAAAATGACTGCTGCTTTAGTGGTGGCTATGGCTTGCTTTTGGAGGAGCACATCTGCTCACTTTTATTTTGAGTACACAATTCAAATAGGTGTCATTGCACTGCTAAGTCATTTGTGTTAGTTTAATATTAAGTAAATTAGCAAGGTTTAATACTAGAATTATTTATGGCATCTGTTTGTGTACTATTTTTGCCAGAAGAATTACACTGTGGTAAAACACTCAAGTTTGGTTTGTTTGTTTTTAAATCAGCTACTCGGAACAATGAGCTCACCATTCAGGGCTACTTTTGGTAAACTCACATTATTATTACAATGCCTTATTCTGCTATTTATGGTAATAATTCAAGATTACCATAATGTGTAATGCCACATTCTGCTGATGTCTCTTCCATCTGTATTATGTATTTCATTAACTGTAAATACTGTCAAGCTATGGGAGTTCCTTTAAGAATAAAACTGAAGTACAAATCAGGTTTCCTGAGAGATCTTATTCCTTCCCTATCTTGACTTTAAAAGCCCATTTGTGTGTACAGTGTTGGTTCCTAGTGTCATTAACAGCCGGGAGAGCAGGTGAGGAGCAATTTTTGAAGCCAATACTTGGGTAGTTCCATAGGTAGCCAGTGTGCAGAGCCGTTGTAACTGAGTAAATGCTGTGAACTGAAATAAGGAGAAAATGAACAAACACGGTAATGAAAACCAGCAAGGATAATGTACCAAAATGTATATTGTTCATTTGTTAGACAGTCTTCAGTTTTAATTTTTTTAGGTCATTTGTCATACACTGAGGCAAATTTTTTAAAATAATGACAACTTTGACCTGAGATCACTGGGTCCTTCAGCCCTGTGCTAGGCACTTCATATTGAACATTGAACAATTGAACATCTAAGGAAGCTGTTTTTTTAATTAGCCTTGGGTGAGAAGTTTAAATCTATTTTGAGTAGGATTGCTCAAATAGCCAAAATTCTATACAGGCTTGTGCAATTCAAATTCTATGATCAACAAGCAGAAGTTTTATGTGTGTTTGGTACCTAGCTCAACAGAAATCCTCAAGAGGTGATGGTATTAAGAAGGTAAATAATTTTTGATGCATGATACAATAAAGTACCTTGAATCATGCATTTAAATTTCTACATGTTCAAAGCTAACCGCTTTGACCGTATGTCTAACTTTTAGCATGCATTTAAGTCCCTTTGGTGCTGGTCCTTCAGTTTAACCATGAACACAAAAGCACTTGGTTGAGACATGCAGTTGCTTTGATAAATTAGGACTGTATTTAGAGCTTGGTCTCTTTCTCCTTTTCCCAGCTTCTCCATAATGTGCGTCTACACAAGGAAAACTCTTCAGAATTTATTAACAAAAAATAAATAAATGAAGCTTGAACACTTTATAATCTTCCTTTATGAAACACAACCTTGTCTTTTCTCACAGGAACTTACGCATCCATTAGCATACTAACATACTTGCTGATCTTGAAAAGTGCTGACTGAGTTTTTCTGCACACATATATCCAATTTATAGGAAAAATACTAATCTAAAAATCCTTTTTCCTTCAATTTTTACTCTTTTAAAAAAAATTATGCTAAAGAAGCTAAAAGCTACACTACATATTCCAAAACATTAAGAAAAGTTGTCACTTTTATGCTTAAATGTACATTTAAATATATATATTAATTATTATAAGGTGCAGTTGATTGTGAATACCAAAAAAGAATTTTGTCAGCTCACTTTTTTTGGTCCAAGTCTGACCTTTGTTTAAACATACTATTTTTCTGTGTTGCACAAAAATAACTACAAGATTTATTGGCATTTGTATGACAAAATGAAAGGATTTTCATGTTTTGTAAGAAACTTAATACACTCTCACAGATGGCCCAGCTCAGGTGTGATTTTAATTATGAGATAAAACAAAGCCCAACACAGTAGGAAGTCGTCTTAATAAACGGCCTGAAGCTTTTGTCTTCATGTGTCAAAAAGCCTTTTTATTGAGTGATTAAAATATTTTTTTTACTAGCTCTTTTAAAAATGCTTAAAAAATACAAGGGCTTCCAAAGTTCATTTGAATTATTTTGGTCAAGTTTAAAAAAAAAAAAAAAAAAAAGAAAAGAAAAAAAAAGCCTTGTGAATTGCTTTTTTTTCACCCCAATTATTTTAGGCTTCTCCTGGAAAATGGCATTAAAAATGTGTTAATATTGAAACATGCAAGGACATGAATGAGTTGTTTACAAATAAATACCAATAAAACCCTTTTCTAATTGCATGTTGTCTTTGCTTGTTAACATCATGTTGCTTAGTAATAAAGCTGAGAATTTGTTAAGTCCTGCTTAAACCGCACCATCAGAAACTAATAATAAAGTGTTCTGCCTCTGTTGTCAAAAGAGAAATGGCATGATCCTGTTAAATATGAGTAATACACTAGAATAATGTTGTGCTGCCTGTGATGTCGTGGGGAATTGAGGACATGGTGTTTGGACCTCTGTGTCCTGACACAGGTAGTTCTCTCTGGGTGATGGTGTTTGGAGCAGCAAGTCCACACTGTTAAGGGCTTAATAATCATTTGCAAACTCAGGTACAGTGCACCTATATAGATCTGTACATAGGAGTTTTCTTCCCTATGTTTTTTTCTTCTATTATGCATGTCTCATGGTAGCAAAACATAATGATGGAAATGGAAAGCTTTATGTCCAGTGTTTTATTTGCTGTAGTTTTGCTAACTTACCTTTCATGGAGTCATCCATCTCTTCTAATACAGAGTATCCTTAGAAAGCTGCTCTTTGGGGGTTTAGTAGTTTAATACTGAATTTTGGTATAATAATTAAAAATGTCCTTTTGTGGTAATGTATAACCACTATCAGCACCTGTGCTGCAAGGTGAAAAACCTAATCTATGAGATTAGTAATAATTATATCAATTACAGGAGAGTGAAAGACATGAAGGTAATGAACTTTTGCAAGTAAATATAGACTAGGATTTCTTTCTTTTTTCTTTCTTTTTTTTTTTCTCTCCTTGAGGTTGACTGCATCTTATCGGAAGAAGTATCCTTGAACATTACGTAGGTGTGCATCATCCTCAATTATGGATTGAGAAATGGAGTGGTTCTTATGTAACATCCCAGCTTTAATTGCTGAGGAATAATAGAGTGAAAGGGAAAAATACTGGTTTTATGAAAAGGGGACTGAACTATATTTGGCATGAGACCTGCTAGTAGTAGTTCATCTTAGTGGTCTGAGTGGTTCCTGCCCAGGACCCCACATGGACTAAGGAGCGGAGATAACACTGAACAATTTCACATCTTTAAGGACAGAGTAGTTACTGGAGCTCAGACTTGATGTTAGAAGGAAGTGAATGGTTCTATGCACAGTAATGATACTAATGGTTTTTTAAAACAAAAAATCTCTTGATATTTCGTGTTTTTTTCAGAGCATTAACTTTCTTAGCCTTGTGACTAAATGTCTCAGATTTTATCTACCTTATAGCTGTTTAAGACAGCTTCAGAGCATGCCTCATAAAGTAAGTATATGTGTGTGTGTGTATATATATATGCACCTGTATAAATCCATGTACACACACAGGTGTGTGTGTGGCTTTTGAAACCTGACTCTGGTTTTGTAGCCTTTTTTTCTTTGATCGTGGAAAACTTTGTATGTTAATCACTTTTAATAATGTCAGGAGATCAACAGCCTGTCTTCTGCACTGATGCTTGGAATCTTGTTTAAACTTGTGAGTACAAACACTTAGTTTTTGATGTGGAGCTGCATTGTACACTAATGTTATTGCTTATATATATTTATTTTGAATGTTGATATTGAATTTGAAAAAGGAAGAAAAACCTTCTCGATTGGTTAAGAAAAAGAATGTTATATCAGGTCTCAGAAGTGATATGTGAATAGTGACCTGCAGACAGACTGTATCTCCTTAAGTATTTGTATAATGTTTTAAAACAGAAATTTGAGTTGATGACTACTGTATTCTTTAAAATAGCTATAGAAAATGTTTTAACCAATATGTCACAGTGATAGTAATACTTTAAATGTTGCTGAAATTGTTTTTTGTTTATTTTAAGAGAAAATATTTCATTTCCCTTTTTAGATTTTTCCTTGTATATTCAAGTGCTTTCAGCAAAGGCAAGGGGTTATCTTAAGATTTTTTTTTTCCATCCTGTATCCCAGCATATGCCCTCATGTCATTTCTTGCCTCTGAAAGCATTACGCTCTATTAATACATCTCTTTTCTAGTCAGATTTGACATATATTATGAGAAGGTCTAACAGAACTGGTTATCTAGAGTAAGTGAATAATGGTGTGTTTTCATCTATCTGTCACATGCTGACTGTAGGAACATTAGAAGAAGAGGGGATGGTCTGTTTTCTATAGAATTTATAGTTCAATTTAAGCAAGAGAATGATGATGCTTTCTTTATACTGTGTATATAGTCCGCAGAGGTTCTCAGATTATGAATTGCCAAATACTCTATTAATATTTTTCTGTGGTTCTCAGGAAATCCTGCTCCATCGCTGATGGAGTACGGCCACCCTGGTGGTTGGGTGTCCTGATTGCCTGGCTTGCCCCGCGGAACCGTGCACGCTCCGCACTCGTTGCACTGGTCGCTGGCCCACACCTACCTGCTTGTGGGCTTTCATGCGTGCCGTGGTGTCCTACCAGCCTCAAGCAAGCTGTGTATCACCTGCAGGACACTGCATATCAGTCCTCATAGTATTGAGTGTTATGGTAGAGCTGAAGTTATGATTATCATGTTCCTTATGTAGATCTCAGGTATAGCTTTGCTACAAATCTTGAGGAAGGAGTTTTCACTCTGGTGTGCATCCTACACGTGACAGATGATGCCTTTCCCCTTGCAAAGCAAGTGAAATAAAAGCTGGCCATACCAGCCACTTCTACTCCCCCAGGGACTGAGTTCTACTATCACCCTGGAATTGGGAAGCGCTGCCTGCTAATGTGCCTGTGTGCCCATAGAGCCAGGCTAGGTCTGTGCTCCTAAACTCAGATTAAAAAAAAAAAAGAGGAGTATGCAAATAGTATTGCTTCTAAGCGCTTCTGGAGTGGCTTTACTCAGTTATGTCTCCCCATTAAATTGAAGGCATGGTGGCACTGCTTGCTTGTTCCTAATTTCTAATGTAC
The DNA here is from genome assembly GCF_059628265.1 of Tinamus guttatus. Taxonomy (NCBI): domain Eukaryota; kingdom Metazoa; phylum Chordata; class Aves; order Tinamiformes; family Tinamidae; genus Tinamus; species Tinamus guttatus. Next base: position 6,841,908 of record NW_028288923.1, read on the forward strand.
ACATCTAAAAATTACTTGAAAAACACAAAGAACTCTAGGATTCAAATTCAGTGGTAGAATAATTAGCTTCAACTGTGTACATTTTAGATTGAGTGCACTTTAAAGTGAATCTTCATTCTGTTGGTAACCTATGCCCGTTTGAGTCATTAACAAAATGTAACTGATCTTGATCTGTTTTTTTTAATCTACAGTATAATCAAAGCAAGAAGCTTTTGGCTCATGAAAGTAAATGTTTTCGATCCTTTGTTGTCAGATCCCACAATTTTCTCTACAGCAGACTTAGATGAAACAGAAAACTGATATACTGAGCCACTGGAATTGCAGTCTTGTAATTTAGAAATATCCACTTTATCCCATATAATTTCTTCACTAAGATTCTTCAGTCTGAATCTGATATAGGTAGGAGCCAAGACAAACAGTAACCACTTATAGTCATTCAGACCAGTTTAGATTTCACTAGAATGTAAAGCCAAAGAGTTTTTGGCTTTGTCTCATCTGTCTTACAAGGATAGAAAGAGCATTTAAATTGTAATACTCCCTGTAACTGTGTGTTTCTGTAACATCTGCAAGCTTTTATTTTCAACGATATTCTAAAGATGTAAAAATACTTGTGCAGCAAACTCCATTAATTTGCCAACTGAAGGGCTTGTCCGAAGGTCTTTTAACGTGCTACATACAGTGCACAGAATAAGCAGCCTCCAGCCCTCCAAGCGCTAGCACCAATACCCGCACCACCGCTGCGCGTGTGAAGGAAAGGGCAGGTGCGTATCCATCCTGTGTGGGACACTGCTGTAGTCGTGGCATGGATCAAGACTTAGATCCTTCAGATGCTTCACTTTTAAAGAAGTGCACAGCCAACTTGCAGTGTTTATAAGAGCAAGTGTTGCAGCAGTTAAGATTTGCAGGAGTGAGTGATAAAATTGCTTCCGTAATTTACACATGTACATGCTTTAGAGTTATTTGCCAAATAGCTAGGAGAGTGAATAGTAAATGTTCCAGTTGCCTAGCACAAAGACATTGAAAATAAACCTATTTTGCTTCCAGGAATCTTATTCTCTAAACTAGAACTACTGTAATAGATTCCTTCATTTTGCTGTGTTAATTTATTTCCCTACCATCCTAGCCAACATGTGTGTGCATGCATGTACCTGGTTTCCTTACAAGAATACTGGATTGATACATAACGAATCCTCCTACTAAGCAGAGTTTGCCAGGATATCACTCAGAATTTGTCCTGTCTTGCTCTGTCCTCTTGCTTTAAATAACTCAAGGTATAGAACAATGGTTTAATTATGCCATATCTCTAAATGAGGCTTTTGTATGTAGCTTCGACTATTTATTCCACCTTGTATAGCACTTTGAAATGTCTATACAAAATTGCTCGATAGTATTATATATTGAGAAGGAGAGAGCCTTCACGTTTGCTGAATTCAAAGTGAGCCAAGACTATAGCAAAAACAGTGTAGCACTGTGTTCTTTACTAAGTTAAGAGCTTTAAACATTAGCTGTTGTATGACTACCTTTGTACTTGGTAACAGAAGTGCATAGTCCATAGAAAAATGCCATAGTAAGGCACGTGTAGCGAGACTAAATTTGGAAAATGTTCCACAAAAATCTCTCTTCCAAAAAAGAAAAGTTAAAATAGTTTTGAAAGAATAAAGGTATTATTTTGCTAGCTTAGGGCATTCTAATTACATATAGAAGTAACAAAATGGCTAATAAACTAAGGAATTAATAAGATACCTTTTAGTTGTCCTACACATTTCACTCTGAGGATAGATAACCTTAAGATGACCTTCCCACATCTGGGGTCAAGTCCTAGCAAAAGTTGTCTTACCCTTAGACTTCAGCTGGGCTGGCATTTCTGACAGACGTGTAAACAGATGCAAGCATTGTTGCTAATGACAGGTGATTATAAGTGGCATGGGTGCCAAGGTAATTAAACCATGCCTTGACAGGAACATTTGGTGATACGGTATTTCAGCATTAGAAAAATTGTCGCAACACACTTTTCCCTGCTAGGCTGTAGACCTGAATGTCATTCATTTTGGTTCCTTGGCCCCAGTACTCAGAAATCTGGAATTTTGCTCATTGTTTGAGGTTATTCAATGTAGTCAGAGTAGAAATGGCTGCCTGGATATTGCCGGTACAGAGAGTAGAATTTTGGACATTTGGAATGAAGCATATAGTTCAAAGAAGACTTTTAGCATGTATAAAACTGTATAAAAATTCTTCTTTGAGAGATTGGAGTGATGTTATGACAAGATAATTGTTATTGTGCTAGATTTCCTCATGGCCAAATTATTGTCTTATTCTTTGTTATATATTTCTTATTAGATATCCCAACTGTTCTAATGGCTGCAAATCAGTTTGTAAATTTATTTAAGATTATGTGGGTGAATGTATACTTCACAATATAATACAAATTCTTCTCTAAGTAGAAATAACAGTTGTTTCGCAAATTATGCTTTTTGATTAACATCATAACTTTTATAGATAGCAAGCAATATATTCCCAGATCTATCTTTATCTAAACAGTTTGTTATGATGACTTTATATTCCATAATCACTGTGTTTTTTTGTTTTTGTTTTTTTGCTCATTTATTTTTAAATAATCCATTGTTTGCCTGAGAGCTATAGACAAAGCTGACTTGATACAGTTCATTCTATACATTAATCAAAAATCCTTTCTCCTAGTAACAAGTCTTTGAGCTTTTCACTCACTGATTCTTCCAATAGATGGGTTAGCAGAAGAGTAACATGAATTTAAAATATTTGTATAATTCCCAGCCTCTTGATTGAGCCATAGAAGCAGAGGGAAAATTGGCATGGTCGGTGAAGGTGGCTGGAATAAATCAAGCATGGTGGTGGTAAGTGGTGTGCCTGTCACAACACAAGAGATGATCTAGTAAAGTTAGTGGTAATCTCTATGAAAAAAGCATTAGGAGATCTTTTATAAAGATGATGGAGTTGAAAACCGAGAGGATGGTGTTGGCATGCTTGCAGTAGGAGTTCTTGGGCGCAGGGCTGTTTCAGATGTCTTACCAAGCCAGGGTGTTTTCCTTTGGCTTCAGCATGTTGCAGGCTATGCAGATTATGCTCCCTGTTTGTGCCTGGCAGTGTGTAAGTAGAGAAGCTGTAGAAGAAACGAGAGGATTTGGATTGTTATGGCTAAGGATATCTCAGTAAAGCTTGTTAAAAATAAAAATCAGTATTGTTTGTATATATTATTAAGTGTGCATACACATAGTACTGTATATAACTTCCTGTAAGGGTTTTAGATTATTTTTTGTGTGAGTACCCTTGGTGATGCCAGTTTTTTTTTTTTCTGGTGCTTGCTAGTCCCTGTAGCAGAGGAATGATGGATTTTTTTCTCCTTTGCTCTAGCTCAGCGTTACCGTGGCTGCAACCGCCGTGTCAGCGGTGTGAAGGAAGCTCCCGTTGTCCCGTGCTGCCCGGGCCTGCGCAGCCTCGCTGGCCTCGCGTGCTGGTGCTGCCGGGGTAACGTGTCACGGAGCACCTCTCTGTAATGACAGACACTGAATATGAGTGACGGGAACTCTGACCGAGCGCAGTGGGTTCAATTACCAGAGCTGAAGGGTTACCTGAGATAAAACCAAATGGTTCAATTGTGCTTGCTTTTGACCCCTTGACTCCCAGCTACCCAGCAGCAAAGACAAATGGCTGATTAACCATCCCCTAACCCTCCTTTTCTGTGATAAACTTGTTTGGATTTCCCTGTCTGAATAAAACTCTAAGTGTGGCGTGTTTCTCAAAGGAAATATGATAGGAAACCAATGGCCACTGGTGCTGGTCGCTCTCTTCTCCTCACGACACAAAGCAGAGAGCTGCCGCTCTATCTGGGAATGCATCTAGGACATAGTGTGCAGAAATCCATACAAGATAAATGATTGCTCTCTTAACCTCACCTTTCTTCTGCTGCAGCTCTTATGTTGCTCCTGTTCACCTGTAGCCAACCTGACGCCAGAATAAATGAGAGAACCTGCCATTAAAAGTATCATCTTAGGTTTTTGTGCGTGTACATGGAGGGTTTTGGGGAGGATCACTTTTTTTTTGCTAGTCAGTACTCAGTGCAGTCTTACACTTGTTCTAGTCCAGTGCCTGCAGCTCCCAGATAGAGTTATAGCAAGCTCCCTAATTAAACTGTCGCTGTCTGCCCTCACTTGACTGCCTTTACAAAGCCATTTAACTAACCGACATTCCTGACTATTAAAGCTGGGAGCAGCATGTCTCCAGGATTGCAGATAAAATGAATGAAATTTGTTAATCTCCACTGACACTTGATCCTAGATGTTGAACTAATGCTGTTGCACCTGAACTCTTTTCTTTTTTGTAATTACTTCTCATGTTATTATTTCATATAATAAATTGGAGGAAGATTTCAACAGGTATTAAATTATTCAAGTTGATTTATGGATGCTGAATGAATATGGCATTCCTCTTGTGCATTCATCAAAAGCGCATTTCAGTGGATGTTCAGAGCCGGATTCAAAGATTGTGCTTAACAGATTACTATAGGAGGGTAATGTATTTCCTACATCTAAAAGGAATGCCATTTTTAAATCGAAAACCTTCCAGTAATAATGTAGATATATTTTGTCTTTATGGTTTTATGTACTGTTGATTTAAACAAATATTTTGAATGCAAATTTAATACCCTTTCAAACAATACATCAAAAGAATTGTATCTCATTGGTGAAATCGTATCTCAGAGTAAAATAGGGTTGAAATAAGAGTAGAATTCAGTTCTGTTTGAAGGGGCAAATGGTAAGGAAGACTAGTAATTTATTTTCAATTTTCTCTATTTGTTCTGCGATCTTGCTCTGTGATTCATAGATTCGTAGAGTTTAAGGCCAGAAGGGAGCCATTAGATAATCTAGCTTGACCTCCTGTATATCATAAAGCATTACATTTCACTTGGTTTTCCCTATATCAAGTCTAATGATTTGTCTTCAGCTTCAGAGCATGTTTTCATGGAGATGGTAGAAGTAATGATAAAGAAAGTATTCCAGAAGTAGAATTTCAGAGGCTACTTCAAGTGACTACCCTTTATGTAGTGTAGTATGTATATATTGTACCATGGAGGCAAAGCTGAGACCATGTCAGGAGCCTTCTCCTGACAGTTGTAAAGTCTGGGATGTAAGAAGTTTTGCAGGTGACTTGAAGATAGAATTGTAGTGGAATCTCTTCATCTGTCTTAACTAAAACTGAACTTTTCTCCTGACATTAGTGATTGCTATGGATGTGCTGTTGGATGTTTACCTTCATTTCTTTAATATTATTCCTGTGTTGTAGTAATATTCTTACCATGTCTTACCTTTTTCTGCTTCCCCTTTTACATTCTGACTATTTTCTCTCTTCTTGCCCTCATCTTTAGACACTTACCTGTAGTCTGCAAGAATAAATCCTTTGCAAATTGTGATATCCAATATGTTTGGGAAAATCCCTATCCCATGTATAGTGGGCTCCAGTCCTATCCTCTAAAAACACATTCCCCAGCTGCTGTGATGCGACATCGCAGCAACTTCACTGCTGCACACCAGCAACTTTTATCTCACTTTTAGAATTCTCTCTATATATCTTGAAAGTCCAAAAGTCACTGTTATTTCTTAAATCATGTTTAAAAAACAATCATGCCCCAAGATCTGCAGAAGGAAGTACTGCTTAATGGAAGTGTGAGGAACACAAGGGAGTTGCTACATTACTGTAAAAGGTACTGTGCACAGTCCCTTGTGTGACTGCCTAGGTCTTTGTGTGTGCCTCTCAAGAGGGAGGTAGAACTGTGGAATGAAAATATTTTCATGGACATTTATTGCCCTGGAAATCTGATTTTTTGGCAGATTCTGCAAAGCAGGTCAACAACCTGCAGAGTCAAAGGCCTCTTGGGCTTCTTTCATTCCCCATATTCCTACAGAAAGGCTGCCACAGAAGTCCTGTGGATTTTCAGGTTTGAAAACATAATTCACGGAAGCATCAAAAAAAAAAAAAGGTACTTTCTTGTTCAATCAATAAAAATAATAATCAAAAAAAAAACCTCTGTGAAGATGGAGGCAAGACAGTAGGGAAGTGAAAAGACAAGTGAAAGAAAGTAAAAGAAAATAAGCAAAAGCAGAAGTAAAAAAAAAAAAAAAAAAAAAAGCAAAAGATAAGAAACAAAAAACTGTAGGGAAGTGAAAAAAATCACTGAGGAATTTTTATGCTTCCATATTGTGAGAGAGACAAAATTAAGAGTTCTCAAAGTAAAACAAAATCATAGGGAACTCCAGTGTTTAGAACTGGAAAGAAAATGTTTTCATTTCTTTTAAAGTTTAGTCAGGCCTTTCGAGATGGATAATTTTACTTAGATGACTTTTATATATATATTATATATATATATATATATAAAATAATGATGCACTAGAACCTTGACAAAGTGATATCACTTTGGTGATATAGTTAGTATCTGTAGAGTGGATACTGTTACAGCAGTATAAAAGTGCCCATAGTCATAGTGCTTATTCATCATAAGAGCAACCTGACTAATGTAAAAAACCTTGTAGTGATGAGCATTTTTCTGTGAAGGGCAATGTATAACCTTATTTATACACTACTATGTTTACATCAGTCAATCTTTCTAGTGTAGACACAACCTGGAAGGGTACCTGATCCTGTTGCTTAACTAAATCAGGCTTCTTTTTCTCCCTTCAGTACTTCATTTTTGGCTGAAAAAGGAATTTTAGGTAGGTCTGTCTGCAGAGGGTGCCACTTTTGACATGCAGCCCTGTAGGAGATGTTTCCTTGTCAAGTCAACCATTAGCAATATATGGCCAAAATTCAAGGAAGAGGAGTTCTTTTGCCTGTGAATTTATGCCGATAGTAACATTATAGAGTACAATGTCACTCCAATGCCATACAATGCAACTTCAGATATTACCTTAAATTATTCATGTAATTCCACTCAAGAAATATTGAACCCAGAATATGAGCAAAGGAAGCTATCTAAATTTAGAAATATACTGAAGTAAATAAGCAAATACTTGCATGTAAACGTTTGCCTTCCAGTACTATCTTCAGGACGCCAATTCTGTGCTGTGATTGCAGATGTAGGCAGGAGACTTCAGTAGTTTTGTTAAGTTCCAAAATGTATCTGCTGATCCAGATGAAGTAGTGGGATTGTGCTATCTGTTGAGGTATTGATGGGAAGTCTTTTGTTCTAAAGTGTATTCCTTGATGGACTTGTACTAGAAGATCACTTTAATTCTTGGCTTAAATGCTATGTACTCTGACTTTACTTTTTATTTTTTAAATCATGTGCTAGAAAGGCAAAAATGTATAACAAAAAATGTTTAACTGAACTGTGTGCAAGTTGTTCTGAGTTTTATGCTGTTATAAGCTTATGTCAATAAGGTTAACTGCTCTGGAACTATTTCCAAGAGATAAATTTAACCATACTCATAAAGCATTTAGCACTGAGCATCCACGCATAGTTTCGTTCCCAATGAAGTCAGTGGCATAAATCCTTTAATTCTTTCGGAAGCAGGTTCATCATATAGATGGTTAAAGATGGAGAAGACCAAGTAGGAGGCGTATTACTAAATCAGTGGGGTAGGTACCTCTTTTAATAAGTGCCACTTATTTTTATACACATATCCTTTTATAATAGTTCATCAAATGTGCCTTTGAGAAGGACACAAGTTTAGAAGTGAAATAATAATTTAGTAGAATAAGCTTGTTTTATTGATTAAATAGTGACCTTTATACTTGGAGTAACCTAAAATATATATTCTTTTATATTGAAAACTATTCTGAAAATATGTCAAAAAATTCTTGAATGTCAGTATCTACCTAGTATTTCTAAAAAGTCGTGACATATTTGCTTAAAGCAAAACTTATGAGAGGAATGATCTGAAGTCCTTCATTCAGAAGAATATGTAGAATTCTGGTGTTAATATTTATTTGAAATAGTAGAAAACAATCTCCACGTTTCCTCAGCATTTTTAATGAGTGGTGTTTTGTTTCACAGAGCCTATAAAAGTCATTTTCTCTCAGTAAATACAATGTTATTCTTTATTAGCACTTCCCTAAAATTGAATTAAGAAAATATAATGTTTACCATACTTGAAATATTTTAAGTATAACCATCTGCTTCAGATATGACTGGCAAACATTCTCCATCCGAGACCTTGCTCTTGGTTGGTGTGCAAGCTAAAGCAGATCTTAGTCTAACTTTAGTGCTGCAGGTACCCAGAAACACGTGTAATGCTGCTAATTCTCATCTTAAACTTCTGTTGCTTTAAATCTGTGCTGCTTGCGTTTCGTCGGGGTAAATAAAGCCCCTCCTGCAAGGCAGCCAGGAAAACATATGATACCATTTGCGATTGCAGAATGCGGCATGCTGTTCTTCTGTAATTATAATGGCCTGAGCAGCGAGGGGCTGCGTAGCCTTCCCTCGCAGTCATTAATCTGCGGAGCCCGAGTTCCAGGGGCCCATCTTGGAGAACAGCGGTCCTTGGCGAGAGGCGCCGGGGCCGCGGGGCGCTCGGGAGCGGGGCCGGCCCTGCTTGTTACGGGCTGCTGCTCCCGTCCCCGGGGACGCTGCCGAGCACGGTCTTCCTCGCCTCGATGGCTGCTCATCCTCTCCCTCCTTCTCCAGCGTGTCCCTTTATTTCTCCTTGCCGCGGAAGTTTCTTTCCGTGCAAGTGGGAGTCTCTTTAGCAGACCATATTGCAAGTGAAGGTGCATCGTTTGTTGCCTGATTTTGGCAAGGCTGGGCAGTCAGCTGGGATGTAATTAAGGCTCTGCGAACAGGCTGTCTTCTCCACAGGAAGGGCATGTTAGATGTTGCTGGGATTTGGGGCTGTCAGTTTGGCCGGGCCTGGAAAGCGAGAGCTGGGGACAGTGATCTTTTCTTTCATTTATAATCCCTTTATGTACAGTGTATGCACTTGGCAAAGTTTACTTATAACCTAGTGGCTGGAGCTTACAAGCCAATGCGGCTAAATTAGCATATGTTACATGTATATTTTAGTAATATTTTAAAGCAAGTGCAAATTTCCAAAGTGAATTATGCATGTATGACAGAAATAGGGTTGTGTTGCATTGGGTGTCAAATCCCACAACTTTTTGTCAAGACCGTGGATTTTACATTAAAAAGGCAGAGAGACTAAACGAGGTAAAACAGTTTTAATTTTTAACAGTTTGGTCCAGCCCAAGGAACTGCTCTCTGACAGTTATAACTGACATTTGAATAATTGGATTAATTCAGAGAGGAGCAAATTCAGTATTTGATGGCTCTGCTAGTTCTATATGTTTTTTTATAACTTAGGAACGGAGCAGAATGGTTTAATTATTTAGAGGGACTTTGTGCAATATAACATACTGTTGTTCTAAATCTTTGGTCTACATTGAAGGAGGAAAAATATTTGCGTAATTTCTCTATGTATAGAGGTGTAAAAAGATATGAAACATATTGTTTTGTGCTTTTGAAAGGAACGTAAAGAGAACCAGAAGACTTAGGAATTAATGTTTGTGGCCCAAAGCACCAGAAATGGAGATAAGAGTGATTCAGTCAACTATACTCCAGTAGAAGTGTAAACCTGTAAACTCTCAGTAATAATCACATTACGCTGTAATCGCAGAGCAGTCAATTAACACTATTGCCTGCAGCATCTCTTTTTTTCTTAAAAGAGTATATCAAACTTTTTTTATTCGGACTTTTGATCTTTTGTGAGAACTGTTTTAAGTAGTAAATGGTTTGCTGAGCTGAAAGCCAAGGGTAGGGAGCGAACTGTTGTCAGAGACAGTTTAGAATAGTGCTTCATTTCTGGCTGCTTTACCCAGCAGGACATTCATAGTGTTAACACCCAAGCAAGAAGTGTTGATTCAATGCTTATGATATTAACACTCTGTAAGAGAAGCATGAAACATGCCTGGGAAATGCCACCTGCATATATGGCTGCATGTATCGTTTAAGGGAAGGAGAAATACTTTTAAATGTGTTATGAAATTTACTTTGGTTTTATTAGTTTACTGAAATATTTTTGTGGCAAAGGAAGCAAATTACTTCTCTCCTAAATGTAGCTGCCTGCCATATTGCACTTACGTATTACATGATGAGAAACTCTGGTAGCATAATCCTGTTTCCAAAAAGAAAGTCATGCTGCTTGTTTCTGCCAATATAGGTGGCAAGGAAACATATTCTGTAGGTTAATTTTGTACATTTTAGTTCTGAAGAGCTTCTGCACATTCCTGACGTGCTTTATCATTTGCTTTGCAAACAGGGCAGTCAAGCTTTCCTGTGTGCAGACTAGCATCCCTGGGGGAATTCTCAAAGCCTTTTAAAATTATGGGGTGGTTTTTGTTTGTTTTGTTTTCTATTTTTCTGGGGCAGTCTAAGTAAGTCCCAGGAGTGAAGTTGCCATCTGTCCTCTATATTAAAAGAATCTCCTATATTATATACCTGATGTTCTTGTCCCAGAGATAAATGTTGATAATTAAAAGGACAGCATTTGTCCTTTATTCTGAATAAAAATTATTTCCAAGCTTATGAACATTTTTTAGGTTCTTTAAACCAAAAAATTCCCTAGTCTGTGTCTTATGTTGGTTGTTTTCTTCTAATTTCTTATACCAGAGTTTTAGCATGAATCGGCAAATATATTGGCTACTCTAAACACATCCATGTATGATTTAAGTCGGGCTGAACATGTACCTTACAGCAGCAGATAAATTCTTGTTATCAGTAAATGGTGTGAGGGAAGGCAGTGGGGCAAGAATGGGAGATTGGCTTGAGCTGGACATCTATTTTGGGATTGTTTCTGTCACAAAAATTGCAAGTTAGAAGACACCAGCTCTCCCCTGCAGGGAAGCCATCCATTTCATTGTGCAAACTTTATTTTCTAATGAATATCTGCCCAGGAACAATACTGCATCCTTGCACTTGAACTGAACCTCATTAGTGTCCAGAGTGGCTGCCAATGGTCCCTCTGTTCAGTGAATATGTATGCATATATGTTCTGCATACAAACTGCTTATGTTCTCAGCAGCATAATTAGGCAATTCAAGGATAATAACTTACAAGTGCTCTCCTTGCATGTGGTTGTAATACAGTAACGTTAAGATGAATTTTTCTATGAAAAGGGGGGAAAAAAGAGTAAAGTGCAGCGGTCCAAGGCACTGTCCTCCTTGCCCCAACAGTAAATGGGGACACGCCAGGTCTGACCAAAGATCTGTCTACCTTAGTATAATATGAAGCTGGGCAACAGCAGATACCAAAAGAAGAAATTAAGAATATGTATATAGTGCTTTTTTTCTCATTGGATAATGATAACAGCTTATGTTAAGGGCAGTATGTTGGTGATTCTCAAGAGATACATTTTTTTTCTCAGTAAAATATTTCTATGAATCATTTTAATTCATACAGACTGCTATCCTCAGTGTTCTGTGGGACTTGCACTACCTAGTAAGTTGGTGTAAGAAGGTGTCTGCTCTGGATTGTTTCTCATGTTAGGAAGCAGTGAAAAGTCAGTCTTTCAATCTTTAATGATTTTACGGATTTCCGTCACTTTTCCATGAACAATCCTACTCTGTTTAATCATCTTTCTGGAAGAGACCTTTCCATATATTTGTTCATACTGATTTCTCTTCTTTATGCCTTTCTTAATGTGGTGAACCTATTTTGATGTCCAAAAAAAAAACAAAAAAACAAAAAAACAATGCTTTTCTTCTTATTCTGGCCTCTGAAAATACCGAAATACCACCATGTGCACGTAAATGATATTTTGCTTCTCATTTGTGATTTGGGGCATTACAAATGAAGACTGTTCTGACACATGTCAATGAATAGAAAAGCCTTAAAATTACTCTGCACAACTGATATGATTTTAAACCTAAGTTGTCATCCCAGAGACTTGGTGTTTCTGAGCTGATCGCAGCCTTCCTTGCTCTTGGGGCTCTCCTTCAAGGCAGGTATCTGCAGTTATCCCCGTGTGTGCCCTCTGGTGGTACCTCAAGTCCAGGGATCCGGGCTGCTCAGTGGTATCCCAACACTCGCTGTACGCTCTCCATAAGAGCCTTGAAGAAACATGGTAGGAAAAAGGGGGAAGCGTGTGTATGCTGAGTTGCTTTAGGGATGTTTGTCCTTCTCCACCAAGTATCTTTCAGTTCAATACATGGTGAATAAAGTAATTTTAGGAGCTCTTTTAGGCACCCAATTTTGAGTTTGACTTTTTTTGAGTATTCTCTAATGGTCTTAATATTTTACATGCTGGATAGGAAATTTATCAGTAAAAATCTTGTATTTCTTTGTGCCTGACTTTAGTCTCTTCTGCATTCAACCTCTGTCCTCTGCTGCCAGTGGATGGAGAGGTTTGAAAAAGGAGACAGCTAATGAGGGTTCACATTGAAAAGGCCTTCAAGCCTTCAGGATCAAGTGTTAATGTTTGTGTGGATTTCCCTGGTAGTGAAGATGTTATGAGGTCAATTCATTTCCAAATGGATCATTTCAGATCTCATTTTTCAGTGTCTTAGAGTTGCTTGGCAGTTGCTGGTTAGTGCATAGTGATGGAATAATCTTCCAAAGCCAACACAGAATATTTAGTCTCTTTCAGAGTTTTTAGTCTTAAAATCACCCTTTGCTGATTTCCCTTATACAGCGTGCATGGCAAAATGCAGAATCGTATCTAACTCATTGCAGAAAACTTTATCAAGCATTCCTGTTCTCTAGTAGCTGCTAATGCATAAAATTTTGTTACCTTAACATATCCTTTCATTAGTATTGATTAAGCCATAAAGGGTTTCATTGCTGTTAATAGGGGGCACACTTCAAATTTTAGATCATTAACATTTAAATAGATTTTAATTGTTAAATATAACAAATTTATGCAGGTAAAGGTTCAATTGCTTCAATTAATTTACATTTATATGTTCAGAGATCTTTGCTAAAGCTATTCTCATAAAACTTTAAGGGTCCCACAAGGAGTTCCCCATACTTTTATTTTTTTCTGTTTTATCTCTGCTACTCTCTACATATTATATCTTTGAAACTGCTAGAATTTTATCCAAATGGCACTTAATAAAATAACATTCTTTTGGCCTTTCGGGCAGAGGTTTGTTTCAAGAGAGTTGTATATAAAGAACCAACTGAAATTTAAAAGTGTGTGAATGAACTCTAAATTTTCTTTATGAGCTTGGTAATTAATCATCCTCTCCAATATGCAAATATAGGAGAAATAAACCCTAACCTATTGGTTCCATGTTGGTAGAACATTTAATTTGGGCAAAGGAGCAATTCTTCATCCCCACTTGTTCCAGAAGCGCAAGTGAGAACAGACAGTCTGATACGTTATGTCCTTTTATAGGGGAAAATTTGGAAATAATTTATTTTTATATATATCTTGGTGGATCTGGCTTTTCTCTGGCAGTATAGTATCTTAGATATTGCCCATTCGTGTGTGCGTAGATATAAATTATATCTTCAGTTCATGAAGGAGGGAGACAAATTTCTTAATTTCCTTAAAATATCCTGATCAGTGCAGAATTGCATATGTAATGCAATTGGCAAACAAATTGCTGGAGAAAATCTGTATAGATGCAACATTTTTGTATGTTAGCATATGTTCATGACATGCTGTGAGCCAATCTTTGGAGTTTTGTAACCCTACATGCAAAAACAGAGACTAAAGGGACTATAGAGGATGGGTGATTTGGTTGAAGTTTTTAAGTTGATGACAAATGTGGAAAGAGATGTCAGGAATTTAATGCAAATTTCATAGGAGTGTCAAATTCATGGCCTGCAGGGGTTTAATATGTTGGAAAGTAAAACGTTTTAATCGCCATACGAAGGATCAGGTCCTTCATGAGAAGCAATGAGCAGGCCAAGAACAGCTCAAGGGAGGAGAAGGAACTGCCCGAGGGCAGGTGGAAAGGAAGAGCAGATGAGTCTTAAAAGCTCAGGCACAAACAGATTTCAGGAATTGCACTCACAGAAAGATTAAAGGCATTTGAGGTGTAAAGGAGAATGGAAGTGGGAGAGAATCTAAAAATTTTCAAAGAAAGTTTTAAAACATTTTGTGAAAGTCATTTCTGTGCATTAAGGTTGGGCCAAGCCACACTGAGGGGATCTGAAAGGAATTTGAGAGGAATTTGAAACAACAGGAGTTAACAGATATTGAATGGCTGCAGGAATGAGAAAAGCTGAAATAATGGTTAAAGAAGAACTTGAGAAGTTGTGTGTGGGGTAGTTCTCATGACAATAAGCACCAATATTTTGGGAGGGCTTTGCCAGTGAGGAGTGCAAAGTTAGCTAAAAGATAAGAAAAGGAAAGATGGAAGAGGCGGCGTGAGGTTAGTCGCACAAAATATGATCAAAATGATATTACTAGGATATACTGATCAGTATGGAACAAAAGTGTGTATGTTTCTTGAGGGTGACTTGGCTTGTTCTGGTGTTGCAAACTTGTGTCAGGAGTTGGAGTCTTTTTCTTGATAGTGATTTACCCTGGCAGCCAGTATTCATCTTAATTGTGAAAGAAAACATGGAAAAAAATGGCAGCTGCACCATGATGGCACTTACCATTTCCTGGGTATCAGACTGTTGTGCAGTGCTGTGGACTTCAGTGTCAGCAGCATTTACAAGTGAAATTAATGTTTGTAAGAAGAGAAAAGCTCACTTAAAACTTTGTTGAATTGGTACTTGAAAAAAAAAAAAAAAAAAGAAAAAAACCCCCACTAATTTCTTTACCAGGTCAGTTCCTTGATTTTTGTTACAGTAGTCTGTGTGGGGGGAGGGAGAGAAGCCCACACACAAAAAAACAGATAAACAAAACTACAGCACCATATATTAATATGTATAGAGGAAATTGAGCTAGGCTTGAAAGTGATGCAAATTATCTCCAAACATAAAAACCACAAGAATTCAAAACAAAGGATATTTCCCCCATAGAGTATAAAAAAATCATTATCCAGTGTTTGAGTGAAGCATTTGCATTTCCAAGTTTATGCTTCTACATCTGTCCATCAGCAGGCACACACGTGATTTTATGCCTTTGATTTGGAGTTTAAGACACAGCACAGCAGTCTGATTTCCAAGAGGGAAAGCCTTTCACAATACAGCATTGTGTTAGTTTTGGATTTTTGTTAATGAGAAAATAATATTTACTGGTGAGGGACTGAGATCTATACATAAAACATCTATGAAGGAAATAAATATTTGAAAATGCAGGCACTAAAGTTGTATTGGCATTTCAAAATAGGGTCAGAGGCTTGCTCCCCAGTTAGAAATGTCAGTGTTGTAACACGTACTACTGCACACACTGAACCTTTCATGATAAAGTGACTCCTGTGTTGCTTTTTTCTATTTGAAAGAAAAAAAAAAAACACACTGTTAGCTTTTATTTTAAAAGATCACAAGATTTCTATGAATGGTAATAGAGGGCTTCAGGATTAAGAGAAAATGGAAGTTTTCAGAAGGATGATTTATTCTATCTGGACTGCACAGAGGAGAGCAGCAGAATAACTTGATTGGCAAGTTAATTTGTGTATCTTTTAATGAATTTTCTGTAAAAATGAATAGAGATGAAGCACTGTTAGATAGATAAATATATCTTGAGTTAATCCATGTCTAATATGGACAAACGGTAAGAACACAGTTCAATCTCTATGTATCTGGCCTTAGTGCGTGGAGGGAAGAGGACTGTTTGGAAACCAGGGGTTCCTGCAGGCTCAGCAGCCTTTTGTTCTAGACAGTGTAATATGAAGGCTAGAGAAACTAATACTTCAAAACCTTTCTGCACCTGATATTGGTGATGTCGTGTGATCTGTCTTTTTAGTAGTCCTTTTTCCTTCTGGCGTACAATGGCAACACGGAGTACTTAGATCTATTTTCTGGCTTTGCATATTCCCCAATATTAGTTTGTGTTTTAACAGCAGAGTATGACTATTGGTTTCAAAGCCATTGATTTTTTCATACAGAATTAAGAATCAAAGTGTATATTATGCACTAAGGAATTCTCTGTATATTTAAAATCTCTGGTAGTGATGTCTGGATTCATAAAGGGCAAGAAAAGAGTAGATTATAACAAAAGACAAAACTGAGTAAATAAGTGCTGAGCAATCTCAACTTCAGTCGACTTTGTGGAACTTGGAAGTTTTTTAGAAATTCTTTTCACGTCATTAATGATGCTAGAGCACATATGTATAAGCATATGTAAATCAAACTTCATGAGATGTGAAAATTGATACTTTCAAGTTCCTTCTAAAATGTTTTAGGAGGATTTATTATGGTCTATGAAATCAGGAAAAATGCAAAATCATAAAATCAGATATTTTATAGCTGGTTATTTAAGAGAACACTGAAGAAAATCAAGACCTCAAGAAAAGCCAAATACTATGAATTTGAACATTTTAATAATCCTTGGTGCTAAAGAGATACTGCCTTTATCTTATTTGGCTTCACTTTATTGTGCACGAGGCAAACGTGTGTGTGTCAGTCTTTGCTTTTTGCCAGCGACGCAGGAAGTTCACATCTGTCTTGTTCCCATGTGTTTCTAAAGAGGGTAAAGTTTAATCCATGTCAGTCATTTATGAATACCCTCCAGACACTGAAGGCATCAGTTTAACTTGAATGTTTGCATGCACATTATTCTCAACAATTAGTAGATAATATCCTTGGCTGTTTAGTATAAAAATAATTTGTAAGAAAATATTGACATGCTTTTGCATGTTGCTCTAAAGCTGTTCTCACCAGCTTGATGAACCTGCACAAGTCACTCACAGCTTCCCACGTGAGCAGAAATGTAGGAACGTACCAAGAACGCTCCTGCGGCCTGTGGATGTGTCCACGGAGCAACACAGTGGCTGCTTCATGGCAGTAGGTCTAAATTGCAGCATCTTCTGTCTACCTATGCAAGCCTGCACAAACGGCTTGAAAAGTAAGTGTGTGGAGGGCAAACTTGGTAAAACACAGAAAGTGAACAAGCATAGGACAGTGTCTGGGCAATTGGAAGACAGGATTCATTGCAGATAGAAATGTGGGATTGTGTTTCCCCTGAAGTGGTAACAGAATAGAAGTTATGGCCACTCGTTTGGAGACATATTCGTGTGAACTGTTACCACTGCATTAAGTTTCAGATGTGTAATGGTGCCCAGGCTTTGCATGTCTGTTAAAAACATTTTAATGAAATTTAGATTAATTTTCTTTTTAAGGTACACAAAGTCTTTGCATTGTACTCACTATATTTTGTCCACCAAGTCACCTTTGGTGATTAGTCCACCAAGTTTACCTCCAATAAACCTGCTCTTGAGTAGGGAGAGAGAAAAACAAGTATGGTGCATCTTCTTTAGTTTGCAATTCTCTGCTAAAAATAAAGTGTGTCTAGTTGCACTCTTAGGGCCTGATTCCAGAGTCCAGCCAGGTCTGCCTGCAACTCTAATCAAGCTGATTGTATTGCACTGCTATTCTAATTTCTACTTTGGGATTTTGCTACATAATCTCTAGTAGAGTATATCTAATCTTTATGAGACATGAAGTCTTTGTATAAACTCTCTGGATTTCCCTCCATGTGTCTCTGCTAAAATGAGATGTGTCTTCTGGCTGAGTTGTAGAGACATTAAATTACTGAGTAAATCAATACGGCGTTGTTATGTCACTGTATCTTTTTCAAAGACCAGCTCAAATTTTGTATGCTGTAGCTTTGATCCCTTTCATTTAATTCTAAGTACACTTGTTATTATAGTAACTGTTGTTTGTATGTTATTTTAGCTTTTTACTTAAGTAGCTATTTAGCAATTTAAATGAAAATGTAATTAGGTTACATCTGTTTTACATGCATGTAATACCACGCAGATGTAAACTTATATTAAAGCCATATTTTCTTTTTGGCAAAAGGCATAAGAATAAACTTGCAGCGATCATGCAATACATCTTTTTTTTTTTAATAGTGTACACAAGATGTATTCCAGTGTTTATGTTGTGATGGTAACAGCCTTTTCTATTTTTATGAGAGACAACATGGGAAGCTGATACGGCCTTTTATTTTACTTGTACAAGGACAAGTACACTATTCCACTGGTGTAAATCTGGAGGAACGCCATTGAAATTAGTTAAAATTCCATACCAAACTCATCAGTTTCAGTAACTTGGCCATTTTGGAGCCAAATGCACCTCTAAAATATTCGTTTGAAATGAAGAGTCAATGTGGATTTACACTGTTATAAATGACAGTAGTGTCCATCTTTCAAAAGCTTTATTATAAAAATGAACTCTCTGCAGGACAGATCTTAAGGGCAAATACCCTGAACGATCACTAAGTTGTTTTATGCTCTCTAACAGGGAGAGAAGAGGTAAGGATGCACTTCCAGTTTTTCCTTGGGACTTTATATAGGCCTTAGGACGGTACTTAATTATATACTACTGTGATGGTAATGCAGAATTTCTCCCTTCTTTTTTGGCTGTAGACTGTGCAGGGCTCCTTCTTGCTCTTGTGATGTCTAACACATTGTGATCAAAATCATGAGTAATGTCTGTTGATACTGGTGTGAGAAAAGAAATAAGATAAATATATGAATAAATTAGGGTACCTGGGAGTTCTTCTATCTTGTAGGACTTGGTAATTTCCTTGGCGTTAGCAATATGTCTATCAGTAGGCTAATGCATTGGTAAGTTTATTCTGTAGTGTAGCACACACTTTTTGCTGGTAAAAAAAAAAAAAAAAAAAGCCTTGAAACCTGTGTTAATAAAGTGAGGCACATTTTTCTCATTTAAGCTTACCTGTGTAAGCCTTAATTCAAAGTAAACAGTGTATTCTACCTAGAACAAAAGTATATTTTAATAATGTTTTATTGTTTCAACCCTTGCTTTTGTTCTACACTTCTGCCTTTTCAGAGAATAATTTTAAAGGGAGTTTAACTGATTCATATTTTGCTGCTTTACTTTTGTTGTGAACAAATTTCAGCAGCTGTGAGAATAAAGAAATGAGACTACATGGAGACATTTTTAAATAAATAAACACTAGGAATTATCCATGAAAAATCCACAGTCCTGGTCTTAGTTAAAATCATCATTAATAGTTTTGTAAATATTGATGGTTTTTTGTATATTTGTAAGCATCCAGGTTTTTTTGGTTTTGTTTGTTTTTACAACATCTCAATTTTAAAGCACTGCTTCATAGATTTTTCTCCTATAAGTTGCAGCATTTCATAGAATTTATCTTTGCTTTTGTGTTAACTGAGATGGCCCAGGTAAGTTAGCTGCATAAGGCTCTCAATTTCCTTCTTTTCCCAATGGCTGCAGAAACCTTTACTTCCATCGCATGGAATTAATCAGTTGGTTGTCTCCTATGCGTGATTGTGTGTGATATGTTTCTTCCACATTGTTAATAGCAACATCCTAAATAAAGGATTTTTAAAAATACTGTCAGGCAAATACTGAAAGCTGGGGTGCTGAACATATATATGTGTGTATATATTATACACATACACACACGCACACACACATATCTATATATATACACACTTATGCACTTTAGTTTTATATACTTTTGTCTTTTTTTTTTTTTCTTTCCTTTCTACATGGAAATACTATGGAAACAAGAGAGGAACCCACCTATTGTGAGTGATATGTGACTTCCTCCCGTTTGGGAGATCAGTGCGATTCTCGTGTCCTATAGCCTGGGTTGTGGAGGGCTTGCTCTCAAGTCAGTATAGTGGTATGTATAGATAAATACAGATATATAAATAGAGGGATGTGTGTATATATTTAACATCTCTTGAGTTTTAACAATTTTAGCATGCCCTAATGCCCCATACACTGTACTTTAAGTAGAACTGTCTCAGTTTCCAGATTGCTCCTGCCACAGTATACGGCAGCTTTCTGCAGCTTTCTTGGTATGTGCAGGCTGTGTGGGCAAGCGTTGCAGAGAATGATCCAGTATTAACTTACACTGCAAGTGGCTGCATGATTTATGGTGACTTTAGGTGGGTGCATACTATGTACAATGGATCCTTTCTATTTCTGTCTCCTGGCCAGCCGTATCTCCGTTTAGTGCATGTGAAAATACAGCTGCCTGTGGTTGGCAAGGAAAGGCATCTCGGGGATGTGGTGGGAAAGGCTCTAGGTAAGTACGTTGTCCTGGCTCCACAGCTGCTCCGCACCGCTGCCCAGTGGGTCTTCCTCTTGGCACTGCGATGGGTCGCGCTGCTCGTCCCTCACCTGGCCTGTGTTGCCGCTCTGGAGTAGTGCTCGTGGTAAATAAAATCACTGTAGTTGAGCGATGATTCAACACTGGCTCTGATTACTGTCATCTCTAATTGGTCAAGACAGCTCTCTGATTGCTAATATTTTTTTTAATACTTTAAAAGTTGTCTTACACATCAAAGATATGGAACATATTTCAAATTCAAAAGATCATGTGTGAGAGGGAGAACCTGGCTACGTGATTAATAACAATTATGAAAGCTCTTGCATAGCATGTAACAGCTTTCCATTTCTGTTATGACAGCTCTCTCTGCTGAAGAGGTAAATGAGTGTCTGTTATGACTACCAGAGTCAGGAAAGAGCACTGAAACCTGGACTCGGTATCAGATCATGTTTCACCAACAGAACAAGGTTGATTTATTGTGTTACATCAGGGTTAGATGGACCTAGTACTGCTTCACCACATGCTATTTCATTCCCCTGTCTACTAAGTATGCAAGTACAAACAGCTTTAACACAATTCCTTACCTAGAAACAAGCCTGAGGCTTCATCCAAATACTTTTAACATATGAAAATTGAGCTGCTTTGAACTTGTATGTTTTTGATAACTGCTTGGTATGCTTCCTGGAGGATCACCTGTAGGCTTTTCTTTCCAAATCCTAATCCCTTTGATTAAGTGCCAGGACAGATAGCTCTCATTGAATAACTCCAGTCTCATAATTCTTCCTTCATTCAGAGTTGAAAGGGAACTGCTGAAGCTTCAATAGGTAAATCCTCAGATTTAGTTAAAGTAATTCAGACACTTAGAAACTGAAATTGTTTTGTTCTAAAACAGGGTTCACATGGGCTACTGAACATTTGCATACCACTTGCTGCCAGAAGCTGTAGGATGAAAAAACAAAACAATTTTTTTAGCAAGTAGGATTAAGAGGAGGAAAACTTTGAGAAGCAGACGTTAAAAGACAACCTGGCATGGAAATTTAGACACAGGAATAGGAATGTAGTTACTTTGCCTGACTGTTCCTGTTTTCCTCTTTTCCGCAAGCTCAAGCTGCAGCGCAGGGCTGCACATTCCGTCCCTTCCTTAGCTGTTCTTTTCTATCAGCCACCAAATATGTGGGAAGTGGGACGCCTGCTTTATTTTTCTTTTTATCTTTACCAGTATGCCTGCTGGAAACAAACCTGACTTCAAAATTGTTTTGTTTAAAGTGTTTGTGGTATAAGAGTATGATGGAGAATTAGAAATAAATGCATTATGTGACAGATCTAATGGTAATAGAGCTTTCTAATACACATATTTGTGCACAGCATTTTGCCTATGTGCATAATGAAGTGATTTCCTTTGTGCAGGACTTACTGTTCACCTAGGAAATAAGAATATTTCCTTATGAAGAATTTGTCTTGGGTTGATTCTGGTGCAACAGGAAATGGAGCAGAGTAGTTAGATAAATTATGTGGCTGATACACGTGATAGTTTTTCATAGTTGTTCGTCCTGGAAAAACTGTTATCCTTAGCAGGGTGCAACTTGCTGAAGTGACTTGTAAAACTGATTATTGTAGCACAGTATTGGAGAATTAGAGCATTTTGCAACATAAAAATAAAATAAATAAATAAATAAAAGATTGTGAGCCTTTAAGTTGAGCAAAGACTTGAGCAAAAACTGCAGTGCACTTGATGACTGCACACCTTGATAGCAGTAAACCTTTGGTCGAGTAAACTTCTTGGTTCCAAATAGTCATTTGGTTCCAAATATTCATATGCTAATGATCTTGCAGTCAAACTTTTTTTTTGACGTTCCTATCTGTCTCTATTTGTTGTTGTCTTTTTAGCTAGTAGTGTTACTTCTGTGGCTTTTTGGCATGCAAACCATACAAGTCATTTGAAGATGGCTTTACCATTGAAATGAAGCTACCTTTGGAATGAGTTCTGACTCATTCCAAATAGAAGCAGGAGACTGCAGTTTTTCAGTTTCAAGCACTCCAAAATCTCAAGTAAAGTCTTCAAAAACTGGAAGAGTATGTTAAAATTAAAATGAAGCCAACCCATTCTAAGTCTAGTGATAGTTCCTCCTGTTCAAATCAGTTTCAGTTATGACAGTGAAGTTTAACTTCTTGTGGGTTTTTTTGCTATTATTTTCATTATCATGATGTGACTCCAGAACTGCATCTTCATCAAAAGCTTCAGTATCAAGAAAGTTCTAATTGAGCTTCGACTCAAGTAACATTAATACACTTAAAGCTAGAAATAAAATAGAATATTATCCAGCTGGAATTGTAGAGGAAAAATAAAACAAAGAGTAAGGATGGTGTAAACAAGCCAGAACTTCTTTCATGTCCTGTGGAAAGACACTACTGCTAATTTCTTTGCAGTAATTTTGTTTTTGCAGTAACTTTCTTTTGATCTAGAAAACATTTATGTATGTTAAATATGGATTTGAGTCTTTTCTTTCTGAAAGATGTTGCTGCAAGCACCGTAGCAAGCTCTGCTATCTTGAATCAGCAATGAGAGGCAGCGTGTTGCCTTCGAGTCACCATTGCACAGACAGATACACCTGTGGATGAGGTCATCTGCCTCAATATTATGAGGCTTTGTAAGTCTTAGTTCTGACTTATTATTTGATTCCTTCACTAATTTGATAAATTAATCCAGTAGGTCTTGAAATTATTACTGGGGCTAATGACAGCTTGAGGTTCTTCTGGTTAATAAGATAATAACAACAGTAGTTTGGTTAAATAAACTTTGAAGCAGAAAGCCTGAAGGCCTCTTGTTATTACCTCATTAACAAGAAATGCCATTAAGTTATTATTATTATCCTGTAATGGTTCTGTGTCTTATCACTCTTAAACTCTGATCAGCAGCCCTATTTAATGAAATACTAATAAATTTTAAGAAATTACATATAGCCAAGCAAGACTAAAAAACTAAAAATGAAAATGGAAATATTTGAATATATGCTTTTGAAATGGAGACAGATTCTGCGTGTTCTTACGACAAAGCTTTGGAATGAAAGCGAAGTTTATGACACATTTTATTATCCCTGTAAATCTGAAAGCTAAGCTATAGTTTTTAATTTTTATTTTGTCTCTAACTATTTTTATACCCTTTTTATAGTTGAATGGTCCAAGGTTTAAAATAAGTTCTACTGGGAGTCTATGCCCCATTAGTCTTCTGTAATAAAATGTGAACCTGGCTAAAATAAAACATGATGCCTTAAGAGCAATTAAGAATGGTCTTTTGTAGATAACTGTAGCATGAAATACAATCACTGTTTTTATTAATGGATTTGGGAAAAGGAGCTCAATGATTTATAGCAGAAGAGTGGATTATTTTACATTTTTATTCCTTTTTTTGGTATGCCTCATTCTTCTAAAAACCTTTTAAGACTCTTGGAATAATCAAATTCTATGTTTAAAATGTGTATCATGTTAACATGAACTTTGGTGTCTGCTTTATTTAAGAAGTACTGTGATGTCAGCTAAGAAGGTGTCCTTGTTTTTGCCTTTTTTCCAATCCCCAAAATTGTTATTTTTGAAGAAAAATATGGGTGAATGTTTTATAAGAGTGATAATAAGTAAACACTGCGCTTTGTACTTTAGAACGGCAGGATTTGTAGGACACAGGCATAATCTACTGGGCATTGTCTGAACACAAAGCATAGCATCTCATTAACTCATAGTTCCTTAAAAACTATGCACACAGTTGACAGACTTTTCTTTCCTAGTACAATAATAGTTTCTTTGTGATTATCAGATTAAACTCCTTGAAATGTCGAAGCTTTGTGTTTAGTAGAGCTAGGAATAGAATCTGCACTGTTAAACTTGGAGCTGTTATAGGTTTTGTGTTTGAAACATTAAGAAAGCCTTTGAGGAGCGTTCTTCTGTTTGGATTTTAATAGTACCTAATATGCTGCTGCCAGCAGAAGGTGTAAATATGACGTCCATATAAATGAGGGCGAGAGAAAAGGAAGTGAAAGGAAAAGCCAGAATGGCCAGTTTTCTCTTCTGTTCTCCTTGAGAGTGTGAGCACTGTCACATGTGTGGTGCCTCCTCCTTTGGAGGCCCTGCGGAGGTTTCCAAAAAGCCTGAAACCACTTTCTAGGTTTCTGCTGACAAATCACTTAGCTAGCGGTGTTATTGCACACGTGCCATTTAGGTCTCAATATGCGCCTTTTGGGACCTGCAAAGACTTGAGGCAGCACTGCCTTGGCTACACAAATTCAGAAGCGTATTTCTAGACTTTGTACTAGTGTATTTATAGTTCAAATAAGAAATGCATGCTAGTGCATGCTGGTAAGTGTGAGAAAGTGTTTGAATGAAGGTAGCTTACAGTGTATTTCAAATCTGTTTTTCCTCGGTAGGGCCGTTTGCAGCTTTACAAGGCAGTGGCACACGAAGCGAAGGGCTGCAGCAATATTGCCGGCGGTGGCAGCGCTGGCACCTGGCGACTGCAGGATGTTGGCACACAGCGTGTGTGACCCGGCCCACAGCGCCCGCTCCCCAGGCCAGCTGAGGGAGGAAGGCCAAGCCAATCCTAACCGCAAAGACTGAGCTAGGCTCCCCGTCCTAGAACAGCATTCAAATTTGCATTAGCTGAGCTTGTCCTAAACAACCCGTGCGCACGCGTGTTTTGGTGAAAAAGAAGCTCTTTGTGCTTCAGAGGGGTAACGTCACTGTCCTCGCTTTGCACACGGAAAATGAATACGGGCCATACTCTGCCACTGACGCTTTACATAGTGATACTCCCAATGTAGGCTCAATGAACCAGGAAAAAATACGCATGATACAGCAGCGTGATGCTGGTGGATATGTTAGTGGTGGTCTTGTGCAAGGGGGTGCTGAGGGAGCAGGAATGCTTGGAGTGCTGGTGCTCAGGATGAAGAACAAAACCCCCAAGTCCCTTATTGTGGGAGGCAAATGGAGTTGCAACTCTTTGTGTAGCTTCTTGGATCTGCAAGAAACAATTTTCTGTTTAATTGGTATGTTTTAAAACTACAGATATGCAAAGGATATACAAAAATCAGAAAAAAAACCTCTTCAGGCAGGTCAGTTGCAGCGTGGCAGTTACAGGTTGTTGAACTTTTACCTGCTGGCTCCTGGAATGCCAGAAAGCCCAAGGAGCAGGCTATCAGCAGCACTGTTGACCCATTTGTCTGCCGCTAGAAAGAGTAAGTTTTAGATGACACTGGTGTTGGAATATACAATAAGAACAAATAGCCTATTGTTTCTGCACTTGTAATTTGCAAATGTTGTTTGTTTTGACAGCCTCAAACTTTGTGGTAGCAATGAATTCTGGCATTAAACCTTCTGGCCCGAAAAGCAAGGAGTGGTCTCAGCCCTCTCTAACTGCCTGGCCCTAAGTGTGATTGGGACGAGACAAGTGGTAGCAGCCACGCACTGTTAGCAATATCCTCTGTCTGCTGTAACCAAATGCTTCAGTGCTGTGCCCTGTTTTGGGAATGCGCTGGCTCGCAGTACAAAGTGGGAAGCGAGAGTCACCTTGAATTCCAGCAGCTTGGCTTTCAGTCCCCGGGGCTCGGCTCCACATTCAGCGCTGGCCGTGTTGGCATCGACCCTCGGGTGAGTCAGGCTTCTGGAGTATTGTTCGGCACTGGTCGTTCCTCAAGATAAGATCTGAAATAAATCTCTCTTTGGAAACTTGTCCTGTCATTAGAGGCATAAGAATTCAGCCTTCACTTAAAATCAGAAGCGTATCAGCATCGCTACCTGGGCCATTCAGAAGCCATTACGGGGAATTATCCCGTGATTCATAGCCCAGAGAATGGGAGGCCAGGAGATGGATTTTCTCAGCTTAGTCTGCCTCAGCAAGGTACCGAAGACACGTTAAAGGCTTCTAGTATAACGTTTCAAAGCTCTGGGTAGGAATCTAGTGCATAGCTTCTCTTTACAAATGAGAGGTTTGTGTCCTGACCTCATCTGGTGCCGTCCGCAGTGTCCCACGGAGACACAGCCCGAGGGGACGAGCCTGTGCGCAGAAACCAGGCAACCTGGGTAGGCAAAAGCCACCTCCAGAAAAGGCAAATAGAAGTCAGAGTGGCTAGATGATATTCCATAACTTCCAGAAGCACCTTCCTGACCCTTGGGAATGGTTCTGCAGGAAGAGATGGGTTCTCATGCCGTCCTGCAAGATGTGCGTGGCAATGATGAGCAGCTCAGTTGCGATTCTGGCAAATCTAACTAGATTGTAGTTAAATGAGACAAATTCAATCCCACCTGTATCGCACACTGACAAAACATTAAAAGTAGGTTACTTATCATGACATAAGTGATAACAGTCAATTTGCAGTGATACTTTGTTCCATGTTAACTTAATATTTTTACTCAGTTTTTACTGCTAGTATCAATGTAGCCGATTTCCAAGGGTTTGTTCTTAGCTTGCTGTGAAAACGTACCTCCCCGATGCTTCTTATAGTGAAACTGTTCATGTGGTTGGGAGATTTGCATAATATTTTAATTATCACACTTTTTTTTTTTTTGAGTTAAAGCAACAAAAAGGAACTTGCAGAACAGGTCAAACTGTGTCTGTGTTCGTACAGGGTGAAAAGAGGTCTGCAAGACAAATAGTTCATATTTCAGAGCAGGGAGTGCCTGAGGTTCAAGGGAGTCACTGTTTTTTGGTCATCCCAGGAAATCTTCTCTAAGCTTTGTCTTTTTGTCTTTGCCAATACTTTTATTATAAGCACAGTAATTGCACTTTCTTAGCATTTAGGATTTTAAAACACTTTAGACTCTCTTAAGGATATTATGCATTGGAAACGTGGTGAATTCTAGTAAATAAAATGGAAAATTTGGCCTTTTATAGTAAGTACTAACTTAAAGGCAAATAATAATGAGATTTGATGCATGAATCCGTTCACGACTGGCTTTAGACTTTGTGTGGCTGTGCTTTCCTTGCATTGTTTCTTCACTGTCCTGAGCTTCTCCTGCTTGCATTTTATCTTTAAGACAGGAAATGTCTTGAAACAAATCACATACCATGTCATCTAATGATCATAGGGAAAATTAGATGCAGCCTGAGGACTGGCTGTGCAGAAGTGGAGATCGGTGCTATTCTGGTTTAGATTTTGAATTCTGGATGCCTGGTTTCCCTGCCTTCATTCCAGGTATGTGACTGGCCAGCAGCCGACGATAACTCGACTGATAAGATGCTTGTTTACAAACTGACAACCAGGGATGATCCTGCTAGCATGTGCTCTTGGACTGTCTTGGCATATATACTCTTTGCATATAGTCCTCAATGTTTGATGGAGTTTTTCTTTAACAAAAGAAAATGGAGGAAAATAGGAAGAAATAATGGTACTGTTTGGGATCAGTAAGTATATTTTATACAGATTGGTTTTAATTTATTTATAATCACTTTCTAAATATAATAGGCATCTCTGTAGTGAATGGACATTTTCTGTATCCCTTATAAACAGATAATTAATAAACAAAGCTTAGATGGACTTTGGGCTGTGGTGCTCAGCATCGGAGCTCAGCATTCATGCAAAACAGCACATGCTTTCAGATCCCTTTTTATGTCCAGTAGCTGGTCCATTAAGACTCTGCTTATTTTCACACCTGCAGCAGCTTTATCCTTAGCCAACTGCATTGCTATTATAAATTTTCTAAACGCTGGCTATGCATAGTGCTTAAAACATTTACACGTAGAGAGTATTCTGTGTAAAGGGGAATTTTCAAAGTTTTTTTATTAAAATAGTTCCCAAGTGACCTATACTTTCATACAGAAAATACATCTGTTTTCCTGCCTACTTACTACTTAAGTATAAGTAGAACAGAAATTAATTTTAATTAACTTCTTTTAGCTCTTGGAATTATCTGCTACGAAATCTTTGTGTTCCTAGTTCACAGAGGTTACTTTGTAGTTGGTACTTGTGTTTGCCGATGTCTGTGACAGATTGTACCGTAACACCTAGTACTGCTGCTCCGTGCTCTTAAATACATTCTGACAGTGGACTGAAATGTGCACAGAGGACTTTCAGCAGCGGAGAAATACTTCTTTAAAATTTAGTTTGTGCTGTTTTGGTATGAGGCGTTCTGTAGAGTGGACACTGAGGCTGTGCAGACAGACACTTGTGCTCTCTGTAATTTTTAATTGCTTCTTTTTAAGGGTATTTTAAATTGTGGACTAGAAGCTGTTTGTATTGAAGAAGGCTGAGGTTTTTTGTGGCTCCTTCTCTGGTTTGGGGGCTCTGGCAGAATTTTTCTACTCCTTTCAGGGATTCCCTCAGTGCCTTTGGATGAGTTTCTTAATGAAATGTGAGAAGGCGTTAGTTAGCGAACGGAAAAGAGCCCCTTGTGCAGATGGCAGAGAAGAAGTCTCCAGCTTCCCTGCATAAGGTATATTTAAAATCACATTTACTCACAAGCTAAATGATATGTTTGGACTGCTTGAGGATTTAGTTCAGAGAATGCTGGGAACAATCCCAATAATCAAAAGATTTTTTTCTAAATAAACATCAATCAGTGCTCTCTCAGGGAAATAAATATCAGTGTGTTGAGGTTGGGTTGAGATACTCTGTAATGAAAGTGCTTTTAGGAGAAGGTAGAAAAGTATCTAAACTTGCCTCTATTCTTCACTTAAGCACAATAACAGATCATCTTTCAGTCAGGTTTATCCTTTTTTTTTTTTTTTTTTTTTTTTTTTTTTTTTTTGGTGAAAACAGGTAACATAGCGACTGTGTTTCAGTGCTCTTGATGCATCCTGTAAATTATGTAATGAATAAGAAACTTAAAGTAAAAATTCTTTTCAAAGGCATAAATTGTTTAGGCTAGAGGTGTGTTTACACATTGTAATGTATTGCCTACTTAAATCGTGGTATTTCCCTTCCAAGAGCTCTTGGAAAATCCATTAGAGCATTATGGGGATCATGTATAGAGCATAGGGGGGAAAAAAGGGTAATATATCTTACCAAAAGAGGGCAAAAAATAGCCTTTTAATTATATAAGAAATAGAAATGCCCGTGTGTCCTTTTTGTCAAGAAACTGAGCTGGGTATATTTTATTTATATTCACAGCATACAGTCGCACTTGACTACTGTTTTCGGAACTTTTCTGTGCAATGATTAATTTAATCTTTGTGTTTATCTTGGACACTATGTGTCTGCACTCGTTTTGAATACTTTTCTCTTTTGTGAGATGAGAAAATAGTTAGTTCGAGTCAGCTGATGAGGGTGCTAAGAGGGCAGCAGCACTCGTAAACAGTAGCTCTTGGCAACGCTGCATTCTTCTTGTTTGTGAACTTTGGGTATTTTGATTTTTCTAGCAGAATAAATAAGAGTTGAGGGATGAGTTCGTACTGCTAATGTGCAAACCTTACGGCGCTGCTATTACCCGCTGATGTCCTGGGTAAGCAGTTGGATCCTCAGGGACTTTTTTTGAGTTGGCGGCTCCTCCTGGTTCGCTCTTAGGAAAGAGCGACTGCAGGTCAGTTGTTGTCAGCTAACGTTAAAACAGACCCAGGCCTATGTTAGGTCATGTTTTAGAGTGACATCTCTCTTCTAAATCAAATTAAGCCTTTTCTGGGCATCTGTTTTTTATCACTAAGATTTCCAAATCACTAGCACTCATTATTGCCGTGAACCTAGCAACTCTTCTCACTGGAGCAGTAAGTGACTGCACATGGTTTGTATGGCCTTACGGGTACGTCGCTTCCTAGCGTTTTGTTGATCTGCTTGGGCCTGTGTCTGCCTAACTATCGCAGATGTTTTCCATAGTGAAGCTTGCTTCTGATTTTCCCTGAAATTTAAAGTTAATGAAACTTTCTTGCCCTACCTGTACAGTTTGCCACCTGCCAGAAGTGTAGAGCAGGGCTGGTGTCATTCCCAGTGCCAAGACCAAGGGAAGGAGTGGTGAGACACCATGGTGATGTCTGGTGTCCTCGCACCCTGCACAAAACTACAGAGAGGGAGCTTGTATAGGCGAGGAAATGCCATGTTGTTATTGCAGACTAAACGGCAAGGTTTTGTAAGCTAGCGTATGCAAAAATCCATTTTAAAGAAATAGACTGAGTTTTAATGATTGATCAGTTTTATACTTTAAAATTTGATACTTTAAAGTCAACAAAAAAAAAAAAACTTGACAGTCTGTTTTCAGATACTTCTGTATGAAACTCGTTTGAATGAAAGCAGTGATCACATGCATGCTTGTTTGCTGCTGGAGCGGTAAAGCCAGCCAGGTGACTGAAGGAGGCCCCTGAACCCAGTGTGTAGAGCTGCTGAGCTGCCTCTTGACAGCACGAGCGGTAGGTGGGGAGACGCTTTTCTCCGTTACTGTTCAGCTCAATGGCTAGTTCATTCAAAGAGAGATTGAGAAATTGAGAGTCAAAAGAGTAGCAAAGCTTGCTTTCCTCTTCTAACCTTTAAATACAATATATACAGGTGAAATTAAGGTGCAAACTTCTAAAGCTTGCAGGCCATACTGAACAAAAGTAACTATTTTTTTTTTCTCATTTTCTTTCTAGTGTAGTAACTTTGATATTGTTTTGATTAAGAAACAGCTACTCAAAAAGGATGATCTTGATCATTTTCAATTCTCTTCCAAATATATTTTAACATAGATTGTAACTATTGTCACTTTTTAGTATATAATGAGTTCATTATTTTCTGATATAACTATATAACAAGGAAGGAACTCTTCTGAATTGTCTAATGGATATGCATAATGTAGAGTGTTCTAGTGGAGTAAAAATAACATTTTAAGTGTGATATTTATTGTACTTAAATCAGAATGTTTTAATACTTAAAAACTTGTTAAAATCTATATTTTTGTAAGAAAACAACTGATAGATACCAATGTGGAAAGCAATTAAAATTGATTTAGATACATAATTTCATGGAATTAAATGATTCTTACAGTTAGGGATTTAAATCATTTTGTTTTATGCTGTCAGGCAAATAAAATGCGCAAACGCTACAAACTCGGTTTTGTGAACCACCACAGCATTCGGTACTGACCTTCATGGGAATGTCGGATTTGGGGTTTCAATCAGTAGGTGGTCTCTCTACTGCAGTTTAGATTCAGTTTTCATCTCCTAACTTTCTCCTCCCTGCTATAAATGAGGCAAGTTCCTCCATACTCAATGCTGATGGCCCGCAAGTTGCAGGGAGGTTTTTGGGGTGCGTGCATCTCTGTCAAGGTGCTCTTCAACTTCAGAGGTTCCCTTTGTTCGGTGGTTCCACTTCTGTTTAATTAGTTGATCTAAAACCATTCTTCTAGGAAAAAAATGCAAGGTTCACAGTCAACTCAAGTTTTAATTATTTTTTCCTAACCTCTTGATTCTGAAAGTCAGACATAAGTTCCATTTTTTTAATAATTTCTTACGTGTTGTTGGCTATGCTCTTATATTTCCCTAAACAAAGGCTTAAAGCAATGTTCACAAGGACCATTATATGCTGCTTAAGTGTAATTTCAAAGGGCCTTTTTTTTTGTAGAGAATTGCAGTTATAGATAACTAAGGGAACTTTCTGGCTTATCAAGCTCTATTTCATCCTTCCGTAATTTCAAAATTCATATCCTTTTCCTTCTTATTTCACAACATGTTTTGAATGTGAAACTCTTATGTCACAACTGAACTGAACCCTTCATCAGGCTTTTTAAACCTTAAGTTAAAATTCTGTTTCTGCGGTAAAGAGATTTGGATCAGAAAGATTTCCAACTAGCTAGTATGCGTTTTGGCTGAGAGTTCAAGCAATGGCTTTAATCATATTTTTGTTGATTATTTATTAGTTTCTGTGGGAAATCAAAGGATGGACAACCTAAAATATGTCTTCCATAAAATACTTCATGAATCACAAGCTGTAGCAGAGAGTTTCTAGGAAGTGTGTTTCAAGTGCTGATGTGAACTGATTGAGAGATTAAATATACATCTTTAGTGTATGTGCAACATGCAAATGAAGGTTGACCCAAAAATGGGAAACTCTGCTATCAGGCTGGAGTAGAACTAGCATTGCTTTACTTGAATAAGAAGATCTGTTGGGAGGAGAAGTTCTGTACTGGGACATCCAGAGGAGGAGGATTAAAACCAATTCAAAGCACAAGAGAAAATCATCCCAAATCCAGGGCTTTGATAGGTGTATACTGTTGGCTACCTTTGGAAACTTGAGATAATATATATTTCTATACCCACCAGCTACTTGCAAGGTGTGCTAATAAATTCCTAATCATCCAAATATTGCTGTTAAGCCCCAATCATCTGCTAGTAATAGCTGTATGTGGCATTATATGCTTTTGAATGGTGGTAGCCAGAGAGCTGCTTAGGTAATGACACTACCTGGGAGAGGACAGCATCTTAGCTTGAAAGGCAAAATGTGTGATGTACATTTTATTGCAGAAGTCGCTGTAAAAATGTGAGTCACTGGAAAATACAAGTGATTTTGTAGAATTGTGCCTGGATTTTGAATATTCTAAGGGTGAAATACTATTCTAAAACTGCAGAAATTATAGTAACCACATCTCCTTTGGGAAGTTAAGTAGCTCAGGAGAATCAGCCTTATCTACCATTGCAAATAAGAACCATTTATCTCTTGTCTAACCAGTAATTCATGCCTGTGAGTGAGTTCTCTTCTAGCTTTCTCAGCTTGCTGCGGGGTTCTCTCTGCCTCTCCCCTTGGTCCTTACCCCAGCCCTTCTCATGACCTTCTGCATCATCCATGTTCCCTACCTCTGTGGGAATAGGGCATATGCTATGGAGAGTGCAAAATTTTACTGTAGTAATATGTTTGTATGAACTGAACAGACAGCATGTCCATCATGCAATACTATAGCAAGATTTTACTGGCTTCCTAGAGAAGGATGGGAATACCGTGCAACCATCCCCCGGCCTGCCAAAATTCTGGAGGAAAAAAATGAAATGCAGGGTAGATTCAGGCCAAATATTAGTGGAATTCAGTTTTTTCTTCCTAAAATGTAGTTACAGATGAATAAAAACAAGCAATTTTCATAATGTAATCTAATAATTAGTTTGTAAAGTAATTTAATAGTTTGTCAGCTTTGTTTCCACTTTGGGTGACAACTATAAAATTAAAGTTCATAATTCAAGTATTTTTCTTTTTATTTTGCAAAGCAGTCAAATATTTTATAATATTATTGTCTTTTGAAAATATATTGAGTTTTTATTTTAAATTTTGTTTAGGAAAAAAATCACCATTTAATTTTTTAGCATTTCCTTTCTGAAGGGCAGAGTGGAAAACAGAGGTTCAGTCCTGTATTTGGAATTGGGAGGTCTTTGGCAGTCTAAATACCAGTGCTGCCAAATATAATATGATTCACACACCACTAATAGTTTCTACTTAGCCATATGTGAGATTTTGTAAATGTCTATGGAAATTGTGCAATACTCATCTTTCGAATGATCTAAATATGCGAACACAAACTGTGTCCTCTCTGCATCCTAGGGCAATGCTCCCAGGAAGAGAAAGTACCAGCCACTGCCAAATATGGCACAGTTTCTATTTTGAGGCATCATCATCCTCGGTGCACAAGTTCGGCCTGTCAAAACAGTGAGCTTTAGGTTTGAGGAAACTTTTGACTACTTAATGTAGTATGTATGTAGTAATGTAATGTATGTAATCATGACAATATTATATACAGACTTTAGAATCTCTTAAGTTTATCCCTTCAGCCTTAGGTTTGAATGCCTCTGCCAAGAATGTTAGAGATGTTACTGCAGATGTGTGTGTTTGTTTTTCACTCTTATGTCAAGCTCGGAGCAAAACCTAGTGTTATGTTTTCATAAGTACATTTTTTTTCTTTATTGTAGTTCAGTGATTTAAGGAGACTTGGGAGGCAGGTTGTTTTTTTAGTAGTCATTATTTAATTTCTAGATATATTGGTAAGGAAACAAAGATCACCTTGTTCATAAGGGAATTAGTGCCCCTGGTTAATATCCAGGTGTTCTTTCAACTGAAGGCTGAGACTAATTTCTTCCTGGCCTTCTGGAAAGCAGCTGAAGCAGTAGTCCAGCTGGTCTATCTTCACCCTGGCATCCAACATCTTTCACCGATTCACAGATTTCCTTATGTCTTTAGTACTTCCTATAATGCTCGCAGTCTTTGAATATTAATTTGTGGACAAGTGCTGTTATGCTTTGCAATGGCTCTATCTGAACCAAGGGATAGGTTAAAAAAAAAAATCAAAAATAATAATCTCGCAATGCTCCTTGTAAGCTCCATTTGCCAATGTATTTGTCTAATTATTTTGTTCAGAAGTTCAGCTTTGGATGTTGGCATACATGTACACACAATTATCTGACGCTTGTCATAGATCACAACTTATTTTTTTCCTGCCACGCAACAGATGTCAACAATGTCAACAATCTAAAAATGTACTGAGTAGTAGGTATGTGATGGCACTACGCTGCTGTAATGCTTTCTGAACTTCATCATGTATTATCCTGCATTTAATCGTTCAAACAAGGTTTGCAAACCATTAGTAGCTGCCCATCTACCCATGGTGTACAGGCCTTTTGAAAGAGGGAAGCAGATTAAGGGACACCAAAGGGGCAAACACCAATTTTAGCTGTGTTTTGGTGAAGATTTTGCAGACCCTGAGAGTAAGGTGATTTGATAAGAGCAAAGGTGATTTGTGCTGCTGCTGGGGACCTGCGAAGGAGGAAAGAAGCTTCACTTTGTGTATGGTGGGAAGTGCTAGGGGAGAGGAGTACAGAGTCCAAAAACCAAAGAAACTTAACCTGAGTTTGGAAGCCCCAGTTTGAATTGAGAGATCACTGCCTGGAACTGTTATCAGGGAGGGTGGTGGTGATGGGCTCGTGGAAAGGCTGAAGTTCAAAGTTGCAATTCAGTGCATGGATTTGTGTGATGTTTCTTGTTTTTATATAATTAAATGATACTGTGAAAGAACAGATTACCTGTATTTGGTCATTTAGACCAAATAATCAAATGTAGAAGGCTGCATTGGCTGTGAAGGACTAGGAATTAAGATGAGTAAAAACAAAAAGTTGTTACTCACCAGTGTCCAGCTCTGCTTTCCTTATCGTGGTCCAGACTTTCCGGTCCCTGTTAACATTTAAAAGTTATAAATCACCTCTAGCAACTCTAGAAGAGGGAAGGTGGAACCTACTTATAATGCTTTGTATAAGGGATTGTAGTTCAAGCCGCTGTTTAAGAAAGCCTCTGAGGTGAGTCCTTTTGAACAGTCTAAAAACTAAAGCAGAGCAGCTGAGCTATAGTGATTCTCATGTATGTGTACAGTATCTTCTGGGTTTTCGTCAGTTTTTTCTTTAGCCTTTACAACAAAAGCGCATGTTCTAATTATATGATTACACATTTACACCACTTATGTCATTAAGTATAATTGTACTTGCTACGTGAACATGCCATGATAGTGTGAAAACTGCTTTAATAAAAATGACGCAACAGAACCTTCATTAAAAGGCCATTAAATATGCAAAACATGCCTACCTAAACACAGCGGTACATACTCAAGGTGAAAAACTTCCTTGAGACACAAGTATACACGTTTGCACAATCCGTGTTTCTTGCCTGCTTGCTTGTAAGCCCCTAGGCTTACTTTCAATTGTTAATTTTACAAGAATGCATTACAGAAAAGCTTGGGTAGTGTGTGAGTGTGTGGACAAAGTCTGTGCGTGGCAGTTTTGTGTTTTGTTTGTTTGTTTTTTCTGTTCTTGATGCAGTATTATTCATATAGGGGGATTCGCATAAATCCTAGGACATTGCTGGAACGCGCAGATTTTGCATGAGTCCAAGCTGTGGCTCCTGTGGCCATTCCACACGTATACCCTGTGAGTGCTCCAGTGAAGAGCAGGGTCGTTGCCCACATGGCCACGTGGAGAGTCTGTTCTGCCGCGGTTCCTAGGGCTGCTTCGTTTGGACTCAGATTTATTGTTGCTAAACTGTTGGTCTGTGTTAAACAGCTGCTGCCTTTTATTCAGAGCTGGCTGGAATTCAGTGATTTATCTTGAGTTGTGAAGCTAGTCTAAGACAACTCATCAAAGGTTCAACAGAAACAGTTTCTTAATGGGAAGTAATTTTCCAATCAAAGTATAACAGAACTGTAGTAATACATTGGAATGTGCTTTGATGTACCTTAAGACATATGGTTGCCTAATAAATGCACCTAATTGTATAAGTTTCATTGTATCTAGCTGAGAAATCATTTTGATTAGCTTCTACTTTGCTGTGAGGTACTTCAGAATGGAAGAAATTTAAATTCAAGATGATATCGTGTAATGAAAATGGAGACACACTGTATTAGCATAATTATATATCTCTAGTTGTAAATGTTTCTATAATAACACTGCAAAGGCCAGATATTGTAATGTGCTTTTATTCCAGTTGGTCCAAACATTCAAGAAGAACTTGTTCTTCAGCAGTTCTGGGAATAGTTTGTTCTTTGAGTTGTAAATGAGAGGATTTAAGCACACTTTTCAAACATAGTGTTTTTTCCTATTCGTTCTTCTCTCATTCAGATATCACTCTTGTTATGTCATAGCATCCCAATGTCTTGCAATTCTAAAAAAAGCACTTTCTTTTAATCGTAAGTTTGTTAGGAAAACCATTTTTCCACCCCCCCCCCTTTTAAACTCACCTGTACCGTTCTTTTATCAGGGCGCAGGGAAGGGGCATTGGCAGCTGGGTAGCTCAACATATGGGCTGAATTACTCAAGAAAGAATTGAGCGGCCACTGTTTCAGATTGGTTCCGCTGGTAAAGTGGTGACTTGCCCTGCTCCGCGCAAGAAGGATGGATCAAATGCTCTTTGAACAGTCAAGGTTTTTTAAAAATGTCAGTGCAGAGGGCTTGCATTTTTATTTGGCTTTCTAGACCTGCCTCTTGACCTTCTAATTACTTTATTTGAAACAGCACTGAGGGTATAATAAAACTGGAGGTTGTCTCTCGTTTGCTTTATCATAAATTAAAGCTGTTAGTTTGGCGAGGTGAAAGTAGAGGCAGAGTGTTCATTACTGCTCAAGTGACGGCTTGTCAATAGCACTGCCTTTTAGTTTGTTCTAGTCAGCACTTGCTGTGCATTTTGTTGGACCACTGGGAAATAAATACAACAAGATTATACATTTGGAATACCACAAGAGTTCATGGAGAAGGGAAAAAAAAAAAAAAGATAAATTATACACTTGGTACAAAGTGACATGCTATCTTGTGCTATTAACAACCAGAGATAATTGCAGCGGATTGTAATTGCAGTTTGCAACTTACAGTACAGTGTGTCCAACATCAATCTTAATAGCACACAAAGCAATTTATATTAAAACTTAATTCACTTGGTAAGTTTGGGCTGTATACAAGGGAGCTAACAGATGTAGCTTTTCAAAGTTCAAAGGCATTTGGAACATGGAGCGAAATGCTAATGCAGTAGGCCTTGGAGAAATATTGCATTACTACTTATAATGAAAACAAATGTATGCCATTATATCCTAGTTTGTGTTTATTTAATAAACTATACAGTTTTGCACGTTGAAGAAATTCTGTTTTTGATTGTAATAAAACCAGATTTTTTGCTCACAGATTAGGCAGGAGTAGCAATGTATGTACAGGATATGTGTCTGAGTCTGTGTTCAGTTTTAACGTTTATGGCCATACTAAAATGGGAGAAGAGGGTTTTTTATATATATATATATATATATATATAATATATATATAATATGCGTGTGTGTATGACTTCATTTAGGAATTATGTACTAGTGTCCAGGATATTTTTGATTGTAATTACTCCAGATTTTCCGTGATATATTGAATCTGGTGTAACTGAAATGATGGTTTGCTTTGGGAAAGCCTGACATGCCTTCTAATGAAGATGATGTCCTTCCTTTTCCCGACCACCTTGTGGTGCCCTTAAGTCTGGAAGAGGTCCTTCATGCTGCTGGATTCCTGTTTTATAGGTTACAACAGCGACTTCACATTTACTTTAGCAGGTTTAACCGTTTTCCCTGTGTTAAGATCAAGATCCGTGAACTCCCTGTTCTGCTCTCTGCCTGACAGCATACTTGTGGGTCAGGTACTTGTCAAGTACAGAGTGACAGTGCCGGGTGATGCCATTCGGACAGTTATTTGTCAGGGCATGAAAATCTCTGTGTGAGAACATATTTAGATTTGCCTA
The DNA here is from genome assembly GCF_059628265.1 of Tinamus guttatus. Classification (NCBI taxonomy): domain Eukaryota; kingdom Metazoa; phylum Chordata; class Aves; order Tinamiformes; family Tinamidae; genus Tinamus; species Tinamus guttatus. The sequence goes on from NW_028288923.1 coordinate 6,880,207, forward strand.
ATTGAGTCATCGTTACCTTTTTAAAGATGGGGAAAAGAATTCCATGGGTTCCAGGGTTATACCTGGTAAACTCTGCTTCTTACCTAACATAACCATATGCTCCAGCCAAGCTTCTGGGGCAGGCCTTGATAAAGATTTATCATACTGAAATGTGTAATCTTAAATTATTTTGCTAGCAATGATATAGTATGGCAGGAAGCCTGCAATGACTATTAGAAGGATTTTTTTAAGGAGGAAAATGTCTGCAATTTTTGGAGTGGGATGTGGAGGAGAAAAAGCCCTGCTTTTTGCTGGTAATGAATTTTCTCGTGTGTTTACAACCTGCTATCTCTGACATAAATAGGCAGGAAAGGTAATTTGAGAAACTCAATTCTGCAACGTTACAAATAGATTTCCATTTGTTTTAGCGAAAGGCCTCTATAAATCTTTAGTAGTGTTTTGACAGCTAGTCATTCTGCATGTACAGGACTCGATTTGAATTATACTTATTTTTACTTTTCCCATAGGGGAAAGTAGAATTATTACAAGGTGTAAAGTTGTCTGATACAGTATTGTTTTGTAGGAAGAGCAAGTGTGAGGCTCGGCTTGTCCGCGCTCTCCTCCCCATCCCTGTCACTGCAGAGGTGTCACTGGGGGGAAAAAGAGTTTGCATTTTGAAAAGCTCAGCAGCTAATGCTTTCTGTTGAAGAATCTAATTAAAGGAGACAGGTTTTCACAAGAGTTCAAGTACTATATATATATTTACTCTGCTTCTATATACATTCCCTGAAAAGGTGCGCCTATCTGTTGCTCCAGGCACTCTGAGAAATGTCAAAAGTACAATTATCCAAATAGGCTATTGGGACCCTCTGCTCAGCCGGTAATTAACATAAATCATAATCTGGCAACAAACCTCGTTCCCTCTCTTCATCAGCTCCCACCAAAACTCTTAGAATGGCCAGGCAGCCTGATTACTCAGCTGCTGCAAACTCTCCACCTAAAACAGATTTTTTTTTTTAATGCATATAGTTAAGAAAAAATCTGAACATGATTCAGAATCTTAATAGATTCTCTAAATTTTTTCAGAGGTGGTTCAATATTACTTTTCCTGTACATAAGAAGTTGTTATTTTGTTAGTTAATTAGTATGTGTTGCAGTGCTTATTATGTTTAACAGAGAGGGGAAAAAAAATGCAAAGAATTATCAAAGGAAACTTAATGTGAGGGATTTAGTAAAAATTCAAGTCAATGCTATGAGAAAAGCTTGGAGATTTCTACCAGATACTGTAGGAGCGCATGCGTTAGTATAGTAACTACTTTTCTTATAACTGAAATACTTTTCAGTATTCCTGAAATGGAAAAGTGTAAGTAACAGAAGGAGCCAGCGTGCTATCCTCGGGCCTTCTTCAAAAATGAAATATATGAGGGATAAGGAAAGGAACAGAATACGGAAGACATATAACAAAGGTTAAATTGAAGACTTATAGGAAAGGACAAAGGTCATAAAACATACATGCAGGACAATCTACTTGTAGTCAAGAGGACTAGACAAGAAAGGCTTCACAAATCTCTTTGTACGCGGAGAGGCCAGTAAAACTGCAAACCAACTGCTGTGTTAGAGTGCAGAAAGGAGTTCAAGTCTAAGGAATTCTCTGTTCATCAACAGAGCTTAAAAATCACTTCAGTCCTCACATTTTTTCTTTATTTTTTAACAGAGTCACTGTAAAAGTATCTGTAGAATGGATGCAAGAGAATACTTGAAACGGTCAAACATGTGAAAATAATTAGGTCCGGATGGCACATTTTGTAATCTGGAGAGATTGCGCTAGCAACTCCTTTTTAAGAATCAGGGTGGAGGAATTTCATGAACTGGAATTTGGAAATAAAAGCAGCAAGTTTGGGTAGTCGTAAAGTCTAAGGTCTTATTATTTCTTTGCAGAATTCAAGTAAATTTTGTGCATCATGGAAAAAATACATTGTGTTACAAATTTAGAACCCCTTAAAATACTGTTTCATATACTTTCTCCTCACTGATCATCACTGCCAGTCCTCCCATAATATTTTTTGGCTGTAGTTCTCTGGAATAAGTCACAGAATAGGTAAATAACATTATCCCTTAGGAAAGAGATGAGTAGAAAAATGCAGTAACTTGCCCAAATTGACCATGGAAGTATCATGGTGTGTTAGTTTGCTTAGCATTTTTTATTTATTCTTTCTAGAACTGTAAAATCAATGGTATGATATTTGGGTCACATACCATGTAATATAAAATTTTTTAGAGAAACCGTTGTCTGAAATAATTTGCTTATAGCGTTTAGGCCCTTCTTGCAAAGTAAGGATGAAAATTCTAATCTTCCTATCAAGCTCAACATAATTCTTGGAGGGAGGAAGTCTTTTCTGTTGAAAACTCTCTCTTATATTAGTGAAATAATTGTTGAAGCTGTATTACTTAAGCTGTTAGAAAGAGAGTTCTAGTTTTGGTGATACAAATCAGGATCCACTGCTAGTCACTGAAAAGAGGATCCAGCCCAATATTTGACATGGTGTCTATGCTAGGAAAAAGTGTGAGCAATTCAGGCTACAGGAGTGAAAATATGTAGTAATTTTTTTTCTTAAAATGTGTAGGCTTGATGAGGTTATTAAGAACTAAGTACTTACTGCAGTGCATGTGTTTATTGAGATCATGTGTAGCTCTCTAATGCCAGGCATTAATGTCAACGAGGGATTTTTTTTTTTTTTTCCAAGTGGCAGAATTGAATGAAGAAAAGTTTAGGTTATTAAATAAAGTTCTAACACTTCTTACTTGCCCAAAATATTTGCAGCAAGTTCTGTGAAGTAGAAAATGAAGGGAAATGTGCCGTGCAATTTTTCTTTAGCCTTTTTGCAATGCAACAGGGCAATCGATACAAATCTTTGCGGTAATCATATATTGATTTTCCTAGAATATAACTCCATTTAAAGCATTTTTATCCCCAGGAGTGAAAGCATTGGAGGCTATCAAAGGAGGAAGTAGCTTTCCTTGACCCCATCTGCAGTTCACATTGATTAACAGAGGCAAGGTAAAATAAATAAATAAATGTGAGGGAGAGAAGCAAGGAAAAAAAAAAGTCACAGAAAGGTTAATACAGGCTGAGGAGAAACATAATTATAGTGCATTAGTTTGCTGTTGTTGTTGTTTTTTGTTAAATTATTAGGTCAGGATAAGCTAACAAGTGACTTGGCAAAGGTGGATTCCTCATTAACTCAGAGCTGAATATTACAATACCTGTTTTTCACCGAGCGTGCTGTGGATTCAAGCAACGGGGAGCATTCTAACGGTCTGCCTGTGCACACATTCAAGTAGCAGGACAGCTGAAACCAGTAGGTTTCCATTTTATCCTGAAAAGGAAGGTCCGTTATGCTATACTTAGCCTGAGACAGACCCAGAGTGATTGTACAGAGGTATCATTAAAAGAAATTTAATAAACCTAGGCTCTTGGGTTTTCTTTAATTATATATTTATATAATAATATTATATATTATATAAATATATTATGTACATATAAATATATATAATATATAATATAATATTATATATTATATGATAAATATATTTTATATATTTTTTGATGCTATTTTATTTATTGCTGGCCCTTCTCTTGCGTTTCTGTGTGCTTTGTGACGGAGCCCAGGTTCCCAGAGATCAGCCTTTATTAAATTAAGAGGTGCACGGAGCCTCATTATCCTTCTCAGTGTGCTGCAGTTGATACTGTTTATTTTACCAGCAACTTCAGGGCTCTTTTGCTGGAGGCAAAGCAACTACTACACAGTGTCAGATAAAGTACCTTATCTGTCAGCAGCACTCTTGTGAATTAATCATAATTCAATAGGTCGACTAATCAAGATTTGAGATGAATGTTTTGATAGAGCAATCAGATTTGTCCAATCTATCATTAGCTGACAGGCGCTCTAGGCAGCGCGCTGGCTTGGCATGGGTACCTGCCTGCGATCCGCCTGGCACGGCGCAGCAGCAGGGACCTCTCCCGAGCCCTTCCCGGCTTTCCCGAGCGGCTGCGGGGGGCGAAGCCGAGCTGGGACAGCTCCCGCCGATCCCGCAACGCGTCCTCCACACGTTTTTGAAGCGGGAGTCCACGCTGTAATTCTCACAAATAGCAGAGGTACTCGGCGCTTGTTGACAAACCTGAGACATGATTTATGGCAGCGGGTGCACGTGGTGCTCAGAACTGAAAGGGTCACTGGCATAGAAAGGAGATAAACTTAATATATTGTTAAGTGTTACTAATTATGAACCCAGTCACGTCTGATGTTGCTAAAATTTGTTCTCTGTTTTGCCCAGTTATACATTCTTGGGGGTAATTTACAACATAGCTCGCAGCCATTTGCTCAATCTGAAAGCATAAATGAAAGCTTTCATTGTATATTGACATATTTTTCGTGTTAAGCAATGTTTAAAGTAGTGATACAAGATGCTGTAATAGTGGGTTAGGCTGCAAGTGCAAGTTTGGTACGTTGTAGTCAATAATGCATTAGTGTGGGAAAATCAAGGAGAGAATTGATGCGTCCTCTTTTATCATAGGTAGAGTCTTGTCTCCATGTAGAGAAAAAATCCCTTAGGCATCAGTGGCCAAGTATAGACTTCTGTTCTTACTTGATCTAGTTTTTAGAGAATGTGTCAGTGTGTGAGGGCTATATCTATCTATCTATATGCCTGTATGTATAGACTCTTGGAGCCCTTAAAGCAGAGGCAAAAACAAAATACAACCAGCAGGAGGTAAATGTTTATCCTTAGGTATGATTTCTCTCTTAATCATTTGGAAATTTGAAATAGGTTAGGTAAAAGAGGCCAAAAATGTACCAGTTCTCCTGCAGATACTTAACTTTAGGCCCCTGACCCACAGTTGTATAGGTATGATGTTTATATAGCAGAGAAACTGTGCTGAAACGGCTATGAAGAGTACTAATAATACAAACAGTGGTCATACAAACCACGCCAGTGGAAGTGAATTGAGTAAAAATCTAATGGTTAACCCAGCTGTGATGAAGCTCCTGGGGACAAGTGAGGACAGTGCCTCCTCTCCACAGTGGCAGAGGAGATGCCTTCCTGGTTAACTTCATCACAAGTGAAATGGCCTCCGTATCTGCTGCGGGGCAGGGGGAGCTCATGTGCGTCAGCCAGTAACTTAACAAGACCTAGCTTTTTATTTAAAAAAAAAAAAAAAAAAAAAAAAGGGGATAATCAAGTGCAAAGAAAAATGTGTGTCTAACTTTGGCACTTTTTTTTCCTTTTTTTTGTTTTGTTTTTAGAATAGTCTGGCAAGTTTTTTAAAAAATGACATTTTTATGATTTTTGTTTTAAAAAGAATTTTTGTGTTTTTGCCAGTCACTACACTAAAAGCCAAAGTGAATATTATTTGTACTCACTGCTCCTAAAGTACTATAGGCCTATTTCTATGGAGCGATGAGAATTGCATTGACTTTACCACCATAGGTTTCCTTCTAATATCCTCTTAACAGTCTCATGCCCTGCTTCTGCTGCTCTGCTGAATCCCCTCTCTCCATAACATTTAAGGGGAATAAGGAAAAGCCACCCTTTCCAGTGTCGGGCTACTCTGTTGTTTCATATGTGCACTGAGCTGCTGTTGGTTACTTCAGAAGTTCCCACTACCCAGTAAGCTGAGCAAGATATTTCTTTGTAAATTTAGATGAGGAAGGCTCTTTGATCAATGAAGTACTGCCTATGTAAAGTAGTTGATTACATTTCCTTGCTTCCTCTATCAAATTCTTCAAGTTAAAAATCCTCCTCTGAGGTTCTTCACTCACTCAAAGCCCTGCTGCCTTGACAGCCACCTTTGACTTCATTTTTTTTCCTCGATAAAATCTAGCATGACATGCAAGAGTGCCTTGCTCATATGTGAGATGAATGATAGTCCTGCACACTCACTACCATAACATGAGATTAACATAAATTGATGTTTTTAGAGATACTGAGAACAGGCAGCCTGAACATGCTCAGTTCATCTATTCTTTTTGTTTTTTTTTTTTTTTCTTTTTTTTCTAGTTAACATATCAAATTAAAAATAGCAATGAGTCCTTTTTTTTTTTTTTTTGGATTGCTAGTAAATTTATCTGAGTTGACAGTTTTATAATGGTGAAAAGATAAAAGAAAATATTATTAGTAGAAGGCTGTTCCGTGTGAGTACTCGTATGCGTTGCTGTTCACATGGTCATATATATAACACCTGTGTGATCCCTCAGGCAATTCAGTTGCTCATTTTTCCTGCCAATTTGCTTGCTTCATTTTGATCTATGTTTGCTATCATTTGTCAAATGACATCTTTAGCATGTTTTCACATTACTTGTTTTGAGAACATGAATGCTAATAATTACATCAGTCCAGCCCCATTGCAGCAGGCTTGGCTAGACAGTCATCTGGGACTGCTTTTTAACCTGGATTGATTTCTGATTTTCCTGTGTTCTAGAGCTGCTGATGACTTGTCGGTTTCCTCACCGCAGTTCAGGGTAGGCAGACTCCTTTGGCAAGCCATCCTCACGGCTTTCGTGCTGGAGCTTGGAGGTTGCCTGGTGCACTTCTTGTCTTCCCTCATGCAGATGTCAAAGGCATAAAGAATAATTGAGAATTCTGTGCCTTGGTTGTTCTCAACTTTCTTACTGTATATACAGGTTTCCATAGAGTTCTTAAGGTGAACATGAGCAGCATCGCTGCATACAGACTAGCCATGAGAAGGCAGTCTAGATCTATCATGACTCTTTGAGGTGCTTTAAGGATTTCACACAGGTATTTTTTTCATGTGAGGCATCCTTATTTCTACATCTTTTCCGTTGTCAAGGTAAACACCTCATCCAAATCTGTTATCAGCTGCTCGTTGTTCTGCCTGTCTATGGGGACAGCCATTGCTCTAGCTCCTACTTTTATAGAGGAGAAAAGATAGGATTAAATAGTTAATTGTGAGTTCCCACTCATGTAGGGCCTTCACAGACAAACTGTCCCTGAAACTATCCTTCATCTGCTATGCAAGATGACTCATAGATTTTAATTTTAGTCAACTTATTCACCTCTTAGTTTACCTCATACTTTGAGAGCATTCGATGCAAGACATGATTTGGCCTTGTATGATGTGGGACGAAGCATTTCAGAAAATCACCCAGGCTCTTGCCTTTTTGCCTAAACAGAGAGCATGAATGCAGTCGAGGGACTCATTGAAAAAGAATCATGTCATCTTAAGAGAAGCATATTTCATACCTCTAACCGGTAGGTGAATTTCCATAACACAGGTCTTAAATAACATAAGAATTGTTGCAGCAGCATTAAACAGTGCTACTGCTTTAAAAGAGGTTTGCCCCCAAAGGACTTATTACCACAATTTTCCAGGTCTTAATTTATGATGTGCTCCATGTTTTATTGCTTTTCCCAGATTTTAGTCATCTCAGCCCCACTTTTGAGTGCTGAAAGGTTAAAAGGTGCACTGCAAAGCTGTGAGCATAAAGGCACATCAAATGCCAAAATGTGTAGACTGTTTGAAATCAAAGAATAAATTGTAAAGGTGTTTATTTCCGAGGTGCTTATACATTTCGTGTCATATTTTGGAATCCACCACAAGACCTCTTTAAAGATTATGTTGCATAATAAACATTTACCTTTTTTCTGTGTGTTTTTCAGAAATGTCTAGGCAAGGAAGTACTGTAGAGTTCAATAGGGGGGCATTATAGTACAAGGTCTGTCAAATTTTCCATTTTAAGTTTGAAATCTAAGTGTGTTTTTAGTTTGTTTCTTAAAATAAAATTCTCTTGCTGCATGGAGAGTCAAAGTGATAAGGTATTTGCAATAGCAGAAACGCAGTTTCCTGTGCAGTCTGCACATGCCTAAAAGTGCATGCTGCAAAGCAGTCAAAATTTTGTTGTACATGTTGCATTTAGGTACCTGTTGGTGCAGTTTGGGAAACCTGACAGCCTCAGCTGCACGTTGGGCCATTTCACATGGGGGTTGCTCTGAAGCTAAGGCTGGGGGGCTTTTTAAAGCTATCTGCCCTTACACTTGGTATTTGCACCATCTCAGCTGCTGGAGCTGGGTGAGGAGCAGACGCTGCAGGATTTGCAGGGAAGGGGCAGTGGAGCTGCTGCTGGCAGGACAGGGGCTCTGGTGGACGTGGCAGCACTAAAGTAATCCAGACATGTCCAGGCACCCCAAAGGAGCTTACCGTGGTAAAGTCAAGCGGTGCAGGGTTTATTTTGACAATACTGGCCTTGCTACAGTGGGAAACTGAGTCAGGCCAAAGTCATCTTACCTTTCTTACAAATAATTCTAGGCTACCTTAGCAGCTAGTTTAGACCACAGGCTCTGGTATGCTGGGCATAGCACCAATATCAGTGAATATTTTGTGGTTTAATATATGAAAATGTGCAATCATAGTTGCTGTGTTTAAAATGGTTTATAGTTCTGGCCCATGTGAAGTGTCTAAATATGTTGTGGTAAAGCAAGAAATCTTCTTTAGCAATATCACTGAGCAGTAAAACAACTGCTGTTAACTTTTTTCTAAAAATGTGCTTATATCCTTTATCGTGAGCATATGATTTTGATGAGAAAATCTCATATATACAGTATATTATCTTTTTCAATAAAACGTTTCACTTTTTTCTCATTATTAACCATTTGTTGAAAGAGATTTGAAAATATTAGAATATGTACCCTATGTATTTTTTCATTTGAATATGCTATAATCAAAATAGGTGACAACTGTGTGTTAAGGTAGGTGATATCAGAATAAATATGAATAGCTTGCTTGTGTTCTATATAAAAGTTGGGCAAAATTTCAAGTCAGTTAAAGCATTGCCAATCAGTGGATTGGTTTGATCATAAAGCAGTTGTATGTTGATGCAAGTGGCGGATTAAATTTGAACATTGCCAACTCTTGGTGTGGTGGATGCCAGTAGGGACAGTAATCAGAGAAGGGAAATTTTAAAGGCAATAACTACCCTTTACAGAACAGAAAGGGTAAGAAGTTCCCTAGCACTAATGAACATGATACATCGTGATCAAAGCAGATCATCAAAGTACGCGTAGCTACTGTACCAGCTGTATCTCTACTAACGGCTCTCACTGTCTACCTGTCATTGAACTGTAGAGAGTGGGGAAAAAAATAGTTCAGAGGACAAAGTAACATGAGGGGGAGGTTGTTTTCCCAGACACATTCCTGATATTTGAGTCCCTGGGTCATATCTGACACCACAGGTTAGGGTATTATGCTGTAATTTCAGATGTATGACTTCTATCTAGCTAAAATTCGTGGTGGAGAGAGCACTGAGATCCTGGTCTGATTCTGCAGGAGGTGGTGCTTGGCATAGTGCTTGGTGCATTGATATCAGCAGTGAATCAGAGCTAAGAGCTCTCTGAATCACGTCGGTCAGCCATTTCACATTGGGGTTGCTCTGAAGCTAAGGCTGTGGTGCTTTTTAAAGTGACCTGCCCTTACACTTGGTGTTTGCACCGTCCCGGCTGCTGAAGCTGGGTGAGGAGCAGACGCTGCAGGATTTGTCAGTCATGGAGAACAGTTGATCTTTTTCTTCTTAGCAGTGGATTTGCATCAAATGATCTTTTATGATCAAGAAAATGAACTAAGCTTAGTAATCCAATTTTTAATTTCTGAATAAAGGGGCGTTTGAATTTCGGGCACAGGGAAGATGTCATGTTTTTGCCTCTTCAGTACTTGCTGATTCTGTGGAACATGCTTATTACTTCTCTGAAGACTGAGAAGGATTTGAATTGTCAGCAGCACGTGTGCTCACATGTACAAGTCTGCAAGAAGCGGAAACTTTTTGTTTTGACTGGCACTTGCAAGATATCAGCTAAGTAAAGTGTAGTATATAATGCAGTGTATATCTGCAAAGAATTTCCTCCTCCCTTTTTTGTGTTCATATCTTATGTCTCTTTATGTGCTCCAAATCTTAAAATTAATCTGATATTACCTGATAAGAAAGACCAAGATTTTTTTCCCCTTCTCTCTCCCAGTCAAATCAAATACCTTATCAACTTAAATATAATCAGAACAAGTTGCTTGAGAATTGCCCACAGCCGTTACTAGGCTTTGCCAGGAATGCAAAGAAGTCAACCAGCTATGGGGGAGCAAGTCAGTGGTCCGGCTTCCTCCTGTTTGCCAGGGTTGCTTTTCTTAGGCATTTCTGCCAAGTGCAACTGCAGCAATTGCTATTGTGACCAGGGAGAGAAAGGGCATTTGGGCAATTTTTCCCCAGGTTAAGAAATTTATGGGACAAATGGAATTTGAAAAAGTGCTCGAAAGACAGCAGTTAATATAAATGTAACTCCAAGCTCTGCACTGCTTACAGAGCTATCACTTAGCCAGCAAATTGTGCACTGGCTGCCATTTCTAAATAGACTCATTATAGAATTGAAGCATTGTAGAATAGTCATTGCCATGTTTTTCTATGGTAAATGAAGTGATCGTTCAGCAGCAAACAAAATGAAGCAAAAGCAGGTGATATGGTGTCCGTCACTGGCTATGGAATAACTGTGAAGCCAGAGCAGCTTCAATGAGCTGAAAGGCTCTGCGAGATGGTCCTAGCCCAGCAGTGTTGCAGGGCATGGGGACGCAGATCTAGTGAAGTTGGAGCACTCAGATTATAAGACCAAGAAGACCAAGTGATTTGGTGACTTAACTGTAGTAATTTCTCTGAAATTTTTTTCCCACTGTGATTTGGAAAACATAACAGGTTAGGAAGAGGGGATAATTTACACCTGCTTTTAATAATTCCCTTTTGACATTATCCCATTATTTTAAAAAAAAAAATCTCTATTTGTGCTCAGCAATTTCATAGCAAAAGGAACTGACTTGTTTGCACTGTTGTCAACCTATGGAGTATTTGAAACAACAGAAACTAAATTAATAGAACTGCATGAAATAAATGTTTTGAAGGGATTCGGGAAGTGCAGATTGTGACTCCATCAGTGTTTGTAAGGAAAGACACTAGGCCTGTAGTGTTAGAGTAGAAATTGTTCCTTAGGTTGAAAGCTGCTGCTCTGCCCATATGCTTCTCTCATCTATGTGTACAAAGAAGCCTGTGCACAGAAAACAGAAATGTGTCCCCTAATGATTAGTGACTTGAGAGCTTAAATACACAAAAAACTGTAACATTAATACAGCTGAAGACCAAACACATTGCGAATTAATTGAACAGAACAATGTGGGTAAAGTTGGCATATCTGCTCTTATATGAGTCGGAAGGAAGAGTTGGGCAGAGATCGTTTCAGAAAGAAAAGACAAACATATGTCAGTTATCGTATTGAGAGCATGTTTTTATGAGAAAAGGGGATGCTGCTTCATTAATAACTCTGACATGTCGCAACAGTTCCAATAGGTCTGATAGGTTAAACATGAACCTTCCATTATTCAAGTAGCTGAAATGAATTGGCTGCTTTACTTACCTAATATTTGTTTTTGCACAGTATAACTACAAAATTGACATCTTCTTTTAGAATTGTTGGGCTGTAAAACTAAAACTTTCACCACTAATGTAAAGCATTGCTAGCTGGCATCATTTCCGATCCTTTTTTAATTATTCTTGACGCTGTGGAGAAACATCTAATATAAATCTGTAATGTGCTCTGATGACAAACTACACGGTTGGAAGACCATGTAATCTCTCCACAATTAATTAAAGTGCACAGGGCCTGCCTTTTTTTCCTTCTTTTTTTTTTTTTTCTCCTCCTTTTCCACCCCCCTGCAACCAGATGCCACCGACTGGCTCAAATAACATTGCTGTCAACTGTAAAAAATTAAGATCCAAACCCTAACAAAGGTACTTAAATAAAGAAACCAGATGCCAGGTTATTTTTTGATATTATGGCATACTTCTTGGTGGAAGTCGCTATTGTTCAACATCTGTAGCTTTACGTACTTAATTACTCACATAACTTAGCAAATCTGTCGGCAGTTCATTTCTGTGAGTATCTGTCACTTCAGCAAATCCTCTATTAAAAACTGAGTGATGCCAATCAGTGTGACTGTTCACCAGCGTGCCAGGAGCGATGAAACGAAGGCGACTTTTGCTCCTGGTTTTCAGTGTTACGACAGGGTGTGAGTCCATGTCCCCGGCCTGATGCTCCTCTCAGTGCTGCCGGGCTCATAGGACACATGGAGTTGATCAAATGCAAATTAATAACAATTTTTAAGAAGTATAAGAATGCTGTTGTAACATTTACTGACTGTAATAATACTAGGGATAGAGAGCAGGTTAATAAAAGGTGTTTATTAAATATTTCACTAGTAAGCTTTGTGAGCTGTGCTGCATGCTGCACGATGACATGGCTTTTGGTGGGGAGCTCTGCAGTGACGGGAAACTGCAGGTGCACGTTAATCTGTGAGATGGCACCACAAGTTCATATCCTGTTTCTTAAAACTAGCAGAAAAAGTTGTATAAGCCCACTGTAATTTTTCATTGATGTTAGACTTTTGCTTCACCTCAATATCGTTATCTGGCATTGGAGGCTTTTACACAAGTAGTTAGTGGATCTCTTCAAGAATAGGAGCGCTGATTCAAGCATTGACAATATAGGAGTATTGACTTACAAATTATGTAATTTATATATGGTTTATATAATAATAGTCATGTAATTAGAAATACTGATAAAATTTAAATAACTCTGATTATGTAGTCCTCATGGTATAGGATGCACTTGGAAGATTTGTGGTGTGTAGCATTTTCTTTGTACATAATAGTATTAGTATTTTCAGACTGGTTTTTAACTCCCTTTCCTTCCTATTCATGTTTTGCTTTATGGCAGTGTTCCCTCACTCCTCCTGAATGAGGTTTACATTGCATTTCCTTGCTGTATGTTGTATATTTTAAGACTGCTACTATTTTCTGCTATTATTATTAATTTTCTCTTGCTACTAGACAGTTGGCACAATTAGAGCTTCTGCCATGCTGTACTTGTTAACACTCCTGTAGAGAAACCTGCTCCCTTTTAGCAAAAAGCACCAACTCAAGAAAAGTGCAAGCATTTTGCTCGGGTATATCATGTTCCCGTTGAAGTAGTTTTAACACAGAACGGTGAAAAAGACAGAGTAGATTATAAATGGTGAATGTAGATAGAACGGCATGGTTGAAAACCATATAAAATCTTGCAGACAATGCATAAGCTTTTCTGTGACGATATTTTTTCAGTATTTTTAGAATATTTGTGCTCTATCAAGAGGTTTAGTCTCAATGATTACAGTTTTGAATTATTTAATTTGGGGTTATTTAATGACTACGCATTGCAATTGAGGGATTTTAAACTGTTACAAACTATGGATCAAATTTCACTATCTCATACATCCAAAAAGTCCCATTAGTTTCACTCAAGTTAATGGGCTGTAAGAAGAGAGAATTCAGGGATCCGTACAGCTGTGTCGATGCAAGACACTCCTTGAAGCTGCTTCTCTGGTAGAAGAGAACGTGATGCTGTAGGAGGATGATGCTCAGTACTGAAAACTGTGGGACTGGCAGCGAAGAGGCTCTCTGTAAAGGAAAGGTGTAAGGAGCAACCTTACAAAGGTGGCAAGTAATTTCTATACTAAAAACATTCCAGTTTGGGTAAAAGCAACATTCTAATATACAGTAAGCACCAGGGGATTTTAATGACCACAGTCAGTGAGGACCTTGGTTTTACATCTTCTCTAATAGTTTATGATGCGCTGTGGTTTTTGCTGTTCTGTAAGAACATGTTTCTTGGATCACTTAAAGTATTTGGCTTGCAACACCTCCGAGGCATGGGTTAGCTCACAGTAATGCATACTTTGATGTGTCTTATTGTTAAATTATATAGTGCATACAATATTTCATTTTATTTAATACAAATCATTTTTATTTACTTAAAAGGAGCAAGCTGTCTAATTATATATGTTTGGCGTAGAAACAAAGGAATTATATTCTTTTAAGAGGTGTTTTATGTTTTATGGTTACCAAGAGAATACATAGCCTTTTAATAGGCTCTTATATAAGTGGGATCCATGTCTCCACTCTATTATATATTTTCAAATAATTAAAAGTGCTACACAAATGCCATATGATGGCCTTCCAAAAAAGGGGGAAAATCCATGTGGTTTAAGATGTCAGGAAAAAAAAAATCCTATTTCTTGGGGAGGGCAGGAGGTAGAAAGGTTTATTGGGGTAATTTAATTTCTACTGATGCTACAAACATGCTTGGGATGCGGAGGGGGAGTTCAAACGTAGACGCTGCTTGTTCTGTTCACTCCAGTGACCTGTTCCTCATTGAGACAGTCAATTGACGCCGACGCCATTGCGTTTATTACGGAGTCTACTGTAAATGAGACTTTCAGGCTTGCCAGGGATAGATATTTTTCCTGTGTTCGCCACTATCACACATCACATTGGAGGGACGGGAAAAGGAACTTTTAAAACAATAATATCAAACAACTTGGAAAAAAATGTTAAATATTACCATATGAAGAACTGATTAAATTTGTATGGTTTTCTTTCAGTAAAAATTGATATGTGATGAAACACAGGGCAGCTGGATAACTTGTTTTGGCTAACGTTCCAGTGTTCTCTGATCTCTTTACCCAACTATATATAAAAAAGAAACTTTTTATATCAGCATTCCTGGTCCTATTGTATGAGTCCCAGTGTAAATGCCCTCTTTTTCATTTACCCCTTACCATGTGGACTGTGAAAAGCTTACCATGAGCTTGTTGCTGAGGCGGTTTATCTAAATATCTTCTTCATATTCAAACCAGCTCTCAAATACTCTCATTTTTGTACATCTCACAGTGGCTTTCCTGCATTTAATCTGCATTTAATCTGTGCTTGGTGCTTCCACTTCAGCAGTGCTCAAGGTCCAGGCCCTGCTCATGTTTCGTTTTTGTTGTAGCGCAGAGGCAAGTTTGTGCCGATGGCTGAGACCCGAAGGCTGTGTCTCGTGGTTAGCAGTTGTCTTGTTCCATTCTTCTGCCTCCCTGGGCTCTCACATGTGGTCATTAATTAGGAAAAAAGCGACAGGTTTACATACCTGTTCCTGTTCGGTTGCAGTATTTTTTTTTCTCTTTGTGTATAGGATGTGTGTGTTTGTAGCATTATTAATGTATCAGAGAAACTCAGGAACAGTTCTTCTATCAGGATAATATTTTCGAATGGTTAAGTCATTTATTCCAATGTTGTCTTTAAAAGCACAAAGTCTCTGTTAAAGCCACAAACTTATTGTCAGTATAGGAGATGATTTTAAAATTTGTGGTCATTATGAATATTCTTCAATGCTGTATATGCAGAAGTATGAAATGAGATTAGTTTGTTTATTTTAAATTCCTTTCTCCAGCCAAATGCCCTGATATTGCAGGCTTTTGGCTGGCACAGGATGATCAGACTTCCTGCTCATTGATGTAGATAGAATTTTTCTTTTATTTTGGGAGTGGCAGGGGGTTGCTGCGAAGTTTAATTTTCCATTTTGTTAACTAAGAACATATGCCAAGGGTCTTGGACTCTCTGAAGTAGTGACTGACATAAAATATAATGGCAATGCAGCATGGGCTGGGTTGGCAAATTTTGGATATTTTCCCACTAGATACTGGAAGACTGCAGGGCTTTTTTAAACCGGGATTGATAGCATGGGTAATTTGCTCTTCACTTTGGCACTTTCTGTTTAATTGCAACTACAGCAGAGCAAAACCATCTGCTAAAGCGATCAAGGAGTTTTTGAGTTATGGATGTTAGGAAAAGTCATGGATACAGTTCTTCTTGTCATTCCTCGTGGCGGAGCCCCGCAGAGACGTGCCAAGGTCTTGGTCCTTGGATATTGTCTCCGCTGCTCGGTGCCAGCTCGTGTGCTGTCACCCTGCTGCTGCCAGTGCTGAACTGCCCCACCTGCTGCCGTGTTGTGCTGCACCCCTTGCTCTGCGTGCCAGGGGGGTTCCCAACCCTTCCAGGCTTTCCATACGTTATGGTTGCAACACAATGCTGGAAAAGATCTGTACTCTTGTCAGGAGAAAGCTAAGAATGATCATCATGACCAGCGCGCTTTATTTCAAGAGACTTTGGTTAGTCTGCGCAAACCTGAACATCTGAAGCTGTGAGGTTTTACATACTTCACAATAACAGACCTCTTATTAAGCCCTTTTGGTCAGGCTTTCTGCTTTTGCTACTCTGAGATGAAAAATTGCTTTCCATTTTCAAGAAATTCTAACAAAGCTTTATATTTTCCACTTCAAGTGAAAGGGGTTATTACTGTTTGTTGAATGACAGGACAAAAATACAAACTTTGCTGCAGCGTGCCTTCAATCCCCAAGATACTGATGGTCAAGTTCTGACACTCCTCTCAAATGACAATATTCTCAGTGTGTTTAGCCTTCCAGAATATGGTTGTTATATAACAATATTGTATGGAGGCACGATATTTTTGTCATTGGTAGTACCAGTTATTCATGTATGTTTTCCCTTTACTCTAACTTCACACTGTATTTCCAGAGTATTGCAGGACCTATCTCACTTGTCCAAAACCATACCCATATAAATGAAATCTCTTACACCCAACGATATGTAAAAGTTTTTGGAAGGAACATGTTTGAAAATGGGTCTTAGGTGCTTAACTTCTGAGAAGTGACCACTGGCTGAGCTTTGTGTCTGCAGCCTTTTTTTTTTTTTTTTTTTTTTTTTTTGCTAAAATACTGATTCCAATGTATTACAAAGAGAAGAAATGACCCAGAAAATTTACGAATCAGCTGCAACAAAGGAAAGAAAGTGCAAGAAAATAGGAAATGAAGTAGTCTTCTATCCAAAGTCAGGTCCAAAGTCATCTGCTCTTAATATACCCTCTCGCAGAGGTTTTATTTTTGACCGTTTTTCCCGCAGAGAATTCCTGTTTTCTAATTTCTGCCATTCTAAGTTGTGACTGTAGGAAGTGCAATTCTAGTTCTGTGCCTTGCTGCATGATGAAGGAAAGGGATGAGGAGAAGAGGGAGACAGGACGCTTAGACCTTTCACTGTTGGATTCTCCCTAAGACTATAACTTTGACTTGCGAAGGGTATGGCTTTTTATAGTCTTAGTCATTAGATAAGAACTAATTTTTTTCTATTGTGTGCTGTATTTATTTAGGTATAACTGAGAATAACTGTATTTTTGCTAGATACTATCTTTTAATGGCATTTCATAGTAATTAAGGTGAAAATGGTCTATGGCTGAATTAAAAAAAAAAAAAAAAGAAAAAAGGAAAAAAAAAGAAAAAGAAATGTTAGGTGACTTGTTTTGTGCAGAAATTAGCTGACCTCTTCCAACCAAGTCATGATTGCACACAAAAATCAAAGTAACCCATCGCAGATTTTCATGGTGATTGTGATATGCTTGATTTCTGTATTTGGAAGCTTTTGTATTAAAGGTCTATACAGCCAGAGAGGAATTTAAAACAAAGTTTGTGTTCAAAACGACTCCAAATCAGAGATAAAAAAAATAAATTATTAAAGATAAATTATTAAGATATGAGAGGAGATGAGTATAAAAGCAATAAAAGTGCGAATATTACGCTTACTCTGAATCTCTGACTCCCCATTTCATTGCATCCTCTGGACGTATGTGTACCAGAATATAAATTGCTGCACGATTCGGATGCTAACACTTTCCATGTGCTGACTAGGCAAAGCGCAAATAACAAATATGCAGAGTTAGCTCTTTCTGGGAGGGTCAAGCAAGGAAGATTTTGGCAGATGGTACTCAGGGCTGATTGGAGTGGCTGTGTATGGCACATGGCTCCACAAATTCAATGCTTATGTTTGGTTTTAGCCTATAATTATTTGACAAATGAATATATGATATTTTAAGTTTCAGCAAATATAGCAAAATTTTAAAATATAGATAGTTCTGAGGGACAAATTGATGAATTCAGGACCCTATCACACTCTGCAACTCAGCCCTATTTGAAGCAAATAAAGACTGCATAACCAGGGAAGACTTTGAGCTCAGGTGTTATGTTTTGCAGTACTATATTTGCTTTTCTGAAATTACCTTTATTTGCTACATGGATTTTTCGTAGCAGACTTTCTGTCACAAAAGAGCATGTTGAGAAGATGCAGTTGTCTCCACTCTCAGAAGAGACTTCACAGTTAACTTTTAAAATATATTGTGGGCACTGTAAGTTGTTAAATGTAAATGTTTTACTTTCAAGAGAAATCTGAAGCTTGAGTGCTTTGTGGTGTGACCCTTTTCTCTTAGAAACAAAGCAGTTTTCAGAACCTCTTGGAGTGTCACATCTGCAGCCCCTTTTCTTCCACATCCTGGTGTGGGTTTTTCCATGAACACTTTTGCTCTTTAGTTATTTGTTGTAATTATCAAGTTCATTTTTGTCTAATAGATGTGATTAAGTATATTTAGCACTGTGTAATGAGTTTTCTGCCTGGTTGCGTTCTGGCTAATCAGGAATTCCTCCGAGTCACTCCTGACAGCTGCTGTGGATCCCAAGTCTGGGCTGCCACCAGAGACCCCTTCCAGGAATTGTTAACATTAGAGAAATTAACTCGGTTAGACTAACCATAAAATCCGGGCTGAAATTTGATTACTAATAGATCTCATGGTAACTGTCAGCAGCAAGAGATGGTGGTATTCCCTAGAACTGAAACACCTACCAAAAAAAGAAACAAACACAAACACAACCAGGACATGCTTTTGGATTCCCCCATAGTCGATAGGGCAAATTCTTTGCAAAGGCCAGACTGATAAAAGTACTGACCAAAAATGGTGCTAGCAATGATTGTTTGGTATTTTTATTATTGTAGTCTTTATCCTCTGCTAACTTTCTCATCTCTAATGTTGCCGTTATCCTCACTACTGCGTATTATTATAGCAGCTCCCAGATTTGTGAGGCTGCAGATGATGAGCATCGTTCTGCATCCTGGTGCTGCACCGCTCCTGCCATAGAGTTGCTAAGCAACAGGAGCTGCCGGCTCTTCACCAAGCCTCCGGAAGGGGGATGCAGAGACAGGAAGATGAAATAAATACAGGGGTGACTTTTGTCACACAGCGATAAAGGTTGGAAGTTATTTTTCTGCCAAGTGCCCCTGATTCTGGGAAAATTCTTCTATTAAAAAAAAAAATCCTACAAAAAAGAGAAAAGAAAGGAAGCGGCAACTTGACTTTCTAAATTGCAAGTGTGGAATGCAAATCTAACAATAAATGTATCTTTCTGCTAACTGTGAGCCTCCGTTATGAGATATTTTCTAGTGTGGCACATAATCGTTACAGAAAATGCGTAATCATAACCATGTGTCTCCTATTTATCACTGCGATTGACTATCAAAATCATGGCGAATAGGGATTGGAAATTAATGCCAAGTACCTCTTAAATTCCCTGCTGGTATGTTAATGACATAAAGGCTGCTCATAATAGGGTTAGTGGTAATGTAATAATTATGCATGGGGCTACAAATTTAAATTCTTTTGAGATCTGAACAACTCTCTGTTTAAGATCATGCAGTATTAATTGCTAGGAACTATATTCCAACCCTATCCTATTTTATCCAGTGAAGTATTTTAGAAAGACTTGAAGGATTACTGATGTATCAGTGTTATTTTCAGTACTGTGTATCCACCCCGCAAAACCTTTGGAAATCTTCTTGAAATCTGGAAGTCTTCCCTGTAAAGCAAGGTATCAAACTTTACTCCATTTAGTACAAATCTCAGCCTTAGAAAGCATGAAATATAAAAAGGCATTAGTAAGTTGATGCAGGTACATCCAACTTCGTTAAGATGCTCTTATCTTCAGTAACAGCAACGTGCTGCATTTTTCCCAGCGCTAGTTACTGGGAACAGTCAGTTGCTAGTAACAATTAATGTTGGGGCTCCAAGATAAGGTGGATATATAGGAATTAAAACAGGTAATGTAAATGGAAACAAAGAAACTTAAACGTTTTAACTTCCTTTGTCCTTATTTCTGAACTCATTCTTAAGCAAAAATAAAAAGGAGGGAGAAAACTACGTTCAGAAATTTAGAAAAAACGCCCGGTTCTATAACCCTTTGTACGGGTTCACTTTGACATTGCTATATTTGCAAATGATTCATCATCAGCTTGGTCCTGAAAATCGTGATGTAATAAGACTGTAAATGCGAAAATAAGACTGTAAAAGTGAAAGTTTTTTTTTTTTTTTTTTATCTAAGTGGGAGTCTGTTGGTTTTTAGAAGGTCAGATTGATAGACAACATCTCACAGTCGAGATAGTGACTCTATCAAACTAATTCTCAAACACATGGTAGTACAATGAATTATTCCTGTCTCAGAAGTATGGTTTATGACCTTTCTGCCCAGGTATTATTGCTGATTATTATCTGAGAATGGGTAGTAGCATGCTTTTTGTTTCATTGCTTTATCTTTTTAGATTTATTTTAACCTGGGCTGTTTTTTAAACAAATATGTTACATGAACCATTTAATACAGCAAATTTCTGATAAAATAACTTTGTCTTATAGCACAGGAGTTTTTTTTTTTTTAAAAAAAAAAAAAACACCTCCTCAGCTTTGTTTTCACCTAGAAGTTATTGTTTAAGCTAACATCTCAGGTTATGCAGATAAATGTTCTTCTGGTGTTTGGTTTTTGTATTTTTTTTTCCCACGTTGATTTGCAGAAAGGTGTGAGCATCTTAAAAGATTTTATTTTGCAGAATCTTCATTTGCTAATTGCCAGCTTTTCAAAAACAAACTAGTAGAATTCTTGATATGAGGCAGCATAAAAGATAGACCTATTTTGTATATAGAATATTGCCTGTCCTTTAGATCTATGTGTTTTGCTTATGGAATAAACTAAAGTAGGAGAGATAAACTAATATTTTGTATAAGCTCAGCCAGACAATACACATGATAAAGATGTTTCATCTTCTTATGTATGCAGAAAATATGAAAAATTGTAGTTTACACATATTTTCTCAATTCAAGTGTAAAATTGGGCCCCCAGATTGCCCTGGGCCATGGTGCTTGTGTTAAAGAAGCACTATTTACCTAGCAGCTGAGTGAAAAATGATCAGAATATTAGACTCATCTAGGCCACATTAAGGAGCCATTGCATTTCCCGACAATTTTATGCTATCTCAATATGAAAACAGAGCAATTTCAGCTCATATCAGGTTATGATCGGCAATTACAGTTGCATAATTCACCTAGTCGTCTCTTTTCAGGGCCTTTATTTTCCCTCTTGGTGACATTCCTGAGAAAGTGCCTGATAAAAATGTCATATATCATCCTGGCTTTAAAACTCGTAAGGGGGTAATCTGCTATGCCTTGCTGAGCCTATATTCATCACTAGATTTTTGACTTGGAGGGGTCATGACACTCATAATTTCCTTTTTGATATTGTCCTCACTAGATATGACAAGGGGCTGTAAAAGCACCGTTGTAGGCAGTGGTTAAGAGCTGTTCCAGTGGGGCTCATCACCAGCAATAACAGTGCATTACTGTGGATTGTGCAGGAGTTGGCCGTTTCGAAGATAATTAGATTTGATGTCAACATTTCTTTATCACCTGCATCCTTTTGTGCATCTGCGTGTCAAGTTGTTATTTCCGGATTTATTAGCACCCTCAGAGCTACTATCTATCTGTCAGCCTGTGTGGTGTTTGTGTTGACAGTTGTAAAGTTAATTACTAGTACTA
This sequence comes from Tinamus guttatus, assembly GCF_059628265.1. Taxonomy (NCBI): domain Eukaryota; kingdom Metazoa; phylum Chordata; class Aves; order Tinamiformes; family Tinamidae; genus Tinamus; species Tinamus guttatus. The sequence continues at coordinate 6,901,834 of NW_028288923.1, forward strand.
ATGAGCATCGGGCTTTTGGTGGACATGGCATTTTGGGCATTTAAAACTGTAATTAGATTTTTTTTTTCCCTTCGTGTACAGCCACAGGAAAAATGCATAATAAGAAAAAGAAATCTCAACCAAGCAGCCTGACCTCAAATCTCCATCTGTAGTTTGACACTGTTTACAGTATCTTTAATTCCAAGAAACTCAAAAGGGCAGCCACGTTTGCTTTTTGCTGTTTTTTTCTTTCCATCATTGACTTCATCAATATCGGTTTTATAGTGTTATCCAAATTAAGATCCTAAAAAAGAAAGTTTTATTTTTAGCTGATTTTACAAAAACCATGTCGGGGCAGTGCATGTAGCAGGCTTGCCCTTTTCAGTAAAAGTATTAGCATTATAACACACACAGTCAATATGAGCGGTGCAGCAGAAAAAATAAAAATTGCAAGGACAGTAAAACAGTATCTAGATCCCTCCTATGTTAATAAAACAATGTATTAAAAAGCAGTGAACACAGACACATTTAGTGTTTATTATACGACTGTAAATCTGGAGTAATTTCAGTGAAGTGGGATTAACACAGGTGTAACAGAAAGCAGAATTTTGATACTTATTGCCTTGCATACGTGCTAAATTCCCCATCCGGTAAATCAGATTACCGGCTCCTTTATGTAATGTTCCAAGTAACGTGTAACTCATAGGATTTAGAATAATGGCACTTACATGTGACATATACTTTATGTAAGTATATTGTTTATTCTACTGCGGCAACTAAGAACCACTCCCTTGCTGCTGTTTCTATTTACTTTCTATTTATCATTATCTGCCATTTTGTTAAACAACTACCCTTCCCAGACATAAATCATCTCTAAAAATACTCTGGCTCAGAGAAAATTTCACCCTGGCACTGAAATGATGAGATAACCATTTTCATCTCTTGTTGAAGCATTGAGATTTATTGGGCTTTGATGGGCTACAGCCCAGACATCATTCTCTGCTAAACAGACTCCCACTTGCATTTATTCTTATTGCATTTAGCAATTCAAAATGGAGCTCCCGGAGTCCCCGGAGAGCCCCTTCCCGGCTGAGGTGGGGCCCGGCACGTCAGTGTTATTACTTCCTATTAGATAAGGAAAGGACACACAGAAGCATGTGGTGATTCAGATGATTTTTTATTTCCGTTTAGCAGTGATGACAGAATGTCATAGTGAAATGACTTCAAAAGTCATTTTTCCCTCTGCCCTGGTTCTGCAGCCTTGTCCCTCGAGGGCACTTCTATTGTACAGTTATATTAATTCTGCTAACTTTCAGACTTCATTGCTGACAATAGGCCTTTTGGCTTTCCCAGACTATTACATTAAATTTCCCATCAAACCATGTCAGCCTCTGAGGTCAGAAATTCCAGGAGAAGCTTTAGATATTTTGCCTTTTGACTTCATGGGCAGATATTTCTAAATTGCTTTTAGGTTTGTTTGGCCAGTGTCAGAAATGGGGTTGAACCTCTGTGAAACCCCAAGCAAGGGGTACCCGTGGGGCGAAGGACGAATGGTCGGAGGGGTGGCCAGCGCGTGGGGGACGCTGCAGCACATGCTGCTGGGGATGGTGCCTTCGGTTCTTAGCCACGATGGGTACCCAGGATCAGCCGCCCTTCCTCCAGGTACCAAAGTTCACATCCACCCCTTGAAAGCTCATCCTTGAGGTCCATCTTCCAGACAAAACCACCTTGGAGGCGCTTCCCAGAACTGAAGTACAACAGACTTAAACAAAACTCAAATTACCTGCGTGAAACACAGTCGCTCTAAGAATCACTGAAACCCTTGATCCTACTATGTGACCATGAAATAGTTTTCAGGCTATTGACCAAGTTTGGCTGCTGAAGATTTTTTTTTTTTTTTGAGTATACATAGTGATTCTCAGCCTTTGTCAAATAACATAGCAAATTGCTTTTAAGTCGATGCATTCATTTCTGCTTGGAAAGATGTTGTATTATGGAAAAAAAAGAAGTCTTTAATACAGGCCTTCTCTAATAAGATTTTTAATTCATCACAGATTTATGCATAGCATTTAATTTGAGAAAATATTACTTTAAATAGGTATTACTGCATGCAGAATGCAATTAATTAAAAAAATGCAACAAAAATGATTAGAGAAGAAACAGGCTTTATATGATAGAATCATATCAAGAAACTAAGACTTGAATAAAAGACTGGTACAAATCAACAAAATTCAATAGGCACAGTCTTTTTAGCTACTATTTTTAATTGGTAATCATAGTGGATTTTTTTTCCCCTCTTTATTTCCATTCCCTCCGAGCTCTATTATTTAAAAACAGTACCGAAGAACAGACATCCTTAGAGAAAAAGACTGCAGCCCCAAAACCTCCTCTTCTCATTTTTTGTGTTGTTTTGAAGGAGCAACATTGCCATCGTCTTAATTCTTAGCGAGGTTTCCGAGCGCACCGGGAAGCCGTGGGCGGGCAGCAGGCCTGGGGAGAGCGGAGCCGGGAAAGGCAGCGCCGACCTGTTAGTACCTGCTCGCAGCCATAAGGATAGGGAATCATTTGTGACACTCTGGGGACAATTTTGTCACCCTGACAGTAATGCTGTTATGCACCAACTTGACACACGGGAAGAATCCATAAAGACAGATAAGTAACTGTGAAAGTGGCTGGGGAGCAGCCTGAGTGCTACCACTCACCTGCGGTGACAAATGGGTAGTCAGGAAGGATTCAAAATCCTGCCCAACACAGAGATGTGTCAGTCCAAAGCTCGGATACTGCCTGGTTTACGCAGAGGCTCTAGTAAAAACCCACACCAGACACATGCACAGAAGAGCCCCCAGGCATAAGCAGGGGAAGGTTAACTTCAAGGGAGGCTGGTTCTTCTTTGTAGCATTTTTTTTTCTTTTTGCAGGAATACTTGATGTCTTTTGCAATTTGAGCCAAATTCTTCTATTAATTGCATTTAGTTAGGCTGATTCCTGCAATTTTAATTGAAATCAGTACAGGTTAACATTGATGTAATGAAAATAAAAATTTAGCTAATATGATTTTAGTGGGAGCCACTGGGGCTGTTTCCAGGTGTCTTTTTGTTTTTTTTTTTTTTGTAATTATTTTATACCAATAGAGGTCCCCATCTGCAAATCAAATGAAGAAAACTTGGGACTAAACAAATCCATTCTGGTTTTTAAAAATATTGTTCTTCAGTTACTGATGTCAGCCATAGGTGCTAAAAATAGCATCTACCCCCTTCCTGTTTATTATGTTAAAACATGTATTAGCTCTTTTAAAATGCATCTTCAGGAAAAAAAATGTTGAAGTCTTTAAAAAATTCTCTAGAAACAAAATGGTAATTCTAGTGCCTTTTTTTTTTTTTTTTTTTAAGACAAAGAAATGACATCCAACCTTAAAGACCATTTTCGAATTCTGTCACTCTTTGACCTTCTTTTTTATTATTCCAATTTGATAATTTGAAGTTTATTTGTCAGGAAATAAATGAGTTTTGAAAAAAGGCAGAAGTTGCTCTTAGAAAGGTTTGTGTTGTTTATGAACTAAAGAGTTTAGTTTAAGGGTTTATGAACTAAATCAAACAAAAACCTGAGACAGCAGTGAAATACTGTCATGAGTAACAGACATTTTTAGATGCTAAAGGTGGTTTATAATGTTTTTTCAGCTTTTATTTTTGAGCAAGATTCATATTTCCGTTGCATTCTTGAACAGTAAAGGCATTTTAAAACCAAGGTTAAGATTTATGTCTTGCTGCAACTCTAAGAATTTTTTATTTGAGAAGAATGTGGTAAATGCTGTGCATTTTGTTACAAAATTATAAGAATTAACAAAGCAGTGTCTCTTTTCCCATTTTAATCCCATTTTTGCTGACATTAAGTTGCTCAATCTAAGTGGAATTGTTTTTCACTGAAAATTGCATTTTTTCCAAAGCTAAAGCATTCTGTGGAAAAATCTCAGTTTTGTTAAAACAAAATTTGTTTAATTTGGTGTGATTTTGATCTAAAGTGTGGGAGTCCAGGTTTTTGGTTTTTCCAAAACCTTTTTGTGTGATTTGAAATTGTTTTCTGGAAGTTGTGCGTTAGATTCCCATTTTGTTCTGTTTGTTCTGCATCCAACTCTCCGCTCGCTCTGTGGCGTATTTTGGGCTTTCTCTGATTGAGCCATGTAGTGGTCCGTGGGCGTTACGTGACTGTGAATACAGGACAGGAGGCAAAGTCTCAGTGCAGAACAGCGACCACAGCGTGAATTGGGGCTTCAGGCACAACTGCCATCAAGCTACGTGCTACCATAAGGAGTACAAATCTGTAGTTTACTGACTAGAAACCGAATGTTTCAGCCCAATCCTACAAATCAAAGTGAACATTGCAATTCTAAATTATTTGGACATTATTTGATTTTAAAAAATGCAATATATAAAAAAGCGATGGAAATTTCAGAATTTCCTGCGGCATAGAGATCGTGTTTTCATTCAGCTCTGTGCAATATGCCACTGGCAAAGCAATTCTCTCCTATACTCAACTGATCTTGTTGGTTGAACTGAATGCTAATGGGAGAGCTTTTATCTCATTCAACGCATATTAGTCGGATCCCAGAGAGCAAGAGGATACTGCCAAAAGGTGACTTGCACTGACAGCAAAACTTCTTGCTCTGGAGCTCCTCTCTCCCATTTCCATTATAATCTTGGCTCCGAGTTGGGGAGAGGTAGTACAGTTATTCCCTGTCACCTTTAGAAATACAAATAAAAATGTTTGTTTCCCCTTTTGCTTTCCTTTTGTAGTGCCTTTCACCTGGAAGGTATATTACGACGGCTGTTCTTGCGCATTGAATAGTGCTGAAGCTTCTGTTTCATACATTTGCAAGGGGAGTTTGAAGGGATATATTACACTTTTTTCCTCTCTTCCATACACTCATGAAATAATTCAACATAATCATTCATATATTTCATGTGTTAGCTACAGAATTATATTAGAAACATCTTATAATATGCTTCAGAAAACTGATAATGGGACGGCTGTGTTTCCTGAGCTCATATTTCTTCAGATGCTGTTTGTTTTGCCCAGGAGTTCTGAATTTTTTCCATTTACACATTCCTATCTTTCTCAGGAAGAATACTCTGAAGCCATAATAGTCTTTTTTTCCTGACTTAATGTGTAATATAATTTTATATACAAAATATGTACGTGATACACAATAGCAACATCTTAATTACGAAAGCCTACTCCTTCAAAATGCATGCTTTCTTTGTGCACAGTGGCTTAAAGAATGTAGGAGAGCTGTTCTTACTTGATGTTGCTGCAAAATCTGAATGGAAAAAAAGGTGGATTCTCCCTCTAAAAATACAAAATACCAGTAATTTTGTGACCAGAGGCCCACAGGACTAGATAATTTTCCATGACGCTCTAGACTTTTGTCTTTTAGATTATATATATGGAAATATGTCTTGAGCTGCTATACTTGGTAAGCTACCAAGCAAGATATCCTGTTTTCTCTGTGTGTTTTGAGGTTTTTTTGAGTGGTGGGCATTCTGGTCCGTAGTTGTTCCAAAGAAAGGTAAGAAGAAAAATTTGGATTATACTTACTTCCAAACTCGTGATCGTTTGATATTTCAAGTTCTTGCATCAGTCAACTGTCAAATATATGACAAAAAGATATAAAATATATATCAAAAATATGACAGAGACCTCAGGTCATAATTAGTTGGTATGTTCCTAAACATTATCTATAGAAAATCCTCGCAGGATCACAAGTAGCAAATATGGTGCATGTTTTCAAGAAAAGAGCTGATTTGTTATAGCATTTATTGTAGGCCTTTGTGATGGTTCATAACTAATATAGTAGTTATATGTGGACTAATGTAGTAGTTATGTATGGAACGTTTCTATTAAAAATGTCCATCAAGAAGCACTACTTGTCGTGATGTTATGCCTGGATATGATACTATCCAACTAATAAGGCAAGCATTTCTGCATCAGGATGATGGCAACTTAAAATGGGTGGTCATTGCAATTTACAACAGTTGATCATTTGTTCTGCAATTTTCTGTGCAGAACACAGAAACACGTGTACATGCATGCGTTTTTATGAGAAAAATTGAGGTATACTGAGCTCTTTACATAAGGAGGAGATAATAGAGAGTCCTGGAAAAGGGGAAGGGTGAATATGAGAAGTACTCAGCTTTAACCAGATCTGTGATCAGCGGCAAAGGACATAGGCAAATGACCAATGGCGTAGGCAAAATTGCTTCCCTTTAGGTATACCAGCAAGCTATTCTCATAAGACCAGTCAAATCAGTTTTACTGCCACTACTCTAATGTGCAGTGGGACTCAGATGCACATTAGAAGATGCAGCTTCTAGTGCCTCTTTCTTGCTTCATCCAATATAAAATATGGAGGCCATCATTTAGTGGCCTGCTCCTCTTACACTGATTTATCTGCATTTCCCAGTGCTACTGCCAAGGGGAGTGAATGGGAAGGCAACTGGTTGTGTGGGTGTTTGGTTAGAGAGGCCCACAATGTTTACAACCTGTGAAAACCTGGGGTGTTGGAAAATCTGGGAATGTGCTTTCCACTGATGGGCAGTGTGGACCCAGGGGATTGTTTTTCAGGACTTGCTAATGGGAGTTGCAGTAACGGGACACTGTACATGCTCCTTTGCAGAGAGTCCTTGGGTTGTGCAAGAAAGGAGCAAAGTCACAGTATTGCTAGAAGTGCTCACAGAGGTCAAACCCTCGATTACAGGCATAGTAGTCTATAAATAATATGCACAGGCACAGATCTTTTTCCCATCATTAATTATGCAAATGCAGTATTGTGGCTTATGTCAGATCTATGACCATAGAGCGTGTTCCTTTTTTGTGAAAAGTCTGTGTTCCACTTCCTCCCCTTGCAAAAAGCAACTACGTAGTAGAGTTTCAGAACTCATAGTCTGCATTTCTTGTTAATTTATTTTAAGTAAACTGCAGTTTATGGGCTTCTCTACTAATTTTTTGGATTAAAACGCAAGCAGAAGTCAACCAACTTGAACAGGTTGAATGCCACATCTGTGCAGAAGATATCAGCACACTTATTTATGGCTCAAAGAAACAGAGTCTAAATTAAGCCAGCTATTGCTATAGAGTGGATAAGCGACCATTATGAATTATCCTTAATTATAGCGATTTCCTAAACTAATAAACCTGCTAAATCTTTATTGCAAAGGTTAGTTTACACAGTGCATATAAAATCCGCATGTGCTACGCATCAACCACCAGCTGTCTGACAGTGTGTTGCTATTGCAGTGAGTGCTCACATAAATTTTATGTTGGTTATATTAACAGTCAGTCCATATCACTACCCACAGATGCCAGTAGACATAAAAATTGCTCTCCAGTGAGCCTAAATATCCCTAGAAGCTAGTTGTGTCTAATGTTCCGTGTAGTATTTGTACGTGAAAGCAGCAGATTGAAAAGTTATTTACAGATGAATATTTCAATCCAGTTAGTTCATATTGGCCTACTTAGCCTTCTTTGCTGGTTTATTTGTATGCTAAATAATTCACTAAAGGTTCTTGTTTACTTTCAGAAGTAGTTTCTATGAAATGCAAACAACAGAACCAACTTGAGGTGCTGAAAAGGCTAAACAACCCTGTGTTTAAATGCAGGTCAGAGCTACAGACGGAATCTTGCAGATGGGCTGTCACTCACCATGTTATCCTTTTTATTTTTATTTTTTGAGAATTAACTGAGAAACTATGTTTTCATATGAATTGGCAAGAGCGGGCTGTTTCTTCTTAATTTATCTGTTTTACAGGCAAATGTGAAGTCCTTCAGAGGCTTCCCATTAGGCAGGCAGTGCTGGCAGCTTGCAGCCTGTTGTGGGCTGTTGGATGGATCCTTGACAGTGCACAGGACTAGCAGGTGCAGTAGATACGTGGTCCTCCTGCTGCAGGGCATAAATACTTTTGTGTATGAGTTTCTGTGGTGCAGTATTTGCTTGCCATTTGTAGTATACTTTGGTTTCTTTTAATCAGAGGTGCAGCCAGTATTTGTTCCTTGACTAATATGCAGGGACCAGGAACTTAAATGAGTTCCTAAGTTCACACCACAGTACTGTCTAGATCACAGAGTTTATCCACGGTGCTAACTTTTTATTTTATAGTATTGATTTTATCATTTTACTTTTTGTAATAGGAGCTGCTTTATTGATATTTACTCAACCCCTCTTTGTGCAAGCGCTGTAGAATACTTTGTTGCAAGTATTGACATAAGTCTGCCGGTTGCATCACCATCATCAGCTTATTTCACCCAAATGGTATTCAGATGCCGTAATTGTTTTTGTTATTGATTTTAGATTGCATTTATAACATGCTTCCAAAGATCATAGCATACATGCTGTGTCTAGCTAGAGTTTCAATTCGACCATTCGAATAAGAATATGAATCACACATATAAAATTGAAACAGCTTAATATTTTAAGTCTAGATTTGCTTTACACAGATCTCTTGAGTAAGATTGAGACTGGTTACTTCTTGAGATGCAAATGAAGTATCTTGATGCTTCCTAAAGAATAGTTAATTATTTCTTGCAGGTATTCTGCACCAGAAATGAATATTCCAGCAGAATACTAGGAATGCTATACTGTCAGTGATGACCTATTTTTGAAGAAGATACCTAGTTGTTCAGGTTTAGTTTCACAAAACATTTAGAAAGCTGTTATTTTGTTGCCTGCCTGTCCCACTGTTTGTACAATGAGGCCTTTTGGGCAAGTTTCATCTTGAACAGTTGCTAGATATGGGTGAATACTCAAAATCATCTTCTGTAAACATTTCTGTGAAGAATGAATGATTTCACTTTGATTATGTCCAAGTCTGTTTTGGCCTTTCCACTGGTATTTTTACGAATAAGCTTCCTGGTCAAAGTGCCCATGGAAATGCATCTCTTCAGGTGTACAGGGTGCATCCTCCCCAGAGAGTGAAAACTTTGAATGTAAAGTTAAAATAATTGCACCAGGAAATACCCAAGTAGAAGCCTATCATGTTGTCTAGTAATGTGAATCAATAGAACATGTAAAAAATGTATAAATTTGGGTTTCAGCTATTATCAGTTATATATATTTATTTTCACAACAGCAGTGGACCACATTCTTTATACCGGTTTACATAACCTTAGGATAAAAAAGAGAAGGGTAGCATATTAAATATGTAATTTCTGGGAAAGTTGTTGAGACTTTGCACCAGGAGCACGTGGGCAGTTTTGAAAATTCCACTTATATTAGGGAAACTAGAAAAGTCAGAATGTTTCATAAGCATGCAAGAGCTTCTGTGTATGTAGAGGGACAGCTTCATTCCACAGGGAATTCGTTTTCCCCAAAGGAGTCGACTTGAACATTGTTAGTATTAAAATACAAAACTCGGCTACATTTGCCAAAATATCAGCAATCAAAATCAGTCCTCCTGTGATTGCATCAAATAGAAAAGTTGGCCCCACAGTGTTTGCTGCGGATAAAAACAAATCAGCAGCACTTCCACAGCAGACAGGCGAAGGAAGAAAAGCCCTTATGAAATATTAGTGTACACGTTGTGAGACATTAGTATTCTTCAGAAGCTCGCCTGTTTGTCAGGGCTGTCCTAGTTGCTCGAGACTGCACGCATTTAAAGAAACCTTTCTGTGCAATTTTGGTATGGAAAAAACCCTGAATTCAATCTAACTCGTCATGTGCAGCACTGAGAGACGCAAACTTTGAAAAAGGAGTGAAATTACATGCTTTCTGCTACTTTGTGTTTTGATAAGAGCAGGTAAACATTTTGTAAACCTCCTCAATATTTGGCAAGCCGTGTTTTACAAGGGAGCAGTGAGGGTGCTGGCAGGGCTGAGGCCGGGGAGGCTGCGATGGCGCCAGCTCCGTGAGGCCGCTCGCCCGCGTAGCCCATCTCGGAGCGGCCTACGGCACGCCGGGCCGTAAAAAAAGAGGTGGAAGAGAAGGGAGAGACAGAGGTGCCGGGAAAGGGGAGTACAGAACAGCACATATGCTCATGAATACCCAACACCTCGGCTGCAGCTCCGGAGACCCGCTCGGTATTCCAAGCCGGAGAAGCCAGCTATGGCCTTGGCTATCCATCTGCTGCCGTGTCGAGGCATCAGGTTCAGGGAGCCTTGTGGACAGAAGGGTCAAGATGAGTCCAAACGCTAACACGAAAAGACCTGGAAGTATCTGCTGTCCTTGCTAAAACCAAACGTCCTGTCAAGGAAAGCGCGTGGGGATGAGAAATAGTAACAGGAATTAATAAATAGAATAATCTCGTTAGCCCTAATAATGCGATTATAGCCATTGGAAAAGGAACAACAACCTGTTAATGCTGTTGCTGTACCAGATGGGCCCCTAGGCTGAACCACCCCAAGCTTCTTGGAGCGACACCCCCTCTTGGAAGGCTCAGCCTCTCGACAGGTCAAGTTTCTCCCCTTCCATTAACATTTTCAAGGTCAGGTACAGTGGTCACAGTCAGTTTTTACTGCTCTTATAATGTTTTTGTTTTCTCCAGTATCCCTTGGAGAGCAGACAAATTGGGTGCATACATGTAGCCGGCCATCCTGACATTGATTTTTGAAGGTTCATTAGATAAATGCTGACATCACAGATTGATGTCTCTTTAAAACAGTGCCGCACACAGAACCATTGGGGGAATCAAAAATATCGACTTGCCATGTTTGTGCAGAAGGCCCACTGGAGACTTCTCCTGCATTAATGGAGTCCATCAATTTAGGTGTTCTTTAATTATTCTAATTGTACCCTCACAGCTGGAAACTGCCCTTATTAGGACTTCTGGCTAAGGAGTCACCCTTTCACCAAGAACAAATAACAGTGGGTAGCAGTGACTTTCATGTGTCATCTCATCTTGATTTTTTGTTCAGTATTTAAAGTTTTTTTTGCTTTGTTATGAGATAATTTCTGTGTGTAGCATGGTGGTTAAAAACAAATGGGGATGCAGTGATGGGCCAATGCAGAGGTCCAAAAGCTATATAGCACTTTGGAGAAGTACATGCTAGTAAAAGAAAGTTGATGGTTTTGTTCATGTTTAACCCCTCACCCTGGTACCATCAATAGATTGAACACATCATTTGTATCTGCAAGTGTTTGTTTAATTAAGACCTCCTAAAAATCTTTGCTATTGATTCATTCCATTATCTTATTGATTAACTGCACTGGATCATGTACTTGCTCTTTAGTGGAAGGCAACAGTTTCAGCCTGCTGTCATTTACCCACAGATGTGAACAGTAAGCAATGTTCAGCATCCGTGTCTGCCAAAGTGTCTTGTGTTTTAATGAAGTACTGGCTGCAATTCCCTGTATTACATGAGCAAAGCCAATTGTCTCCTGCTGGTGGGGTGACCAAGTATAAAGGTTTTCTTCCAGTTATTCATAAAGCAGCTGCTTGCCAGAGTATGCTAGAAAGTTGTGCTTTGCATTTGTATGTTAAAATCAAGAGGTTTCAAGTGAGAACTGCAAATTAACACAGCTGACCTGCATATTTCATTTCCATGCTTTTGTATTTTGTTTTTTTGCCATACTGGAAAATAATGCAAAAGAGGATTTTAATGTGCTGAAGTGTGTTTGTACCTTGCAGTCTCAGCTTGGGGAGTTTGCTGCATGACCTAGTATTAATATATGTGAATATCTGATAAAAGCGTCACACCACTGCTTCTCTGAAGACTTTCTTCAGGAAAATAATTCAGTCAACAACATTCAGACCACTGAAGAGTTGGGCTGTCTGGGAACATTTGTGCCGCTGCATGTGCTCTTGTTTATCAGCTCCTGTTGTCCTTTCTGTAGAGCCAAGTCCCTTTCTTATGCTAGCGTGATGGCTGCATGGCAGGTAGGGCCTTATTTTGCAATTCAAGAAATAGGTTTCAGGGTGGAGAGTGAGAATCTACCTCCTTGGGCTGGTGGGGACTGTCTGCCAGCAGGTCACGCAATGGTAATGTCCCCTCCTGGCAGCCTCCCTCTCAGCAGGCCGAGTCGTGGTCTCAGCAACGCTCCTGCCACCCCGCAGATTCGCAGGGACCAACATTAGAGGCAGCAGAGAGGTGGTGACTGACTGCAGAAGTAGGGGCAGGGGAACTTTAAAGCAAAGGAAAAAAACTACCCCTGTGTTTTCTCTACCTAGCCCTGCGTTTTCTCTTTCTGTCTGACATTTGAGTGACAATCCAGATTGGTGCGGAGTAACTGCCAGTATTTCACTGGAAAATTTTAAAACATTATGCATGCCATGTTGAAGTGTTTCATAGGAAATAGGGCATATATTCTTTATTTTCGCATGCAGCTCTTTCTTGACTTTTCCAATATACTGTCTGTAGTCTGGGTGGTCTCTTGGTGAAGGCCAGTGGGCCTCTGTTGCCATTGTGAAGGGAGGCCTCAGAAACGCCCGCCATGGCAAAATCGCTTCTTTTTTCCACCCTTTTTTATATAAAATGAAAACTTCTCCAGTTGGGTTGTTTTAAAATTCTAGCTCAATTGAGACTTTTGTGTTTAGTTAAGTTTATATATCTGCTGGCATGCGTTGTTAATTTAAGCCAAACCCTCAACTTTACCTTGGCAGAGAGACTGATTTTGTTGGGTTCCCTGCACCCTGTTAAATGAGCTAGTACCGAAACAACATCCAAAGGACAAATGGCTGCTTTCTGATCACTGTTTAGGCTCTTTGATGGCAGCATTAAGTCCTGACTCAGCCTTTATGCTACCTTAGCATGGCGACTTTGAATGCCTCAGGTGTTTTGTAACTGCATAAATAATAAAATTAAATCACAAGGGAAAAGTTCTTTAAGTTTTTGTTCTTTAATCCATCTCTCGGAATATATCACATAATGTTTTTGGTTTTCTTAGGATCTGTTTTTATGCAGAAAGAACCTCTTGTTTGTTATCACAAGAATTGTATTATTTATGATAAAATTATGTGATATGTATCACGTAAGATAAGTTGCTAAGCAAATTTCAGATGGACCGGGTAGAAGGGATTACCTTGTTGCAGGAATCCCCTTTTTTTTTGATTTATGCTTCTCCAAATTGATGAATTCTATTTAATTTAACCACATTGCCTATGTTGCTTTGGGGTTGCTGTTGTGGTTGATCTCGGGACTGTCTCAGGTGTCTTGTAATGTCCCAAAAGGATTTATCTCAAAATGGACCTAGAAGTGACCTGTGTATTTGGTGGGGAATCAGAGCAGGAGCAGCAGTGCTTGCCTGGAGCTCCATGGAAGGCCTACAAAGGCAGATTGCTCTAGGTTGTAGTAGATTTGTTTCTGCACCTTAGTTGGACAGGGCTTTCTCAATTCCACAGTCTTGGCATCTGTGTGATACTCTTTCTGTTTCATGTCTGGCTTGCAATTTTTGCTTAGCACTGGTCTGCTCCTTTGCTTAGATTCTGAGCACTTACTGTGATTAGAGGATAGAGCAAATACTGAGCCAGAGTGGGTTTTGTCCAACTCTTTAGGAGTAATTGAAATGATGGGAGAAAAGCTCCATGAGTCCCTTCTTATTTCATCTAAGGATGGACTGAGGGAACTCAATATTTGTCAGCTGCAATTCAGAACTCTAAGCTCATTTTGTATGGTCACACCTTAGTTGTCTTTAAATTAACTGCAGTTAGGTATATATAGAAGGCAGCATAGCTATCTACTGTTGATCAGTTTACTGAGGTGCTGGTTCTCCAAGACAGTTGAGCATTTTCCTGGAAAATACTTTTTTATTTTTTTTCCCCCTATGTAAAACAAATTCCTTTGTAATCTCAAGGAAACTCACCTTAAAGAAAAAGCAGAGGTGAGTCTCTGAAGAAAAAATATCAAATTTTAAATATTTTCAGTAAGAAACTAAAGTCAAATTCTTGAAAACTTTCTGCGATGTTCAAATCAAAGGAGATTTTAGCACAACTTAGTTGTGATATTGTGTGTTCACAAAATGTATTAAGTTTGAGAGTCTTTTAAATATGCTTAGCTGAAATTTCCAAAGGGAAGTTACTTGTTTTGGATGTGTTAAAATGAGTTTTCTACAATTTTTAAATACCTTTCCAAAATGTCTTTGAAATGTTTAATAAATTGAAACTGACCTTTCTCACCACCTTTTCCAATTTCAAGAAATCAGGATTTTCTGAGGAAAAGACATTTCATTGAAAAGATTCCAGCTAAATCTAGTGAAGATTTATTATTTATTGTGGACCAAATCTTGCTTTCTGTAGCTACATAAATAGTTAATGAAAGTGCTTCCAAGCATAAAGCATAAACTATTTCGACCAATGTTATAAAGTGCTTTGAGCTGGGAGAAATAGAAGCTGGAACATGGAAGTTACATTATAAGCAGAGTTATTTTCGTTCTGTAGAAAAACTTTTAATTGTCAAAGACTTTTAAAAGAAAGAATCTTTCTTTCTCCTTTCTATCTTACAAGAACTAACTTCTGCACACATTACTTGTGTTTTATTGCAGCTGTCAAAAATTCCATGTTAGTGTTTTGATGTTTGAGATTTAAGCAGAGATCAATTGAACAATTAAAATCTCCAAATAAAATTCCTTGAATTGTTGAACTGAGCGCGAGCTCTCAGTGAAAAGGGTTTATTTTTAAAGTTGAGATTTCTGTGTATAATGTCCTTGCCTGTCTCCAGTTTTGCTAATTTGAATATATAGAAGTGTTTCACCAGTTTTACAAAGCATGACATTTTGGCATTTATAGAGGGTGTACTTACTGCATTCACAAAAAATATATACATAGTTTCATATGTCTGTATGTAATATCAGTTACAAATGGGTTCTTTTAGAAGATAACATTTCTAATGCCTGATACTGGCCGAGGTGGTTGGAGTGTTTTGAAATATGTATTGAAAGAAAAGAACAAGGGTAGTACAATATTTTGGAAAATGTAAAGAGTAATCGTTTTTAGTTTCTTTAATCCTTTTTATGTATTTTTTTTCTAAAAAATTACTGTTGATCCCTTCACTTTAAGCAAAAATAGGCAAAATATATCTAAGGACATGAAAAAGTACTTGGAAAGTATGCTGAGTCCTCCTAGCAGTTTCCAAGTTGATCTTCATATGCGATGCATCACAGTAGAACAATTCTAAACCCAAATCCACCCATTCCTTGACTTCTTACATACTTTGTGTAGCTCCAGTCTGAATTATCACTAAGTTTTATCTAGCACTTTAGCCACAAAGTGCTGTAGATCTACTTTTGTGTAAGATGGACTCAGGGTTTTCGTTGGCCTTTTGCGGCTTTGCTTCTAGTTGCTTGTACCTGCTTGCAGCAGTGGTGAGCTGGGTCTCAGCAGAGCCGTTCATTCCATGCCAGTGAGGAACCTCACAGAAGTGCACAATGGCACAACTCAAAAACTTCTGTGTCTGTTCTCCTTCAAAGAGGATTGTCTTGTGGAGATTTCTCTTTAATTTATTTTGTTTGCCTACATACGTACCTGTTAGGATTGCTTGGAGGCCCTAGCAGGTCCATGATTGCCGCTTTACTTACAGGACATTGCACAGATTTTTCTGAGTCTTTTGCCCAGATTCCCCCAGCAGGAGTTGAGAGTAAATGGGAGATACTTAACTCCTTAAAGAGGATCCTATGGTCAAGTGTTATTTTCCACTCAGCCCAAAAAAGTGTCTTGTTTTTCCTTCCAATTACTCCATCTCTCTAAAGGCAGGCAGTTGTCCTTTCACCTGAAAAAGCAACAGTGAACAAATTTTTCTAAATTGGCTTTCTTTCCTGGACAGTTATTGTTAAAACAATGAAGTTTACTGTTAATCTTGTCTATAGTTTTACAAAATCCCTGGAGAAAAGGAGCTGATTTATCTGCAGCTTAGCCTGGAGCACTTGCGTCACTGTATGATCTTGTATTGCTTGCTTAATAGACCACAAAAGTCAACATCTCTTTGGAAGAACAATTTGTGCTTAAAGTAGTCACAAATTCCAAGAGATCCTGTTAAGGCAGGATGTTGTGAGAACCCCAGAGTTGGAACAAAAACTCATGTTTCCTAATTATAATGTTAATACTTAGGAAACCTTGAGCCACTCTGTCATGGTTTATGTCAATAAAGATTTGGTGTTTCTTCTTTCTTTCTTGTCTGTCTTGCTCTGGGAAGTTGGAAGTAGGACAACATTTTTAACTGCAACATAAGAACATTCCAGTTGTGTCTCATTATGGAAGTAGATGCCAGGTTACTCAAAAGAGACAAACGACCAGCATTCAAAGCATCTTTTGTCATACAAGGTCAAAACGTTTAGTTCACAGGATTATAGGAAAAGTTAGATTGGAAGGGACCTAAGGAGGTCTCTAGTCCAATCTCCCGCTCAAAGCAGGGTCATCTGTGAGGTCTGGTTAGGTTGCTCAGGGCTTTACCCAGTCACTCGATTGTGCTGTGCAGGTGAAATGCAGTTAAACCATTGGTCTTTTTTGGGTCAGCCTGCCAATATTCAGTTTGCATCAGTCTAGATTCATCAGTCCACAGACTTGGAATAGGAACTTTTTAGGTCCGGTTTTGAACATGTTTGTTTAATATGAAGGGTTACTGAGGTTTGTTGTAGTTGTTTTGTTTTGCTTTGGTTTTTTTTTTTCCTCCTAAAATAGACATTAATTATATGAAACAGTTATAGTATATCATTGCTGACTTTGGTTCCGTTATTCACGTTAACTTCAATAATTTTTATAGCAGAAGTGCCCACTATATATTTACATGAAAAATTAAGCACTTAAAGCTAACAAAGGATTGACATGAAAAATCTCACTGTCAGCTGGTGTCATTACAAGGGATATTGAATTTATGATGTCCAGCATTAGATGGTTTAGAGGGAGCGCATGAAAACCAATGTATAGTTGTCCACTCTCTCTTAAACTATGAAATACAAAGCCACACACTGAATAATTTTTAGGTGAATATAGCCCCCAATGATATCAAACTCTTATGTTCTTCTGGCACTGCTGATAAAACCAGCTGATTTCTATAATAACACTTTGTCCATTCCTTCATCTAGTTGAAATTACTGTTCTCACTGGGTCATATTGAAATGATTTCATTTTATTTCAGGAAAAAAACATTTGTCATAACATATACATTCTTTGCAGTTTCTGTTGGGAAAGAAGTCGTGAATGATTCCTGGTATAAATTTGTGTTAATATTATGTGTATATATCATCTTGCCCATTTTTTATACGTTCCTGCAGTCTATATAGATACTTATACTTTATACTTACACAGTCTGTATAGCTATGTTGCCACTGTATTGCAATCAGTATTTCTGTTGAGAGCTGTGTCTGAAGCTGTATTGAGTCTGTTGAAACAGAAGCAGAGTATGAAAAATTTTACAGAATTAAGTTAATCGATATCTTGCAGTTCAGAGGTGATAAGATACTTAAGTATGCATTAGTAAAATGTTGTGATTTTGTTTTCAACATTACTTTTCCCTCAAAAAATCTTTTTGCACATGGCTTTACTGATTTTTTTTTTTGAAGGGGAAAAGTAATTTGAGTTTTTAAAGGACAGCATGACCAAGTATCTTAATGAAGTGGTGAAAATGGTCTAAAAAGCTTATCTATTCACTTCACCTGTTTGTTTTGGAAAATCTACATTGTTGTCATCTTTCTTAGACGACAGCAGTCTGAACAATCTGGTTAATTCACCAGCTTTTTTGCTGCAATAGATATTACTGTGGTGTCTTACGATGGTAAGTGTGCGGTTAATCTGATCTGCACATACATATATAACCTGAATATTCTTAATGTGGATATATTTCATTCTTTACAAGCATACCATATATTTGATGAAAATAATTTTATTTAGCATCACTAAACTGATTAGAGACTGTTGTTTTTCACATCATTTTTTATTCTCTGTTAGCACTACCATCATACAGGTTAATTTGGACATCCTACTTTGGAAGACTGTCATATATCCATTTAAATTCTTCTTCAAATTTATCCCTTACTTCGTTTTCTCATTCTTCACTATAAAGTAGAGTCAATATCTGAAGACAGTGACCTGTTTCCCAGCCATTTCATCTCTTGCAGGACAGTGATGTTTGCATGTAACACTTCCCAGTCTTTCCATCAATTTAGCAAGGGTGTCTGATCTGTATAAGCTCAAAGTATGTCACATTTTCAGTCCTTTCTCCTTAGTGACAGTGAGGTGTTGAGCGAAAGAGACTGAGAGTAAACTCTTTGATGAAGCATAGGCAAGAATATTAGCTGGCAATTAAGAACAGGTTTTGAGAGCTTGAAAAAATATTTGTGTGAAGATTAAAAAGAATCTGGGTGGTAGATAATCAGAGATGAAAAGAGGTAAAAGAGCCTAACTTAAACATTGAAGAACAAAAAAATAGCACGATGGAGGCTGGGGTGGCAACTAGGGTCCAGCGTGCAGCAGTGACTGTACGTCTTCAGAACAAGAATCAGTGTCATAGAGAGAAATATGAGAATGCCAAATTAATCCCTTGTGTGCCTTGCTTGAGTAGATATAGCCAGCGAGAAAAATAATAATTTGTAACAAATACACTGCAAGAAGTTAAGTATTTGTAAACTGTACAGAAAGTGCAAAAGGACAAAGACAGAAATCTTAATTATAAAAGTGAAGTTACAGAAAGATGGAAAGGATGCTTTAATGAGCTGTCTAATGGTGAGAACTTCTGAGAGTTCCATGGGGCAAAGTGCTCAGGTACAACAAGCACCAGGTGTTGGAAATATTTTTGCTGAATTATTAAAAGCAGGAAAGGCCAAGTTCTGTTTGAAGACCTTAAAAGTGGAGATATGAAAACTTTTAAAGTTAGTAGTTGTTTAAAAAGTTAAAATTGGGTTGTCAAAACAGAAGGGATGGTGAAGAGTTTCAGAGCCTCTCATAATTTATTACAACCGTTAGCATTCTATTTTTGGAGCTAACGTGTCAGCTTGCTTGCTCTTTTGTAGAAATAATGTGGAAATATCAGGAAACCTACTAAGAAAACATGCCCACTACAAATAAAGTCTCTGCCTCATTTCATATCAGTGCAGGGTTTTGAAAAAACATGCACAAACCTCCACCTGCTTTTGGACAGCTAATGGTTTTATTATGGTTAGGAGACAGAGGGAAGTGAAAATGGCAAGAAAAATGTCATCCAGATCAGAAAAAAATGAAATGAATCTGTAAGGCATCTAGAAGGACCCAAACAAGTTTATGAACAGTTCATGATGATAATCGTGTTATATAGTTTGTGTATTTAGAAGCATTAATTACTACTAATAATGAGGGAAGACAGTAAGGCACAATCCGCAATAGTAATGCATGTTTGCCTATCCATTTTATCATTTGAGAGTTTTTGTTTCAATTAGCAACCTAAAACAAGCTGGAGATACACAAGACTAACTAAAAACCACTAAAAACCTTTTATTTTACATTGGCTTGAGGCATCAGCACTTACGGTGAAGGAAGTTGAGGAACCCCATAAAATGAAATACAAAGACACACTTTGGGGGGCTGACTGCAGAGTGATTGAAGCTCTAATAAGGAACCATGAGAGGTTGGTAAAGAAGCAAGTGTATGAACATGAAGGCCAGCATATCAAGAGGCCAGAGGAGGTGGCTAGAAGGTCAAAGAGACCAGCTGAGTGTCTTCTGGAAGCTCGTACTTTTGGGCTTGATCTTATGCCAACTGAAGACAAGACGGAGCATTAATTTTGCGTGAGTCCCGAGAGTACTTCATATGATCTACAGAAGATACCACTGACATAAAAGGGGTCAAATTAGGAGTGCACCTGAGCACTCTCATGGTCTGTAGGGCCAGGTAGTATTTTTTATTTCTACTGATTCCTGTAAATGCCCACAAAATTTTTATTACGAGTCTTATGTAACAACTGTTGTTTCACCAACACTTAATTAAATCCATTATCTAAAGAGAACAGGAAATTGCATGGTGCCTGTGGGGGGAAGTTTATAGAAGACTTTCTAGCAGATATAACTGATTTGATCATTCTGTGAATTTGAGATCAGATTTGCAAGCAGTGTCCAGCTTGATTTCTCCTCCAGGATGCTGTGCAACAGCCTCTTGACATCTGCCTGTTATTTCCTACCCCATTTCTTAACAGTGTCCTTGAGTGCTGGCAACGTGCCTTCTACTTAAGGTTACTTCCATTAATTAACCGTAAGTTATAACCATAAGACACTCTGATCTTGTTACGCTCTCTGTAAAGCTGAAGGCCTTGGCTTTTCTTTTGGACTTTGCCATCACAGCAGAAAGCATAGTCTTTAAGTTAAAGGGCTGTCTCTCTGGGGCTCATTTGGCAGCCTTTTGAAAAAGGGACAGTTTGGGCAGTCAAAAAGCAGTGTTCACGTTTTATTTAAAAGTTACGGAATTCAGGGCCTGCTGCAGCCCTGGAATGTGGAACGTGTCCTTACGGCAACCTGGGCTGCGTGGCTTGCCGTGGGTGGCACGGGCAAGAGCCCTGAGTGCGGCCTGCCTGTTCTTACAGCTAAACACATCATCCAGTCACTGTTAACACGGCAAAAGCACTTTGGCTGCCCCAGGACGCGTGGTCCTTTTTCTGGGGGGGCACGTGCATATTTTAGCTAATAGCTGCCTCTGTCTTGTACTCCATTTTGATCTGTTTTATACTAGCCACATGTTTAAAAGTTTATATACTCATCCATGACTCGTGTACTATACTTGTGCTTTGGGATGCTTCTTTTCAGAATAGGCTGATATATATATATATATTTAAAAAAGATAGATGGCCATTAAAGGTACATGGGAACAATAGTCAAACTTGATATGTTGCATATACTATGAGCTTAATGTTTTTTCCCGTTGCACTGCATTTCCCTGATGCTATCTGAGGTATTCGGAGACATACGCATCCCTGTCTTCTGTCTTTCAGAGTTAACTTCAATTTGAGCACTAAAATCTGGGTGCTTTTTAGAGCATTAAATCTGGCGAGCGGAAATTTGTTGTGATGTCTTTCAGGACCACCAGGTGTATGTCAGACAGTGGCAAAGTTACTCCACAGGTAACTCAAATCTCTGTGAGCAAGGCTGGTACATGAAGAAGCCATTTGTATCCCACTGAGTCCCATAATGTTGAGCACGTTGCTGAGGTTTACACGAGTCCAATCTATGCAACTGATAAGATGACTGCAGCTGGGTAGCGACTGTATGACCTGAATCACGGTTTCTCATGCCTCAGCGGCTGTGGCACTAGAGAGATTTTTTGGTTTTCTTCTTCCTTTTTCTTACCTGGGTCAAAGCTACTACGAAGGGTGCATTTTATTGAACTAGGCAGCTGGAAAGCGGTTAGGTGGAAGGGCTCAGGAAAGGAAAGCCAGCGGTCTCTTGGGCATGGGGTAGAAATGCTGGGTCAAAGGTATTCTATTGGCAAAAGTCCTGAATGGCTGTTTCTATATCTTACTTAGGGTTGCCCCAGTGCTTTTAGACAGAATTATTGTCAATGGTATTGATTAGATGTTTTGATAATACAGCAAGCTCCCTGATGTGTTAAATTTCCTTCCTTCACATGACTCTAAATGTGGGAGAAATGTATGTAGCTGCAGAAGTAGCTCTCAGTGGACGCCACCAAAGTCTGGCCGCTCGCAGTCAAGTCTTGCTGCTCGTGCCAAGTTGCATTAGTCATCTGTCCATCTCTCTTAACACTTGCTAGCAATTCAGTGGCTCTGCTTCCCTCCTTAATGCCCTAGGTGCTTCTAGAGTTTTAATAATTTTATTTTCCTCTATGTATGAAAACAAAAAATGTCTGGATTAAAATTTTGTGCGTTATTCTGATAAGTGTATATGCAAACTCAAAAGGGAGCATAGCAAAATCTGCTTTTCAAGGCAATTCAAAAGAGGAGGATCGAATGTAAAATTTGTACACACAAGTAGAAATTTGCAGAGCATCTCTGGAGAAGATTGACTTCAAGTAAACTTCTGATTTCTTTTGCGTAAGCACACTGATAGTTGTTCTGTGGATGAGTACTTACTGTGGAAAGTTCTCGGTTTTAAATTGGCTTTGTGTTTCGAAGCAGAGACAATACAAGAGGAAGGGCCTGCTTTGCAAGACATCTCCCCTTCTCTCAGTGCATGTGTATGTGCAGTAGCAAGTTGAAGCTTTCTCCTTTTCCATCCAGCATGGGAGAGCTGGCACAGCCGAGACGGACCCCTGAGATTCCCCAATTCACCGTGAATTCCTGTCAGTCAAAACAAGGGGTATCACAGTGAGAAAGGGGTTAATGGTTGTATCTCTACTTCAGCAAGTGCACAGTAAAGAGCTAGATTAGTAGAGATGAAAAATTTATTGCAAAACTGCCACAGTATTATGAAAAACAAAATGATTTCACTGAGCAGTAGTTCTGTTACCATAATCCTAATGATAAACTCAGTTACACTGATAATAGGAGAAAAACTAATTGCAGTGAGGACAGGACAAATCTTTTTTAATCCTCGTTGTCATCTCAACTAAATCCGAACCCGTTTGTATTAACCTTTGCTGACAGAGTCACATGATGGACATAATTTCTTGTAATTTACCAGCAGTAGATCTAACCTTTCTTCATCAAATATTCATAAAGGCATGATTCCCAATGATTTTCTGTCTCTTTTCATATTTACAGCTTGTTGTCTTCTTCCTTTTTACTATAATTTGAACACAATTGAAGTCAGATGGAATTAAAGTTAAATTGCTTTAGTGGGTACAGTAACTGAAAGCAAAGAATAACTAATTGAAATTTCTTACAAGTAGAGCTTGTGTTGTAGTCAGATGCGGCTGCATGAAACAGTCCAAATGTCTATTTCTCCGGAGAAAAAAATAAAAACAAACCAGATGAGGTGTCATTGGTTCTTGTCATAAGCATTAAAGATGTGTGTGTGTTGTGTACCTTCACATCCGCATGAGAACACAGTTCGGTTTTGGATGCTTGCGTAAAGCATTTCTGTTGGGAAGGGGAATGCTGTGGACTTGAATCCTTATTTAGGGATAAGTAAGGATAATCGTTGCAGTCAAATCAATTATGCCCGTGTAAAACTGGTGTAAAAGGCTGAGGCCAAATCCATTTGATTAAGGCAGTGTAAAACTGGCATGAGAGCCTTGGACCATACATCTATCCAGGAAGTTCAACTTTGACGTATACCGGCTGTAGAATGACTGCATTTTCTTGTAGGTTTTCTGATGAGGAAATAACATTGTTTAAATACAACTATAGTGTATTATGGCAAGTATTAAACAAAAATTGGAAAATTGCCATCAACACTTTAGGTTGCTGTGTTTAGTCTTGAGATGAATAGCTTGTTGTTGTAAACTTTCTTTGTATCGTGCTATGACCAGAACCCATATCAACAGAATTTTAATGTCCATCGTAATACCAATAGGTAACTTAATAATGAATACTGCAGAGGATTTGAGAACTCTATGCTTCAGCTAAATGCTTATCAGCCACTTTAGCTTGTAGAACTGTTCAACTAAAAAGTACAAACAGCAAGTGAGGAGTGTGTTGAAAAACCTGGCTTTCCATCAGTCCCTTAGCAAGGGCAGGAGGTTACTGGGACTAATCAAGTTCTTGTGGTCTTGTGGGCAGCCAGCGAGACCTTATGGTTTCCCAGGTGACCTTGGTCCTGTAATGCACTGTTAAGGACCGAGTTTCTCCATTAATAGTTTGTTTCTGAGAGCTGGAAAGGTGACTTGTAATACAGCTCCTTTTTCGCAATTCCTCCATAATGACACTTTGGACAAGCAGATGATGTCCTTTGGTTCAGTATGACCTTCTCTATTTTTGTGATTCCAGGATGCTTTAAGAACAACAAAGCAAATGAAAAGATAAACTATTTGCTTAAATTTACTTATCTTGAATATTTTTGCATGACAAATCAGTTGTAATTTTAGTTTAATATATGCGTGTATACGTACCTTTTGGCCGATATCTTCTCTCTTCTTTGTCTTCTCAGACAAACCTGTGTATATGTTAGACTTAAGCAAGTCTATGGCAGGTGAAAGAGAATGGAGAATGTAAGTGTGTTTTAAAGGTCTTAATTCTCCACTTGAGGGTTTTTCTCTCCATAGTGATATTACGTTCAAAGACTAAATTGATACTTTGGGATTCTCACAATAGAAGTCTTCTGTCTTCTTTCATTCTACTGGAATATCTATTCTAATTAGAATGTATAATTTTGGACCACAATGTATTTCAAAGAATCTTAAAGTAAGTCTTACTCAAAGTAAGCTCATTAAAGAAAGGTTGTGTAGAAGTTTGAGTATCATTGTATTTAGGATTTACATGTCATCTGGTTTTATCTGTCTCAAGTCGCTGCTTTCTATCCTTTTATCCCTGTGCTAGCTGTCTAACTGCATGCTTTCCAGGCAGGATTCTTTTCTTGATTTGAAGATGTCAGGAATGAAAAGTATTTTATTCCATTAATAATTTGTCCAAGTATGTGATTTACTTTGTTGTAATAAAGTGGGCACTTTTGAACTTGCCTGTGTTCTGTTTCAAATCCAGCTTCCTCTACTAGATTGGAGAACTCCATAATACAAGATATTTTCCTTCCGTGAAGGAACTATACATGGTAATCATGTAACCTATCAGTTTTAAATCTTGTAAGTGAACCAAATTGAGTTAATCATTATCACAGATTTTTTTGCCAGTCTCTTCAGTATCTTTTCTGTACTTGCTTCAGTTTTTCGATGTATTTCTAAAAATTTGGAAACAGGATTATTCCGTGGTTTTCTAGCTTTAGTCTATATAGTTAAATATACAAGGATACAGGCAGAGCTCCATTCACGTTGACTATTGCTGTGCTTCAATATGTGAGTGAGTGTGATTTTTGATAGACTCTCACAGATGCAATTTCAGAAGTTGTGTTAGTCCTTTTACATATGACACTGGGAAATCACTTTGAATTGCTTGGCCAGATTGAAATATAGGTTCTCTTCAGACGCAGTCGATTTGAGCTCAGAGACACCCATTCTGTAGTCAGTCTTCTGCCTGTATTTGCATATAGTTCTAAAATACTAAGCGATCCAGTTCACCTATATGGCAGTCTCATTCTCATGCTTATTAACGGTTTTATCATTTGCTGTGCTATGGAATTTAGTGAAAATTATGGGGAGGCTGATAGATCTCATTTACATTCAAAATGCAATGAGTATTGGTCACAGTTTCAATTTCTGTGTAGACTTATATGAGAACTGTAATGAAGTTTAGTTGTTGCTTATCATCTTACATTACTAGTTTGGCAGGACTTCATGTTCTGTTGATATTCAGTGCTTCATGGAGAAAAAAAAAAAAAAAAAAAAAAGAAGTTATTGACTAGCTGGCATAAATCTACTCATATTCTACCTCCCTAGTTTATTCTTGTAATCCTTCAAGGTTTGTCCAACAAGACCCATTTTTCAGAAGTACATACTGACTGGCATGTGTTATTTATTCATATTATCTTTCAAATGAATTCTGTACCAACTTTTCATAAATTCTATGATGCAATTGAAAATCAACGTTGATAGACCACAAGGTTCCTCAATGTAAGTTAGTAAGACAGCACAGTGCCAGGCATTAATATCTTGAAGAGGGCTGGCTGCATGCAAAGATGGATATTGTTCTTTCCTATTTGTGTTCCTGGGAAAGAATTGATCTGAATACTACTGAATGCATCCTGGCACAGCCCTAGCTAACTTCTACCAAGAGGGTTTGCCATCAGTGAAGGACTGATTCCTAAAATTCAGTAATGTGGAGAATAACATGTAAGGACATTGTTTGTGAAAAATTGCAAAGCTAGACGGACAGCCAAGATTTCTTAAGTCCAAGGTTTCCATAAAGCAAAGTAGGAGGTATTTTAAACCTTTCCGTTAGAAAAGTTACCAAGAAATATCTTGAAGATTGGTACCTGGTTTAAATTATGAGGCAAATGTAAATGAATAACATTTTTTATTAATATCTTGTCAGAGCTTAAAAAAAAAAAAGAGCAGAGCAGGCCTCAAGGACTTAAGGGTCTGCAGTTACAGTATGACTTCACCAGTCTTTCACTCTGGCTAACCAGACAAGGGAATTTAAGAAAATTGAGCCTGGCAAAGTCATTAAGGCTTGGAAAAGGGGGATCAAATTGATATCAGCTAAAGGAGAGTAACTAGCCTAGGCCTGTGCCTGTTTGAGCTGGATATGTATGAAAGAAGTTTGTTTATATATTTCCAAAGGGAAATTAAAAGAAAGCAACAGTATTCTGCATGCTCAGTGGGGGTGAAATGCAAGAAAAGTGAACAGGAAAGTGGAAAGGACAAATTCCACAGAAAGGTCTAAAGAAAACGAGCTTTTCCTCTTGCAATGAAGTGTCCTTTTTTTCTCCCAAGATATTCTGCCTAGCACTTAAACAAGAGGCCTGTGAAATTTGCTGGTAGGACTGCACATATCTGAGAAATACAAACTACGCATTAACTATTCCTCAGAAGTAGTTGAAAAAGGAAAAAAAAAAAAAGACAAAACACTTTGTATTGGCACCAAAATGAGGGAGATAAGGTATCTATTGCCCAACCCCCCCAAATACATCAATCCTTGTCAGTAAGACAGGTTAGAGTAGCAACATTTCAGCAAAGAGAAATGTGTATTTTGCATATCAGATTAATGTAATCACAACATTATTTTAAAAAGCAAACAAACAGTGGGAGGGATGTTAGATCCATTACATGCTTGAAGAAGTCATATTTCTGTGTTTTTTGCGACTCAGGAAGAGAAGACATTTCATCAGCAGCTCACTGAAAGGAATAACTAATGTAGCTCAACTGGCAAGCAATATACTAGGAAAAATGGTGTCTGACAACATTCGTAGATGAAACAAGACATGCGGAAGGCCCAAACTGTCCAATTTTCATAAAGTTCACATAACTTTCTTTAACAGACACAGAGTGAATGAAAATAAAACAGTAGGTCTTGTGTAAGACTAATGAAATGGGTACTTTTCGTTAGCTATTTCTTCATATCCCATGAATCTCTAGAAAGTATGGAAGGATGGAGAGCTTGAAAGAACTAAGATTGGATTTCTTTTTCCCCAAGCACACAAAAAAAACACAAAACAAAAATTATCCACAGAATCTAAACCTGACAGTATGGCTACTATGCAAGTTACTTTGCAGAAATCTCTGATAAATGCCATTAGTACATTATTATATTCCTACATTACTTCATATAACATGTGAAAGATTCAGGTCTGTTGCATAATGAATTAGATCAGATCAGAAAAGTACAGTGACCAGAGACTAAAAGCCAGGATAGGGACAGGGACAAGAAAGCTACCTTGAATTCTGCAGAAAAGCTACAGTTAATCATGTATGGTATAAGGCTATGCATCAGGCAGCAATATAAGGAAATCATCTCCAGGGACCCTGCACAGTGAAGCTTTTAAGCTTGTGCTGAACTTAAAAGGTATTGGAAAGTTCCACTGAGCTGCATGAGATTTAAATATGTGACTATGCATTTAGCTCAGTACTGACACAAGATTGAATCAGGTCCTTAATTAACTAATGTAAGTGGTCTTTTGAATTCTCATGTGATGTTTTAAGAAGAATTTTATTTCAGAATAATGCAAGAATAGCATGTCGATAGGTCCAACAGATGCCAGCTTCTCTTTAACAAACTTCAGTTTTTGTGACTATTTTATATTAAGGAATTAATACACAGAAAACACACAAGTGTTTGAGAAGGCATTTGAGTTGTGCCTTAGGAATATTGGCAGAATAACTCATCTGAACTGGTCTTAAGGCACTGGCATCGTACCTTTTATTATCATTAGAGTGTTCCCTATGGCAATAACTTCATCCAGGAAGAATTTGAAGAGCAGTTGCATTATCTATTGAAAAACATTTTTTTAGTTTTTATTCTGGCAAGATAGTTTAAGAATAACTCTGAAGTTTACTCCAAAGGCCATTTCAATCGTCTGTAGATCTTATGATATTATGTTACCTTCTTTCGTTTTGAATTCACAGCATGAAGAAAGAAAAAGAATGACATAAATTGGATGTTCGAAGAGTTCTGAAGAACTCTGTGAAGACATCAGAAGAATTTAAGAGTAAGAAGAAAATTCAGCATTATTTGTTATTTTCCATCCCAAAGTAAAAAGAAAACAAAGCATCAAAAACATCAGTAGTGAGAGATGGCCAGGACTATGTATCATAGAATATAAAACAAGAGAGTTGGCACCACCGAAAGGTCTAAAGTCTTAGTCTGTGGTTCAAAGTCATTGATATTGCAGTCAGGAAGATGCTTTATGGGAGAGAAGAATAATATGAAAGAATATAAACGTTTATTGTAACAGGCATTGTAACTTTTACCTAATGGTAACAACTTGTAGTAAGTTGTATTCACATGGGTGAACTGAGAGAATTCAGATCTTTCAGTTGGATGTTATAGACCTGGATCCTACCTTTTTTTTAAGGACCGATGGAACTGATGCCTGTTAAAGTAGGGCAAGCTCAGATGCGTATAGGTCGTATTTTGTTTAAGTGGGGTAAATGCAGTCATGCCCCATGAAGGAAAGTGTGTTCCTGTCCAATATCTTCTGCTCCTCACTGAGACCATACTGGAATTTTACTTTGTATTTAAAATAAAGCAGAATTGCATTAATTGCAAAATGTTGAAGTGGAACCTAAACTTTTATACTGAATTTCTTCCTTTAATGCATTTTGGAATTGTGACAGAATATGTTTCTGTATAATATTTTCTGTCATTTCACATTGAAATGAAAAGGGTAAATGGAATATTGAGATTTGGTTATCAGAAACATTTGCACGAGTTATGGAAATAGAGAAGCAGTGTACTGTCCATACAATGATTATTAAATAAAAATTTGAGGTAAGATTGCACTGTTCACCAGTTTACATCGTTTATCTCAAAAATTCATTGGCCTCTACCCTAGAGTGTATTATATTATACAGGTAGAGTTCAGGGTTCTACACCATGATTATGTAGACTTATGTATTTCCTAATATACTCAGAAGAGAAGCATCCTAAATGCTCCCAAGCTCTTTAATGTTCAAGTGAATAAGAAAAGAAGTGTCACCAAATTACAGTGGTCACCGAGACTCTCAGCTGAGATGGGAATTAGCAGATATTTTTCTGCATCTAGCTTATCTGGCTGTCTGTGCACATTAGCAACTACTTTGGTTCGCCTATACGGTCGCTAGTCAGTAATCATTTAAAGTGAATCCAGTGAAACTTCACCAGCAGACTCTTTTTCACTTTCATTATTGCTCTATGATTTTTATTTGTGCCTGGAGGTACTTAGGATCTCCTAGTTCATGTAACCTATTTCTTTGCTGGTGCTGGAATGTTCCTGATTGTGTATTTTAAGTCAATTTGTCCATCCAATAAGGTTGAGTAATTCAACAGCCATTGATAAATTCAGCCATGATCCTCGTATGTGATTAGGTACAGGAGAATTTTTATATTCCTTGCCTTCTTTTCCCTCCTTTTGAGCCCCTCTGCCTTTCTTCTGTTTTCTCATTTTCCCATTACTTGTTCCCTTCTGCTTCTGCTTGACCTCATGTTGACCTAGAGGAAGCTATGTTTTAGTCCATGGGATTGCATTGCTCTTATAGTATTAGTTCCAATATATGTGTTATAAACATTCTGGTTGCAGGCTACAGCCAAAGTGAACAACACAGTGAAGACAATGTAGTTCTGTAGCACAGTAAACCATATTTTCATTTTCCTCCCTAGGCCAAATAGGAGTTCAAGGCTGTATCTTTTGCTGGAAAATGTGGTGTAAGCTCTTCTACTACGTACGTGTGTTTATATATGAATATGTGTGTGTGTCTATGCATATATACTTATATAAATATGGACATATATGTGTGTTTTATATATTTAGATTTATATATCAATTATTTTATATATATAAAATGTACCTGTGCATACAGAGATGCGCACATATTGTACACATTTGTATCACTAGTAGGAGTAAGCAAGTTCTTCAATTTCACACTGCAAACAGGGAGTCAGTCATTTGGTTGTTTGGTTTTCTCATATGGGACTTGCTATTTGGGTATCAGAGTCGGTTTTTGGTCAATGAAACCTGCAAATTCCCTGGAATGGACGGAGGGTAGAGCTGTGTGTTAGGATGAGTGCAAGAGCAGCTGGGTGCCGTGGATCTTGGGGCAGGATGCCCATTTGCTGGACTTGCATCAAGGAGGACTATTCACTGTAAAATCTAATGAGGAGTCTTTTTCTGTAATAGTACCTACTAAGAGTGTCCAAATTCCCTCTCGCTCCCAAATTGTGCTCCTGCTGTGCCATCCTTGCCGAGTGCCGCAGGATTTTGAGGGTGGGTTGTTTTGAGCGCTTGCAAGACTGGCACATGGGGCGCTTGGAGCTGGAAGGGTGGTATAGTTTTGCTGCTGAAAAGATACCATTCATTTCTGTGGATTCTGTTTTAAGTACCAAGGAATATGGTTGCTGCTATTTGCATTCAGCAGTGCAAACCTACTGCTTTTGATTTTGCTTTCCACATATAACAGAGGGTTTTGTCATACAGCAGTCGGTTTTTATTAACCTGAAAAGCTGTCATATGGAAAAATGCACCCTCAGAGAGGAAGACTTTTTAGCTTCCTTTAAAGGCAGAGCCTTTAAACCCAGAAAATTTGGGAAAATGGGATTTCCTGCTTTAAATGAGGGGCTATGGAATGGAAGGCCTGTCCTCCTGCAGTGTCTTCCAAACCTACGCTGCTTCTCCATATTTCCCTGGCCGCGAGACCTCCACATAAAAGGAGTGTGAGAGATAAAGTGGGGCAGTAAATGATACTGGAAGCATCATTAACCTTTGCTGTGGGATTCTACTGGAAAATTCAGCATCTTTGGAAGAACATGCCATGTGCATGGCTCAGCCCCAAATCTCCAGCAGTTAAAGCTGCCGGCGGATGGGGGGAGAAAGGGGAGGGGGATCTGTAGCCCCTGGGAAGCAGGCTCTTGAGATTCCCTTTTCTCCTCTTTGTTGGTTTTTATTTCTATTTCCTTTTCCTCTCTCTTTCTCAGTCATTTAACGCCACACTGCACAACAGAGGGGAGCATCTGGCCCCAAGTAAACACCCAATAAAAGAAATGGGGGAAGTTCGCAGCTCCCTTGGTGCTATTGTGTCTGTCTGTCTGGCCGTGGATTCAACAAGATAACCATGCATCAGTTTACATTGTCCAGGCTATCTTCACAACCAGAAGTGCTAGAAACCTTATTTTAATAGAAGCTTAAATTCTGGAGAACACAGTAAAATCTCTCCAAAGGCTCTAAATCAGCAATTCCATCTGTGTTTCTGCAAATGTAGAGGAACAATGCCCCAGCTGATTATGCAAACAGAATGAAAATAGTTATTTTAAAAGTGCATAAAATCAATACTTGGGGGAAAACAAGTCAGCTGTGTTTATACTCAGTGTATAGCAGACATTTTGTTTCTTTGTCTGAGAAATCATAGAGAAGCAACGATCACATGTGATATAAAACAGCAGATCATACAGTGTAACAGGGGGACTGGAACATCAGATGCCTCAGCAAAGGCATTTGAGGTTCCTTTTGAGAGAACATAAATTATATTGAGGTTGATAAATTTTTTGCGTTGTTTGAAGTCAAAGCCAAATATTCTCAGTGTAGTGGGAATAATTCAAATCCCATTGCTGATAAAGAAAAGTATAGAACTAAATCCATGTCTGTGGTGCTGAAAATTTCCTCCTAAACGCTGTCTCTTTTGGACTGATGGGATTATTTGCAAGTGTTGGTACGGAAGGATGTGTACATAAATATGTATAAAAATGCTTCTTGTGCATTTGGACACGTTGCTTCTATACATATTATTCCAAGAAATGGAGAACAAAAGCATCTCAGAAACAGGGCTGAAAGAGAACAATTTGTAGACCTATAGGTTAAATTGGATTAAACTTCATCTTTCAGCCAATGTTGTGTTATTTGTTCAGTGTTTCCCAGGGGTTTTCCCCACACACGCTTTATAGAGAGTAGTGATGTTTGTTAATTACAAAATCAAAGAAACAAGGAGTGGAGATTGCCCCATGTGGCCATTCTCCCGAGGGAGTAGGAGACTTGCTGAATTTGTCCTGGAGGCTTCCCAGGCCTGCAGGATGCAGGACCAAGCAAAGGAAGGACCTTGTATAGGGAAGCCAAGTTTCTGTCACTGGTTCTGTACAGTTCTGCAATGTGCCAGCAGCCCCCTGTGGTACCGTGGGGCTGGTAGACAGGTTGAGGAAGGTCACTGAGAATCTTTATCAGAAGCTGAAATAGCTTCTTGTGTCCTCTCTTTCTGCAGTCTTTGTACCTGGAGCTGCAAAGTTGCTGAGGTTTGGGGGTTTAGTGTTATGACTTTATTCTTTCCCAAAGGTACTCAGCTAAGTAGTTTAAAAATACTGAAATATATTTATATAGATTTGAATTAATATAGCAGGAGCAAAAAATTCAAGGTGGGTTTTAATTTCTCTTCAGTTAAGGCAACTCAAAACATTCTTTAAAAACAGTTTGGGGAATTTGCATCTACTCTGTAAGCGCATGTGAAGCCCATTGCTGGTGCTCCACTGGAAAACACTGCAGCTGGAGTCCACGTGGCCGAGACCTCCCCTCCACTGGGCCTTTGGGGTACGAAGCTCTTGTGTGAGTGACAGGAAACTTGGTTCTGTAATAAGGGCCAGTGAGACAAATTAATATCAACTTTTCAAAGAAGCAGACAGCTCCTAGCATGCCATCATGTGTATTTGTGTGTTTGCACGGATGGTCCTTAGTGTTTTCTGAGATGAAAATTCAACTGATACTGCTTCCAACCCTTCCTAAATCTGTCATTTGCTTTTCAAATTCCTTATCTGGAAATGAACCCATTTTATCAATGTTGTGCCCTCTATAAATGGAGTCGGGCTGTTACGTGTGGCTGGGCACACTCTGCTTGCAGCACATGAAAGAACATCAGCAGTAGCCGAACGTAAGTGGGACAGACTACCTGGGAATACCCTGGGGATTAGATGTTCAAAAGAATGAAGCAATACTCGCTTTCCATCTGGTCACTTCATTTCAGGGCCTTTTTGGGATAGTACTTTGGCAATCTGGTTTGCAAAGTCCAATATTGATGTTATTTATTTTGTTCTTAAAGGCAAAGGAAGCCTTTAGAAGCTTTTAGTGCAGAGTCCCAGTGTGAGCAGGTATGGAACAATGAAAGAAATTCTCTCTGCCAAGATTGATGGCTTTCTCATTCATTTATTAAAAAAAAGAAAAGAAAACCTTAGGTTTAAGGCATAGGTTGAACTCAATAACTTTCAAAATTCCATTTTTGGCATAAAAAGATATATAAAATTTTATTGGCCATAAATACAAAGTTATTTACAACTATATGAAAAAAATCTTTCATACTTTTATTTCCATATACTTATGTTTTCTCCAGCTTTCATTTTTTTCAGTAAACATTTTTGGGGATACGAATTATAGAAGCTGATCTTAATACCAAATGAAGGGTGTGTAAATTATTGGTTGATGGTGATTTACTGGACAGAAACAAGGAATCAGAAAACATTCCACACTAACCCTGGGTTATAAAGGAGGATTACCTAAGCCCTGTTTGTCAGGGACCATTCAATTTTGCTGAAATTCCAGCTGATTTGTAGCAGCTATTTTTTCTAGAATAAGCCAAGCCAAAAGCCAAAATGTCAACATTTTAACTATAAAGAAGCTCAATCTAGTTCCATTTGTACAGATTCAGATACCTGAGAAAGCACTGGTATATGCTCTAAGAACTAAGAATGTGAGCTTGACATGACATTGGATAATCCTAGCATTGAGATTAGAGTAACTACACCAAGTTTGCATAATAATTTCAACAGAGAGGCAGGGTTTGAAGGACAAGGATATAGAAGTCCAACAAAACTCTCTGTACCAGGTAGGAGGAATGCTGGAGGAAGCACTGTGCATATGGGTGAGCATCTGGAATAAGACTGTTTAAGTATATTGATAATTGATACTTCATAGTTGCAAAATAGTTACAAAACTTAGCAGTGACGAAGAGGCCTGTTTTTAAATCAACAGTTCACACATTACTATAAAATCTATTGATTAAAAACAAAGCATAATGTTAGTCACTTAGTCAGTAGAGTGATGCAATACTGAATTAAATTCATCCTTTGACTTTTGCATTAACCTTTTATTGACTGCATGCATACTCATAATTAACACACACTTTAGCTAGCTTGGTTAATTTTAGCGTTGTGATCAGTGTCCTCTAATGTAGCTGACACCCTAATTGCCAGCCTGTCAGGGCAGCCCAAGGGACCATAACCAGGCAACTGTCTGGTTGACGGTAGAGTGAACGTAGACCTGCCCATAGTGAAATTAGCCACCACCCAAGGGCAGGAGCTGTATGTTATACAGACATTTGCCATGACTTAGTTGATTGATCTTAATATTCAGCCGTTAGTAAATATTAATGAGTGAAGTCTACTTGGCAAAAAATCGACCAAGTGGGATCAGAAACCTGCAACTGTTACGTGCGAGAGGTAGTGGGAATGTGCACAGCAACTGCAATCAATGCTCCTGCAGAATGAGGTTTTTTAATTGAAGCTGGCACAGGCTGTGATTGTTTTAGCAAGGAGCTAAGGGACCATGGGTTTTCTGCATTCTTCACATATTTAGACATACGAATCATCCTTTTTTAATGTTTCCCCTTGGTAGATTTGTATTATCAAGGTGTTGGAGCTAAATTGCTCTGAATTATGTCATGGCAGTTGTTCAGTTCTGCTGCTGCAAATAAAGTATGAAGAATGCCTCTTAGTTTGGCATCTTTCTTACTGTATCTCATGAAGCATGTGATATTTCCACTCTTAATGTATTATGTGCATACAATATACATGGGTAAGATTTACTCTGCTTTGGAGATTTGACTTTATTAGCAACTCAAATAATAGTTTTCAGTTATAAATATTGGTCTAAGTACTTCTCTACTGCCACCAAATTTTGTTTGCAATGCTTCCTATATGGACCCTCATCTACTCCTTTGTATTTAGCAAAAGATTGGATTTCTGTGTGTTATGAGTGAAGTTAACATAATTTGGCAATGATTTCTAAATGAGTCTGTGCAGTTTGCAAGTGCCCTTGGTTGTTATTCCTCAGATGAAATTGTTTCTATCCTTGTGCAGAATCTTCAGGTCTACTACTCTGCTCCAAATGATCCATGTAAGAACAATTTCTCCCCAGTTGTGCAGAAATTTATTAAAATTAATAGTAATAAAATAATCTGAAAAGGACTGTGCGTACATATCAATTCTGAGTCAGAAAGTCAGTATGTACATGAACTGCTCAGAAGCCAGGCCGCTATCTTTAAACCAGGGAAGCTTGGCCTGGCTTTGATGTCCTGCAGAAATTGTGCAAAGTAGGTGACTTGTATAATGTAAAACTTGTTCCTGCCTGGAAGTTGAGGCATGCACGTGGCTGCTGGGTGACCTTTCAAAAATGACCCTCCTGGTAAGAAAACAGAGCAGGGAAAGCAGCAGCTTGCAGTGTTGCTCATGGGCTGTTCGGGCACAGCAGCACTAGTCACTGCTGACACCTTCACAGTGAGGGAGCTGCCCAAACCCACATGTGAGAGGAAAGCTGGTAATTCAGTGTGGATGTGAGAGAGAGATTTCATAGGTAAAAACATGCCCTGAAACGTCAAAGAAGCAATAGTAACTTTTTCCTCAGTAAAAATAAATGTTTTAGGAAGTATGAGAGAATAGGAAGTAGGAGAGAAAGAGAATGTTTATTATTATAATAGAGTTTTGCAGACCACATGCTATGCCTGCAGTATTTACCAGCTGAGTTTCTTGATTTGTCATCTTTAATAATCTGTACATGGTTGATTTATCCACTTTTAGATTGAAATGCTTAAACTGGAATATCTTCTAGTACCCAGCAAATTGAGCGTATTATTTTGTGCCAAGACAGAAAATAAAGCAACATTTTAAAAGCCTCATAGAGTTGTGCTGTAATTAGTTTCAGCTTCCCTGCATATTAATTTTCTCTCGTTCCTTTATATAATTTGGAAAATGTCTTGAGAACATGATGGCACAATCAGTTAAATACCTCTCAGAACTCATGCACTAAACTGCATTTGCTCTAACAACTATTATAAAGCAGCCTGCAAAACAAATCCTCTGTTATTCTGTACAGTGCAGCTTATCAATGCAAACAGTTTAATATTTATGCTAAGAGGATTGTCACAAGTAGCTTCTGTTCCTTTAATTCTTGTTTTAAATAAATAATGAGAACATTTAAACACATTACTCTTCTCAGGGCCCTGAGGTCGGCTAATCTTATTATTTATGAAGTGATGTGCTACATAATAGTACTTAGTGCATGTTAACAGATGCTATTATCAGGGGCTGATGTGGAGAGCTGAAGATATATTGGAATGTTATGTGTTAATACTGTCCTTGCAGCGTAATGTACGATGGATTGAGTGCCCAGGATGCTGCTGCCGCAATTAACCACACACCAACATGGGTGTAAAGCTGAAGTATGTTTTCTCCGGGGTATTACACTGCCATTAATAATTCCCAGGAGAAGGAGGCATCTTTCACGTAGGAGCAGCCTCTTCCAGAAGGCCGACAGTGTAGGCAAGGAAGGTGCTTGTGTTAGTGCTTTTGAGTTCATTTCCAGAGGAAAAAGACACCTGTGATAGAGGTTCAAACCTCCTTTAAAACTGGTACAACTTAAGAATTGCATACTTTATAGACAAATTCTAAAAGATGTCTAACAAGAGATCAAACAATTTATTTCAACAGTTAGATTATCTCTTGAGGAACTACATGGACCTGCAATATATATAAAAATATAATAAAGCTTAGCATTTGAATTTTTTGTCCCTTTGCTGACATTTATTAATTAATCAGTGACATGCAAATTGTTTGAGGGGAGGGGGAAGGAGAGGGGGAGAAGCCCTCCTTGAACTGTGACGAATCTTTTGATGTGGCGTCCTAACCGAATCTTAAGAAATATGATGGTTGCCACTTACAAAATTTTCCTCTGCAGGCTGCAGCTTAGTTGACTATTATAATTAGACTTCACTGGTATTGATGAATAATCCATTTAATAAAAAACACTGTAATTTAAACATTTTCTCTGGAGACTAACGTACACTAACCTTTTAATTTAATTTTATTGAAGTTTTGCCCACCTATTCATCATTGGAAGTTGTTATTAACCTCCATTTCCATTTATCTTTATAGAATTTTCTCTTTTTATATTGCCTTTTTCAGAGCTAAGCAGGTTGATACACTTGTAAATCTCCAGAATCTACAAAGCTAGTCTGGCTTCTTTAATATTGTTTAATCTATCCCCCCTGACCTTAATGCAGTAAATTCAGTTTAATCTTTCTCAATAATCTAGTAATACATTGGAAACCCACAAACATGTAAATCTGATAATGGTTTAATCACATACTTTAAATAACAGCTGAGATAATGAAAAAATAATTCACCATATAAAGATACACTAACTGAGTTTTCTCTGTGATTGGCTTTTGAGAAATCCCTGTAGAAAATACTAAGCTTGTAGCAGAAATCAAAGCAACTTCACTGGAAATGAGCAATCCATTTGCTCAGAAGACGCAGTCGTTCTTTCTCATTTTCATCTCTTTCTCTAAATTAATGCACAAATATATCCTCACTGAGTATTCAGTTTCCCGATAAACCTTTACTTAAGTAGTTCTCCTGCTTTCCTTTCTTTTCAGATGCCAGTCCCAAGCGGCAGAGAACTTGCCAGAAGATGAGCAACCAGAATGCCATCCCTTCTGGATAGATGATGACAGTAATATGCCCTTGCCATATGATCTCGAAGAAGTAATTGCTAATCTACAAAGCCTTGCTCAGAAGGTAGTATAATAGGTGACCTTCCAGCCTAGACTTATTAACGTTCATGATTTGGAAAGAAGTGCTTTAGTTAGAGTGATCTGTGTGATTGCTCAGTCGTGTGTTTTTTTATGTGTCAATGCAAATTTGTGCTTTTACCACACAGCCTCTCGCCTCAGTTACTGTCACACAATAAAAAAAATACCTACAAGAATACCAGCCTCAGTTCTCTCCTCTTCCCCTCTAATTCTCGTCAACCCTAGCACCCATTGATATATATGTTTCCACAAGCAACCCTGGCATCTGAATTTCAGCTTTTGTGAATGCCTGAAACCAGCTCTGGTTTGGCAGGTTTCTGCAGTTCAGGCACAGCCATCCTTTGCTCGCCTCTATGCGAGGCCGTTGCGGTGGGTTTGGAGTGAACTTGCTCCAGGGTGGAGCTTTGCACAGTGTCGCAAGATCTTTGTTCGGTGGTGGAGACAAGGCTGGAGGAGATGGTGGAGAACATCCTTTATGTCGTGACGCTTTGTTAGAGCATTCGTTCAGATTAGAAACTCCTGGAGGAGTGTCCTGATGTGGATCCTGGGGTATTCCAAACCAGTATTCCTTTGCATCTGGATAGGACCCACGAGCAATTGGCAGTCATCAAATAAAATGTATTCAGGCAGACAATGGTCAGAATTTGCCTCTTCCTTAGGAGAACCTTGGCTTGCACCTGGGAATCATCCTTTCTCTTATTATTTTGTTCCTAGTGAGTGATATGTTTTATATTTTGTAAGAAATCTCTATTAAGAAATCTACTTAAAGGATTTTGCAGGCCATGAGCACAATACTGACTGTACTAAGCCAGCCTTTTATGGCACCTGCCATCTCAAAGTGTGGAATAATCCCAAATACATGTGCAAAATGACGTGAGTCTGTGTGTGTAGGACACCTGACATGTCCAGTCTGGATGTCGGACAAGGCAGGCTGCAGCTCAGTCTCATCTCCGGGTGTCTTTTACGTGGCTGCACAATGTTATCCAGAATGACTGACAATATTCATACTGATGTCTGGGTCTAGAATCCTCCTAGCTGCACCACCAAGGGCACTCACCCTAGAAGAGTGCTCTTGTACCAGAGCAGCTTGGAGTCTGTCCTTTCAGGCACTTCTAGGATACTGGAAGATGTGGATTTGGACCGTCTCAGAATGAGGACCTGTAAGTCCTGTCTCCCATTTGTGGGGCGATGCTCTAACAGATACATAATCACATCCACCATCCTTTTTCGAGAATGGAGTGATCCATCCTTTATGTCTCACAGAGGTGACTTAATCCACAAGCTCTAGGAAAGATTTCCAGTGTGAATCTTGTCTCCTGGGCTCCCTGCAGCTCAGAATTATGTTCCTACGCCTTCCTTGCTTCTGCCTCAGGATCCCTGCTGAGGCCAGGTCTCCCAATGCATTAGTGAGAGGGTTAATGGACCTAAGGAGGGGTGTCATTTGGGGTGTTAGGTCCTCTGGCAAATTGGATCTAAGATCTGTGATACTGGGCATCGCAGCATCTATGTTCATGTAGCCATGAGTACAAAATTAGACTGTGAGAAATGAAGTTACTTGAGATCTTTTCTTGTAATAGCATTCTATAAAAAGAACAATTCTATGTTGGGCTGTACAGGGGCATTCCTGAACAAAGGAGGGATTTTTCATTTTGCTAAGTTGTTATTCTAACTTCAGCTGACGTATGCCTTTTCCACTGTGATAAAAAGCAGAAGAAAATTATTATATTATAGTGAAACAGCATTCAGTCTGAATTGCCACTACAAAAAAAGCCTTAAGATTCAGCACTTGACGTTGCCACCAAGAAATGGAATATGCCTCCTGTGTTAATTTCTGTTTAAAATCACTGCTGAGGCTAGTCTTACCCAGAGTGTACCAGGATAGTCTATTGGCAAAGCATTCTGCATGTGGAGAAGGCTTGGACTCCTGAAGCTGTATTTTTGACAGTGTAACATATGCCAGACCTCCCTGGAGCTAGAGAAGCTGTGCCAGCAAAAATGCAGTTTTACTGGTATAGAGCTGTGTCCGCACCTACCAGCCTTTGCCAGTGCAATTATATCAAGTAGAGACTGTAGCACCTTTGACACAGCTATGGCAGCAAAAGGATGAAGACCTGGATCTTTTGCTAAAGCTGCCCTCCACCCTTTAGAATGTAAAGCTTCTTTAAAGAAGAAGCTTTATTACTTATATTAGGTTTCATGATGTTGTAACCTTGATCCCTGCAATTTAGCTGTTCTCTCTTGTGTCACAATTTTCTTAATATTTTGAAAGAATGATATATTATGTCTTTTCCTGCACTAGCCAATGCTAGCTTTACCAGTGGGCAAATGGCATATATTTGGATTAATGCCACGCTAAATACTGTTTACTTTGGAGATCACTTAGAGAAAAGCTAGCTGAAGACGTGGGAATTTGCTTTTGAAAAAAATGCAATTCTTACAGAGGCAGATATTACTTTGGAAATGAGCAAGATGAATTCAAACAAGCTAATGATGTAACACTGTTAACATAGGGTTTGAGGGGATTGTATGTTTATGCTGTTACTTTATGATTATTTTGTGTTTAATTAGGCACTGCTAGAAACCATGGGGATCACAGCATTGAAATGAATCTGACAGCCATAAAGGGGCATGAGTGTTGTGGTCTGCAGCTGAAGTTGAAGCACAGCTATTAAAGAATGATTGGCAAAAATTATTTACAGCAGTAGTGAAAAAACCACTGTTTTTTTCTCTTGTATTAGGAGACTGGGAGCAGCAATAATAGAATGCTTAAAATACAGGCTTGTGTATGCTGAGAACTTAAGCCAGTGAATTAAGTGAACTTGTACCAGCAGCCTCAGTGCAGTCAGATAGTGCTCGCTGAAGTCCTGGATGGCAATGGCACAGACAGCAAATGAAAACCATTGGAATGGGTAAGATTCACTGGCACAATACCAATAATTGAGTGGTTAAAGAGGATTAATGCTCTGTGTTGCATTCCAGTCTCACATCATCTAAATCAGTGTAATTTGATTGAATTCAAGAGGGAAAACAGCAGTGTAAGAAGGTTTCATTTCTCCAAAGCCCACAGGAGTTGATGGCAGAGACATTAGTAAGGTTGATGCAACTGTTTGAAATATGAACATTCTTATAAGTGATTGCTTATAAAAGAAAACCAAGTAGTCACGTGTTATTTTGGTGTGTTTGAGGCATTTACTACAAACAAACAGATAGTTCAAGGTTTTGTTTCATTTAAATAATTATATTCAGCTCATGTTCCAATGATCCCTTAGCAATCCGCTCATATTCCAGCATTAAATACCCGCTACCATTTTGGTTGCGCTAAAAAACATTGTTATTACAGCCTCTAATGGATGCTCTGTGTATAGCAACTGTTTGCCGAGTCCTCTGGAGTCTGAGGACCCAAGGTCAGGGTGTTTCAGGGAAGAGCAGGGAGCACAAATTAACTTCTAACATTAGATTCAGTGATTCTTTTCAAATGGTGAAGTTCACGACTTTGCTTACATTTACTTTTCATCAGCCATGAAAGAATTAAGGTAAAATAGTTCCCTTGCACATGTGTGTCAGGCTAAATGGATTACAGAAGATACAGATCTGTTTGCCTGTCTGCACTTGCCTTTAGACAATATTCATCAATTTTACAAAAGCTACTGACTAAACAAATGAACCAATACAAATGAAATGCTCAAGGCAGGGGCTTTCTTTAAAAAAAATCTGATACAGAGTTGGTTTACACTGATAGAAAGAAAATGTTGGCAGAAAATGAAAACCTTTTATTGTTTCTGTAACTTGGGAGATGAAAGGTAAAGGCCATTTTTAAGTATTTGATAGAATACTGCTGTGTTATGCCATGAAAATGAGAAAAGTTTCCAAAATGCTTTATTCGTATCTCTGCATATGAAAATATTTTATCTTGTTGGTTCTTGTTTTTAAAAGGTTAAGTAAATACAAATATTAATTTTAAAGGCACAATTCTTATGCTCTGAACTTTACAAAAATGTCTGTTTATCTAGAGTGTAAAAAAGAATGCTCTGAGTAATTGCCTATTGGAAAATGTCCAGGATGGGAAACATGCAGCATAATAAATATCCAGCTCAGTTATCATATTATTATCAAGAAACAGTTTTTACTTTCACTTGTAATAAAGTGACGATGTCCTTTCAAATTCTGCTAGACTGCTTAATGCTTCAGCACAGATACAGGGATTCCAGTATCATCAAAACAGAAAAAAAAAAAAAAAAAGGCATCTTAAAACATAGCTGAAAGATTCTGGCATGTTAACAGTGGGCATTGCTCAAGTCTCAGTTACTGCAGTGTTTTCCCATTTGCCCAAATTCCAGTGTCTGACACAGGTTTAATGTAGCAGAGATGAAACTAGCGTAGAAGCTGTTGCCTAAGGTAGGATGAGAGGAGAGGAGGAGATACAAGATGCAAGGGATGTGGTTTCTCAAGGCCACAACTTTATTAACTGAAGTCATATGGGAATCATCGAGCAGTAACTTGTACAGTGCAGGTCGTGCCCCCTGCCTTAATTGCTACCACCTGGTGCAGAGTTAATGTGAGCTCCTTAACTCACTTCTCGCCCCCAACAGCTGGTCCCCAGCTTTCTGCTGGGAACTGACCACTATCTTCTTGTGCCAAGGTTAAGCATGAGAAAAAGCTGTTGTTCTGCTGTAACAACAGGCCTAAGAAGGCCTAGTCCATGTTTCCACCTCTTCCCTCCACCTCTGTCCTCGTAGACCTCAGCAGACTGGGTACCTCCACTCAACATCTGTTTCGTGTTGAGGTTCAAGTTGTTGCAGCTCATCTTTTGAACTATCCCACCAGGCCTGTGAGCTGCAATGGAAAAGGTTGAGACCGAATGCGCTGTTCACAGCGAGATTCCTTGTCTCGACCAAGACGCTAGTGAGCTCCCCACAGCAGAGCTCAACCCTGCGCTCATCGCGCTGCTGGACAGGTAGTGGGAAAACCCTCGGGTGAAAACGTTGGTGTTCAGTGTCTCTGATGAAAACCCGTTCTTTTCTCTTTCCAGTCCAAACTGACACTCAACCCATTTTGCTGGGCTTGAATCTTAATTTACATTCATCTTTCTTTTTCACATTAAATTGGAGCACTCATGAAATAAGAGAAGATAATTTATACATTTGTAACAATGCTGCACTTCCTGAGGCTGCAGAATTAGCTGAACAGCATGTCAAATAGAAGCCAACAAATAATTGATAAATTGATTATGTTAATATGCAGATGTTGGGTGCGAGCACTTCATGTACCACATGCAAACTGGCCTGTGCTTCTTCTGTTTCTTTCTCTTCACTTTGGACATAGCACACATAATTCACATGGTAGACAAGGACCTACTATTCTACAGTTTCTATCCACTAATACTGGCCCTGGTTTTACAGTGCTCGTCCACAATGAATCAGATTTGGTCGCAAATGTTGCTATGTTGCTCTCCTCCCCCTCTGTATCTTCAAATACTTGCTTTCATGCCAACACATCTTGGTTTGATTAGTCCCCTTGATTAGAGGCTAAAGTAGAAAGTCAGGTGTATAGGATTCCCATTATCCTTTATTTCAGTGGTTCTAAGAACAGGTCAGATAGAGTTATTTCAGTGAAAATGTGAACAATCAACTTCTGTTTACCATTAACCTTCAGTTTTCTTTTCTTAAAATCAAATCAGGGTTTAGTAAGCAGTTATTTTCATAGATGTCCCTTGATCAGTGGAACAATCTGTCAGAAGGCATTAAAGCCTCTATTAGGTTGAGCTGCATTCAAAGCTAAGCTATCCAATCATTTAGAGGGCTGTGATGATTGTTTTTAATATAGTATACATTTATTTCTCTCTCTGAGGAGTAAGATAACTTTGAAACTAAGCGTGTATGACTAGGGGTTTTTTTTTTACTATCCCACAAGTCCTGAGAAGCTTGATTTCATGTGGAAGGTAAATGTCTACATGAAAAAAAACAAATGTGGTCAAAATCCTTGTATATTTTCCCTGATGTTATTCCTTGGGTTTTCCAATTTTATTGTATCCT
Organism: Tinamus guttatus; assembly: GCF_059628265.1. NCBI lineage: Eukaryota > Metazoa > Chordata > Aves > Tinamiformes > Tinamidae > Tinamus > Tinamus guttatus. The sequence goes on from NW_028288923.1 coordinate 6,945,688, forward strand.
TCAAGATGTAATGTATATGGAATGGGAAAAAAAAATGCTAAGTTTTTTCCTCCAAAATATCACTGAAAAACTTACCAACTAGTTCTGCTGATATTTTAAAGTGGATTTTATCTTCAGATCTCAGGATGCTTCACACAGAGAAACTGAGGTAGAGGACAAAAGGGGCAGCTGTGCTCTCCCTGCTAACTCTGCAGCAGAGCCACGGTAATGCTGTGTTCCTGCTCTGTCTCCCTTAATTCCAGTTAATCAGCTCAGTTTACAGATTAAACATGATCTTGTAGAACCTCTTTTCCCCAAAACTCATCTGGGATCTGAACTGGAATCTGTCCTTCTCGTATAATGCATATACATAATAGGTAAAATACAACATGTATAATATACAATTGATATGTTTTGTTTTTTGAAAATATGCGATTTTATTATATACAATTGTTATATAATTACCTAATAGATATTACGCAACAGAGATCTTTCAGGCCCTCTAATGTTTGATTAAACTTTTCAGCAAATGCTTTAGTCACACCCCAAGTCCCTGTACCCTCAAGGGGCAAAGGTCTGGAACTGTTAAATTCTTCCATGGAGAAGATGCAGAAGTAATATGTACACAATTTTAGTCGTGTTTTCAATATGCTCACTGGACAGTCCTACAAGGTCATATAAATGCTGTACTAGGAAACTCTTAAGAAAATACCCTGTGGGTATTTGGGTGCTGTTTTGCAAGGTGAAGATATATTGCTGGAACACACGGGAATGTTTGTTGTGCACCTGTTAGCACTTTCTGTCTGGTACCTATTTTTGTGGTCTGGTAGTACTTTACTGCGGGAACTACTTCTGTAGTTATTCTGGTGAACATCCCAATAATTTATTACCCAAACATTATCAAAGCATTCCGCAATTCTTTCATTGCTGGTCTCTCCCTTCTCTTCACTGATGCCCTTTCTTTCCCATTTGTGCCATTATTACCAGTAATTTTGGTAACAAGTTGTTTTCTCTGCTAGGCTGACATGGCTTCAAAGCAAGAAGACCTAAAAATTATGCATCATATAGTATGCTCTCAAGTATACTTATTTTCCAACAAATTTAATAGGACTTTTTCACAATTTTCTTACTTGCTACTACTACTTGTGATGTTTTATTAAGAGCCGTTTATATAGCACTGTGATATTTAAGTTTATGTATTATGTATTTGTTAATTTGCTCATATTTATAAAATAAACCACTTAAAGAGTCTCTTGGTATATTATTTGTGCTCCAGAAGGTGTTAGCTCTTATCTCCAGTATCTGGTTGTTGCAGCGAATGAAAGAAGAGGATGGGGTAAGAGGAGTGTGCTTTTCACACCATCTAACTTCAGGTGCCCAGATGAAGGAATTAATTTCTTTAAGGTTTCTATATGCTTATTGGTGAGAGGTATGTTTTTCCAAAAGAGCAAACTTAAAAGTGCTCTGAATCTATAGTTCAGTGTCTCTGTACAGTGGGCTGTATCGCAAGCCCAAATTAGGAGGCTTTGTTACCCACATTTGCTTGAGGTAACAATTTAATGATAGTAAATAATGAAGGGACATAATGTGGAATGTGGGTATTTGATGATATTGTTGAAGGTAGTGGAAATAAATGGTGTTTATAATGCAGGTGTTCTAGTAAGGCAGATTAATTTCTGTTACTTTGGTTAAAATTAGTTTCTGTTATTTTGGTAAGAGTTGTACCATAAATAAATATTACTGTAAATAAAATGGTCATACCATAAAAACAATCAACTTTTACCCCTATAGAAGTGCTTCCCTCTGTATAAGTTGATGGCTCCACTGCAAGGTTTAGGAGATATTCTCCTGGCTTTGCAATCTCTCGCTTCCCATATTCAGCTCTTACACCATGTTTTCACACAGCAGGAAGCAGCTTGCGTATATAAACTGTGCATTTTGTATAAGTTTTTCTGCAGTTGGGTTTATAGTTTAAAACATGCGGTTCATGTTAAGGCAACCCCACAGAAATGTTTCTTGTGCATGAAGAAAAAAGTGGTGACATTTGTAAAGTCTGTTGTTTCTGGAACTTCCTTTCAGTTTTTTATCACCTCACAGTAGCTTTGTGCGGAGAGTTCTTCCGTGTCCAAAGAATGGAGTGTTCCTCAGTTGCCTTCGTCTTGGAGATGCAAACACCCTAAAGCCTAAACCTCCCCCAGACTCGGAGCACAGAGCAAGCCATCCTCTAAATTTTATTAGATATTTTGTAGGATGCTGTTGTAGGGAACAGCACACAGGTTTGATGTGCACGTGCTCATGTTGCTGAGGTGCACTGCGGCGTTTTGTATTACTTGCAGTTGCCTGATGCCAAAGGCCGTGTGCCCAGCTATTCTGCATTGCTAGATTCCAGCCAGGAGGTGACAAAAGCACAAATAACTGAGCCCAGGGCACTACTTGCCAGGATGGAATGGGTCTCCTCGCCAAAAAGAGTTGACGGAGAGAATTATTCACAAATCCTCCAGCTTTGAGTCAGCAAGGTATCCAAGAGCTAAGAAATGTGATTTCTCGGCCTAGAACATTCTTCCTTGGCTTTAGAAAAAGTTTAATTGACTTAACCAAAAAAGTGAGTGGATGAGCAACTTCAGGAAGACTCACGTGAGAATCCCCCTGTTATTGTGAAACATATTTAAAATGTATTACATTTATGCGGCAAGATCAAGCCATGTTTCCCTGGGATCTAGATGTCCTTAAACTATGCCTGTTTTTCAAGCTATGTCATAGCCAAATATTCCCTAGAATTTCCTGTATCTGAACATTTTATAAAAATGGCTAAAACACACAGCACTAGCAACCTTTCAAAAAAAAAAGTACAACTAACAGAACCTTTTGGGGAGTATATGAGCAAAGGAGACTTCACTGCTTCTCACTCAAACCTAAGCATCTTATGGGGCAAGTAAAGCACTCTTTCATTCAGTCAGGAACAGCTCATCTTACATGAAGCAGAGACTAATCAGGATGGCTTCTCTGCACAGGTGCTCATGCTGCAGCGGAGCTGAAACAAACAGATTGTTGCTGAACCTGATCTGTGTTGGTGCCGTGGGAGGAAGGTGTCCTGCAGAAAAGTAAAACTGTGAAACGTTGCCTTTGGGTTGCAGATGCTTTCAAAGCCTCTCATGCAAACTGTGGTTCCCTGTCCTGAGAGACAGAGAGAAGGCAGAAAATTTTAACTCCAAATTCTGGAGATGCAGCATGTCTTTTGTTGAGTGAGAAGGAAAGCCTCTCTAATAAGTGCACTGACTCTTGTAGTTGTCCTTTCCTCATGACAAGGCCCCCCATGTGCATTTATCACACTACAAACAAGAGTTTGCCACCAGGGATGTACACTCAGCTGTAGCTAAGAGATATTCTCTTTTCCCTTTGGTGTAAATCTTATGTTTCTGAACTAAAAGGTTTGATTCCTGAAGTTGCAGATGTGCATCATATTTTGCTATAGTGCATTCATAACTAGAAATGTTCTTTTAAAAACATTTTTACTCTATTGTCCTCTTTATTCCAAGATCATTGAAATTAAAGAGGCAACATCACAAAATAAAATAATAGAATTGACTGTGTGAACATGTAAAAAGAAATGAAAAAAATCTATGGAGAAACTGAGAAAACTTCAGACTCCTATCACTCTGGATACTTGCTTTTTCATTGAGAGAAGAAGGTGATTTGAGAGCTTACATCTGAATCATATCTTATCAAAAATAAACATATATGCAAGTTCCAGGCTGATCTATATTACATCCTCCATGATTAGTTATATTCTGGGCAATTAGATTTTATTTCATTGGGTATGAGTGAAATTTGTTGCATAATGCATCCACCTTAAGTACCACTAAAATTTTGCAACTAATGGCACTTCATAAATTAAGCTACTGTTATGATCCTGCTTCTAGTTGCATCTTAGTTATTAGGCTGCAAATAAAGAGTGTTGTTTTATAAGCCTTCATATTTTCTGTTTGCAGAGATTTTACTAACATCTAATAAATTTAATGACCTCTAATAACTAATCCTACTTAGCAAATCCGTAGTTTTTCAGTGCATCTTGTGGTTTTATGGCATTTCAAACCTCAGGGATGTAAAAGCAGTTTAAGGAGCTGTTGCTGAGTTCAACTGCTGCGGAAACTGTTAAGTTATTTTTGTTTCCTTTTTATTGCTTAACCTCTGGGGCCTAACTCCAGCTACCTGATAAAGCAGTCATCCAGGAACTTTAAACCTTATGAGCTTTGACTTGATAGACATAGAACAAGGTCTGGTATTAAACATACATTTTAAAAACATAATTTCAAATCTGGAAATTGATTGCGGTTTGACCTACTTATTTTGAGGAGCTCACTGTTCCTTGGTTTCTTTTCTTTGCTGATATTATTAGATCTATTGTTCTTCTACCAGAACTCCCAGCTGAAGGCAGATCAATATAGTGCAAAGCTTGTTGTGCAGCAGCACTTTAATTTTACTAGTGCCCATGCTAGCAGTTCACCTGCCCCGCGACGCACCAGCACAATTAGCTAAGACTAAGTTATAACATTAGCACTTATAAAGGTTACAAACTCTCGTATTATTTCAGCTTCCAGTGTGTGCTCAGGGCCAGAATCAAACATGCATGAAGCAAGTTGGGAACAGAGCAGTCTTTTAAAAAAAATCCATATTACAAACTACATTTGGTACATACTGAGATGTAACAAAAATATGTATGTTTTGTAGATCAAGCAGAGTTTCTTTCGAATACTTTTATGCAAAGTATATGTCCACAGTAACACTTTTCAAAGTTTTTTTACTTAATTTTACCTTAAATTTACTCATTTTGGTCACCACTTGGTCACCTCTCGGCTGCCTGTGTGCCTTTGGCATTGCCCATATGGGACAGAACCGCATGCAAAGGTATCTCCAAGGGTGCCCCCTTCCAGACACCATAGCCCTAACTAGCTGCTCGTGCCTTGAGGCTACTCCCATGCTGAGGAGTAGGAGCCAACGCTGCAAAGGTGCCTCTTTGGTGATGGTTGTTTGTCACCAGGTTAGAAGTGTGTATGAAAAGATATTTCAATATCCAGGCTTTTTTTGTGAGATGCTTTGGCAAAATGTGGCATGTTGAACTGTAGCTACTATTTGAGAGCTTTTTGCTCCTCGAGAGCAAGCATACAGCTCACTAATAATGGTTAATGAGAAGGAAGATAAAAATCTTGACAATTATACGTGCAAGGCTTTGCATTGGGTGGCCAAGGAAGGAGTTAAATGTGCATTGATCTAATACATGCACAAAATGGGCCCAGAGAACTGCACATGATGATTGTTATGTGGCTCTTTTACCTGCCAAGATACTCAAAAACAAAAGAGGTTGATTTAAAAACAATTATAAGCTAGAATTGTAACACACCTCTACAGGACCCCTCACCTTTCTGCCCATCTGCCATCATTTCTGCAATTTGTTTTATGACATAGCCCTTTATTCCCTTCAGTATTGTCAGTGGTAAGTAGTATTGAACTTACCTAGTATTACTTATTTTACAGTATTTACTTATTTAAAGCAGAGTGTCCAACCTCACAGTAACGACTTGAACCGTATATCTCTTATTACCAAAGCAGTATATATTTCCTCCCTAATTCTTATTTACTGTACATAGCTTTCAAACCTCATGACATAAAAGATAAAAACAGTCCTCTAGAGTAAATATGTTTCAGTGTTAAAGGAGCAATGAAAATATATTTGGTGAAATGTAATGCAGTATCTTTTATTATTTAGAAAGAATATGTATTATTACTTTACAGAGAAGTTAAATATGTAAAAACATTTCTATGCAATTCTTTTCCAAATCTAACACAGAACCTTATTCTCCCTCGCCCCATTTTTTTTAAGCAACCATTTAATAAAGTCTGACACTTAGTAGCAATGTTTTGAAATATTTTTTGCTGCTCTGCCAGCAGTTGGCTTTTCCGTGAATCTCTAAAGACAAATCCATCTACAGTGAACCTAGCAAAATTCAGCTCCGTGTTGTATGTCAGGGTTGAGGACTACTTGTCAGCTCTGGCACTGTCAGATTTTATCTTTAAATATGACAGGCAATTTGTTCAGGGAGCACTTCTGAATGACAAGATATAGTGGTGTTGTAAAACATGGCACCTGTGTGGTATGCCCTGCCTTTGTGGACATCAGAGGCTATTGTTTCCTTTGCTATTAGACAGCCACAGTCACACAATAAGGTGTGTAAAATGTTCACAGAAACCTTTTAAATAGAGTAGCAGGAAAGTAGATACCCTCCGGTCATTTAAGTCAGGCCATTTATCATTTTATCTTATAAAACACAACATTCACTAAAATCCAGTGTAAAGAGAAAACCAAATGCTCCTCTGAGCATCACTGGTAAAAGCCCAGGATTTGAACCAAGCTGTAAGAAAAGGGAATATTTTTAAAGGGCCATGCAATAGAAAAAGTAGGATTTTACCTTCTTCGCAATCAGATTGGTAGCAAGAGTCATTCAGAGGGCCATATGGAGTGAATCAGGTCCTGCTTCTGAAATACCTCTTGTGTGGGGTTCCTGGAATGGGGCAATAAGAATGGCTGCTGAAGCATTAATGCAGTTAATATGTTTGGTTTAAAGACAAATAAATAAAAGGTCATCGAGGATAACAGTCTTACAGTAAAAAATAGCCACAACTGGCAGAACTAAGCTGATGACATGCTGTGGGTATGCTGAAGTCAGTAAGGAGTTTATCCACAATGCAGGAGCAACATTAGCATGAATGTGGTAAGTAGAGTCTTCTTAGAACATGAGTCAAAAACTGAGTAAAATCTGATACCGCAAAGGCACCCTGGGCAAGCTCATCAAAAAAAAAAAAAAAAAAAAAAAAAGATGTTGAGGCCCTGGAATGTTTCCAAAGATGGTCAATGGGGCTGGTGAAGGGGCTGAAGCCTTCACCTTATGAGGAGCAGCTGAGGGAGCTGGGGTTATTTAATCTGGGGAAGAAGAGGCTGGGGAAGGAGAGAGAAAGGAACTTTATTTTACCTGTGCTATAGAGGAAGAGCAGCCTATTGTGAGAGACAAAGCTATTTCAGTCATGTTCGCTCACAGCGCAAATCAGATTTTAATGAATTCCCCTCAGATGTTTTTACCTGTTTCTCTTTGGCATTCAAGGTTATCATAATTTAAGGACCACTTTGGGCAGATGCCTCATTCTGGGGAAAAACTGTAAACTCATCTTCACCAAGTGAAGATCTTTTGACAATTAGGTCGATATTCTAAGATAGTTTCCATAACCAATATGGAGCAATATGCAGCTCCAGGGGTTTAGTCATTCCACCTATCTTTGATATTTGTTTCAGGACAGAATGAGCTATCTGAAAAGCCAATCCCTTCTTGTGGTCTTTCGGGAGAGCTTAAGTAAGTCACTTCTGTAACTTTCAGAGGGTTAAATTTGGCTGCGAAAAATACCATCTTCAGTCATGAAAGTCCCTTGACTTTTCCTTAGACCTAGAAGCCTTGGTCACCCAGATGTTTGCCACAAGCACTTGAGCATCTGAGATATAACTTCATAATGGAATCTAGTTCAAAGAGCTTTTAAAAACAAGGAGAAAGATCTTATTGGAACTAGTAGTGATGGATGATTGGTATGGTCACATAGAGCAGCATAAATCTTGGTGCCATGGCCAGTGCTAAAAAGCAGACAAACTCAATAGCTCAGGGAGCCCATGTACTTAAGTCATACAGGGAGAGGTTTCTAGACCTTACCTCCATTAGGAGGGCAGATAAACACTCAGTGAAGTAATTTGGCCTGCCCATCATTGGATGATGTGCTCTGAAGTGAAGTACTGCGCTGCAGTTCCCCTCCTGAAGCGAGCAGAGTTGCCAGCAATTTGGGGGAAAAGCATCATCAGAAAGTAGACAACCCCCAAAATGTTCTAGAGGGAACCACAGCCACCAAAATTAACTGTGTCATGGAACAGAAGCAGAATAGAAGGAATATGTAATTATCAGTGATCTACCTGATGGCTTTGTTATTAATTATGTGTAAAACATTGCGTGTATCATGCAAGCACTGAGGGTTTGCTGGGCTCTTGGTGCAGGTGCCTAGTGAGCGCTGGGGTTACGGAGCGGGAGAGGGTTTTCCAAGGGGGAGGCGCGCGGCGCGGTGGCCACGCGGTGTGACTGTGCTCTCTCCAGGGTGCTGCCGGGCCCAGGCCCCCGCCGGAGCACGTTCCCATCCGGGTGCATCCGCAGGGAGCCACCCCGCAGCCAAGGAGGGCCGCGCACAGGCACCAGGGCTCACAGCGCGGGCTGTGCCTCTTACAGCAGTTCCTGCTCTCCCCTGGTAGCAGTTTAGGGAGTATTAGAAACAGCAGTTTGCTATTCCTTCCTCCAAATACTGCAATTTCAATATTTATATTACAGGAAACCTTGGATGTTTCACTTAGGAAGGAGCAGTTCATCACGCTAAGCTCTCTGTGAATGCAGTGCCCCGGTGAGTGTGCTTTAAAAGTTCCTCTGGTAGTTGGTCCACGAGAGATACCATGTGTTGGCGTATTTGAGGTGCTTTGAGTGGCAGCAACATATGTTTTTTTGCTTTAGCGGGTTCCTAGTTTAAATCCCTTTGCATAAGCCACGAAGGTGGTCACAGAATCACAGAATGGTTGAGGTTGGAAGGGACCTCTAGAGATCATCTAGTCCAACCCCTCTGCTCAAGCAGGGTCACCTAGAGCACGTGGCACAGAGTGGCATCCAGGCAAGCTTTGAAGATCTCCAGAGAAGGAGACTCCACCTCTCTGGGCAGCCTGTTCCAGGACTCTGTCACCCTCACAATAAAGAAGTTCTTCCTCACATGGAGATGGAACTTCCTGCATTTCAACTTACACCTGTTACCCCTTGTCCTGTCACTGGCCACCATGGAGAAGAGCCTGGCCCCATCCTCCCTGCAATCACTCCTCAGATACTTGAACGTGTTGATCAAATCTCCTCTCAGCCTTCTTTTCTCCACACAAAACAGGCCCAGCTCACATAGTCTTTCCTCATATGACAAATGCTCCAGTCCCTTAATCATCTTCGTGGCTCCCCGCTGGACATTCTCTAGAAGCTCCATGTCCTTCTTGTACTGGGGAGCCCAGAACTGCACCCAACACTCCAGGTGTGGTCGCACCAGAGCTGAGTAGAGGGGCAGGATCCCCTCCCTCGACCTGCTGGCAATGCTCCTCCTGATGCAGCCAGGATCCCACTGGCCTTGGCCACGAGGGCGCATTGCTGCCTCATTGTTAACCTGCTGTCAACCAGGACTCCCAAATCCCTCTCCATGGAGCCGCTTTCCAGCAGGTCAACCCCTAATCTGGTCATTTCAGTGTGGGTTCATGTCCCCCTTTGACAGGGGGCGTTTGTGATTCATTGATGTACAAGACACCAGTCCCCTCTGAGCCTGAGCCATAAAGAACGTGGTTATCCACAATAAGGCTACGACAATGGGAAACAAGGGAGCTACCTGCATCTGGAAGCAGATACGCGCAAGCTCCGTGCACTTTTCCTGCTGCTCAGGAAGAAGCCTCACCAATGGGATGAGCTGGAAATAGGATGGGAGCAACTCGGAGAGGCTGGAGGGAGCTCATGGTGATGCCTAAAGGCTGAAAGGTAGGTGGGAATGTCCCTCTGTGGGTCTGAATTTACTGCAGTGATTTGCAGAGTAGACGGTTACTTTGAGTACAGCAGATAAATGAACACTTGCTTTCCATGATTAATAGAGGAATCAAATTCAGGCATGGAATTTTTTCAGCATGACTGTTCCAGCAGTAACAAGACTTTGGCATCACTGGGAATAAAACGCTGGCTTGGGAAGACACGCACTGTCCCTTGCTCAGACACGTTTTAGCTCTGTCTCCCAAGTGAGAAAGTTCCTAAGAATGCATCTTCATTTTTTATCCACCTCTGAGTTGTCCTGGAGACTTCTGCAGCCAATTTTAATTAAATATGAAAGATAAATTCAAGTCTCAAAGCTTTGAAATTTCAGAAATTTTTGTGAAAATTGGAAGGTGGCAAAAGAAGAGATGTATAGCAGTATCTCTTCTGAGGATAAGACAGCAGAACTTGACCATCACTGTCCATTTGGACCAGCGAAGTGGTCAGTTACAACGTGCTCCATCTCTTATGCAGAAATATTAAAAAGAATGAGCTATTGTGGTGAGGAGATAGGGGCAGAGATTTAGGTGAAAAAGAACTCCAATCCATAGGAAATTAGGTTTCATTAGTTCTGCTATTCACAAAACAGCTTTCTAGTAATCGTGGGAAAAATCACAGCTCCCTCTACTTTATACTTATTAATTAGAGGTAATATTTTTTAAAATGCTATGGTTATGCAAAAACTAACATATTTCAGGCTTTCAAGGATTATCCACAATGGACACAAATTATTAACTCATGTTTGCTTGTAATAACAGTCAATCTGACACTTTTATTAAAATTGGTTTGGATATTGAGCATGTTAGCCCCAAGGCAGCAAACCACTTGGGCATATATTTAGGTTTAAGTTGCATGAGTTTTCCAACTGAGAAACGGTGTAAGTGCTTTGCTGGATCAGGGCCAGTGCTTTGCACCTCAATTTTCTACGTTTTTAAGTAGAGTTTATTTCTGAAGAATAAGCTGTTTAGCATAAGAAAAATACAATGTTTGCACTTTTGCTGTGTGCTCATACATAGGTGTCTGTCAGTTCTGTATCCAAATCACTTTCAAACCCAAGGACCTATTCAAACCAAACTTAACCAAAAGACTGGGAAGATTTCTACAGGTCTTGTGAAACTAGAAAAGAGACACTATTAATGCCCTGAAGGAAAAAGTTGTTTTGAGAACTCAGCCCTGCTAGGAATCAGATAACCTAGGCAGCAGTTAAATTATGAGACACAATTCCGTCAGAAAGAAGAACTCATGGGCTTTGAGTTTTGGCTCAGGGAACTACGTGTGATTTTAGCGCGATTAATCTTTAAAAGAAAATATAGAATTAAAAATAATTGTTCAGAATTTCTGACCTAAAGCGGAGGTCTTTTGCTTGCTAAGGGACATATGTGACAGGCTATACGTTAATACAGACCCTCGTGTGAGCCAGGCCCTCTCCGTGGCTGTGGGGCTGGTAGGAAGCCGAGCTGCAGACTACACTCAGGCTCCATCCCCTCCTCACCTTTCCAAACTCTCCAAAGGGAGCAGTGAAAAGAAAGCTGGCTCAGATATAGTAATCTGAGTGCAAGGATGAACTACAAATATCTTGCCAAATCACGTTATTATGTGAGATAATGTTTCTGTTATTCCTACAAAGAGTTAGCAATTACATTGCAGCTTTATTTTGTTTTGCTTTTCTTTAAAATCAACTGAATATCAATCTACAATCAATAAAGTAAGTTGCCTATAGGCAGTTCTGCCTTCAAATCTACTTCATGGATCAGCTGCTGGTAATTTATACAGTCAATAAGGCGCATTTCAAAAGTGAGTTTTTTTCTCCCAAAAGGCAAAACTGCTCTAATTTACAGCTGGATATGAACTGGGCAAACAACACACACCTGAAGTAAATGTAATTTCTAATTTACAAGCAACTCCAGTGCAAGATTAGATCTGATCTACTCTCTATGCAAGTAATCTGTGGTTATTTATATTAAGATAGCTAGAGAGCATAAATTGCTTTTGTTTTTCCTTTTAGGTATCTTTTTCATTTGTTTGTTTAGCAAAACCTGCAGGGGAAACTAGAACAACTATAATTACAGTTACAAGTGGTGGGGTCTGTAGATAATAAGCTACAAGGCATTTTTATTGTGCTTTTTATTATTATTTGGTTAAAGAATGCTTTTTCCCAAGACAATCCATCTGTATTTTGTAGAAAGGAGAATCAAAGCAATAGCTGTCAAGTATCAGTGAGATAGTGGAATTACAAATTAATCCCATTGCTTGGTGTTTCCACAAAGGTTGAAATCTAAAACTGGTGCTAGAAACTGTGATTAACTTATTAGGAGCACTCAAGCAGCTAGGTGTGCAAAATGGCAGCAGGTGTGTAATATCATTAGAAATACTCTGTATAAAAAGCACCTCTGAGTTTTATCTCTTTAGTTTTACGCTACCAGATGCCAATTTGATTGGTTAAGTAGTTTTGGGCCATGCAATACTCTTTCTTTTGGATTGATGTGTTTATTACTTTTTATGACAGGGGATCCCAAGGCAGATGTTCAATAAAGAAACAAGCTGCTACAGACCAGAGTAAAGAGATAGGTGGTGTAGATGCAGGAAATTGGGAAAGTTATCATATGTGCTAAGTTGTTATTGAAGATTTTGCTCCCAGCATTTGTAGCAGTTGTGTTATATACTCTTTCACAGACAGTAATCTAACAGGGAATTATTGAAAGCCAAGTGCCAAGGTTTTAAATTGCACTATATGATCTGGAGCTGCTACTCAAACAGGGAGCTGAGGCTTTGAAATTATAAAGATGTGGCCCTGCCGTTTTTAGGAGGGCTGTGTGAGCTGTTAGAGCCGTTCTGCCCGCGTGGAGCCTTTTCTCACTGAGATACATGGCCGGAGAGCCTGCACCTTGTGCAATCATCTACATTAGTACAAAGTGAGTGAAAATCATTATTGGAAAGGACTGTAGTTCAGAATTTGGATAAAGGCAAAGCAAATTATAGTTGGAAAGAGACCTGATTTATGGGTCACTCAGAGCCAAATGCTGCTTTATTTTCACCAGTAAAACAGAGATATCATCACATTTAAGTGAACGGTGACATACAGATGGATAAATGCAAAAAGCAAGAAGAGAGGCAGGTTTTTTAATTCCTGTAACTGTTCACAGTTTTGTTTTCTTGCATGGTATTCTACTTGGTCTCAAAGGGGAGAGAGAAAACCCAGATTTCTTTCATTTTCTTCAGAAAATTTTAAATACTCCTTCTCTCCTAGGAGAACGGAAGAAGCTAATATTTTCTGGAGAGGATTGTTGGCATAGACCAGCCTTTCTTTCAAGTATTTTAAAGGGAAGCAATAGAATGTGATGGACTTCGAAATCTCCTTTTAATCGATTTAGTAGATTTTGCTTTTTTCCATGGCTTCAGTTTAATGTATTACAGCTGTATATGAAAAGACCTAATAATTCATGAAAAAGATTTTATTCCCTAATGAGATTTTTGTAATGCCCCTAAAGCCTCCAGAAGCAGAAGCTGGCCAACAAATTTGAAAGATATCGACAGCAAACTGTTCTGCTCCATCCATGGCCTCTAATCTGCCTCTTTCCTTTATTTGCTTGGCGGCACGGTATTAATATCTGCCCAAAATAATGTTATTTCACCTATGTTTTGAGGGAATGAGTATCTCACTCTGTTGTCCCTCATCTTTGAAGTACGTTCCCATCTGCTTCCCATCTCTCCCATTCTGTCCTGGTTAGAAAACTTCTGAAGCAAAAAGAAAGAAAAAAAAAGAACAAAAAGAAAAAATACTCAAGTTTAGATATTAGTAGATATAGGCTAACTATTAGGCAATATATTAAAGCTAATCTAAGCATCAGGTTTTATATGCCATTTAGAATTTGTCTTGATTATAGCTCAGTCATTATACACTGAGAGGGGTCTGTGACTGCTATGTGGAAAAGATGGAGAGAAAAAGAAAGGCAGATATAAATGTAAAGAGTAAAGAAGGAGTGATGACAACAGAGTCGTATTGGAGCAATGGATGAGTGTGAAACTTTCAGAGTACTTTCAGGGACAGGATGTGTTTCCTCTCAAAGCCCTAACAAAGGTTGTTGGAAGAGACAATACAGACCTCGCAGGAGCTGAGGAGTGGAAGAACAAGGGGGATGAGAAGCTAAAAAGCAATATAAGCGGTTGTGGAAGTGACGATTTTAAAACAAACCACTGTGGTTGCTGCATTGTACAAACTTAATAAGACATAGTGAAAAATATTGGATTTATTTTTACAAGTTAAAAGTGACCTTGTTGGCCTTATGAATGGATTCACTCCTCACAGTACCTCTTAAGGGCATTAGGGTTATGACTAACTCATAAAAATAAATCCAATATTTTCCCCTTGGCCATGTTATATCCAGTGTTGGAATTCAGCTGTGAGAACTGGTGGGGCTCTGACTTTCATTTAGTTTGACCTCCCATTATGAGAAGTACCTCGCTCTCAATCCTGGTGGGCTGCAGCTTAATTCCAGCAGTGGCCATATCACATACAGAGTGAGAAGAGAGAAAAAATCCAAGAAGGCCTAGGAAAAGGTCATGCAACACAGTGTGTGGCTGCAAACAGCATATAAAAGGAATAAGTTTCAGGTACTGATAGGTCTTTTTCTTCCCTGGTTTTCATTTGACCTGCATAACAGATCAAAACAGGACTGTCAGTTTAGTCATACACTGTATATGGGGAAAAAAATTAAGCTAAGGGCTTAGCTCATACAGATGTTTCTTTCAGAGAAAGTGAGAGCAACTTAAAAAAAAATCCATCCAAGAAAATAACCAGAGAATAAGTGGATTAAATATGTATTTGAGGGCTTTAAGGTTGATAGACAGACCACACTAACGTTTGAGATAGCACAAGACCTCAGCTGAGCAATGAAAGCTCATTTTTCTTCAGCACTCACAGATGTCTGCAGTTACAAATCCAAAGCTCCACTCCTCCACCTTGACTAGCTCCGTTGTTCCTGGGGCCTGTGTTTGGCCACGTGTAGGTGTGATTTGGCCGTGTGTATGGGGTGTGCAGGTGAGGGGTGTGCACTGTAAGGGTGTCATGGATGTGCTGTTTGCACATCTGCACGTCTGCTCGGTGTGGTTTCTAACAACCTCCGATGAGTTCGTCCTACCCTTGCTTGAATAATTCTTAAAAATCCAGCACATGAATCTGCCATTATCTTAAACTCTAGCTGTAAGAGCACAGACCTCTGCATAGGCCTATTTATCCTGTCAAGAAATGTAAAGTGGACAGAAAATCACTGAATGGAGTAATAGTGTTACGGAACTGGCACTGAGGAAAGGATGTGCCAGGTACAGTTAACTAGACCAGGCTAGAGTGGAAGCAGCATGAGATTAAAAATTTCCCTTACCGGGATTGACCTTGTAGGGGTAAACTCTTAACTAGTATAGTTGGAGTTTAACACAAACTCCAGTGCAAAGAACATATAAATCCATTTAAGTGGAAGCCAAGTTGGATTGGAGCCTTCATTGCTTCAAGGTTAATTTTACTCTTTTTCGGTGTTGCCCTTTCTCCTCACAGATTTTCTCCCACCAACTTGAACAGCATGCTGAATTAGAACTGTAGAAAATCATGAATGACATGCATATGCTGGAGGCATTTTTGAGGTTGCAGGGCTAACAGTAAATATTCACACTTAAAATATTGAATTTAGGTTTATATGCCATGGTAATGTTGAGTACCTTCTTTGCTTTGTTTTCTTGGCCTCTGCTTTTCCCATGATTCTTTTATTACACTGAGCAAGTTCTGTAATTGTAACATCCAGAAGTTGAGTTCTCACATTGCATTTCCTTATTTTCCCCAAAAAGTTTCAATGAGTATTATTTTACCTGCATTGTTATGTAATGCAAAGCATTCCCATAGTCAGATCAATCATGGGAAAATTTTTAATTCCTCGGAAACATGCACGATACAGGGTCTTTCTCCAGAAGTTGGTGAGATTTCAGCCCTGCTGGGTGTGCTCTGCAGGACAGATGAAGGGTTGCTTTCCTCATGTGGCATCTTAGTACCAACCTTGCAGCCCAGAAGGGGAACATGATGCTCTGAGCATCATGGTGGCCACTGCAATAGCTTCTGGATGCTGAAGAGATGTGCTGGCAACCAAACCAGAACCTCAGAGGTAGCTTGCTTGCTTTTATGAAAGATCTTAGTCAAGATTTAAAGGTGTTTTTCCTGAATGTGACAATTAAGCCCGCTGAACCAGCTAGGAATTCCTGTTTATGTAAACCAGCACTGATGTTACCTGGTATAAAATATGTTTAATCTTAACCAATGCATATTTGAGTTATGGTTTCCATAAATGTTTGTGAATACATTATGATAAAATCTAAAACCTTGGCAACAGTTAAGAGAAGAGAGTTTGCAGATAAAAATCAATATTGCCTGCAGTATCCCAAGAGAACATACTGCTAGAGAAGTTTAAATTAGCTTTGCCCTAAAATCTAAGACATTCCTGCAGCACACTTTAAAGCATCTTAAAGTGTGAAGGAGTTAAGCTAATTACTGTAGCATTTGAAGACAAGACATTTGTAAAATTAATGGGCTAAAGTCTGCAGTCTTTCATTCAGCAAAAACTCCCACTGAAATTGTGTATTTATGGAAGTCCTGCAGAATTTGGTGCCCTGCTTTAAACGTTGGTGTTTATCAAGAGAATACCGTAGATGTCTTATTTGGCCATTTCTGGTTGCACAGCCGGGGGCAGGGGCGGTCGGACCTCTTAGCTTCCAGCATCACTAGCTGTCGGTGCACGGCCCTGCTGTCCCCCCTGCCTGGGGTGACCTCCGCCTGGGGTAGGATACCTGGCACAGATCCCCCAGAGATGCCGCTTTGCATCACTCCAGCTGAGGACACTTGTTCTGTGATTGGGACAAGCTACCAAATGCAGATAATTAGGGAGGAATTCAGTTGGCAGCTTCCTTCAGAAAGTGTTACAAGAATGTGGTGGTCTGTTCAAGCATTGCTCTGAGCTCCAGCCGAGGAAGGTAGGTTATTTGCTACTCGCTCTCCTGTTTCTCCTCTAAATCAGTCAAAATTAGTAGTGTAATTACAGAAAAGACCAAAACAAAGTTGTTTCCCCCATAGCGACAAGTAGCCTTCCAGGCTGCAGAGACATTTCTTCCACATCTGTTTTTTAGCTGAAGATTTTTACAAGCATTCACGAATGTGAAAAGAACCCTAACGTATTAGGTGAACATTTGTCCAGCTGTGTCGTGCAAGGCTTTATTTTGGCTATGGAAGCTGCTGGCTGGAACCATTTGGTCTAACAGTCTTCTTGGTTCTTACTCTTTGAGTGAGAGACTCCAGACTTCGCCAGCCTTAAAAAAGCCTTGCACAGAAAAGCCTTGTTTCCTGACAGGTAGGACTCAATTAATGGAAATTAAAAGTCGGTTCGAGGTTGAGGGCGAGTGGCTGGTTGGGGAGGCAATTGCTACTTGAGAATTTACAGCAGGGAGTCTCTGCTGTAAAACGCTAAGATGTATGGTTCACATTTTTATCTAAATATAATTGCATTGCTGAGAGTGGGCCAGGTGAAAAGAAACAGTGCACCAGGTGCAATTTATATACATATATTTCTGCCCTTGATCTTTATAGAGAAATATTGTCCTTCTGGTAGATTTGTTTTCGGATGACTTTTGTTTGCCTTTTTCCAATTCAAAGATGCAGTGAATAAGTGCAGTTAGGCTGGCAAAGATGGTACAGAAAATTGCTCAGACCCACAGGAAAAGTGAGATAATTACACTTTCTATAATCATCTTCCAAGGAAATTGAGTTTCACTGGACCAGTAACTGTTAGTATTCAGTTTCTTCCCAAATGCTATTTGAGGATTTTTTTAACAATATAAACCTTTCTAAGTGATCCTTCTGCAGTGTTCTTACAGTTTGTTATAATTTCCCAAGCAACAAGCTTTTATTATTGCAAAACCTACCGTAGAAATGCTTATGGAGCTCGTCATTTTTTTGCAGGAGGTGTTGCATGCACTTAAAGGTTGATAGATTTGGACCATGTTCTGAATCAGTCCTTTGCCTTTGAATCCCTTTAGCATTTCTTGGGCTACCTTGCGCTTCTTTTACCTTCTTTATCTCAGCTGCTAAGTGTCTCCGTGACCCCTTTGGCCCAGAGTAGGAGCCTCCAAACACCTTCCTTTAGATGCTCCTCCGTGAGCTGACAGTGGAGCACAGAGTCCTGGCACGCAGCTCCTCCGGCGTCCCCAAAACTGTCCCCTCGGAGCGGGGGCCATCGCGAGCAGCCCCCGGCACACACTGGGTTGCGGCGCTGTCTCTTCCCCAGGGCAATCCCACGGAATATGCCGCAGCTGACTGCATTCAGGCAAATCCCACCCTTGCGTTTCACTTTAGTCAATTTAAATCTCACACTTTATGCTGGAGCCAAAGCCATTAGCCCATGTCATCCCTCACTGTAATACAGATCTGCTCCTATCTCATTACAAGGTGCTTAGTTCTACTCCAGGGTTTGATACGTGCATTTGGAGCTGTGCTGAGTCATTAAAGATCTCACTTAAACCAGAAAGACTCGGGAAGTTCTGAAACTCCATCTTTAACGTAACCTGTAAGGTTTAAGTGTTAGAGACGTCTCTCAGCAGTGGAAGTTTTCTAATGCTGTTTTAATGCCAGTTTAGCATCATGGCAATCCAAGAGGATTGCAGTTCAGACCAGCAATAGTTGTGTAGATTTAGACAGATATATGTATGCTGACTTTGGACAACGCTGGTTCTATTGCAGCTTGGCTGCAACAAAGAGTTAAGGACCTCTTCCTCTCACATACCTAAGTAGTGAAATCCATGCGTCTGCCTTGTCAGACGGAAGCCTGGGCGCTCCATAATAATATTTTTCGTGTGCCTTACAGAAGGAATTATTTTGAGTGTTCAACTTTGCCTTAGTAGGTCAGAGATGATACTCTTTTTATACAGATCTTTAATATAAGCAATATTCTCTCTCACCCCTGACTCATAATACAGCAGTTTTCCTTCAAAGCGTAAATTAAAGTGAAGCCACAAAAGGGTCATTAATGGACTTAGTAGAGTCAATACAGAGGGTATCATGTACTGCCTGTTTAATATTAAAAGTGAAGTCAATGGAGCTGTGGCCTTAATATATGTGGGCTTTGTGAATACCAAAGAGATTGTACAGAAAGTTTAAACTTAGGAGTATGCAGAGAGGAGGAACAGCTTGCAGCGAAGCATAGCGCTGTGGTTCACTCCTGAAAGCCCAGGGAAATACATGTCTGTAGCTAAAGGTCAGAAACTATTAGTGAGAATTAGGATGGTATCATCTATTATATTTCGTCTTTGGATTAAAAAGAAATGGAAGTAGGAGATTTGTAATTGCAGAGCCAGCATTTAAATAGTAATATCCAAATCACTGGCAAATCTTATCCTTCAAAATAATGAATGGAAGGGCCAGAATGCCATAGCAAAATCCTCTGCAGAACCTACTTTGCGAGGGAGCTAATAAGACAGCTACACAGTATAACTTTATTCCACTTACAGTATGTGAGATTTTTTTTTAGAGGACCAATTAAAAGAGACTTAAAATGCAATTAAAGTAGAAATCACTTGGCAACAAGGCATTAGTTATCTCTCCAATCAACAGTGCATTAGCAAGCCTTTAGCAAGAGATTTGCTGGTGGATAAAATCTTTGTGCAGCAGAACACAGTGTGACGGAGCTGAAGGCACTGGTAGGAGGTGGAGGGAAGGTATCCTCCAGGGAAGAGCCTGGGACGGCTTTTCAGCTCATCTGAGATGCAGATGGTGATGGCAAGCGATGGAAAAGCAGAGCAGGTTGTTAGAGAGGTGACTACACTGGGCACAGAGACGCAGAATGTCACAGACGGGTCTGCAGCAAAGCAGGGACACACGTGGGTGACCAAGCTGCATGCACAGCTTACGCCAGTGCGCAGCACTCCGTTGTGTTCTTGCCGATTTGGGAGTGAGCTTTCCACTGTCTCACTGTAATTGCACTTTTAAGTGGATTAAATCTATTCTGCTGGGTGATATCAAGAGGCACAAATTTGGCAGAAAGGCTAGTCAGGCCAGGCCGGAGGCATCCTTACATCAGAAAATGACCAAATCTGGTATTTTGAGTTGGGCAGTCTGATGTTTTAAGGTGTCTGGAGAGGAAAGGAGAGGATTGAATTGTGCCCTTTTCAGAAAGGGGCCCAAAAGTTTTGCCATGGTGCTAAAGATCTTTTCTGCTTCCTTCCAGTCGGGACCTTGTCAACCCTCCTGATTTCCCTCACGCTGTGGCTCTCCTGCCTAAGCCAACGTGTTCCAGGCAATACCCTTGTCTGTGGGATGGGCTGCCTGTCCCAACTGTCTGGTGCCAGAGGTGATCCCTTAAGAGCTGCACTTGACCATGTTCCTCCCACCAGACTGTAGACTCCATCTCTACTGCTACCTGGGTTTTGTAACAGGGACTGCAAAGAGTAAAACCATGTAAAAAAGAGTAAAACCAGTAAAACCATGAAGTGCAGAGCTGAAGAGCTGCTTGGTTGTTACTTGCAAAAAGAAACCTCAAACAGTAAATCCCAGGACCCAGTGCACCTCCTCCCCTGCCAAGTAGCTGTTAACCACATGCTACTACTAACGATTTGCAGAAATGAGCAATAATTAATTATTTCTCCTTTCCCACTGCTGATTACATTTAGAAATAACATGGGCATTTCTTAACAAAATGGCTGCAGATTTGCATAATTACAGATGCACTGTCTTTTCAAATTTGAATAAAGGATAATTAATATTGTTCTTTTTCTGCAGGGAAATATCTTAAGAGGAGTCAAAGCAAAAGCTTGGCCATTTTATCCTAAGCCACATTGCACAGACAATAATGAATAATAAAATCATCCACATGTTATTTAATTGAAAGAAAGGGTGTTTCCTCTTGCCTGCCCCTGAACACAAGAGACCCCTGCAAGGCCACTCAGCCAGGCTAGTATGAGCACAGAGCCGAGGTGCCTCATCCTGAAGCATGGGCCTGACATCCTAATTTAGAAGCATCACGTAAAATCTTAATCAGTGCAACCACATTAGCAGAGGGAAGCTTTTACACCATGTTCGTTGTTTACGCTTATCATTTTTAATAAATTGTAAATGCTTTTACAGGTGTGGAAATAGGCATATTACCAAGATAATTTTCTTAATCATAGTCATCTTAGATTGAGATGTGACATTGAGTGTAGTTCCCTGTTCTATCTTGCAGCTTTCTGAAAGCTATCCAGGTTCCCAACGCCATTTCTTTGGTGCAAGTGGTCTCATGATTGACATATCTCCAAATAAGCCCTTGAATAGCTTTCCATATCGGTCTTGAAGTAATTCAGATGTCAAATTACCTCTCGCCAGACTTCCTGACTCCACCAGGCCCCTTGAATATGTTTTTAAAGTATTTGGGGGGAAATATTAAATTTTTCTAAGCTGGGTCAGGGTTCATATCATTTGCTAATAAAGAGGCAGGCGAGGAAGGTATTTACTCGGGGAAGGCTTTGAATGTGTTTTGTGCAACAGCTGCATGTTGGTATGGCCTTTGGTTTGTGTTTCCGAGTTTGCTTGCCTCCAGCTTTTGGCATCTTTGCTTTTTTGTTCTCCTGTTTTCCTTTCAAGAGAAATAAGGAAACAATTCCAGTCTTTTCGCACCAGTCCTTTTAGCAAAGCCCACATTTAGTGCAGCAGCTGCTCGGTTACTGCAAGGACTGTAGCCACAGAGGTGCAGCGAGGTGACATTACTGGGGAAGAGGAAGTCAGTGGCCTTCAGCTGTGCTCAAAACCTTCCTCCAGAGAAGGGTGCCTGGGAATAAAGTTTTTCCACGCTGCTCCTTCAGCTCGACCTCGCTGTGGTCAATACCCTTTCGCAGTGGGGACAAGGCAGGACTTTCCCTGCTCACCTGATATTTGTCTTTTGCAGTGCTCCATCCTTCAGGGTTTTGTTGTTCTGATGCTGCAATGAGATGATGAAACAATTTTGCTTTGCAAGGACATTGTTATCATCATTGCTGTCATCGTGAGGTCACTGATGTGACCTTTCAGATGGACATGCAGACAAGAGTGTGGAAAATGCAGGAGAAATTCACCCCTGTTTTTATGCTTCTGGTATTAAGTTCACGACATTGCAGATCCTGGCAGTAATATGCTGTCAAAAGCTTTATTATCTAGAATGAATCCTTTTCAAGAAGGAGTCAACAGAATTGCTAGTTGATTACATATCTGAAATCTGGAAAGAAGCTTACAGCTCCAAATACTTTCTCTTTGCATGGTGGAGCTGCTGTGCTACAAGCATAGGCTACTGCCTATGTTTTTAATGCAAGGAAAATAGAAAAGTCCCTGTGGTACTTCTGCTTCAAATAAAGCACCGAGAATGTGAAAGGGAAACAAAGGTAACCTTGATTTAGTCATGTGAGGTAAAGAATAAAAATAATAAAATATTAATTGCCCCAGCCTTAATAATCTACTGCATAAATGTGGAAGGAAATCTCTTATTTGCTAACTACATTATTAAATTGGGTATCTCATAATCAGGCCTTCTATCTAGTTTGCCCTATGTGTTTAGTTATATGGGTTATATCATTTGCCAGAACCACTTGACAAACCGGTTCATTGCAGCTTATCACTATTAAGAACATGTTTGCGGCAAGCAGGTGATATTTGTCAGGAGGTACAGAATTTGCTGCAGAACCATCGACCTAAAATGCCCACAAACATTTTTCCTCTAAAATAGTTCCTTAGCTCTAGCCTTATCTTACAACGTAGCCTCAAATAATCTGAACGGTAAATAATCAAAGAGAAGTTATTACCCAAGACTATTTACAGTGCCATTAACTCCCAGGCTCTGCAATGTTGAAAATGCTGTAGTTAATTTTAGAAACAAGTAGGTGACAATAGTAACACGCCATCAAAAATGCCTGAACTCAGTGATTATCATCAAAAAGTAATTATACACTGCATTCGAAGGAGACAGTTCAATGCGCCTCGGAGATCAGTTACAACCAAAATATGTGAATAGAAGCAAGAGAGCTTGTATGATTGTCACGCAAAGCGCTACCAAATTACTATTCACTTCGATTAACTTTCAGTGACCGTGTCTATAGGCTGCCTGGTTAATGGTTTTCTGTCAATACTGTAAAAATGCTAACCTGTCTTTACATCTAATCAATTCTGAAATGGCTCTTTACATAAATGGTCTATTCCTTTTCTTCATTAAAAAAAGCAATCAAATAGGATTGGACTGAACAAGCAGTTGTAAAAAAAATACAATAATTAATTTTGAGTCTGTGTATTTTGAAGTAGTTGTCCTTGAGTATTTTCTTCATCACCATTTTTTAAAGGGCATTGAAAATCAATGTTTCACTTTACTATCATCCATCTTTATATAGTAATAAATTAAGTGGAAAGTATTGATATTTTTGACTGAGCTTTTAAAATTTACATACTAATGACAATTGCACCCTTGTGACTTTTGATTTCTGTTGCTGTTTACTGACACTGACTAGAGGGAAATTTTAGTCATCTGGGGACCATTTTTTCCTCTCAAGGAATAAGACAGTGTCACATCTCTGGTAATATTATGCCTGACATCTTAGCCCCCGTATCTCTTGCTGGACTCGTATCCGAAAAGCAGCCGCCAAAGTGAAAATGGTCGAAATGCTCCTCGTGCTGCTCGGCCTTGGTACGTTCCAGCTAGAACAAGGCGCACGGAAAACACAGCTAATGGGGAGGAAATCCGTGAGCTTGCTGAGGAGCTGCAAATAAAACCGCTGTTGACAAACTGGCCCTGCCTTCGTGTGCCCTTCGCAGCACAACGAGCCTTAGGATGAGCAGAGAGGCACGCTGTCATATATTTGAAAGGGGGAGGGATGATATGAAGCTGTGACTGTCAATCCAATCTTATCCTTTCTGGCCATTTTTCCGATGTATGCTAGTCTCATAAGCAATGTCTGGGTTGTATGATAGCTCAAAAAGCCCTAAATCCAGTGCATAAAGGAAGCAAGCTTTCATGGATGCTCTGATCCCTTTAAAATATATTATTCAGGATATAGCCCACTAGTGTAGAAGAAAGTTGAGGGGTTATTTTTAGCGGTGTGTGAGTGCTTGAAAAAAAATTTATTTGTGAGTGATATTTTAAATGAAAGCCACAAGTTGCTTTGATAGTATTTGCTACATCTCCATTGGCTTTCTGGGAACGCTATGAGCTCTTTTTGACGCACAAAAACATTTGCGGAAAGGAGCCTCGTGATTATAAATTACTGGTGCCAAAAGCAGATGGTCATCTTGGGCATTCTCTGCTCGCATGGGAATCCGCTAACCAGATACAAGAGGGAGCGAGGGAAAATGCCAGGGGACTTAGGTGAGGAAATTGCTGAGCACAAATGGCAGATTGCACAAAGAACATATATTCAAAGTAATAGTTGTGGTAAAAAACCTGCCAGTAAAGCATTGGCAGCAGTTTGCTGACATGACCCATTTGCTGAATAATTCTAAATAGCAAATAGATACAGAAGCTCACTGTCTGTTTGTAGATAATTTGCAAACAAGAAGAAGGAGTTACATTGACTGAATAAATTGTTGGTTGCAAATATCTCAGCTTTAGTTATTTTCTACTGTTTATCCCCTGCAAAATGAATTCTTAGAACATTTCCTCCTTCTGCATGATTTGTTTAGGCAGACAATTCTTTTTATTTTCACTTTTGGACACCTTCTTACTAACACAATGAGTATCAATGCTTAGTTTTTTGTCTGCTAATGTCCATTATGGTGTTAGCCATCCCCTTTAATAACATACAGGTGGAAAACAAACTGCTTTGCATTGAGCAATAAAACCAAATATTGACAGGGCAGCTTTGTTGGGTTTTCTGCATGCAGACAATATGTCCGGGTATTCATGCAAGACTGTGTAAACATAGTGCTGTAGATAAATCAGTACAAAAATTAATTATGACTATTTTTCCAAAGGACAGAGTTGGGAATATGCATCTCATTCCAGAAAGCTGGCTTATTGGAGTAAAAGGTTTTCTCGTGAGTAAAGGAAAGATGAGATTTTGGAAGGATAATTGGAATGGTAATTGGTGTTGAAATTTGCTCTGGAGGTCCCCAGTCTAACTCCCCCTGCCCAAGGAAGGGTCAACTTTGGGCTTAGATCAGGTTGCTCAGGGCTTTAACCAGTTGTGGCTTGAAAAGCACCAGGGATGGAGAGGAGGATGTCCAGAATGCACAGCCTCTTTGGACAGCCTGGCCCTGTGCTGGGCTGCTCTGGCCAGGCTCTTTTGCAACCCACTCTCTTTGCAGCCAGCGGGAGCTCCTCGAGCCCAGAGGACATGGGCAGGTACAAGTGTAAAACCCTAAAGTGACCATCGTGTCCTTCCTAGGTGCTGAGCCGCTCTTGAGTTTCTTTGGGACTCCTCCCTTGAGGCTGCAAACATCCCTGGGCAGGAAGCACCAAACCCGACCCTCTGCCATTGCCCCATACTCAGGGCAGCGATTTTTTCTTTCTGTCAGCAAACAGGGCCCCAGTCATAAAGGCTAATTTGCACAGTAATATTGATTGCCCGCAACACACTCAATTCTAGTTTAGATTCCACAGGATAAAGACACACAGCACTGATATGTTTTTCCCTCTGGGACTTGAAGGGTGCTGGAAAAGACAAACACAAAAGAAATTGTGCACCAAGGTACCAGCAAACCGTGTGTTAGCTGCAGCTCTACCCAGGGCAAGGTGCAAAGTTTTGTTTACATTTTGCTAAGACAGCAATAAATTGCATGTTTACAGATGACAGGGAGAAATGGGGTGTCTTTAAAAAGGGGCTACGCAAGCGGCTCGGGGACGGCCGCGCATCCCTGAGCACAGCGAGCTCCGTGCCCCCGGCCTGCCCCTGCGCTCGGGGAGAAGGGTTAGCCGATCCTGGCGCTCATTATGCCGGATTATAAAAATATTAAGGCTGATGAAAGTTGGGCTTCTCCGATTTCAAACCGAATGGCGTATTCCGCTGTTAGATCAAACTGGCCAGGATGTGCCTCGCAGCCCCGTCTATGTGCAAAGGACAGAAAATATGAGAGGTGTGGAGAAGGACTCACTTTCATCAAAGTATCAGTTTCCAGGATAGTTTGGAAGCCCACAGCATTATTGTATTACACGTCGCACAGAAGCGTGCCTTGTTCGTTTTTTTTAGTGTTTTAGAAATAAAAGACTTTTCTTCCAAATTGCGCTGGGAGGCAAATTCTTCAACAGTGTAATAGAAAATGTTAGACAATATTCCTTACTGGAACTATTGACATTTTTGGTAGTCGTGACACTTTGATTTTTCTCAAAACATATGGATCAAGCCTGAGTGTGTTATTGGACAGGAAGACCTGATGAAAGGCCTTCCTTTATCTTTCTTTGTATTTTTTTCCCCTCTGTTTGTTCATGGCTTTCTCTCTGAATATAATCGTGGTTTTCTTATGCTGCCCAGGGAGTCGTTATTGCCTTACTAAATATTTTATAGTGTGCAGCGCACCATACCTGCCAACTGGTTATTATTTGTTATATAAAAAAATAAAGGGGTAGTCTGTGAAAAGGAGCGGGTGTTAAAATTTCAAAACTACACACAGAATAATTTTAAACCCTTAAATTAGATGTCAGGCTGGTTTGGGGGCTCAGGCTTTTTTATTTGCTTGAAACAGCTCTGTTTATAGTTTGTTTTTCCCCCGCTCTTTTTGGTACGTGTTCCTCTCTATGATTCCAAGCACTTGTTTCCTCACAGTTTCGCTTCCTATTTGTTCAAAAGGGAAAAGTTCAAAGCGGCGCTGGCAGCCAAGGGAAAAGCTCGCTGAATACTAACCCTCAAGTGCCTGTCTTGTCCTGACCTTGAGAAAGTAGCAGTAAACTGTTCTCTTGCAAGCGCCACATGTGTGTTTTGTTAGACCAGGTTAGGAGGGGTCAGAGCTCACCTGAGGCTTGGGCTGCAGCTTTCGCCTTCTTTTCAGCAGCATAATGTATTTTTAAAAAGGGACATTCTCGCCTTTGTATGGGCCTAATATAGGCTCTGTTTAAAAACCTGTCAAAATCCCCAGCCCACACTCCATAAAATATAAATAAGTACTTACTGTTTGCAGATGTTGCTTGTTTTTCATAATGTTTGCATTTGAAGTCCCGGATCCCCGCTTCCTGTCAGAGCCAGCCCTGTTGCTTTCGTCCATTTATTTCTGAAGGAGCGGGGAGAACTTCAAAATGCGGTTGCTCGATGAAGACACTTTCTGTCGAGCCTGTCAGCGCGGCCGGCACAATTACCCTTCCTCAGACTGGGGTTTCACTGCACGCACCCCCTCGCCAAAGCAGGGCCGGCTGTATAAAAGGCTCCTTGCTGCAGTAAATTGTGACTTTCGGTACTTTCAAAGTGGTGGGATAGCTGAGGAGGCCGCGCTCCTATTTGCATGGTTTAATTCATTTGATAGCAGATAGGGAGTGTATTGTAGGGAACAGTCCTGGCCTGGGAAAAGGGATGGATCCGATTTTCTTGGCGTGCAGTGTATCAAGCGTCTCCATGGGTAAGGTGAGCTCCAGCGAGCCAGTTCTCAAAGGAGGGGAGAACAGACAGGGGAAAAGGCTGTTTGTGAGGAACAGCCTCAACAGGGAGCAGCTTCTTCTGACCCGCGCTCTGTCTGGAAAGAAGATGGATGTTGTTCTTAGGGACCATCAAAATTCCACTTAATCCAAAGGGAATTTTGTCCAGTTTGGATTAAGCTTTTGTTCTAACCACGCTAAGAGAAACGATGCTGTTGAGGAGCTTATTCGAAGTTAGCTAAGTTATTAATGGAGTCGGTTCTGTTGGTTCTGGCCAGAGGGCTGCTCTAATGTGTTTAATGTGTCTCGTACTTGAACGTTTTTCGTGCTGGGCCTGGGGCAGCTCCAGGCCGCTCGGAGCCGCTCAGAGCCTTAACACACGGTACCAGGCCCGATCCCGACGTTGCTGCATGAGTCGCCACATCTTTAGCTGAAGTTTCTCTCCTCCAGCTGCCTCCCCCAGCAGTTTAACCTTTCCGCGATGGCAGCAGCCTCTTTAGTGTGCGCTGCCGCCTCGGCGCTGCCAAGGAGAGGGGGGAGCGCAGCCTCTCCTTTGTATGACAAATTCAAAGGGTCATTATTCCGCCGTTCCCCACGGACAAATGTGTGAAGATTATTGTGGGAAGTTAGTATTTATTCTGAAGCCCTAATATGATCCTCTTGAACATTTTAATAATGCATCCTCCAGGGTCCGTGCTGCAAGTGTTTAAAAGGAAGCGATACGTGCTAGCCCTGGATGGCTGCTTCTTTGCTGAAATAGGCTAAGTTAGGGGGTTGCTTTTGATCAGCCCCTGCTTAAAAAAACATAAGAGTCCCCTTGCCCCCTTCCTCACTAGCCCCGGTTTCTTTTATCAGTTACATTTATCTAGAAGCAAGGACAAGGCCACAGTATTATGTGTCCACGTTTGTTACACTGATTTACGAGTTTCTTAATTCTAAAAATCTTACCTTATCAATGGCCTCAGGAAGTCCTAAATCCCTGTTATTAAGAAGGGAAAGAAAACATGCAGAGTGAAAATAGATGAGGTTTTTTTGTTGTTGTTGTTGTTTCTGTTAGAGACAAATATATGATAAGCAGTGTCCACTTGCAATTTGGTGCTTTCTCTGTAATTTTGAAGCTTTCCTGGACGCTCATTGTTCCTATAGAGTCTGATTATAAACACATGCCCGGGACAACGTGCATACATGCCTGCATCAGGTCAGTCGACTTCTGCTTCATCTTTAAAGCTCAAAACCCATAAATCAAGATGAAAATACTCCAGCCAAGAGCTTTACCAATTGATACAATTTTAAAATAGGCCGCTGCTAAGGCTTGGGGGAAAGCTGACATGATGACTTTTATAATAGCAGAACGTTTAAGGTTATAGAAATAAAAGGAAGAGGATGAAATCAGTTGCGTTGATCTTAGCCTGCAGGCTCTCGCAGCTAACTCGAAGCTCCAGCAATTATTTCTGCTCTGGCTTTTCCCCCTTTTTTCCAGCAGTCTGTTTGAAATGAAGCAGAACCAGGCATGGCAAGCTTATCAGTGTCGTTAGCTGACAGGGAGCACATCACACCTGCTTTTACTTGCTAGTTTTTCAGGCACTTTATGCCACAGAAGAATGTTGATTTTGTTCTTATAATGTGTAAAGATTCATTTATTTCACCTTTTGAACTTGGCTGAGCCACTCGGTTTTGATGGGAGTTTGTTTTTATCCCGGCGTTTGGGAAAGACTTGGCAATTATTGGGCGGTGGCCCAAGGCAACCGGGATGACACATAGAGATGATCAAATCCAAGAGTGGGGAGCGTGGCCCAGCCAAGACCCAGTTGCTGAACCCCATGGGCTGATGAGGGCCACCGAGCCCAGGAGCGCAGGTGTCACCGCGGCCATCGGTCTGGTGGGCAACATCGCCCTTCCAGTGTCCTCCTCTGACTCTGGTCCTTGGGCTGAGCTCTCATATGAGGATTTCAGTCGAGATCAAGCCCTGGGCCTGCAGCATGAACATGCCCAGCCCGACATTCCAACTTCTGAGAAACAAAGGCCAGGGACGCAGCTAAGGTCGTTTCTGATGCCTTCAGCAGAGCAGATGCTCCCTGTTGACGGCACCTTTGCCCGCTGCACCCGCGAGAGGCTTCCTGGGACAGTTTACACCTTTTTAATGGATTGCTGTAATCTGATTTAGGTTGCAAACGCAGTCACTCAGGCTGTTCCAGTGAAGTTGGGGGCTGAACTGTGACCCCCTCTGCCTTCTGCGTTCCTGGGGACCCTGCGGGCCATGGCAGAGCCTGGCACAAGGATGTTCTCCTGGGCATCAGCACTAACTTTCTGTGAGGTGGGTTGAGTGACTGGAGAGCAATGGGCTGGGAATGACCCCAGGAAGGTACCCACAGATATTCGGAGAAGATTTTTGTATGTTTTAAAACATGCCTGTTTTGGTTAGAGTTCCGTGCAAGCATTTTTAACAAATCTGGCTTATGTCATGATTTTTTAGTTAATTGTCGTGATCAAGATTGTGTTTCTTTTTTTTTTTAAAAAAAAAAAGATGATGTTTCTTTTTTTTAAAAAAAAAAAAAAAACCTTTTTTTTTTTTTTTTTTTTTTACCAGGTGTTCATTCAGCAGTATTGCTGCCAGCATTACTCTGTTTGTAAGGTTTCTTTCAAGAGGATCAAAGCAAACCAATTAACCCAAAAAATACATTTCTAAGAAATGTCATATTTAAAGATTTGGTGGTCCTTTAAATGTAAAGTTTGAAAACCAGAATTCGCAGGTTGCTCTGTTTCTGGAGCTTTGCCTGCCCCCTTTGAAGAGCGCAGTGCAAAACCAAGCCCTGCTCTAAACCATGCACAATTGGGGCCCCCTCCTGCCCCCCAGTTCTTGAGGGTTCCGATTTTCCAGGCTCTGTTAGGGATAAAGCAACTGTGATGTGCAGGAAAGCCCTATGAGACTGCTGCTATTCTGCTGTCAGCGGCAACTGTCCAGCACAGTATGTTACACACAGGCATAAAATATGCTCCGGTGTGCCTTTATGGATCATGTGCTGATGAATATTTATTATATCTCATTATTGCGAAATGCTCCTGCAAGAGCATCTGATTGACAATTATTTTATTGCACTTCATTTGTTACCATTTTGGCTTTGGCAGTGCCTTAAAACCTGACATATATTTTCCTATTTATATTTGGGTTTGGAAAGCTTTAGAAAATTGTTTGAAAAATGTATACATTAAAAAAAATACCTAAAGCAAAGTAATATTTGTATGACTTTAGGTTAAGTTTTGTGGCATCTTAATACCACTTCCATTATTCTCTTTGGTCTTTAGTTTTTACTGTTGGGCTGATGTTATGCTGGGCAACTTTAATTAGGGTGTCTTTTGCTTAGTAGGCAGCATTTTTGCTTTCAGGCAAGTATGACATGCTGTACAGTAGAGACTTAATTCCTGTTTAGGGAAAAGCGTTAATACATCTCAGTTGCCAACTGCATAGTGAGCAACCACTCTTAGGAAAAAAAAAAAAAAAAAAAGGAAAAAAAAAGGAGAAAAAAGTATTCTCTCTCACATACAAAACACCCATAATCCTATTAATGTAAATGAGTGATTACACATGTGCATATCACTGGCAAAATGCATTGTCAGGAGATGCCAAAATTTCTGATTAGATAGAAATAGCACATATTATATCATTTAATGAAGACTCTGGTGGAGGAAGTTCTGTGTTAACGTCAAGTCCATATCTCTGGATTTTTATTGTTTCATTAGGATTATAGGAAAAATAATCCCCAAACCGCTATTGCTGTAGTAATATATATAATATATATTCTTTTTACTTTCAATATTTGTTTCATGGCTTTTCGATTTGCCTTGCAAATGCAAGCTTAGATTTACTGTAGGTAACTTTAATGAAAGGCGAGTTGGTTAGATGACAGTGTGGGCGCACATATATTTTTAGAAATATTTTGTTGAAATGTTATGGTGCCTAGGACACATCATACAATGCAATATCAGTGTTACTGACATATCTGTGAAAACAATCACAAAGATAAAGAAGGTGCTCCATCATGTGTTCATTTCCATCAAATTAATAATACATGAAGTTCATATAGTACAAAATGTCAGTTATTTATTTTTTTATATGCATAGAAGAACTATGCAGGAAGAATTCTTGTTGTCAGAACATAAAAATATGAATTTAAAAGGCTCCTGATAATTGCTTCATTTAAAAAAATATTTTTGCAATCTAGTAGAAGATACTGTAGAAGTATTTGCTTATACTAAACTCAGCTGGACATTTCATTAAAGAAGATTGAGGTTGTTACTTTTGTCCTTTCAGAATATACATTTATAAAAATAAGGCTATTTCCATTTTCCTAATCTTTGCGAAAGGAATAAAATTGAATAATTCAGTAAATTCAGGCAGTAATTTTTAAGTTATAGTAAGACATTAAGACAGAGAAAACTCAGGTGAAAAGGAAAACGCTGTAAACATAATGAAGTTATTGATTTTAATTTTCTGGCTTTCCCATTGAAGAATGAAGCGTCTGTCAGGATAGCTGATAAAGAGAAGTGGAAGAATTGGAAATCCAGAGCAGACGCAACAGAGCAGGGTTTTTCTCAGTAGCTTTAAGATAAATAAATTCCATTTTTTTCATATGCTTGACCGCAAACAAACAAACAGAAAATCACAGATAGCATCAGCTTTGTTTTTATTGCATTGCCACAAGGAGTAGTGCACATGCGGGTTACACTTCTCCCTGGCATTTGGACATTTATCTGTGGTTCAGTTTAGGTGGAAATAAGTTATCCTGAAAATCCAGATCCCCTTCCCTTTCACACCGGAAAGCAATGGCACAGACTTCACCCACACCCTCCTTCTGGACTTTAAGTGACTGCAGCAGATTCCTATCTGATCCTATGCTCGCAGGTTGTGTTTTATCTCTGTGTCAGTAAAATAACAAATAATCTCTTGCCCATAAATGATGAGGCTTTTTGTGAAGTTGATTTTATTGAAGGAGCCATTGTTTTTGCAATGAAGTCTTCAGAAAAATCCTATCGTGTTTTGGTAGCTGTGCCGTTTAAAACCGAAATGGGTCAAAATTGTCCTTTGGAAAATGCTGACTGGAACAGTTTATTTTGGACTGTGATATGGTTTGCTGTGGAAGTGATAGTTTTCTGTGCAATTTAAAATATGAAGTTTTTAATAACAGGGGAAAAAAAGGTCCTTTTTTTTTAAGTGAAAAACGCAAAAGCAAAAATAAAGATCAAAACACACAAGTCTGACTTTAAGTTTGAGCTGTAATACAGACATAAGACTATACAAAAACTGCAAATTCTAGGGTTTTTCCTTCCCCCCCGCCTTGTTTTTTTGCAGAGTCCCTGCCTTAAATAGCTGTTTGCTTTATCTCTGTGCTTTTGTCTTCCATCTCTACAATAGGGCTGTGAAGATTAATCTATTAATGATTATAAAATGCTTATATTAGTACTGCTGGTGGAGTTGTGATAGTCTTGGAATGAAAGTGAGGCAAGATTTTTGAAGGAGATTCAGTATCTCTTATTTGTTATAGATGTTCTACACATTATAGTTACGTCAGACATAATTAGAGAAAACCAGGTAAGTCTCTAGGGGCACAGGCCTGTCCTCCAGGCCTGGAGAAGCCATCTCAGAGCCTTAGGATGAAGCATCCCAAAATCCATCTGGCCGCTTCCATTGATCCTTCACCTAATGTTTTATGGGTTTTAGTTGAGGCTGGGGCGCTCTCAGAACAAGTGGCAGAAAATTGGGGTGACATTTGCAATAAGTGAAATGCTTTCAAGGGTCCTTTCCAGATCCGTTGGCTTCGCTGGAGTTGGATCAGCACCGTGGCAGCTGTGAGGTTCGGAAAGGACCAGTCCCATTCCCCACTCTGGTTGTGGTGGATTTGCCGCTTGCTCCAGCCATTTTCCTACTGACATCTCACCACTGATGTCAGAGAATTCCCTTGACTTTGTGCTGCTGGAAAAAACAGATGCAAACGTGTAAGCTCATAAGTCTGGTATGATGGTAAAGAAAACCTCTTCCATGAAGATTATCTCTATTCATTAAGTAAAATTAGTTTTCCTCAGGTTCACCTGAAAAAAAGCATGTTAATATTTTCAGATTTTGTAAAATTTTGCTTTTAAAAGCATAGAATTTTTCACAAGGATTGCTCTTAAAAAAGAGCACCACACCAAAGGTGTGATTTTTCACCTTTTGCAACCACTTGCATGAGACCATAGCAGTGGCAAGAATACCATTGCTGTTTCTGAGTACGTGAAAATTGTTGTGCTCCAGATTTCCGGGATTTCTGCCCCCCTCGCTCTCTCTCTCCTTGCTACTTGACACAAATTATAGGGACCTGTGATCTCTGACCACGTGGATGAAGGCAGTAGCTGGCGGGCCCGGCGCTGCCCTGCGCGCGGCCGGAGCGAGGCCTGTGCCCACGGGACCGGCCCTCGGCCGCTCGCCGTGACCAGCGCGGCCAGCGCCAGGGCTTGTACTCGTTTGCTGCAGGCTGCAGTGAGTGAGAGCTCTTACACAGCAATTATTAGCAACACTTGAGCCCCGCAGAAAGCACATTTTCAACATAACCTTAAAACCAAACTTTTTTCTACACTAAATATTTTCTTTCATGCATAATTTGCTCAATTTATCAGTGGGATGTCAGCTTCCAGTGCTATTGATAGTTTGGAGTTATGAGGCTTTATAACAGTTAACAAGGGCCAAAATACTATGTAATCTCTCTGTTTGCCTATGTTTTTCAAGTCTCTGAAGTCCCATTTTTCGACTCTTTGCTGTACCTGTTTGTACAAGGACATTAGAACATCAGATAATTTACATTTTCTCTGCTGCACTGTTCTAATCTACAAACCCTCTTTCTGAAATGAAAGGTTACTGTTCTCACATAGCCACATGACTCCAGGGGTCCAGCACCAGGAAAAACAAACACTGCAAGACCCTTGAGAAAACGGTCAGATTTGCAATAGTGCTTTAAGCTGTTTGTTTGGCGACGTAGCATGGCCTAATTCTGAGCAATGTGTGCGCCCGGGAACCTGGGCTGCTTCGAAAGCAGAAAGAGCCCCTTGCAGCTCGGTGAGAGGCAGGATATGGGTGGGAAGGCAGTGGTAATTTGGGGCACGGGTGCTGCCGAAGGAGGAGGGAAATAGAGAGCTCAGGTAGTCCTATTTCTGTCCAGGATTTCCTGGCCTGAAATATATGCTCATGTGTAGCACAGATGGTCTATGCATTTGCAGCAGCTTTATGGTACATGAGACCTCCTGCACGTGTCCCATGCACTTGATGGCTTCTTGTGCCGGATGGTTGATCTCTACATGCTTGGGAGACAGTTCTTTGGCATGTCTGGATGTCCATCAGCTTGGCAGTGGTTCCTGCTCTGCCTGCGTTGCCAGAAATCCCGGAACAATGTCCAGGATCCTTAAATTCAGCCCAGGGAAAATTTGCAGGTGGAAAAAAAAGAGGACAAGTCCATGGCAACGCCTTAATAGCCTGACATAAAATCCTCTAACACCTGGTAAATCTGTCCTTACTTTTAATATATTATTAGCTTGCTGGGGTCAAAAAAACACAGTGGATTTTGCAAAAATAATCTCCTATGTAAGAGAAAACTTCTTAATCCAGAATGACCATGCAAAGTGCTTATATTTATGCATCGTTTTTCTCGATGCAGTGCGCCTGTCTGTAGTGGCACTGTGCTCTAAACACAGCATTAGCAGTGATCTGGGGGCTCTTAGCTGAGAAATAGCTTTTTTTTTTAAAAAAAAAAAAAAAAAAAAAGAGCTTTCCCATCACTTTTGAGTGGACTTTACAATCCCCAATGAGTGGGTCTTTCTGTAATACCACTAAATTGCCTCTGAGTGTCTCTATAGTTCATCTCCTCCTAGGAAGCAGGCAAGCAAGAATAATGCAAGAGAAATGAGTCACAGAAATTTATTGGTGTCAGCTTTGGTTTTCTATTCGTAACGTCTTTTACTGTTATTTTTAAAGATATTGCAGATTGAAACAAGGGGAGGATCAAGTGTCCCAGTTGTGTTTAAAGGAAGTAAATCTTTAAGAAATGATTGTGGAACAGATGTTAAATAAATGATTTTGAGTTAAGATCTGTGACAGAGCGGTGTACCTGGGGAGACTCTTTAATAGTAAAAATCCTACTGTGACTTAGAAAGACCTATAGCTGAATAAAGGGAAATCAGCTTTTTGTATTGCTATAATTGCATAATGCAGTTATTTAACACAACTGTAGAAAAATGAATTGCTGTGTCTCCAACTTAAATGTAATTTTAAGCCAGTGATCACTCATTTCAAGAGGATGCCTAATATGTGTCAGCTCTGTCAGATGAAGTAGTACATTAGGAATTTGGGGCTGGAATTTCAGGGCTTGCAGTTAGACAGAGCCTGTCATGGGGAGGTTGGTACAAGCAGGGAGAGCTGTGAAGCGGCGGTACCTTTATCATAGCACACGGGTGCTGTGGGATGGATCCTTCCCTCGCCTGCCCTGCGTGACCCCTCAGGATGCAAGATC
This sequence comes from Tinamus guttatus, assembly GCF_059628265.1. Taxonomy (NCBI): domain Eukaryota; kingdom Metazoa; phylum Chordata; class Aves; order Tinamiformes; family Tinamidae; genus Tinamus; species Tinamus guttatus. Next base: position 6,981,442 of record NW_028288923.1, read on the forward strand.
CCCGTGGGAAATGGAGATGTCTCAAATGGGAAAATAACCCCCCAGATATTCTGACACTGTATGTAGGTTGCAACACAGTTTGAGGCCTAATGATTGTATTCTTTTCTTCCTTCCCAATTTACTATTAAGAATGAGCGTTTCAGCATCGCTCAGATTAGAAAATGGACTTTGAGAACAAGTGTCCTATTTGCCGTCTGGCTGCTGGTGAGGCATGGATGTGTAATATACATGGAAAACAGCATTAACGTGCAATTTTCAGGAGTGACCTATACATATGACTGCCCAGAGCAATATGTAATGCAGTAATTAGGGGAAAAATGGGGGAAAAAAAAAAAGAAGTCCTTAACTGGGCAAGGTTTGCTGGACCCTGTCTCAAAGTTACACTGGTGATGGTTAGTTCTACTCCATAATACGTATATCCACAAACGTGTAAGAGTTGGCAGCTTGCACGCTGAAGTCATGCTGTTTTCCAGCCTTACATGAGTACGTTTATCAGGAAGACGTCTTGACCCTGCTGCTTCAGAGCAGTTCAGTCCAAGGGCAGTGCTCATGTTGAGAGCAGGGTACCTTGCAGCCGGACTGGCCTTTTGTGGGCACAACAGCAAATCTTGCTCTTTGTTTGAACAGGCAACTGAAATATTAACAAAATGGAATTTCTTTCTCAAAATGTTTTGTTGCTACTAGATTATATATTGACTTGCTTTTGTGTCATGAGTTGTATGCAAAGATCACTATGGAGAAAAGTCAAAGCCTAATATGTGTTTCTTGGTCTGATGTTTACAGTAGAAATATTTCCTAACCTCAGAAGTGGAGCCTCTCATGAACTCCAAGAACAATAATTGCATTCATTCAAACCCAGAGATTGTAAATAACTTTTGTTGCTAAAGCTAAATGGATAACATTATGGCATAAAGAGAAATACAAATCCCAAATAGTTTTTACCTTTTGCATGGCAGTAGCATTGACTACAGTATGCACAAGTAGAGAGGGGAGAGATGGAGATTGTTTCTCTCTCATAAGGAAGGTTCAGAAATTTCAGATTATGCAACAGGATAGCAAATCCTTAAAGAAGTGAAACACCCTACGTATTCATTCCTCTCTAGACTTTTATACCTTTCACTGAGTGGTATAACTGAATCTGTTGTACATTACTTGAGGTGGGGATGTATTTCTTTAATTGATTTTAAATATCATGATAGTGGTTCTGTATTTACAGTTTGACGTACAGCTCAGAAAGAGAATAATATGGCCAAAGAAAGCAGAGCGTTTTAGGCACAGGCCATAGGAAGAAAACTCCATTTTGCCCCTGTGCTTCCCTGAGCACCTCCTTGCATATATGAGTGGAGTTTGCAGTGGTCATGGGGTTTTGCCTGTGCAGATCTAAATGCCGGGTTTGCTCAGGTTAGAGCTTCCTGCCATCACATTCTCCCTGGCAATTGTTTATTCCAGAGGATTTATCCTCTGGTGGCTGCAGAAGGAAAGTCTGAGACCAGGAAAAGGTGGCCCTGCACCGGGCTACCTTCAGGGGCAATTTGGGTAAGCGTCCCACCTCGCTGTTGAGAGGGTCCCTGTGTTTTCTCTGGCTGGCGAAGTCCTTCATCTGGATCAGAACTGGGCTGGCTGGGTGACAGCGGGTGAGACCTCGGTGTCACTTGCTGCTGGAGGATAGCCAAGCAGAACATTGCAGGCGTTGTGCGGTGCCAGCAGTGTCACAGGATAGCTTCAGGTAAAAAATAAAGATGCCTCTATTTAGAGGCACATGAGCGTTTAGCTAGGCAGAACGTTACTTATCTTGGAAGTGCACCCTGCTTATTTTAGACTGCAGAAACGAGAGCCATGTCGAAGTCTGGCATGTGTAAATGGTGGCTTGTAGAACAGAAGGGAAGCTTCAGCATAATGAATCCCTTGAAAGTATTCTACAACAGAATAGCAAAAATTAGTGTTGCAGTCACTTGAACTTTTCCAAATGTAGGGATGTTATTGACACAATAGCCTGTGTGCATCCTTTTCATTGAAATTTGCCTAGTGGAAAGTTGTACAGTTCCAACACTTAGTCACCTGCACTGTGAAAAGAGAGTGATGATTGTATTTTTTAGGTTATGTGATGCAGGTACAAAAGATGACCTGACTCATGCAAGGGGCTAGAAAAAGGGACAAAGTAATTTAAGAGTATCTGCCATGTGATGACTGCTTGTGCACACCTGTTTAAAAATTGGTTGTTGTTACATCCCTATGTTTTCAAAAGGCCTAAAATGTGTGGTAAGCATTTCTGAGACGTATTTATAGAAGTCCTGTGCACTGGGCACTCCCACTGCAATTGAAAATGTTCAGCATTTTTCAGAGGAAAATCATTATTTGGTTTATTCCCTTGTGAGAAGTCTTCATGTGTGCAAATTCTATGAGTTCACAAGCAGGGTTTGTGAGAAACCAGTGGCAGGTTGGATGTCCAGCTCCTGGATATTCACGTGTGACCCAACAGCCCTGTCCTCTGCCAGGCAGAGAACCTTTAAATCCTGGCTTGAATGGTTGTTGAAAGCAATGGGAAAGGCAGTGAATAAGGGGCTCAGCACTTCACAGTGTGAGGCCTAATTTGTACACATAAGTGGCAGGCATCCAAAAATTAAGCAAACATGTCAGAGATAAAATTTGCAAGACACAAATAGTAAAATTGGAAAGAGAATTTCCAAGAGCACTTGTGATGTATTTTACAATGTTAAACAAATAAACAAGCATACCAAAACAAAATATTTAGACACAGGCTAAAAAACTCTTGCCATTACAAAATAATTGTGTATTCTACTATATTATGAAGCAATCTATCTTTTTTTGAAAAATACAAAAAATATACGCAAAATGAATCTGCAGAAGGAATTAATCACTTGCCAAATTTCAGGTTTTAAACACAAATCATTTGATTGCAAAAGAGCACTTCAAGCCACTGATGTATCTTATTTACTTTGCCTTTGTGTAATTTAAGAACCCAATTGACATTTCTTAATTTGATATTTTATGAAATTCCCTCCAGGGCCAAGCACTTTCATTCCAGATTTCCTCCAAGTACAAATTTTTCTCAGGCAAAGTTGTAAGCTCTTGACACAAGTTTAACAATAGCAATACAAATATATTACTATAAGAATTCCATTCTCTTTAATTTTTCCCTTTCATCACATTGCAATAGAGACACAGAAAGCATAAGCCTCTCTACATGGAATTTTAAAGAGGCAAAGATGGAGCAGTGTCAGAAGAGATGCTGACGAGCTTTCCAGGCACTGTGAAATCTCAACGTGACTGTGTGCCAGAGCTGGCTGGAGAACACGCTTTAGGCCTACGTATTCCAAAACCTTTTTTCATCCTCATGCCCAAGTTTTGATTTAACTCCTCAGAATTCTCCTTTAGATCTGAACAAAGGTAAGTAGGTAAATGCAGCAGAAAGTGTGTGTGTGAGTGTCAAAGAAACTGTGTGAATCTTTGTATTTTACTATATGTTGTTTAAAACTGATACTATTAACAGAAGCATCAGGATGCTGGTGGATATGTATGTCACACACTTATCCATTTTATTTACTGCAGATAATTTAAGCCATTTACTTCCTGAAGCAGCTAATGGTTGGACATTGATACAGTTTACAAAATGATAATGCTTAATTTTTTCAACTTTTTTGGGTGTGCCAGTGGTCGCTTGAGGTTTCTGCCCTGGAGAAAGAAAAGTGAGACAGATCTGCTGCTGCCTCTTTTTGCTATTTAATGCTGGTTCACCATCTTACTGAGCTGAAGTTGGTATACAAGGAGAGATGCATCAAAGTCAGCAATTAGGGTGACTTCATCTAACTTGTTCAGACAGTTGAAGTAGCCTTGTTTGATTTTACTTAGGAAATCATTAGCACCTTTACAGAAGGCAGGAAACTTTGATCAAGATGTGATAGATACAGATCAATATAACGTGTAAAGATTTTCTTTGTCTGTAATATTGATGCCTGGTAGAAGGACTAGTTTATGGCTAGTTCTCTGACACAGTTTGCATAATGGTTCAATACTGGCCTATTCTTTTTACATATGAAATAACACAAGTAGAATTAGGGCTTCTCTGTCTCGCTCTCTTTTATTTTTTTTTCCTGCAAAGACCAACTGTTTATTTGTATTTCAAAGGATTATTTATGAGTTAGTACATAACCAGATCCAGTCAGCTGGATATGCCAGTAAGCAAAAACTCAGCAGGGACATTTGGCTTGTGAAGATGAAAACAACCCACTTGCAAAATTCAGGGAGATACATCTGCGAGCATGTTTGGTAGAGTTACATTTTATCATTTTATATTATGAGTTTAACGTAAAGGGTGATTGAGTACTTTGGACATAAGACCATAATGTCTAACATAAACCATTTTGAGGTTTAAATACTTAGTATGAACAAATAGAATGTAGAAGTGTCCAGAGCATTTGAGTTTGGTGATATGTGCAGGATTTCAGGTTCCATGATAGTAAAGTAAACGTAAAAAGGAAAGCAAAATTGTATGTTTGAAAGTCTGTCTATGTTTCTATCGTTGAGCATGTGGATCTGAAGTTTCTTAGTTTGCAACAGCTGTTTTGATAAAATTTAATATAGATAACTTCTATGATGAGACTATGGTCATGTGTGATTGGGATGAGTAACCCAGGACTCTTGCCCTCCCGTACTGTGAAATTCTACTTCTTGCTTCCTGGTTTCTTTTAACATCGTTTGTGGTCATCAACACATGCGCTTCTGAAAGGACTCCAGGCAGACCCCTCTTCTGGGGTAAAGGCAGAGTTGGCAGCGCTGCCCTGGCCAAGCTGCCTAGGGTAAGATGTTCAGACGCTTCCCCCTCGCCCCCCATATACACATGCTTTCCCTATTCATGTTCACCTTCAACTCTGCATGTTTCTGAATGGTGTTTTGTCAAGATTACCTGGTTTAACTTGAACACTTTCTGTTTTCTGAAGTAGATTGCTGTGACTGAAGCAGATGGGGAAGCAGCTGGAACGGACGAGTGAAGGTGAGCGGCTAGGGTGGATGGACACTGCCAGCCCTCAACCTGCGTTAGCTGCAGCCTGAGCAGCACACCTGACCACGCACTGGAAGTGCTATTTTTATAGCTGAACTTCGTTCTGTTGCTTTGTAGTGCCGTAGCAAATTAAATTTGCATCCTGCCTTATCCAGATTTCATTCCTTCCCTATCTTCTCAAGTTATTTTCAGTTTGTGCATCAGACTGTGGATTGTGTTGCCTGGCTAAAGATGCCTACTGTAGCTTTGAACTTTCCAGCTCTTGCTGTTGGAGGAGTGCAAACAATTTCCAGTGGAAAGTGTGGAGTTAGTTTGCATTTCTCCAGGCTGCAGAATGGGCAGGTTCTGGTTGGGATAAAAGGGTTATGGGGCTTCCCATAAAATTTCAGCTCTGTGCAGCTGATGAGTGTCTTAGCCTTTGCTCTCCTGATGGATTACCTAATTCAAGTTTGCTCATGGATATAAAAGGGCCCTACTGTCTGTACTGTAGCAGCAGGTTCCATCACAAAAATGTTGTAGGCCACGTTCATAACTTTATTCTCCTTGGGTGACTTCAGTTTTGTCTTTTTTACTTCCTGAAGCTGTGAACAATCTGGGAGAGACCCACAGCATCACCATATTCTGCATAAATAGTTGGCTGGAGACCTTACTTACTTATGCAGTATCCCTGTCCCAAAATGTTGAAAGCATTCATTCATCCTGAGAGTAATGCAGAGATTTTTTTAAAATGCACTTTATAATTCTTTAGGATGTTCAAGGAAGGATAGGGGACTCTTAAACACTTCTCAATTTGCCCTGTCTGTCTTGCTTTAAGCTGTTTTCTTTTGTTAGAATCCTGTTAATGTAGTTCCCCCACTACACTAGATTTATACACTCTTTCCTTTGCAAGACAGGCATTTGCAATTCTTTATTGAACTTAGAAATGAGGTCACATAAGAGTGTTTAGAGTTCTCAAGAGGAAGGAAGCTTAAAAGGAGGGTAGGGTTAGGTGAATAAGCAGGTTGGCATGAATAACTACAGTATTTAAGAGAAGAGAAACTTTAAAAACCTTAGCAGATGTGTCAGTATGAGAAGTTATACAGCATTTAGATAATTTGTTAAGTTCTGAATTTACATTAGGCTCAGTTCTGCCCAGCACCAGCAGGGAATGAAGTTCTAGGATTACGGAAATCCACAGGAGCCAGTGCTTGCCCTACACAGCTCAAGAGCACCCAAGTCCCTTTTTGGATCTAGGTCGTGTCCCACTACTTGAAGATAAGACTACTTACTCCATATGGATATTGCAGTGATTGCTTAACATTTTTAAAGTACTTCTAGGATGAAGATCCCAGCACTGTCAAGTTCCACATGTTGCCATATGCTTCATGAAAAGTGAAGCTTTCTTGGAATCCCAGCTTTAATATTTCATTTTAAATAGACACAGAGACATTTTTAATCTCCCTGGTTGTGGGGGAAAATTTAAAATGACCTAAGTGTAACAGAAAGTTAGCAGCAGGGAAGAAGAAAGAAAATCCAGAGCGAATTTATTTTTTCAGAAAGTTTGGGATTTTATGGCAATGATTAAAGGAAGGATAGTGGTGTCTCAATCAGCAGCGCCCAGATACTGCAGGAAGTATTGCTTAATATAGAGAATCCATATACTTAAAGACTAGCTAGTACCTATTTTGAAAGCATGCTCAAAGGCGCAGAAAAGCTCAATAATTCAGTAAGCTTGACACCTCAAAGACACTTGGAGTAGACTGAATCCCTCTCCTGTAGTAACTAAAGGAGGGCTTATATACATATATACTGCATCTTTTCAAAGCATATTACAGCTCCAGCTATGATGTGAGCAGACAGACTCTTGAAGAGGAAGGAAGGATGCTCTCATGCTGCCTTCTGCTACCTCCTCATCCTCCCACTGCCCACACCAGGTAAGCTGTCAAAGCCTGAGAAAAAGAGCCTTAAGCTGCCCCAAACCTGGAGGCATCATAACAAGAGTTAACCATCATTTGGAGTGAGACCAGTCCAAGCACTTGCAAACCTTTCTGCTTTGGTTTTTCAACCTGCGTTGGAGATCCCAGGATCAGTTGGGATAAGGCAGAGAGAGTATGAGAGAAAGGCCAGAAAGAACATGAATTAACCCCCCCACGATTATCCTCCCTATCCTGATTCAAGTCCTTTGAAGTTTTCCACTTTTCTCCATTCCCAGAAAAAGCACTGGGGACAGAGGAAGAGTAATAAAATATTCCCAAATCACCGCTCACAGCTGCAAATACTGAATATTTAATACTTTGAGTTATTTATGTTTTGTGTGTTCCCAAATAGCATTTAATTTCTTCCTCTCTTTCCCCCTCCAGCTTTAATTAAGTCTCATCCCTTGCTTGTCAGACTTTGTTGCCCCTCTTGTAACAGCTTGCTTCCAGGTGAGTTTCCCTGGGCTTTTTCAGCCCTTATTTTGTGTTTTAAAAATAGCACATAAGAATAAATTTTAGTAAGACTCTCTGTAATTGAGCTCTGACCAAATGATTGTCAATATTTCCATTATAATTGCTTCTCTCTGACTCACCAAAATTCAGAAAATAAAATAATTTAAATAAATAAATAAGAAGAAAGACACACAGTTCAGAAGGGAGATCTCAGTTTGTCTTAAATTTCATCAGCCTTGTGCATGTTCTGAAAATGGAGGTGTAAATTCCAGCTTTAATGTGCAAGTGGAAAGGTTTTGGTTGTAAGACTGTATATGTATGGTATCCATACATATATAATATATAGAAGATGGACGCTTGCCCATGTCCAGAGCCACTGCTGGATCCTGTTAACGATTTCGTGCCATCGTGTGACAAGTGACTACCGGAGGTGAGGTTGATACCACCAGTCTGTACCTTCTCCCTGTCTGCTCCCTTGCTCCTCCTTGGTGTAGCCATCTGCAATGGTGGAGCGGAGCGAGCAGGTCTTTCTGCCACGTGTAAACAAAAGGCTCAGGTTTTCTGCTCGTGCATCTCCAACAGGCCATGTGCAGGGGCAGAGGGAGGATGTAGGGCTGGGACAAGATCGGAGCAAGCAGTAGTGGTCTACAGTATGGAGTGTTAAGGTAAGTGGCCCGTTGATCTGGCTCATATTTTGCCCAGTACAGTGCTTTTCATCATACGTTACGGAGTGGTGTCATCTTGGTCAAAAATGTCTCCGATGTTTTTTGCTCACTGATTAAGCACCTCTTCACCACATGCAAGATCTCTGTACCTTTTATGAAGGTGGCTCTCTCCTGGGCGATCCTGAGGCACTCTGGGCCCGGCAGGTGGTCAGGTCCTCTCGCCACTGCTGGCCTATGACCTTATGAGTACGGTCAGTCAACACACCACAAAACTTCCCTTGCTGTTTATCAAGTAGCAAAGCAAGCCAAATTGTGTCGTTTCTATAGCAGACCACTACAGTGAGTACGTGGTGGAGAGGGCCTACGCAGCGCCAACGACATGAAAGGTCCCGTGGTTCCGGGCCCACAGTCCGTGTTTGCCTGTCTCACCTATTGCTGGGCAACATGGCTTAGAGGGGTCGAGCAAGCAAGTGGAAAACGGAAATGGCAGAAAAAAACACCACCCAGCTTCTAAGAAATGTTTGTCTAAACTGTATGCCAACACATCTCAGGGAGTTGGTAGGTGCGTTTATCCTCCCAAATGAGGAAAAGCTCAGTAGCCGTGATGGTTAATCTGTTGTATTAGTCTTTCATTTCAGGCAATCCCAATCATGCATGTCAATAGGTATGTATTGTCCCAGAGATGTCCTGCCCAAATCAGGTCTCTGGTTTCCGAGTAATGAGGATATTTCACCAGGTGAGGTTTGCTGATAGTCAGAAGGTCTGCTCAAAACCACTGAGGACTTAGGCCTTGGAGACAGTTACCTTTTGAAATCCATCTGTTTTGATGAAAGAGGTGTCTGCTCCCAGATGTGACTGCCAGCACCCTCTGCATGCACACAGGGCTTGGTGGGTCTGGTTCCCTCCAGGCCAATGCAGATGGATTGACTTAGGCCATTAATTTTGACTATTTAAGCAACTCCAGTTCATTCTGCCTGAATTCTGTTAAGTATTTGTAAGCTCTGCTAGGGAAGCAGTCACAAACATTTATGGTTGGTAATCTGTCTGCTGACAGGGCTGGTTTTAGGAGAAGAGATGTCCTCCCAGCCTAGGATTACTTGGCTTTTGTGAAAGGTGAATTTCTCTCACATCTGATGGCGTGCTTGCCCTGGTGAGACCCATCTGGAGGACAGTGCCCACTGCTGTACAGGGCAGACTCTCTTCCACCTTCTGTTCTGCGAGTCCTGTGATTCAGCAGCTGTGAAGCGGACACATGCATGGTGAGCTGTGAATCCCTTCTGCATTCAAAATTCAAGTCCATCTCAGTGCCTCCAAGGAAGGAAGAGATGGGATGATGTGGAGGGCAAACATTAGTGCTTTGAAAAGGAGATACTGTATAGGGAGATGAGGGTTTCTGCATACATCTGTAGAGAAGCTTTTATAACTTTTTTTTTTTTTTTTTTGAATCAGCGCAATACGCAGTTGCTTTAACAGAAGAGGCTTATCTAGGCAGAAGTAGAGGATCCTTCCCAAGGAAACAGAAGGAATGCAGGGGTGAGTGCAGAGGGATGAATAGTGATCGCACTAGCGTTGGCAAATGCAAATATTTCCAAATATAATGACATTAAGTGTTCATTGTGAAATTAGATCGACTTTTTAAGAGCTTCAGGGTAAAAAAAGCACAGTATTCAGCTAATTAGACAAAGTTAAAAGATAATGTAAAACACTTTTTCTTCAAAAAGTATTTGTCTGCACTACCATGCATTTTAAAATGGAACTGCTTGAGATGGCAGTGTTATCAAATGATCTGCCATTAAAGGAATTATAATTCAGGTCTTTTTAATTCCCTATTGTGGAAATCTTTAAATTAGAACATATCTAAACTGTACAAATCTGTAGTTCTAGAACAATGCTGACACAGTTCTCTGATGCTCATTAAATTTTTTTATGCCTTGATTTCTATATAATAGAACATGAGGAAACTTAACTAACCCTACTGGGTTTTGTGCCCAATTCAGCTAATTACTTAAGCATGTGCCCAGCTTTAAGCATGTTAAGTAGTTCAGTCAGAGCTGGTGAGACCCCTGACATGCTTATATGAACTGGAACGAGAGGGACTCCAGTTTCCCTGCTTTACTTCAAGCATCAGGATGCAAAGGCCATTACTTTTAAAAACACAAGTCAAGTACTTAGTCATCAAAAGTATCTCAAGCTGAGAATATTAAAACTGACACCAAATGAATGGTTAATTTTGATAATTTACATCTGTGCATTTAAAGCCAGGCCTTGCTCTCACACATGCTTGGCGGCTGTTAAAAGTGCCTCGCTCAGCAACTTTGAGGTTCTTTAATAGACTCAAGCAACAAGAGAGGAAACTGCTTTGTAACAAAACAGCTTCTATCAATCAGAGTCTTTTTGCTAGCATGAAATGGCTTAAATGTGATATTTTGCTTAAGTTGAAAGAATGGATCTTTCATAAAGTGTCAGAAGACAAATACTGTTAATAGGTAGAATGTTTACTTCACTTCTGCTGGACTTCTAATTATATTTTTCTGTCTAAAACTACCTGAAATTGAAAGAACGGGTGCAGGGCTGGAGCATAATCTGAAACAGGTATTTGGTTAGTATTAGAGGTTTGATTTCTGTTTTTTTTTTTTTTTTTTTTGTCTGGATTTGTTGTCCTCCTGCTAAAGATATCACTAGTCCAAATTTGTTTTGTTCCTCTTGTTCCAGAGCCCAGTTATACAAAAATGTAGTGATACGCTTATCCTTAAGCATGTGCTTAGATATGCTCTTATGTAAGGATCTAAGCACGTCCTGGTGTAGTTCGCCGAATTAGGGGCCAGAAGCATGTGGTAATTTGATTATAAAACGTACTTGTCCCTCCCTGGGGGCCACGGGCATGCTTTCGGCATGGAGTATAATATTTTCAATATTTGCTACAAACGCAGCCACCACAAAACAAATCTGAAAATAGCTCTGCAACTCGTGCCACATGTGTGCGCGTCCCGCAGCGAGGGAGCCGCGGCCGCCGGGCCCGGCCCCGGGAGCGGGGCGACCCCGGCGCAGCCTTCGGGACGCTCCGCGTTGGTGCCTCGCTGTCTCGCAATCTGGGGACCATAAGGAGCTGCCGAGATACATTGTTGAGATAATTAAAAGTGTGTTTTCAAGCAGTAATTGTGAGGTCATGCGCCGCGATAGAAATATTTGATTTCATATAAAGAATCAAACAGTGCCTTAGTGTTCCTAGCAAATACATTCTCTGTTCAATTTTTACCTTGCTGCTTTTATCTGAGATGTAGCTGGAGAATATTGTGCCTGGCGTGAAAGTTAGTTGCTAGTTGCTACTGGCACTTTTTTTCCCCCAAACTGTACAGAGGTTTTCTTAGGCTGTCTCAAATTAACCAAGTGCACTTAAAAGGAGCTCAGGGTGTAATCTCTCTGTCTTTGTCTGCTGATAGAAGGACTCCCACAGGCTTCTGCAGAAGTTGGTCTGGGTGCGGAGATGAAAAAGACATTATTAATGCAGTGAAAAACTTGGCACATACAAAAAAATTGAAGAACTGTCTTTGTAAAGGATCTACCCAATGCGCTCCTGACTAAATTGGCCTGAACATAATTGATATTACTAGTCAACAACATCCAAAACCAATTCTGTGTCAATACTTTTGTATTCTTTTCTATCTCAAAACAACTGCACAATAATTTCCCAATCTATTTACATATCAAAAAAGAGATGGAGGATAAAGCTTTATTTATGATTTTTTTATGTTTATCAGATATATTTTTAAGGGAATTGTGATTTTTCAGAAAATGATGTACATCTTGGACAATGGTCTTTGCTTTGTGACTATATTTTTTTTGTTACTAAAACATCAGATGGGCAGAATCAGCGCTCCATGAAGTTTCGGTTGGGAAGAAAAGAAATTATAAGAATTTGCTTTTTTACTAAAGCCAGATTCTATCAAATTGGAAATGGTTTATGATAATGTGAAAACAGCATCATGCAAAGTTGCACAGTGTGTAAATAACAAATGATTAAGTTTCTTTTTTCTTTCTTAAAGTATCTTGTTTTGGACAGAAGGGCAAATTCTACCAAGTGGAACTACTTTTACCTTTGCGTGATATGGATGTAATTTAAAGTAGCCCTGGGTGTTCTCCTTGTGCTATTTATTTAACGTATTTTTACAGGAATAAAAGCCACTGAGATGAAACATCACACATGTAGCGTAGCCTGTCTGCAGTCCAAATACTATCGATTGCAATTGCAGAGACTTGTGATGCGAGGTCACCTTCGAGCCATTGATTGTTGATCGTCTTCCTCCCCGCCGCCGATGATGGCTGCGTTAATTATGCTGCTGAACTTAGCAATTTCTTACTTTTTTTTTTGCCATCTTACTGCCATCCATTTTCCTAAAATAATTCAAATGTAATAGTCATAAAAAAGAAGCTTGAAATAAGAGCTAAAGGAGTTTCAAAGAAAAATGTTTTGTAAATGCTGAGCGACAACATTAAATAAAATTAGTGTCGTTACATTTCCCTTGGCAAGACAGCCAAATTTGAGAACATGCACAGAAAAAACAGGAAGACATGTAATGGGCTGCTAGGAAAAGATTCCTGGAATCCTGCAGAAAAAGAAGTGTTGGTTTGCAGCTCTCTGTTAAATATTGTATTTTGGCAGTTTGTTTCAATTACGCTAAGGCTCACTGACACTTATGTGACTTTATTAAGTATGTGCTTACATGCCTACGTGCCTGCTCTGTTTAACCTGTTTTTCTTGACGTGGTACATGCGTGTAAATGTACACACGCATGAAATGGGTAGCACCATCACAACCTGTGGCTGAAAGACTGACGTTTTTCAGCTCCTGTTTGAATATGAACTGAAAGGCTGTGTAGTTTTGTTTGCAGCAGAGCGAGTCTTACAGCAGTGGGGTATGGCTGGGGTCCTTAGGAGCAGATGCTTTTCTAATGTTAGCTGAAATTCCACTGCTGCTGGTTTAAAATATGTATTAAAGACAAAGGCTTTTTAGATTCCCAAATCTTAGATCCTTTGGGGTATTTTAAATGTGGATTGTATAGGTTGAGCAAAAGAGTGTCAGTGTGTGGAATGGTTTTCCAAAGAAGCCTCTTGAAGAAGGTATCCAAGCGCTTGGCTTAAACCCACTGCCCAAATACCTGGGTGCATGTGCCCTGTTCTTAAAAGCTTCTCTCCAAATGGAATTGCAATACACTGCCTCGGGGCTATGAAATATCTTTTTACTCAAACATTTCACAGCCTACACTCAGCAATATTTATATTCTAATGAAACATAAATGTCCTGTAAGAAGAAAGCATCTCTTCCTCTGATGTCAACGCATGCATTTGCAAAATTGTTATGAAAAGCATTTTTCACAGGGATGCGTTGTGCCCATTGCTGTAATTTTCTTGCTTACAGGGCCGTGTGCATTACCTGCCTCATCTAAATTATTAACAATTTAAAGATAAATAAATGAAAAACAAACATCCCATATTCCTTTGCTCTACCTAGTAATATTTTATTTCTAATAGGTGCTACCCTATAAACATCAGGAACTGTGCGAGTGTTGAGAGGGTGTTTGAGCCAAGCAAATGCCAAGATGCCCAAGATGTGTGGGTAGGACCAAACTCACCCTTGAAGTGGAGGAATACTGAAGGAGGAGGAGAGGCTTCAAGTTTTCCAGACAAAAGCAGGAACACAGCGAGGCTCCAGGAGACAGCAGAGGAAAGGTTTGTTCACCTTAACTTGGCATCCTTATTGCTACCATATGTTAATGTGTGTAAATCAAGGAGAGGGGCTGTGCTGGTGCTTTTGAATCCTGAATCAAGAGCTGGGCCATCATGGACAGTGCAGTTCATACCCACTGTCCCCTCTCCGTGTCAGCTCACCAACAGCACCGCGCTTGTCCCAACATACAGAAATGAGCTCCCTGCCCAAGCCCAACCTGGAAGCAAGAGTTTTAGCTCCCTTGATTCCTCTTTTCTCAGCTCATTTCAGCAGCGACCAAGACTGTTCCCCAAATCAAACGTGACTCGTTAGACAGGAGCAACACTGATGAAGTGTCCTATTTGAAGATACTGAGACAGTTGTGAGTTTATGCAGTGAAACAGAATTCTATATTTCCTTAACTATTGGTTTTATTGAATTATGTACAATGTAAAATTGATACTGCTTATTACCCTCTCGTAATGTAGAGTATTCCACAGATATTTTTGACACTAAATGTACTCCTACATTTATTTGATTCAAAATAGGTTGTCATTTACAAAACAAGAATAAAAGGTATTTGTCTTTTTAAATGTGTTTTTATAGAGAGGCCAGACACGATCTCCAACAGAGGCTGCTGTGCTAGCAGCATACGTCCAGGCACCTTGCACATGCCAGAAAGAGAGCATCTGTAAATGTTATTACAGGAAGGTAGATGTACCATGAAGTTTCAAAGGCCTGGAGAGGCATGTGGAAACGGCCTCTGATAATACGGTTGACAAATTAACAGTTTTCGGTATGAGGCTCTTTTAAAAGGTTTTCCTTTTTTTTCTTTTCTTTCTGCTGAATTCTGGCTACATGGATTCGGGGCATGTAGGAAAAGCAGTTTAAGAAATGATAATTCCAGTGGTTGCAATAACAGCTCAGAGTGCCAGTTTGAAAGGCCACCTCCCCCTTAAATGGCCTGAAATGTGAGATCTTTCATAAAAATAGTGGGGAAGAAGCAACTCTGCTAATCCCTCCCTTTGATGACTAGCTCTACTATTCCTTAGGGAAATCTGTCCGCTGGGGCTGGTTTCAAGGTTGGTGCTCTGAGCCATCTGGATCGCTGACCTCTTTTTCATCTCCTTTTCCACATGGATCATAAACCAGGTATTTGTAACTCTGTGTCTGTCCTTCCTGCAGGTACCAGCCCACCTTTGGTCTGGAGTTTTGTGTAGGTATTGTAAGAGTTGCCCAATAGCCACGATTTGCCTGTTCCTTCAAATTACACATACTCTACTCGGAGACCATTTCTCTTTTTGATGGAGGATTTATTAAATAGAAATGAGAGTGGCAGTATTGTTGTCTGGGAAGATCAGATGCGTCTGATGTGTCATGTAAGCTGTAGAGTTGGGCACCTGCAACCATCAAATATTCAAGATAACATCTTTGGATAAAATGTAGCACTGTTTTTAATTTAAATGTTTTCTTCCTGCAGTACAAAAAAAAACCCTCCTTATAGATATGTGGTTTCTAAAGAAAAAAAAAAAAAGGATTTAAAATTACATGTGATAATCAACTTTTCCCACCTATACCTGTGCTCTTTAAAAAAAATCTATTTAACAATAAGCAGTTACACTTTTACCCAAACTTCAAGAAATGGAAATTCACATAAATCTCACCTTTAAGATTTTTTTCTAAACTACTCAACCCCTCTCTACATTTCTTGCATTTTCACAGCCAACAATTCTGTACATGGACAAAGTCATTATAGTGTTATACACAGTACTCTATGGAAGCATAAATTGAGAATTAGCATCAAACTAAACAGTAGCTGAGTGCATTTTAATAAAAGTCACCAATGATTTTAGTGTCAAGTAGCCCAGGCAGGAAAAAAAAAATGCTCATGCATTACATGATGTTATGAACCTTTCTATTAAAAGTAACAGACAGACAGACTTGTTTGCTCAGGTTGTTGGCTTACACTTCTGCTCAGAGAGCTGCAAGGCACTTCGGACTGGGAGAAAATGGTCCCATAGCCCTGCTCAGTATTGTCCAGCTCCTACGTGCAGCCAGGAAGAGGTAAAAGGTTCGGCTCAATTTCATCTAGTTTGGTAATGGCAACAAAATAGTGACCCATAATTTTTATATTCGAAAACAGAAGACTTCCTGGAGTACTTAATTTCACTAGCAGTAAGAAAAGCCTACTGCTCAAGTCATAAATTGTCTGAAAATCTCAAATTCTTCTCTAGGACTTTATAAGTTTGCAGTGAGTGTGTTTTCTGTTGTCAGATGCTTATTGAGTCAGACTTTATCGGTCTACAAAGCTTTACTTGAGCTGGGATGGCACGTGTGTAAACCCGATGTGCTATGTCCAAATGGAAGTGATACAGGATCCTGTAGTTGCTGCATTTCTTTTTAACTCAGAAATATTTTGGGCATTATATTTCTGATCTGAATTCTTCAGAAATCAATTAGTGAGTCACTTTATCTGCATAAAGCATGTAAAATATCATGTTGTATTCATGATATTTAATGTGCAGATGTTTTCCTTTTTGCACATCTGCATGCAATAAATCCATTTTCTGTGTAGGAATGGTGTTTTATTTTATGAAACAATATGAAGTCTTGAATAAATAATTTAGATTGCATATTGCATTTACAATAGCTAAACATACCCCAAACATACTTTTTTACATATGAGAACTTTAGCCAATTGCTTTTAAATAGGCAACAGTTTCCTAATATTTGGATTTAGTTTAAACATAAATGGATATATGTAAAAATGACAAACATCTTGTGTAGGATTTTTTTTTTATGTTTCTGGTTTTAACATCTGTGCCAGTTGAGCAGAGTGGCTTTGCAGCGGGGCTGCTGCTGTTGGTGCAAGCTGTCGAAACGAGGGTGTGCAGAGCACAAACGTCTGCCTCCTTCCGTCCGCCTGTCCTGTCCGTAAGCAAATGCAGAGCAAAACCTGCTATGTTGTAAAACCTGTGCACATTAGGGGGTGCTCCACATGAAAACATGATAGGCAAAGGCAAGCATACAGAGAGTTTGGCATGCATTTCTCCCACCGGACCATCCAAATTTCATGGTTATTGGGCAAAATGTGTTTTCTGCCTGTTTTCCTGTGGGTTTTCACTGATGCTTGTACATATATGAATATATACATGTATGTATACAAACAGATATATCCAGAGCTGGGCAGTCATTTCTACTGCTATCGACATACCAGGATCAGGTGTTTTTATAGTA
Organism: Tinamus guttatus; assembly: GCF_059628265.1. Taxonomy (NCBI): domain Eukaryota; kingdom Metazoa; phylum Chordata; class Aves; order Tinamiformes; family Tinamidae; genus Tinamus; species Tinamus guttatus. Next base: position 6,998,476 of record NW_028288923.1, read on the forward strand.
TGTTATATGTTGTGTCTGTGTTATGGTGCTGCAACACTGAGCATATGTGATATATGGCAAGTATATATATGTTTGAACATTATTTCCATTTTTTAAACAATGCCCTAAATCCTTGTAAACTGATCTGTGGTAATGTATTCAGTAGTAATCCTAGGCATCAAAAGTTAAAAAAGAAAATGCTGGTTTAAAGCAGAAACACGTGTGGCTCTCCAAGCATCGAGTGTTAAAGCGTTACTGACATGGCTCTTGTGGCTTGTATCCTGTCCTGCGCAAGTCCCTCGTGCACATCCGTATCCTCTGCCATGCCTGGAAATGGCCATGGCCACCAATGCCCTTCCCAGTCTGAGCCACATTAAACAGCAAGTGATATTTTTGGTTGGAACTGAGTGATTTCACGCTGCGGCCCGTGCAGCATGTCCCGGGGCCAGGGTAATGAGGCCAGCAGTAGCAGTCTTGCTTGAGGCCTTAAAGGCTCTTTTTCCTCATTCTAGCACCAGTCTGGGCCTGGAGAAGAGAACCCAACCGGGCAATTGAGACCAAGGCCCAGGGGACCGAGGGGACCAGGAGCACGGGACCCCGCATGTTGCTGCGCTGGCAGCTCGTTACATTTGCTATTATTGAGGGCAGGAGAAGCTTAAGCTGTTTGGAGAGATCCAACGGGAAGGAGCAGGGAAGTCAGCGATGCCGGTTTCTCTCACTGGCTCTGCCAGATGCTTGCTGTGTGACCTTGGGTGAAAGACTTATTCTCTCAGTGTCTCAGTTTACGCATTAGTGAAATGAGAGTAATGATACTTACCTATCTCACTGGGGCTTTTTGAGGCTTAATTAATTGATGTTTGTAAATCACTTTGCGATCCTCTGGTGAAAGTTGTTAGGGAACTGCCAAGTATTTATCCTCTCCATTTTTTTTTCTCCTGCTAGTCTGCACTCATCCATCTAATATCTAAAAGCATGCTCACAGCTAGCAACAGATACTAGCCAAATTGCTCTTAACGGGAGATGTATGGAAGCTTTCACAAAATTACTTTCGTAAATTACCAGGCTTTTTGAAGTACCACATCCAGGGATGCAATGAAAAGCAATGCTGACAAGTGTCTGTGCTCCTCACTGAGCAGCATATTTCAACAAATCCTAGTGTTTGGGGCTCTTTTGAATTTCAGATGTGTCTTTCTTTTAATTGATTTACCTTTGGAAAATTTGTCAGGGCTCCTAAAAATTTTTCCCTTGCTTTCCATTTGGAGCAGATTGGAAGTGGCTGGACCACGTGTTTATTAGATCAGGACAGGAGATGAGCACCCCTATGTGCTATTTTTTATTTTGGAGTTTAACCTTTTGTGTAGTATGGGGCCCTGTGGAAGTGTAAGGTGGACCCTTGTAGGCTCTGCAGCTTCATTGGCATCATCTTCAACTGCAAGGCCTGAGGTATCCGGCATGAGGAGCTGGGCATGAGGGGCAGGAGCTGCCCCCACGTGTTGCTGTCAGGAGGTGAAACAGCTCCCATAAAAATTGAAAAAATCCCCCAAAACTCTGACCAAGACCCTTTACGGGCCTGCCGAGGCTCGGCCGCTTCCTTTCCCAGCACCGCAGCTCCTCGCCCCTGCCGGCATCTTCCTCGGGAGCTGCAGCTGGAGGAAGCAAGTGTGTGCTGAGGGCTTTGTTTCGCTGTGGAATTAAACATAGAGGTTTGGATGCTTCCTGTTAGAAATAAATAGGGGATAATAAAAGCAGCACAAGTTTTCCAAAGCGAGCAGGACTCCTATGCTACCCTGCTTCCAGGTGACGTCTTGGTTGTCCTGAGCTCCATCACAGCCCACCTGGCGCATGGGCAAAGCCCAGAAATGCCCCTGCACTCCAGCAGAAACGTTGGAAATGTTTGAAACCCATCCGTTTCCACAGAACATGCCTTTTTCTAGCCAGGGCCATTTTCCCATTAAAATCACTTTGTTGGGAAATTCTCAGCCAGCTGTAGCAGCACGACCCTCGCTCCCTCATTTGCTTTCTTGTGTTTCGGGAGCATCTCTGCGCTTAAGCCTGAAAAACAGCCCGAATTTTTAGCAGTCTTAAAGAAGGTCATTGCAGCCGATGTGCAGGAAGTGATGCAGAGAAGCATAATTGGCCATTTTTTGTATTCACTGTTTAGCACTAGGTATAGCAGTATTTCCAGCTGGAGAGTAGTAGCAGCAACTCTCTTCGTCATTATTCCGGGTGAATGCGTGAATAAAACAGCCTGATTTTATTCAAAACTGAATCAAATTCAAGCATCCGCAGATTTCTTGTAAAAGACTCCCATTATCACCTAATAGTGTATACACTGTCCTTTCCTCCATGCTCATCTTGCCTTTCTTTGCAATTCTTTTTCCTCTTGTGGTGTTATTTGAAGCTTCCTCTTCCCTGCTTCATCTTCCCTGGACACCAGGCTGCATTCAGCCATTTGCCCCTTCCCACCTCCCGTGTGTTTGTGCTATCTTAGCCCCCTTCTTGCAGATCCCTTAGGAAAACCTGGTCATCACCGACCCAGGAGTGTTAATGCAGGCATAGCAAGAATGCTGTTACCTATTGCGTACTAACACTCCCGCCACTGCTGTTTCTGCCAGAAGATAGTGCAGGTTGGAAGAGTTCCCAGGAAAGTCTTGGGTACAAGATTCTCATTTTTTAATTCTAAGCAAACGGCCATTAGTCTTAGAGATGAATGAATCAAAATGTAAATAACAATCTGGTAACCCAGTGATTCGATTTTGACTTTGATTCATAAACATACACTTTTAGAAATGTATGCTTTATTTATATAAAAGCCTGCTATAGTAGATGTGGTTTGTTGGCCTTTTGTGTACATACAATAGATACACATGTGCATACCATACACAAATATTTCCCCAAAGACATCAAAAAAGGGCACCCTAATGTATTCCACCCTATAGCAGTATTTCACATCAGATTTGATGGTCTCTGATGGTGTCTTTGTACCCACTTTTAAGCTTTCTCCTTTTTTGTGCATGGGTACTTCTGCATTCCCATGCAAAATCACACGCAAGGACCTTAGCTCGTGAACATGAACACGGGGCTGAAGCCCAGTCATGTCGAGGGCCAGGCGGGGCTTCACAAACCTCAGCTGTCGTCATATCTGGCCCAGTATTAACAAACACTCTGGGAGAAATAAATAAATAAATAAATATTTTAAAAGGATTTTTCAGCTAGAATTTTATGAAGCAAATAGAGTGTGTGGGGGTGTGAATGCGTGTGTCTGCGAGCTTCCCCAAAGAGCACTGCTTAAATGACTGTTTACAAAGCTGAGTAGCTATAGGGAATTCATTTGGAAGTAGGCTTAAAATACAATTAACTTGCTGTGCAAAAACCATCCTAATAGCTTTTATTCCTCCTTATTGACAGAGATTGGAGGGGAGGGAGGGCAGCAAAAATATAAAACAACTCTACAATCCAACACTGAGTGTTTATTTAAAAGAGGACATTTAGCTCCAGTTCCAGAATCAGTTACAGAATATCCCCTTGAAGTATTTTGGCTATAATTAGTGGGGACCTAAGTGAGATAAGAGTGGCCATTTAATTATCAGATAACTTTACATAAATTTGAAAGGGTTCTGAGTGGATAAGAACTGTGGTAATGTTTTCTATTCTGAGAAAATATCAACATCTAAATATTTAATACAGTCACAGGAAATTTAAATGAAGTAAATTTTCAGAGAAAAATGAGGCGAAGAGCTTCCCACAGCAGTGTGGTAGAGATAGGGTTTCCTTTTAATTTTTCATGAATATTTGTTCTTCTGAGGGTTACATAAGTGATATCATGCAATTTGAAAGCCCTCTTTTCCCCTTCCTCAGTGGTATCATAACTAAAGGCACATTTGCTCGCGTGTTAATTCAGAAATGGGCCTAACTGCTAGCTCTGCTTAACAAAACTGTGGTGCAACTTTATCGTGAGAACTTATTTGTGTGCTGCGAATCTTCTGTTCGTTGTGCTCCTGAAATCCAGCCGTACTTTATATGAGAATGCAGAGAAAAAAGACAAATGGTTTATCCTCTAAGCCACCCAGCATCCTGTTCTTGATATTTCAGTAACATATGCTAACATATGCTTTCCTCAAGAAGTTCAAAAACATGCTTTTAGCAACAATGAAAATAGTACCATACATCGAATTCAACTTTAAACCTCATAGTTTACCTCTAATACCATTACCTCATGTATAGAAGAAAATGTAAATCTAAAATATGCTGGTGATTATAACCTTTCTTCCTGACAGACACTGCAATATAAATGCACATAAATTGAATTTCTTCTTTAAAGAAATTTGAATACCTTTGGAGCATTTTAGCAAATCATCTCCAGCCCTTATGGCACAACTTCAATGGACTGTGGAAAAGTGCTCTCCCTATGGCATGACTCCTGCAATAGAAGGACACAGCAAGGCAGAGACATGCCAAGAAAAATAGAATGTACTCCATTGATATTCAAAAGTTATTTTATTAAACTTGCACAAAAGACTGAAAAACTGGAAGCTGGTTTTATTAGAAAAGGCATTCAAATATTAACTCTGTGAGTGCTGCTTGTGTTGCCTGTCTGGAGAAATAATATTCGAAGATACACAATTCGAATGGTTTGACTTTGCTCCCTAGGACAGCTGCTCAATTCCTTGTGTTAACCATTAAATCAGAAACTGTGAGAACGAGTAAGTGATTTGTAGGAGATCCTCCAGCATCAGATAAGAGAGCTTCAGAGGGATATCCCTGGAGGGAGAAACGAAATATATTTGAGCAATCCTGTGCTAATTAGTAAATATGCCAACAGCAGCCATATTTTAGGATTGCATTTCTAAGAGAACATATGGAAATGCTCCTGAATATCATCAGCTGCCAGTGTTTATCCTAGAATAGGGATGGGAAATAAAGATGCCAAAAAAAGTATTTTTCATAGGGGCAAATGCTAATATTTCCATAACATGTTGGAAGGATAAACTAAACTGAAGTTTCATAAGTGTTTGGTTGAGTGGAGAACGGCCAAGTTTTCTCTGAATTGGTTGGATCACTTTAATGTTAATCAAAACAAGACAGGTGTTTACTTTAGCAAGGTGAGGTGCTTCAGTGCATTAAAGATTTTTACCTCACTGTGCGTAGTGCAATGTATATAATTTATGGTAATCTTGGGGATTGAAAGAACGGCTCATTGAAGTAAACTTGCCACATGATATATTTAAGATGATCTACTGCCAGGTAAATTCATGGGTTAAGAAAGTTGCCTCAGCAGTGAAATATTGCCCTTAGCCTTTGGCTCCACATATGGTACAGACTTTCCAACTTCAGAACTTCAGAAATTGGTAAACGCTGTAACCTGTCAATAAATATGATATGTGTGTGGATGTGTCAACATTGCCACAATCCGCCATTACAGTTAATGGTCTGTATGTGTTTGCATTCCTACTATAACAACCTATTTTCAGAGCTTTCTAATTTATGCAGAAACATTTCCTAATGACAGAAATCTGGTATGTGACATCAGCCAAAGAACCTTTCCTTCCAAACAAAACCTGTTTTGATGTAGAGTTTTACAAGCAGAGAGGTATTATTTATATTCTTAACAAATAACTTTTCATAGAAAAGTTATGAATAAAGACTTCATTTATTGTTTTTGCTTTTCCTGAGTGACAGTGTGTGGTCACTCAAGAGTGACTGGAAGCAGGTCTGCGACGCAGACTCTATATTTTAGTTATATGTCAGATACGTTACTGTCCTCCCTCCTTCTCCATTCTAGTTTGAGGAGAGAGTGGGTGAAAGTTTTAAAGCTCCTCAGTGGCCCAGGGCCAGATGAGAGTTAAGGCACTAAATGGCTTTTAAAATCTGGCTGCTAGACTTGTTCTCAATAAAGCAACATAGGCACTTAAGAGTCCGAGTCTCACTGAGAGTCTTTGGGATTTAGATTCCTACCTCCCAGAATTAAAGCAAGGGAAGATTTCAGTAGTCACCTCAATTGTTTTCCAAATGCACCTAGACATTTTTCCTGTTTGGAACCTGACCCTGAGACACATCTCAGTGTCCTGTGCCCAAAAGGTGAGCGAATGCCGTGCCGAGCTGGCTGGAACAGTACAACTGTCTACACCAGCAATTGAAAGTCACACTTGTTTATTTGGTGTGGTGATTTAAATCTGAATTAATTCCTAATCCTATCCAATTAATTCCCTATCCATGCCGCATGTGTGGCCTAGGTGCCAGAAGCCGTTGGAGAGACATACTGGGGATAATTCATCCTCTAGGAATCACCCGATGGATTGGCTAGTTTTACAGATACTAAAAATGCAGAGCATCGTGGAATACAGTGCAATACAGTGCTGGGAAGTGTCATGACCTTATCATGACCCATTTAAGTGAATTAAAGGAGAGTGTATGCTTTAATTAATAGTTCATAAGTGTGTAGCCCATGCAATGGCAGGGAAAACTTTATAACCTTGAAGTTGATAGCTTCAAAAAGCAGAACAAACATGTAATGATCTCTAAATCTATTAAGCTCTGTGATTTTAAGCCAATGTTCTGATTTTGGGGTGCAGCTTATGGCGTGTCAGATGATAATGTCAAGAATGATGAAGTCATTTGAACATCTGCCTGTCGATTCTCACATTGAAAAGATCAGTTCTTACTGGAGGAATATTTGTTCCCATCTAGTATTGATGTATTGATTAAGCTGCTCTGGCAGCTGATTGTTTCCTTTGGAAATCTATGAATTAAAAGTAAATACGTAGCTGTCATTTCCCTGAGGCCAGATCCCGCTAAAGGTGGTCAGGTGAAGATGCTCTTTAACCAGAATTCTAAGTCCTGAAACTGGCGTTTACAATAGAAAAACCAACAAAATGTTAACTTGCTATAATACAACAGTTATGTAAATACAGTTTATAATGTACTTAATATGCTAATCTGTGAATATCAAGAAGCAGAATCTCACTGGAGCAGAACTCCGCTGTGGCGTATCAGCATTTGCTTGCAGAAAAAAGGGGAAAGAATGTGAAGCCTGTGAGTGTGAGCTGCTTCTGGTTAGCCCGGCATTTTGGGGAGAATGAACAGCACTTCTTAATTTTCACTTCAACCACTAGCTGTTTTTTTTTATGGTATGTCCTGCCAGTTAGGCTTGATTCTGCCATGTTTTTTGATGATTTATTTTTGTTTGACAATAATATAAAATACAAACCATCTGATGCTAGGTTTTAGCTCCATTAACTGGGAACCACAAACCTATGCTATGTCACTTTTTCTTTTTATAGTGCTGTTTCAAACTTACTGGCATAATTGATCGATTTTTTTCCTTGTCTGGATTAAATGATGTTTTTGGCCAGAGCTTCATACCAGGAAGCCAAATTTTTTTATTCTTATGACTCCCATCTCAGTGTTGCATAGGACTAACTGTATAATGTGAAAATGCCGCATTTGTAAACACATAATTATGTACACTAAACGTGTTTCTTAATGTATCCCTAATTTGGCTGTGCTGTTACACTGGTGACAGCTGCTGGCACGCAGACATACCCAATTTGCACCATGCCAACGCTAGGAAAGCTCAGTTAAACTGAGCCTGGATGTTGTGCAAATACTGCAGCTTAATGTTTTAAAAAATCAGTCCCTTGGTAGCCTCCATACAGATGGGTTTCTGTTAAAAATATGTATCAATGCATACACCTCTAATGCAAATGTATGGGTTTTAGAGAGGATCCAGTTAAGAGAGATGTGCTGGCACATTATTACCAAAGCGATTCTTCTGTTGTGCCCTGGAGCTCCCTAGACATCACTAGAATGGGGGCTCTCCAGCTTTCTGAACCAAGGCGCCACAGCCAACCCTTGCTGTCTCTTCTAGGTTGCTGCAAGGATTCAGCAGGAGGCAAAGCCTGGCATATCCCATGCAGTTGCATCCTGAAATGGAGCTACGTCCAGGTGAGGGGCTGCAGAAGACTTGGAGTCAGTCTAAAAAGGGCTATTTAGAAATGTGCACCGCTGGCTGCAGTGCTCAATGTGCTTATCATTCAAGCTGAAGAGATAATTTTAGCAGCTAGAAATGGTAAATGTATCTTTTACCTTGACACAGGCGGTTTCTCATAGCCAGCTTTGCAAACTGTGATAGATCCTTTGTACAAGCCAGTTACACATTCTATCCTACATGAACCTTAATATGTGTGTCTCGCCAGCCGTGCTGGGGAGCCCCTTTCCACTCTGTAGTGTGAAGAATTAATAAGTCACAATGGGTCAGTAAGAGGTTCTGGTGTGAGGGAAGTGTCCTCAAACTGCCAAAATGTATGACATGCAACGGAGAACACTTTTAGTCATTCTGCAAATAATTCTGTCACTAGGTTTGAGTTGTGCAACACATCCCAGTATGGCTCTCTTCAAAACGCAGGGAAAATACCAGCAGAAGGCCCCATTTTTCAGCAGTCTTTGCACAAGTAGTGCTCGTTTGTGTTATTTGAGGCCCTCCTGTTGCAATAAAAGAGAATAGGAAAATAAAACGTCTTAGTGCAAAGGGAACGAGAATCAAACCAGGCTGCAGAAAACCTTTCCCATGTTTTAAACCTCCTATTCATATCTGTGGGCTGTTGTAATGAGTTAATATCGTGAGCCAGCTAATATTTGCTTCTCTGGAAACTAATACGGCGGGTAAAAGCTCTGGAGGGGACGAGGAGCGAGGGAGACCTGACAGTTTGAGGCTTGCCAGGTCTGCAGGAGCCGTGCGGGACGGCGCGGCCACCTCGGCCGCCGCGCGGCGAGCCGGGCCGGGAGCTGCGCAGACCGGCCAGCGCCGGGAGCTGCCGTGGTTTGCGCGCCCCTGGGCTAATTCACAAAGCGAGACGTGAAATCAAAGGGAAATATCATTTCCTCTCCTACAAGGTATTAATATCCTGCTCAATTTAATTTCTGCCTTCTGTTATTGTGAACCCTTTAATACGTAGTTAGCTTGGCAGGGATTTTCTGACAGCATTAAAAGAGAATTTTCCCCTGCAATCATGTTACGAGACTTGCTACAGCTCCCAATAGTGTGTCCCTCTAGGAGGAGCAGCGGAGGGAGATGCTGCAGGAGACCAGATCCTCCTTGGACAAGGGGCTCCTGCACCCCTGGGGACCTGGGACACTGGGTGGCTGCAAGGCTGTCTATGAGAAAGCATTGCTGTCCATTAAGAAAAAAAAGGGGGAAAATGGAGAGAAGTCACTGGAAAGCTCAAAGTGCCCTGGAAAAGTCATTCAGTATTATTTAAAGCATATTTTTTTTCCTGTTCATCTTACACTGTTTTTTTTTTTTCTGATTAGGTAAAAAGGGCATTTTTACAAAGGCACTTCATGCCTTTAAAATGTTGTTGCTCCCATGTTAAGCAGCTTTTCAATGAAAACACATTGTTGTTCCACGTTCATTTCTGTGCAAGCAAACCAGAGTTGGAGTTTGCCTACTTTCAGCATAAAATAAGACAAAGTCTTAAATTAGTCATGAAACCACCAAAAAGATTTATTAAGCTGAGGTTTCAAAACGGAGCTGACTTTCCTCCTTCTGCAGATTTCAGCTTGTTTGGTTTGTCTTTAGTTTATTTGCTATAGATCATAAACAGGACTCTAGAGCCTGCAGAAATTGCCTTCTTCTCAGGAACTACTCAATATGACAAATGATAAAATACCATGGGGCTCATTACTATTAATTTCATGAGCAATTTCTAAATTGTTCTCTCAGTGCTGAAAAGCAAGACAAAAATATGAAAAACTGAGGAGAGAAAGTGTTGGTAATTCTTATCTCTTTCACAAATCCCAAGCATGAGATCTGTCTTTCCAGCTGAATCCTGGAAAACCAGTTGAATCAACATTCCATTAAGGCCTTTTTTCCTATGTTATTAACATATTTCCCTATAGTAGCCCTTTCTTGTTATACTGCTAAAGTGTTTCCTTGGGAATTATATTCATTTCAGAGGTGACACGTGGTTTCAAGTTGCCAGTTTTACCTTATTTCCACTGAGCAGCAGCTGGGAAGATGTGTCTTTTTTTTCCTCTACCAAAATGCATGACTCAGGTATTCAGTACTGAAGCAACAGCAGGACATATTTTTCCCTCCACTCACCTCATTTTTTTTTCTTTCTAATTAGAGGATCCTTCTCATTGCTGTGGCCAAAAGACTTTTAATATTCCTTATGATTTCCCTGTGCAAGCAGTATGCGGGATGTGGCAAATGTGAAGATGCAGCTCGCACGGCTCGGGTCCTGCTGGTGCACGTGAGGGGTGTTACAGCAGCCAGGCAGCAGCTCGGATGTGTTTTGAGATTTTTGGTGTGTCACTCAAGCCCCTTGGCCGAGCGTCCTTTGTGCGCCTGGATTATGAATTTTATACTGGCAGAAGGTGCCGTTTGTGGAAAACAGATTTTGTCGGGAGGAGCTGCCAACATATTTCCTTAGCCTGACATCAGAATACAACAAATTCTGTCAGGAAAGCCTTATTCTAAAATATGTGTCTGTGCATGAGTGTTTCTGTGTGTATCTATGTGTTCAGGGCTTCCTTTTAATTTAGTGAACTACTAGGCATACGTATCCATAACGCAGTGACCGTCTCTTTGCCATGTCCACAGGCAGACATCACTTTGGGATCCTTCATCTCAAGCTTCAGCAGTCCCAGACGAACTCCTGGAGTTGGCCAAGAGCATCCAAACCAGAACTGCTAGAAATAGGCAGCATTGTCCTGACTTTTGGCCCCATCATCACAAAAAAAATTGATCATCTTAAATTCTGCTTAGCAGCCTGACAGCTTATGATCATATTGTCATATGATCGGGTTTAATATGAGTATTCTCTTAATTTCAAAACCATCCATGTTGTTTCAGTCACCAAGTTTCACATCTGAAACCTCAAAATAAACATACAAGCTCACTGCTGCTCACTGGCCATGAGACTTGCTTAATTGCTTAGTGCCTATACTTAAAAAGGAAACGGCAAATTTTACGACTAATGGGAGGGCTTCATTTTAGAATATTTCAAGCGCCTCAGCTGAAAAACATTACTTTAACTACTTTACCCTGCTTTAATATTGTTTCATTTGAAAATATAAATTGTATGGGCTTTCTTTTACTAGTGACTTTGGAAAGTGTAAAATCAATGGTTTCTCTATTTTCTGACTTTTATTAGCCTAAGAGTGGGAAAGCATAACATTCAAAAATACATACATCCTATTTTTGTCTCTTGGCTGAGGAGAAGGCTTTGCTTTGCTTTTGCCCAGAGACACGGGAAGCGGTGATGGATAGTCAGAGGGGCAGCCCATGGCTTTTATTCCCACTGTGCTCTATGATTCGTAACACTTATTGTGTTTGGAGTTAAATTTGAGGCATTCCAGAGCCTGGACACTGTGTGCAGCGAGGGCCAGTGGGCAGCGCACCGGGCTGGGAGGCGACGGCCCTGGAGCCGGAGGTTGGGATGAGCTGGGAAGAGGAGCCCGGGCATCCCCACTCCTGCACCCCTGCGAACGCTGCACCAGAACAGGTACCAAATCCTGCTGATTCCGTTTCAAACCCTGGGCTCCTGCTCTCAGCAGGGCCTTTCCTCACGGCGCGGGGGGATCACTCCCTTTCCCCAGCTTTGCTCTCCCATCAGCCGAGGGGGATAATGAGGCTTTTCCGTGCTCCAGATCTGTGGCTGAAAGTTGAAGTGACTTGTTAGTGATGTTTCTCAGGTTTTGGAGTCTGTATAAATAATATATTGATAATGGTTTGTTATTTTGCTTTGGTTTCTTTTCAAGCATTGTCAACCGTTGTTCTAAAAAGTACATTAAAATGCAGAAGGAGGATTTTGCAGTCAGCTACAGCTCTGTTAGAGAGGAGTAATGGGGGGAAGCAGGCTTCAACAGATAGGCAGGCAGTCGTCTTGATCGTACATGTGTTTTAACTTGTGGAAAGACAAAAATAGTCTTTGTGCCAGAGATGTCTAAAAACTCACTGAGTTGTCATCTCAATAAACTATCAGTCAGGACCTTTGGCATTTTGTTACTGTCTCCTGTGTGGCTTTATTCACCTCTCCCTGCATTTTGTTGTAGGTAGTCAGAAAAGTCTTGGATGTCTTTTTTATTTTATTTATTTTGTTTTGTTTGTTTATTTATTTATTTCTACAGGGCCTTGGTCTGCTTTGCATCTGTGTTTGACTGCAGCAAGGCAAGAAAGGGTGAAAATGGATCAATCCACAGCAAAGCAACGGGAGAGCTGTTTAGTACTGTTGAAATAACTCCAGGCCTATACTGACAGATCTCAGTGCTAGAGCTTCAAAGAATACTAGCAGTCCTACAGGATTTTTTTTTTTAAGTGAAGTGCTAATGTTCCCTCTTGGTGCATTTCTGAAACTGTAGATATGTAGGTTTTCTAGCAATATTTAGGAGAAACAGTTGGACGTTATAAGAAAGCTGTCTTTTATACTTAATATTTTTGTATGACCTAGTTCATATCTATAGCATGTTTTCCTTCAGCTTTCCTCCCTCTATCCTCCAGCACCTCAGTCTTATGCATTTTGCATTTAAGTTTAAATGCTCTTTCAAATGACATCATAAAAGATTCAGCGTTTGGAATTTTGTGAGTGCTGAGGGCCTGATCTCCACTCCTGACTAATATCTAGAGTCCAACAGTCAAAGCTATTGGAGACCCCCCTCTTACCTGGACCCTTGCATTGGGTCCTCCCCAGGAAAAACCCTCAGGATTTCCCTGCTGCCATTTCATACTCACATGTATGTGGATAAAATATGAAAATTTGTAATCACCTCCTTCAAATCCACCAATGTGTTTACAACCACCTTCAGATTAACCCTTTTGCAAGTGTTGTCATCAGTATTCCTGGGTGCCTCCCATGGGAGCTGGGACACAGCTCCAGGTGTAACACGGCCCCATCCTACGGAGCATCAGCAAAGCTCCCTGTTAGCTCTGACTCACTCACGCAGGCTTGGAGGAGATAAACAAATATCCCCCAAATATGTGCTCTTATTAGATCATTGTCTGGCTAATGTGTAGAGAATACAGAGAGTCCTAGGGAGATTTTTTTTCCCCTTATACTGTGTTTCCACCCATGGGACTGCACAGTTGATGCTAGTCTTGGACCGAACTGAGCATTTCGATAACTTGTATTTTAATCAAAATCAGACGTTTGTGTGTGTGTATTTTCCTGCAACCAGTCTAGAAGAATTTTCTTTAGAGTATTTTGCGACCATTACATTTAACAGATGATGTGGAGTCTTCTGACATTCTGAGACAATATTTATCTTCATTACAAATAAATTATGTCGTCACTGCTATGCTCTAAACAGTATAAACTAATAAAGTAATAGGTTGCTACAGAAAAGCTGTTAGGAATATCAAGACTCTAAGGATAATAAATGTCCATATTTTGTTAAAGAAAATGTGTACAATAAAAGCCAATTGCCTGTCTTTGCCTCCCTGCTAAGAATCCGCATTCTCCTTCAGTCCCCAAAGCTGCTGTTTTCTTGTAGAGAACAGGCTGCTGAAACTCACTTATCTGGGCCTAAACACTTTAAAATTGGGTATGTGCTTGAGTATGAAAATTGTGTCATTGTCTTCTATGATATGTATAGCATACGTATGTCTTTCCTGTTTATGTGAGGAGACAAAATTAATTGCCTTTTGCTGAGCAGCCTTTTCAAATGTAGCTGGTTTAGTCACTGCAAGGTGAGGAATCAGCATCCAGGGTTGTCATTCCCCCTTCACTCTGACAGCGAAAGTCCTGAGCTTTGTGCAGGTGAGGAGCTCAGCCCACTCACAAGGATGCACCTTATTTAGAGAGAGCTTCTGGTTCACCAACGTTTGGAGACTACATTAGTAGCATTGGCTCTGTTTGGCTTTTTATGGTTAGAGGATGACAGTTTATTTTCTTGGTGAAGTTGTTATGTGGTTTGGGTTACAGTAATCCAGTGTGCAAGTATGAAGATGTGAACATGAGGTGGTTGTCCCAACGGGAGAACCGGGAGTCTGGAGACCATTTCTGCATGTGTGCTCAGTACTATAGGTGAATGTAGTGAGACCCAAAAGCTGCAGGATATCTTGGCTGTCCTGGACAAACAGCCCTGTGAATGAAGGTGAGCCTGTGTACTTCAATCTTTCCCTATTTTCTCCTTTTAGCCAGTATTGGCCTGTCAGGGTTTGTTTTAAGACAGCTGTTCTTCATCCAGATTCCAGCTTCTTTCACATACTGAGAGGTCTGGAAGACTGTGCTGGATGAAAAGGATATGTCTTGGCATAATCCTGGGCTATTAGTCCATATCACTGCACAGTATCCCCTGGAGATGGCAAATGATAAATAGACTGGACAGTAGTTAACAAGTTAGAGCAAGCTGGAACTAGACGGTAGCTAGTGAGCTCATTGGCACCGAATGCAAGTTTCCTGAGAAGGAAGGGGCTACCTCAGTCAGAGAGCTTGCAGCCATCCACACATCTTCAACCTGCCGTTCCAAATCCAAGTAGACTACTCTACTTTTTTAATTTTATGGAATAAATAAGTCATGTGATTAAAAAAAGATGAAGATGCACATAAATTCCATAAGCGAACAAAGTGGAAAATCTGACAGAGAAAATATATCTATTTGTTTTTCTTTTTTAAGAGTAGTGGAACTCTTCCTTACAGTGCTTAGTTCACAGGTCTGCAGCTTATCAAAGAATAAAACCTGTGATGCATCAGTCGTAGGTGGTGTGCTGAAAAGGTTTCTTTAGGCAGCGTTGCTTGCAGGTGTAGAACTGCACCGCGGTGGGTTTTGTGGGACTGTGCAGACGTCACTTGAACACCTTCCCCTGCCACAAGCCCACTCTGCAGCTGCACAAAATGCCTTCCAGAAGCGTGATGGAGAGGAGTATTCTTGCCTTCCCCCTGAGAAGTCCTTGCGCAGCAGGCGAGATGCTGGGAGGAACAGTGCTGCGACAGACTCCAACATCCCCAGCTGGCCTGGGACAAGAGCAGGCAAGAGTGGCCTCTTTGAAGCACCGTTTCCTAGGGATGCCTTCCGGAGCTCTTGGCTTGACACTTATCCCCGTGCGCTGGGTGGTGGCATGAATGCCACAGGTTAGCTCCTGGATAACGTATAGCTTCTGTCTAAGCCACTATTAGATTTAGAAAACAGAATCATTTCCCAAAGCCCAGAGGGAGCAGAAGGGGAAGCAAAGGAGAATGGTTCTTAAAAAGTCTTATGTTTCTCTTTGGAAGAAAATTACCGTCATCTATCTTTCCTTTCTTGCAAGCTACTGGAACCTACTAGTAGTGCCCTGCTGCTGGGTTTTCAAACTTCGATTTTGCTGAAGAGTATCTCTCTGATGCAGGTGCCAGTGTCATTTATCAGAGAATGATGTCAACATTCCTGTGTCATACATGACAAATGACAGCAGAAAGGAGTGCCCTTTGAATTCACTTACTTTTACGTGGCTCTTTCCTCGTTTACTTTCCTCTCTCCAGTTAAATGACATTTTATTTCCTACAAGGTTTCAGTTTAGACTTATGTAGCCTCTAGAGAGATACCTTCAGATTGACTTGAAATGAAGGATTAGTACGAGGCACCAAGGTCCAAACTCAGTATGAGTGTGAATATAGTTATACTGCAATGAGAGTAAACTTCGCTTTGTCCCTGACAAGGTCTAGACCCCAGCACTTCTCTACACATGGCCTGATTTGAAAGGTAATATAGAAATGAATTGGATCAGCATCCAGGGGCACCCTTGGTACATGGAACAGACCAAATTCCCAGACTAAAAAGCTTGGGAAGGAGATGGGGAGGGCAGAACACATAAGCTGCTTCTAATTCTCTTTTTCTTCTGCTTCCTTCTGTTCCCCTTACTGGTAGAAGGGACTTGTACTCTTCTCTCCTAAGCAATGCCTCTGCAAAAAAAGGGCTTTATTCTTAACTTGTGCTAAAATCCTTTCTTGGATGAGGCAGCCTCAGTTTTAACCTGTTAGCTGACTGAGGTGACCCGGAGCAGGGAGTTTAGGGTTTATCGTGACCAGCGAATGCTTTCTAGAATTGCCACTACTTTGAATAATGCTTGTTAAGATATTAGTATGGACAACATGTGATTTTAAAAAACACACACCCAGAGCACGGCTCTCTGCTGTTCAGCACCCTGCTGAAAGGCTGGATTTTTGTAAAAGCTTGGGACTTGGCAGCAGCCAGGGTACAGTTTGATATGTGCTTCATTAGCGTCCCACAAAAGCAGCTTTTTGCCACACCGGTCTTGCCTTGTGCTCCTCCCCATGCTGCACCAGTGCTAGCAGTAATGTGGCTAAATAAGGAGGTATTTAGAGGACCTGATCCTACTGCAAAGCACCATAAACAACTATGATTTTTCAGCAGCAGCACCCGTTTAAAAGAACCATCAGTTGAGGCCTCAGTATGACTTCAAGGGCAAGGTTTCTCTTTATGGGGATCTGACTTAATAGATAACTAGAGCCCAGGGAGCAACCCTGCCCTGGATGAGTAGTCTCCTGTCTCCCTTCTGGATCTCGTCTGACTCTGCTAACCCAGCAGAAAAGTTACCGTGGGCTGTAGGTCTCCCTGGTTTCCTCAGCCCTGCCCTCGCCTAGGGGCTCTGCAGTAGAGCTCCTTTGTGTCCCTCTCTGCCTAATCTTGCTGCCCATCTTCAGCACTTAGCAATCGTGTTTGACACTCAGTGGAAACAACAAAGCTGCTTTGGACTCTGAGGAGTTTCTGGGTTTTTGCTTGGGACAGGACTACCAGTCTAATCCTCTGTTATCTTCCAGATGCTCTAAACTGGCTGCCTGTGTGAGCAAGAGTTCCCCAGGGCCTGAGGGGGACTTGGAGGTAGGAAGCTGGCCTCAATAATTGGGTTGAACCCAATTCATTCTGAAATCTGCTTTATGTACAAGTTTGCATTGAAAAAAAAAATAAATTTTCACCAAAAAGGAGAATATCTGTACAGTGGCTTGTACTGAAAGAAAAAAAAAGAAAAAAAAAAAAGTGGGGGATTAACTGAAAACTGCCTGTTTTGGGAGGAACAAACTGGGAGTAGGGCAGTCCTAGTATATATTACAGATGAAGGGGAGAGAGGATTCCTCTTTCACAGATGCAGAAGTGATTCAGCTGTCTTCACACATTTATATTTTCAAAGCTTTCTTCAGAAGGAATAGATTTAGCAGCATACCTCTCATTTCTAATATGAGAACTGAACTTTTTTTTTTTTTTGTACGCTTTTAGTTTTTTTTTTTCCCCAAAGCAGGGGTCCATTAGCTTCAGGCTCCACCAATCCCAAGGGCTGTGATCTTATCTTAGGCTGCCAGAGATCATTATACACATCACTGTCATGTTGCTATGTTGTTGGGTTTTTTTTTTCCTTCTGTTTCATTTTATTTGTTTTTTTGTAGGAGGGAAAAAAATGAGCCAGTAGCTTTTTTTTTTCTAGCCCTTAGACATGTAATCTGAGACAAAAGGCCTCAATTTCTTGCACTCTTCTCTTCCAGCTCTACCAGCTGAAGTACTATTTTTCACAGAATGAATTGCTGATACTCCCACTTACACAAATTACGAGTAGCAACAGAGCCTTGCAGTCTGCAACTGTCTTAACTCAAACGTCCCAATATTAATATTCCTGTGGCTAAAGCTTTTATTTGGGTTTCTTTTCCATACCCCTGGAGATATTTCTCATTCTCTAGTTACTGATATATTTCTGATGCGTGCCCAGCAGGTAGCTTCTGTGAGTCACAGGAGGTCAAGATTGCTTTAAAAAAAGTAAGAAGGGTAAAGGGAGGAAAGGGAGAAAACTGTTAGTTTCTTGTATCTTATTGCATTAGCTCTATTCAGTATTGCTAAGTGTGGTGGGGGTTTTGTTTGTTTGTTTGTTTTGTTGTTGTTGTTGTTTCTGTCCATAAGAGTTTCTCTAATAACGTCTGTTTGCCAGAACAGCCACTATTTTTGCTTTTTATGTGGCTAAACTCAAAAGTGACTCCATTTTTTATTGTGAATTTGTCTTAGCAATTCAGTGTATATCATCATCTATCTAGATCTCTTAGAGCAGCTGTCGTAGTGTTACGAAGTTTCCAGGGAAATCAAGCTCCTGCATTGAAGGAGACTTAAGGTATTGCTGGAGAGGAAGGGGATAGCGAGGAAGTGGTGAGCCTTGCCCACCACTCTCTTGCTATATGGCACTTGTCTTGCTATGTGACACAAAGCTTATGACTATGTGTCTAGCTATGTGAGAGCCAAGAGAGGAAAATCACGAGCAGGAATTCACAGGTATAAGGTGATGGAAGCTCCCTGGGGGAGCCTGGATTTACAAGACATGATGGGGCTGGAGTGAACATGCAGTTGGGTTCCTGTGTCGTCCTGAAATACCATCTTCAGCAGTCCTTGCACATCTGAGCTATGTGCAGGATTCTCCACCAGCACAGTCCTGATGCCAGGCAAGCTTTAGCAAGGGAGCTGAATTAATCTCCTTGTCAACATCGTGAAGCTTCAGTGTCACAGGTTGGCCATCCCCAGCCCTGGAGGGTAGGCTCAGCTTTCTTGCACTGTGGAAAGGCTGTGCCTGAGCATGTCAGGAGGGTGTAGAGGGATTTGGCCAAGTCAGCTGATTCGGGGTGATCTGGAGTAGGAATCGCAGTAGGGAAACAAAGGAGGTGCTGAAGAGCCCTTCTGAAGTTCTGCCTATCTTGGGAGTCTGAGTACGTGATGGGGATCCTAAATTGGATCATAATTTAAATCCCCTGGGCCTGAAGCTGCCAGTGCAGGGTCAGTCTCCCATGGAATATATCATCATGAGGTAGCAAAAGCCACGTCCTCTTTCATGCAGAGGAGAATTTGAGTGTTCTTCTAACAAGGGCATCTATGGCATCTGCTTGGCTAGAGGTGGCTCAAATTTGCATCTCAGGACTGTCCTAACCAGCAGCTTTTCCTTGTTCTAGTGTGAGTAGCTCTTCATTTCTTTGTGTTGGAAGTCTCCGTGCACAGTGCAGTGATGAGGGAGGGACAGGCAGGCAAAGAGCAGCTCATCGGAACTCAAACAGTGTTATTTCCTTTCGGCTCTTCAGACTGATTGAGTCGGTGGTCTTAATCTGGTGTCTGCAGGCAAAAATAACTCCATCAGTTTACAGAAACTAAGCCTACAGCCATGAGAAGGAATGTCTGAAGAGGTGTATTTTTTTTGCCTGTGTCCCACTAAGTCAAAAACATTTCTGTACCCTGTAATTCAAGGCCAAAAACTATGAAAATAAAGTGTTTTAGCTGTTACTATGCTGATGCCAGTAATCTTCCCATGAAACGAGGATTGTGAATGTTGGTACCATCTCTTCCTCATCACCACTTTTATTATTATTTTCAAGACTACCTTGAGGCTTTACCTGAGATGGAACGCTTGGCGTGCTGAGCAACAGAGTAGGTAGGGATGGCCCCTCATATGAAGAACTCTTGCTTTAAAGAAGCCGCACAGGCAGTAGTAGGAAGAGAAACAGAAGAGTGGAATGAGTTGCCCAAGGTTGTGGGGCAGGTCGGCAGCAAAGTGAAGATCAGTCTCTACCTCACCATTTCTGCCAAGCCGTTGTGCAGAACGTGTCCTCAAAACACAAGTGTTCCAGATGTGCACCTGCAAATTGCAGGAGTTCACTAACACTGGAACTGTATCTGCTTAGAGCAGGAGTGTTAATGATTAACCTTAATAGCCCTCCTTTTGTGCTGCCATTCAGTTTTTCAATCTGTTCCAAAACCACGTACAATTCAGCGGTTCCTCACTTCGGGGCTTTCCTTGCCTTGTTAATGGCGGTGGCTTCTACACCTCTTATGATTAGGAGCCTTTTATTTGCCCACCTCTTCAATGAGATGACAGATAATGGGAGGAAGTCAGATACGTTAAAAATATACTTAGTTTTAACAGCACCGAGACACTTAACTTGTCAGCAACCCAATTATTAATGAGATTAATGGACTTTTATAAATCCACTGCATCCTTAGGACAATTGCTGGGTTCATGTTTCATGCATACTGAGTAAGGCTGTGCATGGGCTACGAGAACTTTAATATGAAAAATAAAACTGAGAAGCAATCCTCGGCTTACTCTGCTACCACACCTTGCATGCAAGAATGCTGATCATTGCCTGCATAGGAGCATCATTTAATTACGTTTTTTTCACTTCTGGGCATAATGCTATTGAAGGAATTCTGTCAGCATTTAATTATAGACTAAATATGGTCAGTTTTTCTAGCTATTTCAGTACCCACTTAGAAATATATTTGATACCTAGAGAGCCAAAAAGGACATCAGTGGTAACAACATTAAAGAAGGTTTTGTAAGGGAATGGGAATCTAATTTGTATCTGGAAATTAAATTTATATCTGAGATTTTTAAAACCATTTAAGAGATATTGAACCCCCGTCTGTATGAGGAAGTAATGCGAATCAGTCATCCAGTTAGGCCTCTGGCTTTCTAGAGGTAGACAGAAAGATTTTTTTTTTCTAAATCGCTTTTAAAGTTTTTGATTTTTAGTGCAGGGATATTTCAAACCCTAGAACATACATAACAACAAACAGAAGATCTGATTAAAAGTAGTTCGGCTGCTGCAGCATTTTATTATTGGCTTCATACCCAGCTTGATGTGCCCAATTCTGATGGAGTAACACCAAATTCTGTGTGCAAGATTTAATTTGAATATTCTACTTTATGAACTAGAACTTTATTTTCTAAAATTCATGTTTTCAAAGGGAAGCTGAGGAGCAGTGTGAGTCCATTTGACTACTTCAAGTCAAATGTAAGTCATACAGAAACAAATGAAGAAATAGTTATTTAACTATGTGTTACTAAACAGCTTATAGAATTAAGTCAGTTAATTTTAGATGAAGCCTTGAAACCCGTGTGCTCGGGATAGGACACCGCAGAAGTCACTAATATCAAAGGCATGATTGCACTTCTCCCTGGAGTGTGGATCACGAACAAATGAAATTAGCAGAGGCTTTAATATTGATTTAAGGAGGTTCAGGAAGGGGGCTCTAAGGACTGCTTAATGTTAAGCACATGCATAAGTGCTCTCTGTATTTTTTTTTTTATCAGACACTATGTAAGTAACAAGGAAAAGGACATTTGTATCTGTGTGAGAAGGACATTTTAGGTCATAAATGCAAAGAAATAAGAAATATGTTTTAACCCCCTGAAGGGAAGCAAGCAGTATAAAAATAAGACCAGCAGTTGTATGTCCTCCCTTTTTAGTTTATCTATTTAAATTTAATTATGACTGGATTTCTACTTCAGCAGTGTTACTACTGAAATAATATATGCACCTTTATGCATGTGTCTCATTATGTATCTCACACAGGTATAATTTTACCCAAGCGTATTAGCTTGCTTGCTTGCTAAACTTCTTCCATGTTAGATGAAGTAAATGGACATTATACCTGGATATGCAAAGTCGTGGTCACGTTTTGTGAGTATGTTTAATCACTGTATATATTTCCTCCAGAATGATTTATTCATTTCCTTTGTAGTTTTGTTGCGGACTTTACTTGCCGTTTCAATCTGAAATAGCCATTAGTTTCTTTCTCTTTTCCTTACCAAGAAGTAAATCTGTGCTATTTGCTGATTTGTTTATTACAATCTGGAAACTTAATCCTTCTCAAAGTTGGAGATTTTAAATATGTCAGATCATCTTATAGCTGCATGCTGGTTGTATGGATGACATTATGTGTGTTCGGAGAAATTCATTTCAAGTACTACAAATGAGTCCTTTAGTAATACCCAGGAGTCATAATGTCTGTGACATAATGAACCCTCCTAAATTACAGCCTACGCTAATTAGATCAGTTATTGCTACATTCCAGTCCCTGAAACAATTTGCTTAAAGTGGTAGTTACCTGTAATGAAATGACACATAGCTGGATGTCAGCAACCTTCTCCATTCTGCGTGACTTATTGCGTGGATGGTCTTCATGGAGGTGCAGCAGCCCCATTGCATCCAGCTCTCCATCAGGACCAGAGATCGTGGCCAAAAGCCGTATGACGTGTGGAAGGGCGGTGATGCCCTAGGAAGGCACATGAGCACTGTGGTGGGATATTTGGAAAGGGGCTTGATTTTCTCTTCCTCTTTTCTTGCTGTTTAGGTGCTTCTTCGTCAGCCACATCATCTCCAAGTTATTTCTGTTATCTCATCACTGTATCTTTGACTTGCTTTACGTGTTCAGTAGTATTTGTTTGATTCACTTAAGACATTCCCTCATGCTGCCTCCTGCTTACGTGCTCCTGCTCATTCAGCAAAAAGCAGTACGATGAACCGGGGTGATGTGTCTGGCTGAAAACCACGGGAATCTTGGTGGGGAAAAGCTGCTGTGGGCTTTGCTGGAGCACACAGCTATTGGTATCCTCTGCTGAGAGTATGAGTCTTGACAGAGACCTGCCTGCTTATTTAGATGTGACTCGGGTAACTCGATACTGGCCTGCGATGATGGGCATGTAAACAGGGCGAACCGCTGATTAGTTGATGTTGCAGAATTAGAAGTGGAGCAGACAAATGTCAAAGTTTGTTTCATGAATAGATCCTACAAAGAAAAGGCTAAAGAAATGCAATGGAACATGGTTTAAAAAGTGCAAACACTTTGAAATATAGCTAAAATAGCAACAGTTAAAGGGTTGGCCACATATGCACCCCCACTGTTTCATTGTTTGCTTTTTATTGGACATCTCTGCAAATTTAAGGTCTCACATTCTGAACCTGTCTCATTTAAGATGTATCCTGTTCCCTTCCCTCTCTCTATAGGTGCAGAGCCCTAACTTTGGGCAGGATCAGCAGGCTCTGCTCCTTGGACAACAAAAATCAAGATAAAAGTCCCTGGTACCACTCTCCATGATGGGCAGCCCCGTGAGAGGGTTCCATTTTCTGGAAAATGTGAAACAGACTTGGGGGTTTTGTTTGCTTGTGTTATTTTATTTGTTTATTTTTTGATTCATTTGCTCATGCCTCATGCACTTACCTGTTACAAACGTGGTGTACTCGAAGCTGCAGTTAATCTTGCCATAATATGGGTGCATCATGAGCTTAGGAGGCTCCTGCTCTGCTGCAAGCTGTTAACATCTGCCTTGCACAACCTTGCTGACTGCAGTGCCTGGTCCTCAGAGCCAGGACCATGAAATTATCTCCAGGTCACCTTTGTGTCCTCTTCCTCCTCACTGCAGACCTATGCCTTGTCTCTCTTCTCTGCATTTTCCCTGACTGGGAATACGGGGTGCTCATTTTTTTCCAAGGAATGTTTCTTCCATGGAGAGCATATCCTTTCCCCTCCTCCTGTCACAGAACCCTTTTCACTTTTTTTGATTTTTTTTTAATGTAGATTAATACTTGTTTTTTTTTCACTGTTTAGCACATTGGTAGGAGGTAAGATTTACTTCTCAGATTTCTAGCTGCTCAGTCTTGCAGGTTTAACCTCTAAACAAACATTGTGTTGAATAAAAAAGTCCTTTTTTATTTTAAATATGTCAGATCATCCTTTTTTTTTTTCCTGTTGTGAATGGAGATTCCATTCCTGTTGCTGGAAGGAGTCACTAATCTTCCAGGATAACTTAATCATGATCTGATAACTTTGGTCAAAATCTACTTTGCAAGAAGCTGCAGCTTTGCTTATAACCCATCTTGATTTGGAGAGAAAGTGTTGTCACATGAGTGAAAAACGGCACCTGCTACTAACTGGGGTCCGGACTGTTTTGCTGAGCACACGTGGCCGTACATGCCAGCAGCCCAACAGGACTATTGCGTGGCCTCATTGCATCTCTTCCAATAGCTTTTGTAACATAACTAGCAAGGAACCTGCAATACTTAATGAGGCTGTCAGGCATGGAAAGGTCAAAACCAAGCAGGAGACCTGTTCTGACTCATTCCTGCTGGACTTGAAACTTGTTTCTTACAGACCAAGCAGTACTTTTACTTTTTTTTCAAGAGATGACAGGCTAAAACTGCCTACTTTCCTTTCTGTGTCAGAAGAGGTAAATAGTTTTAGTCCACAGTGGTTTCTGATTGAATATCCTTTTGAAGTAACGATAGCTGTAATTTAAAGCAACAGTTACCATATTTTCTTCTCTCCAAGACATTCTTTGATGCCATAAATATAAATCTACTTAAAATAGCTATAGCAATGCCTAAGTATGCTATGAGGATTTTTGGAGGTTCTGCCTCTAATTGCCATCATATGTATCTAATATCACAAACATAACTGGCTAATGACAAGGTTCCTGCAAATACTTTCTTAACATAAGAAGAAAAGTACATTCAGAGGTGTGTGTCCAGTTCAGATTGTTTGCTGAAACTTCAACCTTTGCAAAGAAGTTCTCTTTAATTATATAAATACTGTTCTTCTCTAATAAGACTGTCTGGACCTTTCTGCATATTCTGCTGCAAGCTATGGTTGGGGGCTTATATTACGACCTAATACAGCATCAGAAAATTGCTGATTTTTAAGGACAATTATGCCAATGTACTGGTATATTTGTTTAAAAAAAAAAAAAACTTTTTGTTTGCCTCTCACAAATACATATGTATTCCATCAATGAGAATTCTTTTTTTCAAAGAATTGATATTACTTAAGCGGGGCAGGGAGGAAACCCAATTGGAGAGTAATTGGTGGTTCATATGGGAGTCTTTCTTTACCTGCTGCAATTTAAAAAATCCTGGTTTCCATTCTGTACTATTGCAACTAGAATTGCAATTAAGTCTCTTCAAGTATCTCTTCACTTTAAGAGCATGGCAGTGCTCTCCTGCTGTGCGGCATAAAACAACGGAAAGACACAATGCATTAAATATTAAAACAGAAAAGACTGAGTAAGTAAAATATGTAATAATAATTGTTAATTATTTCAATGAGTTGTCATGTTTGTATTTTGGCATAAGGGAATAGAAATGCTTTAAAATAAAATACAAAATGTGCAGGTGCAGCAAAGACCTGCCTTCAGGATAAGAGTGGGAGTACGAACTCAGAGAAAAGTATTTGCATGGATAGGAAAGAAGCTAAACAGATAGTGAAAGGGGACGAGACAGATTAAATTATTTGCTTGATGTACAGTGGTGTGGTGATGACCATCAAGACACGTGTCATGGCAGCAATTTTTACAATTTTTTGTTGAATGTAACTTCTCTCATTCTTTTTGTTCTTTTCCAGTGGAAACCACTAAATCCTGTTTGCCTCACCCAGGAGGAAGTGCCATGCTTTTTTTATGACTTGTTGCTTTTTCCTAATTACCTGAAGTTCAAATCCTTGATAGCTCCGCCGGCTTCAAGAGTAAATGTATGACTTAAAAAGGTAGCTCAGAAACAAGAAGCAATCTTGCTGCAGCAGCATACTTCTCAGGGGTGGTTTCTTTGGCTTTCTGCATAACTCTAAAATACAGCCCCGTTGGTAGCGAGGACAAACCGCTGAGACTTGCATAGGAGAGAGCCACATATCTTGTGCTCTCACCCTCATTTAAACAGAGCACGGGAAGAATAATGCTACTATTTGATTTGGTCCTGTAATGAGTAATTCTAATGCACAGCAGTGGAGAAATAAGGCCTGCAGTTCTAGGGTATAAAATTACTGACGAGAAATTCTCCCTTACCCCAGCTAACACATGTAACTGAGATATGAAGAGATTAAAGGATGGGATTTCAACTTCACAGCTCTGTTCTTGGACTCGGGCTTTTCACAGTATGCAAATTCTTGATCCTACTAATCAGGCAGTGGGAGGATTTCTTAAAGTTCTGCAAAGATTCAAAGTTAAAATAGGACAATGCAGCAAGTCCTGTACCTGAACTGGCTGCGGCCAAGTTCAAACGAGTTGATGGAAAAGCCTCCAACTGCTTTATTTGCCTCCAAAAGGCATTTTACTTTATCTGGCATGATAGATCATCAACCGTTTTTATCATAGTATGGGCAAAAAGCTGGGAAACACTGTTGAAGAGGCACAACTGTCAGTCCTGCCAAGAGCAAGGTGAGGACAGCACATCTGTGTGGTTACAGCAGTGTTCCTCTGCAGGAGGGAAGAATTGTGCAGGACTTAAAACAGGCAGCAACAAGGAGGATAATGCAGATTCTTCTGCTAGTGAGAAAGCCTTGTGGCATGGGAAAAATGGGGGCTGAAGGAAGGCTAAAGGAGAGTCTATATAAAAAAATCAAGCTGCTCAAGATTTACTTGTTTTCAGGGATGGTCTCTAACAAATATGGACCATCAACAGGATCAATCTTGAAAGGCTGATGAAATGAAATGTTATAGCTGGTTCATTAAATCAGCGCATGGAAACCACACCAGAAATCACATGGTCAAAAAAATGATAGGTACAGAAGAGATAATTGATACATTTTTGAGGGGGAGGTTCCAGCTGATAAAGCATCTAGTTGATGAAGGATGGATGAGCGCCTGCTCCGGAGCGAGCTTGGAAATGGAGCAGACCAAAGGCTGAGTGAGCAGAAGCAGGAGATGATGCTTCATGTGTGCAGCAGAGGCCTGATACTGCAGTTTGAAGGATGAACCAAACTACAGGGGGACACCAGAGCCAGCACAGCTGGTTCTTGTGGCCACTCTATTGCAGACACAGTAAGGGAATAGATTTTTCCGAAATGTGAGTGGTTTTTGAAGCACTCTACTTGGTTTTTAACCGATTCCACTCTAAAAACTGAACTGTTAAGTGAACCTCCTGTTCTTTTGACATTATCAGCACGATCAAGAAGACCAAAACAATACTTATTTTATTAATCTGTTGTGTATTTTACTTTCTAGAATACAAATTTTCAGTATCTGAGACCACAAATCTGAAATGGCAATATTCCAGTGATAAACTTGCAAAAGAAGCTACTGGCATCAATAAAACTTTTCTTAAAGAACTAGATGAGAAACAGTTAGATGGCTGCAATAATGCTGAAATATTTTGATTGTAGAAAACACAAAGGATGCAAAACTGCAGTGAATCACTAATGCCTCTATCTACCCTCTGCCTCCAAACAGTAATATATTTAACTCTTTCTGAGTGAGCAGATTAAGAAGAGCCTGGGAAACGTTATGGGATCTGGGGAGCTGGAGGCTGTGCCAGGGAAGGTCTCTGCACCGCAGTGTTTGCTGCTGTAGCCATTTCCAAAAGGGACCTGCTGCAGCTCTAGGAGTACTGGCAGAAGCTTCTTCATCTGCTTGTGATCATATCTCAACTTACATATTCCCCATCCCTAGCATGTTAAAGAAAATATCTGTGATTTTTCATAGGTAAAAATTGTGGGCAGCAATGGTTACAGGAAAGCAGAAAGAAAGGTATAGTGAAAATTGGATAAAAAGATGTGACAGGTAGTGCAGTGACAGGTAGTGCAGTGAGAGCCCCAGGCCCCTGCGGGTCTGTCCCTGCTCTCTTTCGGTGCAGGAAACACGTTTCTCAGCTGCTACTGCACAAACTGGACAATGGTTTATTGAAGGCAATGGGATGAGTATCTTTGGATCTGAATCTGGCCCTATTTCTGCTCCAGGCTAAATGGGAAATTATCCTGTATATTTTTTTTCTGGGATTCCTGAAAGTTCTCAAGCCAGGACTGTATGGCGTTCCGACTTATTTCCTTTTGCTTCTATTTGAACATCTGTCTGAAGTACTGTATTACATACTAATTTGTTTGAGACTGCCTTTTTTTTTTTTTTTTTGGATAGTTGCGTGTGATTATGGCCTCCTACTTCATTTTCATTAATTTGCCTTGTTTATGTGCTTTTGATCTTTTATTGATCCTCCCAGCAATGGAGGACTTCTTCCTGCCTGGAGGGGAGGCAGGGGGAAGAAGCAGGGAAAGAGCAGGAGCACCATGGGCCTGCGTGGATGCGACCAGGACACACTACTGCAGGTGGGTCCTCTTGGGCTGCATGACCCTGTCCTCTAGCTGCCAACCCAGAGCTGACAGTGGCGCTTTGGTCACATCCTGCCTCTCCGCAGCATGAGCAGTGGGTTTGTTGCTGTCCATTGGATTTGATTGGAGAAGTCACTGTTTTAAGTTCTGTTATGGAGTAAGTGAATACGTCGGTTTTGACTGGATCCTCTGTAAAGTTGGAGGGTAAAGATCTCCGCCGCGTGTCAGCACTGTCTGCAATTACTGCTCTGTCAGCGTCCGGGAGAGGAGCTGCTTCTGTCACCCCATCACAACTTCCTTCTCATCTTTTTGAAGCCTCCCTTTCCCTTGTAGGGATGCAGGAGCAGCCTGACGATAGATTCTGTGATGTTTTTTGATCTTTCCCCTCATACCCTTGGATCTTACTCGCCCATCTTCCTTGCCTTGCTGTCATTGCTAATAAATTTTCCTCTATTAATGTTACCTGTATGTTAATATCACTGAGGGAAAGGTACCCTAGTAGCAGATAGTCCTTGCAGAGGCCAGAGACTTAACCTTGGCTTGGCCGCTGTGCCTGTTTTTCGCAGTGGCAGCCCCCACTCTGCTTCCAGGTGCACCTCTTCCCACAAAAGTCATGTTTAACGGGCAGCTAAATGGAAACAAGTAAGGTTTTGTTCTTATTAAGTGAAAAGTATGTTTTTAAAACTATTTCAGAGACTTTTCTCTTTATTGAGCCTTCTCTTACTACAGCCTGCTCTGTGCATCCCAGTTCTCAACAGTTAGGGTCAATAGGGTGCATCCTGGCACCACTCTTGTGCTGATCCTCGGGCAGTTTTTTTTAATAGTTCCTGTTATTCCTTTTTCTTGACATGTTTTATATAAATGTTATAAGAATATGTTTGATTTGTACCAGCTCATCTAGAACCTTTTAAAATTCCTTCTGAAGCTAAAAGCATACCACTGCTTGAAGAAAAATAAGCACAGTACCCTTATCACTCTGGTACTGTTTTCTTCTAAAATATCTCCCATTTGGAAGTCTTTACTGTAATAACTGGGATGCACAAAGGCTGGAATTTTCCCAAATAAGAAAGCTTTAAGCTATAATTTCTTAGTACAAAAGCTTCTTTTTTGTTAAATTATATATAAGTATTTTCAGCAGGACCTCCTACACACAGCTATTCAGTGAGCGTTTGGGCTGGAAAGCGCACCTTCAGCAGCACATGTGCAGCCTGTCACTGCTGCAAATGCATCTTGCTTTTCTTTACGGGCTGAGCTGGAAGGGTATGGACAGATACATGCACAAACTCTGCATCTGCTCTTTATTTTCCAGGTTGTCATTCTCTGGTCTCACTTACCTCTTTTAAGATCTTTGAGGATCACTGTGCAGGAGCCCAAATCCTGGATTACAATTTGGGCAAAAGCAGAGGCTGCACATGCGTGCAGCTCACAACATATAGATCCTGTAAGCCATGAGGATCCGCACATCCTTCCAATCCCTTGGATTGCCCACTACAGACTCGGAGTCTTCCCCCTTTTGCCATCATCTGCACCTTTGCATCCCCATTAAGAAGGATAAAATCCGTGCTGTTCTTCAAAAGAAAAATCTGCTGCTGCAGCATGTAACCAGTAGCTACAGATGAAATTTCCCACAGGAGACTCCAGTGGGATTTGGGTGCCTAACTGCCCTAAAGTCTTTTTAAAAATCCCAGTGTAATAGTCCTCTGAGGAGGTGTAAAAAACTGCCTTTTGCACTAAATTCTTCATTTTGCACCTTTCTCCCAGGCTGGTAGAGCTGCAGCATCCCACACAAATGATAACGGTGTTCTTCAGCTATCAACTACTGTTATGGTAAAGTATTTCATCTAAAGTTGTATGTGATCTCCCAAAAAATTCAAATGTGTGTGACTGTTTAAAAAGTGAAAATTTTAATCAACACTGGAGCTAGCACCAAGATCTGCTCTCTGCTCTTATCTCAGTGCTTTGAGTTTGTATAGCCTGAGCTTTCAGAAGCAAAGTTGACATGAGATCTTCCAACTGTGAATACTTTTTCCATGAGAGAATGTGGTGCAAATCTCTGGAAACTTGCTAAGTCCCCAAGGGGATATGAATTCACAGATCTAACTAACCTTGAGGGTCATGTTATCAAACAGATTAACTATTCTCCACCAATTTCTGAGATTCATTAGGCAGTTAAGGCTTTCTATCAACATTAGTAATGTGTACTTTCTTTTTCTACCTATTTGTCCTTAAATATATTTATTAGGTCTCTGACACACAGTGGCCCTCCTTCCTCATCTTAATCAGTTTCTCACATCTCCCTGAAGAAGCATCTCAAATTCACACGTTCAGCTAATTGACTCATTTTTAAACAGGGATAATGCACAGTACTATGAGCTATACGTAGTGCTGTTCACAGCACTGAACAGACATTGTATACAATACATATTGTATTCAGGCAAATAGTATTGAAAAGTATTTTTTCAACACAAAGGTTTACATGAACACAGACAAAGGCTTACATGTTATAGAACAAAATTTATTTTTTATTCGGTAGTGTTCCCCACAAGTCAGTAAAGCTCATGTGTGTGCTACGGACTCCACTTACTAAATAAAGTTGAGGATGTATAAGAAGTCGGTGAGGACATTCATCAGAACAAGGATTTTTATAGTAATCTTTGTCTTTCCTGCTGAAATAAATATGTACGACAGATAATGGTCACATGTGAATGGTCCAGTGTGCTTGGGATGAGACCTGTTTGCTGTGCTTTTCCATGAAAGTCCCATGGAGACAGCAGGGATGAGAGTGAGAAACTGTCTGCGTGGTAGGGGAGAGGTGGCCCTGCCTCCGATTTCATTTCTTTCCCAAACAGCTAGGGTGTAAATATATATATATATATATATATATTCTTTCTCTTCCAGAAAGTGTCTGCAGAATGATAGTCTGCTCTTTACACCAAACCATTTAATAAGTTTAATTAAATGGAAGCTTATGATAATTAAACCAAAAGCCTAAGGGCCCTGTTCTGTGAGGACTTACTCTTTGCATAAGACCAATTTCCATATAATTTAGACAACAAAATAGCGGAACAGTGCTCTGCCATCTAATTTATATGAAACTGGTATTCTCCAACCCAGATTTATATTACACTGTAAACATACTTCTTGTATCTTAGCAAAAGTGAGATAGCTCAAGTACAAGTATTAGAGTGGAGGAGAAAGAAAAGATTTTGTTTTTTAAAGGGATCCTCCTCCCTTCCTCTTTTTTTTTTTTTTAAACTGAATGCGCAAATTAAAACCGTAATCTGATAAACTCTGCATGAGGATCAAATATCCTTAAACAAATTCTCTAACAGAGCGAGTACTTGTAGGTGGTTCTTTCATAACATATTTGCATATTTACTTCTTCTGGGTGTTTTCTTGAACTAGTGTTTGTGATCGCTGCCTGAAAAACCCCACACTCCATATTTTGGAATCCCTTCCCGCCTCCCGAGTGTCCCAGAGGAACGGCACGCGCATTATCTCCTCCGCCACCTGTATTTTTATTACACTTCAAAACAAAGCTCGGGTACTACAAAGCGGTGATGGGGCCTGATTCCTCGCTGCCTTACTCCCATTTTGCAGAATCCGCCGAAGACAAAGCCCTTCTCTCGCTTAAAACTGATACGGGGAGCGGGGGGGAGGACGCCAGTGTGGAGAAACAGCAGCTTTTGGTCTGCTCCTTCCAGCACCAGTCACAACCATCTCCGCACTGGGGACAAGTGGGGCTCCGTCTGTGACCTCGCTCCCGTACGTGGATGGGCAGCACAGCTGGTGCCAGTAGCTGTGACTTTACTGCTCAAGCTGCTCTTTGGGGTATTTTTACTAAAGCTGACGGTGTCGGGGGTGACGTGTCCTCTCGGTGATACTCCTTGGGTGCCAGCGTTTCTCCAGCTGTGGTTCAGCCCTGAGGAAGAGGCGCCCATGCTGGTAGAGAAGGTGGACGCAGTATTGCGAACAAGCCCGGCTCGCGCGCTTTTGTGCTCTGCTCCTTTTTATTAGATGCTGGTGATTAATTGCTTGGGGTTAGAAGATAACCAGGTCAGAGCCTCGGGAGATATACGCTTCCTGCAGATAGCTAAACAGTAGAGACCCATATCTAAAGCCCATTTGTACAAGCAGTAAGGAGACATCATCTTTGGTAACATAAATGAGTTTATAATTATAGTTTATAGTACCCGTTCCTCGGCTTCTGAATGATCGAGACACTGCCTGTCACAACAGTGACCTGCTCTTTTCCTCACACTGCCGGGGAAATACATGGCACGGGGGTTAAACCCAGCCCAGATGAGACACAATTATTCCCTGTTAGACAAGACATCTGGAAGGTCTCACCCGGTTGATGGCTGCCCTACCTATCAGTGGGCTTTGACCCAAGTACGTGGAGAAGCTTTGCATCCTGAGGGTCATTTCTGACAGGGCTGAACATGGAAATCCATTTTCTTTACAATCTTCTGAAGTAGTTTACAAAATATCTGAAGTATTCAAAAATCTGTGACCTTTGCTTCCAGGCTCAGGCTTCGTCACAGTGATCTATGGCTCGGTGGCCTCAAGGCCAGATGACTACAAGGCCGCCTCTCCAAATCACCTGCAGGCAGGAGCTGCTGCAGGAGAGCAGCACAAGTGCTCAAGGGCTCTCACCTGGGAAACTGCAGAGCCTCGTGCTCTGCAAGCTGCATTAGCAAGTAGGATTCAAAGTCTCTTTAATTACCATTGTTTAAAGCCTCCAACAGCAGAAATGTAGAGTTTCCTCTTTTAGGAACTATGCACCATGTTGCACTGTGGCCTTTGTGGGAAGATGACGACTATTTGTAACAAGAAGCTGAAGCAAAAGCACTGAAACTCTGCTCTGCAGTGCGGGAGGAGGGTCTACCTGTCCCTGAGGCACCTCTGCGTAGCCTGAAGATACGTCCCTTCCTTGCAGCTGTGCTGCCCAAACAGCCCTTCTCCATCTCCCAAGATGAAAGGCAATTGGCAAAGTGAGCTGAGATTGGGGGATCCTAAGGAAGAGTTCAGCCTAGAGGTTGTCAGCTAATAGCACAACACCAGTGATGAGCTTGGGACTCACAACATAGGTATGTTGCTTGTGTTTTTGTAATTGTCTGTTTAATAATAATTTTTAAAAAAAGCAGGAAGGAAAACATTGCACTGATTTCCCTTGGTGACTCCCCTCACCTGGCATGGTCCTTCTCCACTGCATCAGGTTCCCTGGTGTTTTATCAAGCGGTTCCAGCAGCAGGAATACCACTGTTTTTCAGGGGAGAAAATTCCCCACCCTGTTATATGTTTCACTGGGAAGGCTTCTTGATATTGTTAGACAACTTACCTGTCTTAACTTGACTTAAACTTTCTAAAATGAGAAAGAATCTTGCAGCACACCAAACCAGCAAAACCTAAAGCCATTTTAAGCATTTTTGTCCCCAGATCTGAAACTAGACCTGCATCTCCCAAGTTCTCCTCTTTTTATTGCAAACTACAGGAGCACCACTGTACACAGCTCCCCTTTGATACGGATCAGATACCATTAAGGTCTAGGGGGGCTTTGAAACACTGGGTCTGGTCTGGGCAGACTTGCCTGCTGCTGGTTCCTGTATTTATGCTGGAGTCTGACCTTGTATCTCTTAACCGTGGGCTAAGTTGCAAAAAATGCAAAAAATGATCCCAGGTTGGGGAGAGGTCTGCTAGGAGTCCTTAGCATTTGGTTGAGGATGAAGGGGAGGCTTTGGATGTGTGGAAGAGAATGAGGAGAAGAAGGGAGAGGACAAATGGTGGAGCTCTTCCCATGGCACGTTCTGCACTTCTATGGGGCACAAGTAGACATAGGACGAACTTCCTACAGCAAACTTTGTAAGCCCTCATATCCACAAAGCACAGATTTCTCGAACTCTATGCTCCTGTAAGTGTGGTCCTAGGATCCCTTGTAAACTATGTAGAGAGAGAAAAGGGTATTTACACCTCAGCTACAAAACTCACTCAGGAAGCCTGAGTTCTGACCGGCTCTGCTGCTGCTGGTAGATCTGCGGTCAGGCAGCGTGTGGGCCTGGTACAAACATGTATAATTTTAGGGAGCACCAGCAGCATCTCCTCCCACTTCCATCATTCTCCATTCGACCCATAGCACTTGTTAAATGGCCCAGAAAGAAAACACCAACTTATCTTACAAGAGCAAAGTAATCTGCTTCCAGTCAAATGAAGGGAGAGATACAAAATTGAGTTTCTGAGCAAAAAGCTGCCCTGGTTATGGCCTACCTAGTTCTGGGTCTTCCCACCTGGTTTTGGGCATGTTTCCTTAGTACTGGCATAGCAAGCACGGTAAAGCCTCCTGCATGATTTTGGTTCTTGTGGCCCTGAGATTCCCAAGGGTGGTGATAAGAAGCATAGAACGGTGTGAAAGCTGAGCCTGTTTGCTGGGGTGGCCCATTTTGCATCCCTGGTGGCCACAACGCCTCTTCTAGGTCATTGTTGCTTCGCTGCTATTGTGTGTTTGCTTTCCCAAAAAGCTTCAAAGTCCTTTTTATTTTATTTTATTTTTCCCCAAACATATATTTATTAAAACTCCTTTCTCGCTGCTCAGAAGGGTGTTGAAGTGTCCCCTCCGAGTGCCATGGTTTGATGCTCGCTGGATGCAGAGGCGAGGGCAGCTCCGCTGCGGGAGCGTGCAGGGGCCAGGGCTGCAAATAAAGAGAAACCGGCCTGGCTTCAAAGGGCGCATTTCCATAATTGCCCTGTAACTTCGGCAAAAATAAATCTGGAGGGCTGAGAAAAGCGCAGCCTCTCAGCCGAGTGCACTACAAAAGCCCCGCGGAGCCCGGCTCCCACTTGTTACTGCTCTCATTCAGCGGGAGAATTGGGTCCCCTCACCTCGGGAACAAAAGCCGCCTGCTCCACCGCCCGTTCCCTGGGAGCGAGACCTTCTCTGGCCTTTGTCTCCTCGGAGCAAATAGGAGCAGCATGAGGAGCCCGGCTGCTCTCCGGGGCTTCCCGCGCTGGCCAGGGACGCGTGTCCCTGTGTGCGGTGGGGACGGTGCCGTGTCGGGGGCTGCTCCGCTGTGCTGATAGGGCGCAATGTCTTCAGCGGAGCTCGCATGCAGTGCGACGTCCTCAGAAAAAGGAAAAACAAACAAGCAAACAAAAGAAATGCAACTTCTTACAGTTGCCTGCTCCAACGTTGTGGCTCCTCGGCACAACGGAGCCCATGAGCAGCGGGGCTTTGAGCAGCCCAGGCCCCATCTCCCACCACTCGGCCCCTCTCTGACTTTATTCCCCTCGCAAGTCGCGTCTTTGTGGGGCGGCTGGGCCCGGCCAAGCGCGCCGGCCCCATGAAGGGACTTAGCGGCGCGCACAAAGGCGGCGGCAGCATCAAAGCCACAATAGAGATGACATTTCTGCACCCCGGGGCCGGGACGGGCAGTGCCTGAATGCGGTGTCCACGGCGGTGTCAGCGCACAAAGGCGCGAGCGGCGAAGGGCTGGGAGCACAAGTCAAGATCTTTTTTATTGCAGCCCCCGACACATTCATTGGGCACCGCCAGCCCCGTGCATGAAAGCGCTTCCATTGACTCCCCCACCCGCTTCTCCCATTTAACTCCCTGACTGATGATGGCTCCATTTTGATACCCGGAGAAAGGAAAGGGAATGCTCTGCAAGCCAATATATTAATTCATGAGATTTAATTGCATTTCGTTGACAGTAAAGGAAATATTAGCAGAGTAGGGCTGTTCTTGTAGGGGCCATTTTAAAAAAGGTGTTGAAGAGTTGTATTTTAGAAATGCAAGTTGTACCTCTAGTGCCAGGTCTCTTGGAAGTAATGCTTTTCTTTTAATTTGCCATCTTTCCCCTTCTAGTGTGCTTTGCAGGTGGACGCACTGTGTTGTTTCCACCAGCTCCGCTCTCGCATCTCGTGCCCAGGCCGGGCACTCACCAGGGAGACTGGAGCGGCAGCGAGCAGAGCTCGAGGATGGATGTGTTCATGCCGCTCGCTTAGCTGCTCCAGGTGATCTCCGTGGCTGTGCAAGCAGCCAGGAGCGCAGGCATTGGCATTAAAACTTGGTTTTTCATGGGACTTTCCTTCTGAAAGCATACGAAACCATTTGTTAGTATCGGGCTGTTGTTCAGCATGTGAATGACGCGTGTCTATCAAGACAAGATTTCTGACGTTGTCTTCCAAAAGGATCATTCAGAGGCACCTTCACCTGAAAGTGCAGGCGCAGCTGCTCCATAGCCATTTACTGGGAATTTTCCAGCAAATTTGGTCCATTGTACTAATAATGGTTCATTTTCATTGCATTATTTCGAAACGGGGATGGGTCTCAGCACCCATAAACCTCATGCTTACTGGTGTAGGAAGTTACACTGTAATGTATCAGATCGATATTTTTCTTCTTGTATCTAATTTCATATTACATCTATGTTTTTAGGCACTTAAACTTTACTGCTGAGGTATCTTCAATATTGCGTAGTCCAGTATGAATTACACCAGTGATTAGTGAGAAATTGAATAGAGTGAGTCAGATTTGAGATGATACTTTTTTTTCCTCTACTTTGCTTGCAAACAAGTATAATAATAATGTATTAAAAACCTGGGGTTTGAGCATGCTTAGGAAGTAATTTTATTCTAATCCGGCTAGCTGGCCTACTGACATGCATTTTCACCACTGCTAAAAATAATGAGGAATCCAAGTGACACGCATTTATGGCTAGGAGTGCCATCACATCCCTTGACCTAATTGAGCATGCCTATACACCTTAGAGTGTTTTGCATAACCAACTTAGACAGCGGGAACATTTCCAACCAGATTGATTGACATATTTTATTTCTAACTTAAGCTTAATCATGACCAAGAATGATTCATTTATACCTCTCAAACTTCAGGATTTGACACAGAAGACAACCATGCTGGAGACTCCAGTGTAAGCAATCGTGTAAAGGGAAAAATATATATTAATATAGTTTATTAACCTACTTAACCGCTGAAGTTGATATAATAAAATGGATTAATTAGGTGTTAGGAGAGCTACTTTATTTTATAAAATATATGTCAAACTAGATTTATGCAGGAAAGATTTTGTCCTAAATCACTCCTCCATTAAGCATCACTGTGAATAGTCCTGTACAGAATCCAGGGAATGCATCCCAATGTATGTTTTGATTTTTTTACAAACCAGGTGCCAGGAACTCACCTCCTAGTAATAACCAAATGGACTCTCACACCTAGAATCCCACGTTTTTAAGGCATAAACTGTCTTCATGGAAACCTCTTTTGCATTGTGCCTCAATCGGGAACAAAGCCTAATAGAATAGACTGTAATAAAAGTGGCATTTCCAGCTTGCGCGCATGTGGCTGCTCTATGCTGAAAATGTCCTTTAGCACTTTTTAACCATATTCTCTAGTGTGTCAGCAAAGAGACTCCATCAGAGTATTTAACATTGCTGGGAGCAAAGGAATAAAGTGGAGTCACTGTTGATTATTACTCATTAGCCACAAGGACATCCACTTAACATGTGAATAAATGAATGACACCATGTCCTAATGGAAATGGCCTCAGTGTACCTTTAAGCAAAATGTTGTTTAATATCTTCCATTTGCCGAATAGTAAAGAGGCCTGTTGGACATGCAGAGTTAGCAAGCAGCCATTGTTGCTTTGTTCCAATTTCAGCATTTAATAGAAAAAAACGTTGTCCTGACTGCAGCAGGGAGCAGCTTCAGCAACCCAGGCAGCAGCGCAGGTTCTTTCTCCTTCTACAAATTCAGGATTTCCCTGGCCTGGCAAGGGGTTAATGTCCATAAAGCAAATGAATCCTTACAAGGTACAAGTTCTTCGTTATTTCGCTTTACATTCAAACATATAAAACAAAGAGCATCTGGTATCTTTATTGGTTTTCTTAGATAAAATGCAAGCAAGCTATAAGCCTTAATTTTCTTATTGCCATTTGTTAACAAGAAGATAACGCTCTCAAAAGTACTTGATTAGGACTCACTTTGATTTGTATCTTGTTACGATTTCCAGGACATGTATTTTTTTGTATTATTGCTTTGGTACACTGATAGTTCTGATCAAAGTGATAGAAAGAGGCATTTTAAAAGTGTCAATATTAGCCATGCAGGCAAACCACGTAATGGGAACAGCATCTCGAACGCTGCCGTGCTTAAGCTCGCATTGGGAAACGAATCCTAGATGAGATACCCGAGTGCCTTGGAGCCAAGGGCCGGTCCGAGGGAGCCCTCCTGCCCCTGCGGCAGTAACTTGCACCGCTCCCAACTTTTCTCTTTTTTTAGCAGAGCTACCGAGAACAGTTGCAGGTGTATTTGAAAGGGCTTTATTGTATGGTGTGTCTAAATGCTGGCAATCAGAATTCATACCAGGCTGCCTCTTTTCTTTCAGGGATAAAACAGCTCTAAGTACCCAAGGAAAATGAAAGCAAGGCTGATAGCTGCCATGGAGGATTGGGGTTTATTTTAGCCCATGTTCGGACTGTGGATTCGAGCATGATTCCTGACTCTGGAAACTTGCAGGGGGACGAACGGGCTGGCTGAATCTTTTCCCTACTGCTTTCATTCTGCCTGCGACGTGGTTATCTGTCCCAGAGGAGCTTCCCGCGATTCCTGGGTCCATGCAGCTTCCTCTTGCGAATGGTTTTGTGGCCAGTGGCCCCAGCAGGAGCGCGGGGGACACCGGGGACGTCTCCCCTGCACCAGCGGCCGCTGAGGAAGGCGCGGGCGGGAGATGATTCCATCAATCAGTGTCAGCGCTGGGAGCTGTGATTTATGAATATGCATAATGAGATCTCACCTTTGAGAAGGACTCACTAGCGGGATAATTGATTAGACAGGAAAAGAGCAGCCAAGGGAGCGGCAGCGGAGGGAGGCCTGTCCGGGCCGAGCTGCGAGGAGCGTTTCTAAGGAATATGATGCAGGCAACCCCGGCAGTGGAACACGGAGCCCGTGCTGGGCTGGGAAGGCATTAATGGTGTGGGAGAGCCGGGGATGGAATCATCTTCCCATTGTGCTCCCATCATTATCTTCCATCCCCTTTAAGCATCTGTCTGGTCACTGTATGAAAGTTTCTATGGAAAACCCACTAGGATGTCCAGGGGATGGGCATGTGGAAATTTGCCTCTTGCTTTCTCTTCCTCACCTCCCATTTTACATGCCGTTATTTTTTTTTCCCCTCCTTTGGCAAGATCTGGCTAAGGAAAACACAGGGTTACAGAGTGCGGAGAGGTTGGGTAAAATTTACATGAGAACACACTGTTTTCTAGCCACCCACCCACAGAGCCCCCTTTCCTCCCTGTTTCAGGATCTGGCAGTGTGCAAGGCGGGGAACTATCCCTGACAGAAACACGGATGTGCCAGGGATGTGGGCAGGAAAACCGCCACTCCCGGGACTCGCTGTGGCCGGAGAGGCCATGCAGAGAGGAAGGGGCTGGGGAGGGAGCGGTAGGGATCGTAGAAATGCTGCAAACTCTGCAGCTCTCTCGCGGCATTGAAATGCATATATAACATGCCTGTATCCATACGCATATATATAGTGTAAATATATAGTGTATACATAAATCTTATCGCTTACAAATGCCTCGGATTTAAAACGTGGTTTATCGGCCCAGCACAACGCGCTCCTATAAATAATACATTCCTATCACTCTGACCTCAAAATGTCAATACCGCAGCCCTGCGCGCTTGCAGATCCTGCACTGTCTAAACTTGAAGCACGTCAGCCCTGCGCCGCCGTCTCCGCTGTAACTTCGCTTTAACTCTTGCCTCCTGGCGCCGAGCACCCCCAGCACCCCCATAGGGTCTGTCACCCACGCTATGATATTGAATTGCCACCTCTGTGAGTATCCACGTTCCCAGGATTGGCGAGGGGGAATAGTGTGTCCCCCCCGCCAGCGCGCGCAGCGGGGTGCGGGCGGTGCTGAGTGCGGAGCGAGAAGCGGGAAAGGAGCAGGGGCCCCGGCAGCACCGCAGCTGCGGAAGGCGCTTCCCCCCGCCCGCCCTCGGAGCTGGGCGGATCTTGCGCGTTTCCGCCGGGAAAACGAGGCGGAAAGTTCCGCGGCGGCAGGACCGCGCTGGGGTGAGCGCGGCCCGGCCCGGGGGGGCTCCCACCGCGGGGTGTCTGCGCGCAGCAGCTCCCGGACCCCTCGCAAATCCCCGCGGGTTCCACGACCGAGCGCGACGGAGCAGCGCGGGCGCGGAGCGGCGCGGAGCGGCCTCCAGGGGGCGCTGCGGCTCCAGCCTGGAGCCCCGCGCAGCGCCCGCGCCGCGGCGGGAGCGGGGGCGGGGGGCACGGAGGGTGTAGTCAAAGTGGCAACAGTTTATTTATTAGCCAAAAATATATACTTTCTTGTACAATTTGGTTCACACGTATGTACAGTTGGGTTTTTTTTTTCCCTTTTTACCATATGTACAAAAAAAAAAAAATCGAAACACCTATTTCTCACTGGACTTCCAAAAAACCTCACAAACTCTGCTAATCCAGATGATAGTACAGAACCATTTTTTTCTCTCTTTTTTTTTTTAGTTTTAATATACGGACATGCTTACAAGTTGTAACTATACAGAGATTTTTTTTTACAATCATTACAACAATTAAAAATTAACTATGAGGATGACAACGCTGATAGAACCATAGCTGCATCAAGTTGGTTCTGAGGCCTGGAAAAAATGACATAGAAGAAATATTTAATAGGGTTTCTAGTCAGATTGGGCTGGCACAAGCATTTTCTACTTTAGGTAGCACTCGTTTTATTTTTGTTATTTTTTAAAAATAGATTTCTAAATATATATATTTTAAAAACTTTAAGAGCATCTTATACTGAATTTATTTAATTTTTAAAAATATCACGAGCCCAATCTTTGCATTTTTACTCAGTTGAAAGTATAATTGATTTCAAAGAATACTCTGCCAAGCTAGCAACAAGAAGGCTCTTATGCATTTTTAGCAGCTTTCCTTTTTTTATTTATTATTTTTTTATCATTCACTCAATTTCCCTCTGTGGTACAGAGACTAGTAAAAGGTTATTTATTTGATTTTATCCAGGCCTGATATTTGCCTGTCCTACCTACGGCGTGAGCTCGGGGACAGCATTTTTTTTTTTTTTTTTTTTTTTTGCTGTGTTCCCTGTGCTTTTCTGACAGGAACAAAACCAAACCCGAGCAGTGCAAGAAACCCTTACACAACTTGGCTTTCTGTGAGGAACTGTTCACAAAATCCACAGGAGTTAACAGAAAAAGAAAATTTTAAAAACAGAAGAAAAGAAAGGAGAGAAAGAAATAAAAGACAATAACAACAAAAAAAAATCAGAATAACCCACCAC
This sequence comes from Tinamus guttatus, assembly GCF_059628265.1. Taxonomy (NCBI): domain Eukaryota; kingdom Metazoa; phylum Chordata; class Aves; order Tinamiformes; family Tinamidae; genus Tinamus; species Tinamus guttatus. Next base: position 7,039,609 of record NW_028288923.1, read on the forward strand.
ACAGCTGAGGCAGAAAAAAAGTTACTGCCCTACAAAGAGAGCAAGAGAAGAGGAGAAAATAATCTAACCATTTACAACTCTCTCTATATATTCTTAGGAGACCGAGGAAGTAATCTCTTACCGCCTCTGAACGGGCTGGAAAGCTGTCTTTATTAACTTTTTCTCTACTTCCAAGGCACTAGATCGATCTAAAAAGAGAAGGGAAAAAAAAGTGTTCCTTTATAGAGCCCATTTTATTTTCCCCATCCCTGAATTAAACCACTAGAGTTAAGTTCTTTTCTTATCAAGTTGCAAATATGACAAGAAAAAAAATGATCGTTTTACTGCAGAGATAACCGCAAGAAAAAAAAAAAAAGACAAGAAGAAAAGAAGAGAAGACGAGCGCGGCTCTTATGGCCGGGTCTATCCCACAAAGAGCTGCCGCGCGGGCGACGTTAGCAGCAACAACAGCAACAACAAAAAAAATCTCCGTTGGAGGGAGGTAAATTTGCGAGCGAGGGAGCGGAAAAGCGGCGCCGCCGCCGCACGGGCCCCGACGGCGACTCCGGCAGCGGCAGCGCCGGAAGAGCGGCCGGTTCCGACCCGGCCCGGCCTTGGGAGGCTCCGCACCGGCCCCGCGCGCCCGCTCCGTCCCATGGGCTCCCGTCCCGCCGCGTCCCCTCAGCGGTCACCTGTTCCGGCGGGCTCCGCGCTCTGCGCCGGCTCCGCGGGCCGCGGGAAGGCGGCGGGGGCGGCGGCAGCGGCTCCGAGCCCCAGGAGGTGCGAGGGCCCGAGCAAGGCCAGCGGGTGCGCGGCGTGGTGCTGGTGGTGCTGGTGGTGGAAGGGGCGCCCCGTCCAGTTGGGGAACTTGCCCAGCGGACATGGGGGCACCAGTCTGTGGGGCGGCAGCGGCGGCAGCGGCTGCGGGGCGGCCGCCGGGGGCGAGTTGCCGCCGGGCGACTTGCGCGGGTTGTCCGGGCTCGTGGCCGTCTCGGCCAGCGACCAGATCTTGGGCTTGGGCGCAGAGCCGCCCAAAGTGCCGTCTGTCGGGGAGGAGGAGGCAGAGGACGACGGGGAGAGGTGGTGCGGTGGCGGCGGGGGCGGCTTGAGGGGCTCGACGCCCCCCGGGGCTGTGGTGGTGGCGGCGGCGGCGGGGAGCTCGCACTTGTGGTGGTGGAGATGGTGGTGGTGGTGGTGAAGGTGGTGGAGGTGGTGCGGCTCCACCTCGGCGCCCTTGAGGTAGCGCTCCTCGGAGCCGGGCAGGTCCTCGAAGCCCTCGGAGCCCTCCGAGTCCGTCTTGGAGTCGGAGTGCAGGAGCTCGGCGTCCTGCAGCTCGTCCTCCAGCTCGTCCTTGTTGCTCTCCATATTCTCGGTGTCGATGTTCTCCAGGTCGATCTCCTCCTCGTCCTCCCTCTTGTCCTCTTCCCCCTCGTGGTCGCTCCCGTAGGAGTTGCCCTCCTCGTCAGTCCTGCTGCGGGGGGCCCAGGTCATCTTGTTCTCCTTCTTGAGGCGGCGGCGCGCGTTGGCGAACCAGGTGGAGACCTGGGTGAGGGTCATCTTGGTGATGATGGCCAGCATGATCTTCTCGCCCTTGGTGGGGTACGGGTTCTTGCGGTGCTCGTTGAGCCAGGCCTTGAGCGTGCTCGTGCTCTCGCGGGTGGCGTTCTTGGGCCGCGACGGGTCGCCGAACTGGTACTGCCCGTAGGGGTAGAAAGCGGGGTGGTGGTGGGGGAAGGTGGCATGCTGCACCCCGGGGCTCTCCTTCAGCTCGTACTGCGCGCCCTGTACGGGGGAAGGCGGGCGGGTGAGGAGCGGCCGCCGGGCCCGGACGGCGCGGCCCGGCCCGGTGTGTTCGCCTCGCGGCCCCCGTCGTGCCGGTGCGCGGGGGCTTCAACCTCCAAATCTTCCCCGGGAGAAGGGCGAGCCCCGCGCTTTCCTTTCCCCGTACAGCGCCCGTGCTCCGGCTGAGCCCCCCGCTCTGCCCTCGGCCCCCCGGCCCCGGCGGAGGCAGCGCAGCCCGGGCACCCCCGCGGGGACAGCGCTGCGGCCGCTGCCTCCGCCGGCCTCATCCCGCCGAGACCCGCAGCTCCCGCTCGCTCCAAGGCCCGGATCCCTCTCCCAAGCCGGCGCGCGGTGCCTCCCGGGCCGCAGCTCCGCTCCCCCGCGGAGGCCGAGGCTAGAGCGCGGCGCTCGCCGTGGCGTCGCGGCGGGTCGCTTACCAGCTGCGGGAAGATGGGCAGCTCGGCTGCGTAGGGCAGGAAGGCTCCGTATCCCTGCGCGGCGGCGTAGGGCGCGCCGTACATGGAGGAGAGCACGTTGGAGAGGCTCCCGGACGGGGCGAGCTCGGCGCCGCCGCGGGCGCCGCCGCTGCCCGGCCGCTCGGGCGGGTAGAGGGGCCGCACGTACTGGTAGCCCAGCTGCGGAAAGGACATGGCGAGCGGCGCGGGGCCCCGCGGGGCGCCCGCCCGCCCGCGCGCTGCCTCCGCGCTGCCTCTTCCTCCTCGCGCTGCCTCCTGCGCTGCTCCCTGCGCGGCAGCGCGCACCTCTCAGCTCTCAGTCATGGGGGCGGCCGCGCAGCCGCTCCGCTCCGCGGGGCCCCGCGCAGCGCCGCGCCAGGCAGCCGCTCCGCTCGCTGCTCCCACTTTCCCTATTGATCTGAGTGGACCCAGGTCAGGTCCTAACAGATTGCCCGAGATTATTGGGACTCGGGGCTCTGATTGACATTTCTAGTCTCCCACAAGCCCCTCCTATTTCTTTTAAGTCTCTCGCGCTCCCTCTCTCTCCCTCGCTCGCTCTCCCGTGCCCGAAGCTGCTCTCGCCGGGTTTGTCCCTGCCTTTTTTTTTTTTTTTCTAAATCTGTTTACTGACGTCGCGATCTTTTATTTGAGTTGCTTTCAAATCTCGTTTTAGCAATCGCCAATCAGTTGTGTGTTTTACAAAGGTTTAACCCTGCCTCATGGTATTCTAATTATCCCAAGATAGATTTAGATATAATTTCTTCCCTAACCCCCCTCTTCCTCCCCCCACCCAGCCAAGCCAAGGCATAGGAAGCTAGGGTGTCAGCTGGAAACGGCACACGAGAGGCACAGGAAAAAGTTGTGACATTTAAAAATAAAGGTTCCCTCCTCTCCTCCCCCCCCCCCCCCCCCCCATCCCCGGCCTTTTCTTTTCTTCTTACTTTTTTTTTTCCTCTCTATTTTTCTCTCCAGGTTTTGAAATTTACAGCCTTTCCTATCCCAGGCTCATTTTGCTTTCTTTATTAAGATATTCCCTCCTTCCCTTCCCCCTCCGCGGCCCTGGCAAGGGTTACATCTCCTAATATAGATTTAAAAGTCTATTAGATTTTTTTCTTTAACATTTGCATTTCCACAGCTACACTGAAGAAAATTTCCTAATATACTGAATCTTTAAGGAGTTCTCTCCACATTTTGTCTGGGCTAACAGTGGGTAGATACAGTGGAAAAGCTAAGTTAATTTTCCTCCTAATAAGGGACTTCAAAGAGTTGTAGGTCACAATTTTACATCAAAGGCAGAAAAGAAGGCAAATTAAAATCTTAACAAAGGAGAGACGGGAGCAGCCCTCTGGGCCATTAGTAAATAAGTGGTGTGAAAAAAGGGACAATGACAGGCACTGGAATTAAACTCATTAACACCTTTTTGTCTTGGTGCGAAATCTCTAATTAGGAAATTTATGATCATTTTGCTTATTCCCTGTGTTCTGCAGCGCGGCGGGGCTGAAGGAAGTACCTGGCGCAGGGGGATCTGCTCACGAGCAGCGGCCCCGCGGTCGGGGGCTGCGGCGAGGGCGTCGCGAGGTGTTTTAATCACGGGACAGCCTTTTTATGATCGGCACATTCCGAATTACGGGGTGTTTTCCCCCTCTTTCTCAAGCCAGCGTGTGAGTTGTAATTTAGCGTTTTAAGGCTAGTTAAATCGCAGTTCAATCGCAGCGCGTGGTTGGAAAGCGCAAGTGTATCCTGGGTCGTTACGGTTTTGTTAGAGGAAGAGATTTAACTGAAACCTTAAAAAGTTTGTATAACCTGTAGGGCCGCATTTGCTGTGGGCGATCTGAAGAGGGGATGTGAACCTGCCATCCTTATCTACCTTCTAAAAATGCAGAATTTATATATGTGTGTATATATATACACACAGATAAAGTTTGAGGGCTCTTGTAAGGAGTTGGGATTGTGTGTGCAGGGGAGCCGTGTATCCATATTCCCTTCTGCTCCTAAACATTCTGCGGATTTATTGCCTTTAAAATATGATTTAGGTACAATAAAACCACTGTGCCCACAGTATGGATTTTTATAACTACATTTCTTTAAAAATGAAATTCATGTCAGATTATGCTGTTAAAGGAATCGACCTTGATCGCTTGCTATAATAAAACTATATCAGCTTGTAATAAATGCGGATTATAGCAAAGCAAGCTCCAGAATTAAAATTCCCTGAATCAATATATGAAAATCTGTAGGAAACATCTCTAATCGTATTAAGTTCATCTTTATAGCATTTCCTATCTGCTAATCTAGTGCAAAAAAACAACTCTGGGTTGGAGGAATTTATTTTCCTCTATTCAACGTGGTTCCTGTAATAGGTTTTGATAGTATAATGCAATGGAGATAACAATATTAAATTCAGATATATGTTTATTTCTTTTTTTAATTCCAAGGGAAAAACAGGCAGTGAATCCCCATGCCCTGATTTCCAGCAAACTCTTCGGTACGAATCGCTCAGCCCAGCCCGCTGTGATGCTGAGCAGCTCAGCGGACTGTTTGAAAGAGCAGACCACGACTTTTAAAAAATAACTGCTTCGTGGAAAGAAAAAAAAAAAAAAAGGAGAAAAAAAAAAGAGAGAGAGATGAGGCGGGGCTGGGGGGGGAGGAAAGAGTTTGCAAAATCTGACAAACCCGTGGCCGGGTGGGTAAATTCTCCCTCTCGGCCATGGCGTTCAGGCGGGCCGGACTTTGCGGGCGCTGCAGCCCGGGCGCTCCGCGCCTTGGGGGGGTTCCCGCGCCCCATGTGCCTCCTTTTTAAAGCTGCCGAGATTATTTTATTATGTGCGGCTGCTGTCTGGGGTCATCGCGATAGATTTTTAATCAACAACGCAATCGATAGCGGTTCATCTGGCGGGGCGGGCAGGGGGTGGGGGAGAGGGCTCGCTGCACCCAGAGGGGAGCCGAAGGAGGGGGGAAAGAGGGGAGGAGAAGAGCCGGGAGGCGAGAAATTTATGGGGGCGAATGAATCCGGGTCAGGGCGAGGATGAAGGATGGTCTCTTAATGGGACCGGAACGGGCAGGAAGCGCGGCCGGAGCGCCCGGGCTGCGGGAGCGAGCGGCGCCCACGCGGATCCCGCTTCCAAAACGCGCGGGGAGGTGGTAAAGGGGGGGTGAGGGGCGGCCCGGAGCCTACGGGGCGGGGAGGTCCGGAGCGGCACCGCACCGGACCGTGCAAGGAGCGGGATCGGGAGTGGGGTGGGTGGGAAGCGGCTGCGCTGCGGCGGCGGGGGAAGGTTGGAAGGCGGAGGGGGGGGTCCCAGCGCGTCCCGTCGCGGAGCAGCGCGGGGGCGGCGGCCTGGCCGACACGTGTCCCCGGGCCGGGACCTGTCGCGACTGGCTGCGCTGCTCTGATTTATTAGCCCAAACACCGCCGCGCTTGCCTTGCCCCGGCCGCACTCGCACCGGGACCGGCACCGGCCTCCCGGGGTGGTGCGGTGCGGGGTGGGGAGTGGTGGGCAGCCCCTTACCTGGCCGCGGACGGTGCCTGCTCGGCGGGTGCTCGACGTGCAGCCGCCCGGGGAAACCCTCGGCCGGGACACGGGGCAAGGGTACCGAAGGGAGGGGATAACCAGGCAAGTGAATGCGGGGAAGCGCTGCAGTTAGAAAAGAGTTAAAAAGAATAGCAGGAAAGATCAAAGAGCCGGGTAAAAGACTCTTCAAATTACACGTTTGAAGCTTTTCCATAATTTCAAGGCGACAGATAGATAACAAGCTGCACATTCCTTATCGCATATGGAATCAATCTGAGCGGAGTCTCCTGATCAGAATCTGTTAATTGCAGTGACATATGATTTGGAAAGAAAACACAATTAATGACCCTTCGTGTTGAGGCTTTGGGAAGAGGCCACTGACAATCTGTGCTCTGCAGCCGGCGTCAACTTTATTATTATTATTACTATTAGTATTAGCATTCGTGGTAAGTGGTAATAGTGGTACACTCTTTGGGGAGCCTCTCCCGAGCCACAGCGACTGTTTTGTCTCCTTTCCCGTTCCAGGTCCCCTCCGGAGGGGGAGGAGAAGGGGACGGGAGCGTGCGCCTCTCCTTAAAGGTTTGGGGAGCCCGAATGATTTAGTACCTTGTCTGTAAATCTAATGACCTAAGGTGAGAAAAAATATTTCATCTTTTATTATTACCATTTGCGGTGAACGTTACCAGGAAACAGCAGAACCCGTTTGAAAATGGTAAATATATGTGTCCATTTAAAAGCCATTATCGCAGAGATTTTCCCAGAGAGAAATAAAGCAAATCTCCCCCAATAACATTTTCTAGCGCCCTCTGCCCATAGCAGCTGCTCGGAGCCTCCGCTGCAGGCGTCGGGAGCGCGGAGATACCACAGTTTGTTTCCGCGTGTTGTGAGCTGGGGTGTATGTTGTGGTGTGTGTGTTTGCGCGCACTTTCAAACGCGTGTACGCGCCCTGCAATACTGTGGCAGGAGGAAAGCAGCGTTTTGAAGAGCTTGACTCCGTCATTAGAAAATAATGGCTTTGTTTTAGGAGAGAGATGGAGAGAGAGGGAGCGAAAGAGGTTCATTTGAAGGTTATAAAGCATACACTTTAATAGGATCGAAGTGAAATTAGTTAATAAGAAAATGCTGTCCAGAAGCTCTCTGGGCTTTTAAGTGCTCTCCGGGCCATTTAGGGAAATTGAATAAGAACAGGCTCAGTTACCTGTAGCCCCAACTATTATCTGCAGTTCTGCGCAGAGGCGAGAAAGGAAAAATAGCGCCTGGGAGAGCTCGGCTCCCGTCGCCTCCTGTCAGTCAGTCCGTTTCCTTGGAAAACCGAGACCCTAACGGCTCCCACCTTCCTCCCCTGCTTGCCACCAGTTCTAAGCAAAGGTAAGGGCCACCAGCAGGCGCTGGTGGCCTCGGGGGCCTCCTTGCTCCGGGTTTTTGGCTCTGCTTGCGCCGAATTTTTCCCACCATTGCGGGGCTCTGCGGGTTTGCGCTCGGAATGGTGCCAGTAGGTCAGCGTGTTGTGTTACCTGCCTTCCTATCTGCCCCCGCTCCCCCTCCCTCCCAACTTTAGAGTTTCCAGAGGTGTTAATAAAACCTTTCCTTTGGTAAATCGCTCGTTAGAAACCCCCACTGAAACCTGGAAAGACTTCAGAAAAAAAAAAAAGGGAAAAAAAAGCAGCCCTGAGGAATGAGACGTCGGGAGAAGGCTTTTGTCCAAAAAATGCATAATTGCTGTGAATCTTAGGAAACATTAATCTTTATAGGAATTTGTGATTCATATCTGTGGTTTGACCGTTTGGGTGATTTATAACCTGTTAGTGCACTTCACTAATTTTATGCCAATATATTTTACGCACGCTGCCGGGCTCTCCGAAGCCCTCCAGAATGAGCCGCTTTGGCGCATTTTGTGCACAAATGCGGTTCTTGGGCCTCTTCCGGCCCCTTCCCACGCAGAAAGCCCGCGTGGGAGCCCGCGAGGGCGAGGAGAGCGCGTTTTGGCCACCTTTGCCCGCGGCGGGGGGTGCAGCTCTGTGGCCGCCACGCGGTTTATTAGCAGGAGGAAAGCAGAGCAAAGCAGCAGCTGCGCTGAAGATAACACTGCGCGGGGTCTAATCTGATGACACCGTCATTAATTACTATTGTATTAATTACTATTTTTTTCCCAAACAGTCCCTGCCCGGAAGAGCTTCCAGCCCACATCTGCTGTCTAATGATACTCTGGTGTAGAAATTGTTCCTCCTATGGCTCCTAGGTAACGTTTACAAGCGGCAACACCTACAGTATCAAAGCCCATAATCTCGCAGCCTGAGATTTTCTGTCCCATCGGCCTGGGAAGGATGATTTTGATGGCGATAAGATGCATTTAAATATCAAAGTCTTTGTTCATGTACATATTCCGCCTAAACTTTTCGAGCACGGTTGCGTAACTGCTTTATTTGCTCTTCATCCAATAGATGCTGCCTTATATCAGTAACAAACAAGCATTGATTTTATGGTAAAGTCACTTTGGGATGGGAATGAGTAACTCCAGGCAGTGCTATCACTGTATTACATGGAAATGGCCCAGGTAACAAGATGAACATTGATTCAGCATTATGTTTGATCAATAATGAAATAAGTAACTTCAGGGCCAAATTAAAATGCAAGCTGGCTTAACGCTGCCAGCTTCTGGGCTAAGTGACAAGGCTAATTCAGCAGGGAAATGGCAATATTTGCATTAGAGGCTGCATCTGTTGTTTGGTGGAGGAGGCTGCATCTGCAATAACGTCGGTTATGCTGCAGTGAGCGGCTCGGGGCTCTGGGACCCCCCGCACCGACCCTCCCGGGGGCGCCGGCGCCCTAGGGACCCGACACATCCCCCAACTCCCCTTTTCTACTCCCCTCCCCCGGCTTTGCCTCGCCGTCGGGGCCAGCGCTCCACAAAGCAAAGCTGCTTGTGAGAGAGCGAGTGGCAGAAAGTGCCCCATGTCCCCGCCTGGCCCCACCGAGGAAGGGCTCCGAAGTGAAGGGGGTTTGGGGGGCTGCGTGGCCCGGTGCGGTGGCCCCCGCCTCAGCTGGGCGGCCGCTTTCCTCACGGCCCCGTTTTACAGCTCTGCATCGTTGCGGAGCCGGGGACACCCCGCGAGCGCCGCTCGCCTTCGCTGCAGAGCGCGCCCAGTGGCCAGGGACCCGCCGTGTGACATCCCGGCGACGAGGAGGAAGGAGGAGGCGAGGAAGACGTGACCCCGCGGGCGCGCAGTGGCAAGGGCGGCGGTAAAGCGAGGCGCAGGCACTGTGCGTGCGGGAAGGGCTCCGTGGCGCTCACCCACGCCTATTTTTTTTTCATTTCTTCCCCAGACAATTTGGAAACATTTCAGAGAGTCAGTGTGAAAAAGGGAAGAGCTCTCCCAAAACGCGCAGGGTGCAGCAGCGGGTCCGCGCACCGCGAAGGAGGCTGCCCGGGCCGCCCGCGCGGAGCTGCGAGCATCTCACTTTTGGCGCTGCCCTGTGTCGCCTGCCCGAGTCCCCATGTCCTTGGGGATAGGGGGGCCCTAAACCTGCTCCCGCCGCGGCGGGACTCGGCCCAGTCCTGGCCCGCGGCCCGCGCAGGGCTGCCCCGACACCCGGGTGAGGGGCGCAGCGGCGGCAGCTCTCCTTCCCCCGCCCCCCGGGGAGGCGGGTGGCGGGATCCGGACCCTCTGCTGGGTGTTCCCGGGACAAGTCGCTGGGGAGCGAGCGGTTCCCGAGGGAAATCCAGCGCCCTGGCTTTTGGTGGCGGGGGTAGCCTCTCCAGCAATGTCCCTGTCCTGACCCATACCGATGTCGCCCGGCAGTGCGGGGTGACCAAACGCGCCCCATTTCTCCTGCCTCCTCGCAAACCTGCAGATAAAGAGCGGGCTGCGGGGACGATGAAAGTACTAAGGAAAAAAACATGTGAATACGGAAAAGGGATGAAATTGTCACACAGTTAACTTTAAAGGCTGAATGGATTTTATGTTCAGGGGTAAACACAAAACCATCTACTAAAGTCAGACATGCATTTTTTTTCAGGGCTAATGGAATGAGTCATCGACAGAGTGGATTATTTAAAGCACCATGTGAGTCTATAATCATGTATATATACAAGTTATTATATATTGGAAATCTGTCTCCTCTACTCCCTAGTCTCTTATAATCCTCTGACCAGGAACCAGGCAGTCCCCATGTGGAAATTTAGAAAAGGAAAATCAGTAATGCTCTTAGCATCAAACAATAAATCCTGAAGTTATTTGCCACCACATTTAATTAAATATTTTGAAAAGAAAACCCTTGTGATTGATTTGCCTTCTGTATTGATCCACTATTGATCCTTTGCGTCTTGCTAGTCCAGCTGTGGCATGTGCTAAATGGCTGCGATGCCTAGGAATACCTAGTTATGAATTACTCCTTAAAATTCACGGTAGCACTTTCTAAAGACTCTAGTCTATCAACTTTAGTTTACTTAGATTAGTTCAAGCCTTCTATTTCCAAGAGCGATCGCCTAAAAAAAAAAAAAAAAAGTGTAAAGTGTATGTGTGGGATTCTTTACTTCTCCTTCCCCTTCCCCTCTTAATTTTAAGACATTGTCTTACTCACTTCCTTCTCTTTCACACACGCCTCCCACCCATGAATACCTCGGAGAAGGCAGGGAGCAAATGAACACCCCTGTGTAGAAGCGC